>NC_092725.1:92383493-93012015 GCF_047496885.1 Scyliorhinus torazame | reverse complement strand
ACACCTGACCGGATGGCCGGCAGCCACTCAGCCCCGAGGTTCCAGTCACGGGATGTGGATGCGCTCCTGGGCGCAGTGGAGCAGAGGAGGGAGGCCCTGTATCCCGGGCACGGCCGCAGAGTTGCCTCATGCCACAGCCGGTGTCTGTGGAGGGAGGTGGCAGAGGCCGTCACCGCTGTGGCCCTGACACCACGGACAGGCACCCAGTGCCACAAGAAGGTGAACAACCTCATCAGAGCAGGCAGGGTGAGCCTCCCCCCCGCCCGATATCCATATCCCCCCTCCCCCATATCCCCCCTCCCCCATATCCCTCCTCCCCCATATTCCCCATATCCCCCCTCCCCATATCCCCCCATATCCTCCCTCTCCCATATCCCCCATATCCTCCCTCCCTCATATCCCCCATCCTCATATCCCCATATCCTCCCTCTCCCATATCCTCCCTCCCTCATATCCCCCTCCCTCATATCCCCCCTCCCCCATATCCCCCCTCCCCATATCCCCCCTCCCCCATATCCCCCCTCCCCCATATCCCCCCTCCCCATATCCCCCATATCCCCAAGTGAATCCAGCCCTAACCTTAACCTCTGCAATACATGCGCAACCAATGGCGTGCATTCATATACCTGTCTAACACTGTTGCCTTTTACCCCTGCCACCCCCCCCACCCCCGCCACAGGAGAAACGCGCACACAACACGAGGGAGCATGTGAGGACTGGAGGAGGCCCCGCTGATGAGAGGCCACTGACCGAACACGAGGAAAGGGCCCTGGAACTGGCTGGCGGACCTGAGGACCGGGAGGTTGCTGATGCAGAGGTCGGGGGCGTACTAGCAAGTGAGCCACCGACAGCCCGTCCCCATATCCCCCCTCCCCTATATCCCCCTCCCCCATATCACCTGATCACTGCCTGCGTATCTAACCATGCATGCTTCATTGTGTATCGCAGGAGCAAACGTCGAGGCACCCCTCCCCGCAGATGCAGACCGCCCGCAGGATGCCCCTCGGAGGCGACGGGAGACGGAGAGACCCGGACCCTCCGGCATGCGACGCCCGCAGGATGCCCCTCGCACACCACGGGAGACAGAGAGACCCGGACCCTCCGGCATGCGACGCCCGCAGGATGCCCCTCGCACACCATGGGAGACAGAGAGACCTGGAGCACCAGGGAGATGACGCCCCCGTCTCGTGCGGTGCGACGACGCAGGCGTGTGCCACCCTGCGACGAGGGGGGCAGCCACAGGCCCCCGTCACAGCCGACCCAGGACACCACTACCCAGGACACCACTACCCAGGACACCCCTGCCGGGAGAGCACTACCCAGGAAAACGAAATACCGGACAGTGACACAGATTAGATGGGCGGAGACGAACTGCCACCCCAAAGTGCCATGGACTCAGAGTGGGACGAAGAGCACGACACAACGCCACTGCTGTCACCAACACCCTCCACCATCGCAGAAACACTCACCTCGGTTGGGCACTTTAGTGATGAGGCGTCTGGTAACACTCACTGGTGCGCACAACACAGCTGTCCCGATACAGCAGGCGGAGGTAGGAGCAGCAGAAGGGGCCCGGGCGGTCGGAGGGCAGCCCAGCCCAAGCGAACATCTGCCCGCCCAGATGGATCCCGGGTTCCTGGAGTTACCACACCCACACATAGATCCGATGCAACCACCGAACCGGAGTCGAGCGAAGAGGGTGACGGCCGGCTTGCGGCGGCTGCAGTCGCAGGTGGATGAGTCCACCCGCGTCCAGGAGCTGGGCAGTGGTGCCGGTCATGCGTGCCACCCAGGCCGACACCGCACGGGTGGCGTCCGCGGTGGAGGCAATGGGTGCGACGGCGTCAGACATGGGGAACGGTTTGCGAGGCCTGGGGCTTTCCATGCAGGCGGCGTCTGTGGCCCAGGACATGGCTGCCCCTCTCACAGGAGGCCAATGAGCCAGCGCCAGATGGCAGAGGCGCTCAACGCCATGGCCCAGTCTCTGCAGGCCATGGCCCAGTCTCCAGCAGGCCATAGCCCAGTCTCAGCAGGCCATAGCCCAGTCTATGCAGGCCATTGCTGAGGGCATCGGCGCAGGGTTTGCCAATCCCCTGAGCTCCAATGGCTGCAAACCTGCAGACCCCTGTCGATACCAGCACGGGCCTCCAGGACTGGCAGCGCCAGATGTCGGGGGGGCGTCGGATGGCCAGTCCGTTCGCATCTCCCACCCATGTAGAGGCCTGGGGGCCATCGGGCACCCCGAGGGAGGAGGAGGTGCTGTGGTCCGTCCTGGGTCCCCCTGTAGGGGAGGTCCCGGAACACCGCGACACCTCGGACTCCCCCCACTTCCGTCCCAGGTGCATCGGGTGGGCAACGGGCAGGACAGGCTGGCAGCTCGCCATCCCCAGTCGTCCCGGGCCACAACCTGGCCCATCTAGGCCAGGACGCCCCAGGAAACGGCCGCCAAAGGGATCCCGTGTCAGAGGGCAGGAATCACAGGAGTCCACCTCCAGTTCTGCTGTACCGTCTGGGGAACCACGTAGACATAGTCATAGGGTCCGTAAGGCCAAACAATTTTCATGATTCTCTGCAGTTTCTAGGTGAATCACTGTACAGTTTCCAGTTGATTCTCTGCACAGTTTCTAATTTATTCGCTGCGCAGTTTCCAGCTGATTCTCTGTAGTTTCCAGTGAATCTCTGTACAATTTCCAATTGATTATCTGCAGAGATTCCTGTTGCTTCGCTGCACAATTTCCAGCTGATTATCTTCACAGCTTCTGGTTGATTGTCTGTACAGTTTCTAATTGATTCTCTGCACAATTTCCAGCTGATACTCTGCACAGTTTCTAATTGATTCCCTGCAGTTTCCGATTGATTCTCTGCACAGTTTCCTTGCTTCTCTGCACAGTTTCTAAATGATTCTCTGCACCGTTTCCAATTGATTCTCTGCGCACTTTCTAGATTCTCTGTACACTTTCCAGTTGATTCTCTGCAGTTTCCAGTTGATTCTCTGCACAGTTTCCAGCTGATTCTCTGCACATTTTCCAGTTGATTCTCTGCACATTTTCTAATTGATTCCCTGCACAGTTTCTAGTTGATTCTCTGCACAGTTTCCAGTTGATTCTCTGCACAGTTTCTAGTTGATTCTCTGCACAGTTTCCAGTTGATTCTCTGCAGTTTCCAGTTGATTCTCTGCACATTTTCCAGTTGATTCTCTGCACATTTTCTAATTGATTCCCTGCCACAGTTTCTAGTTGATTCTCTGCACAGTTTCCAGTTGATTCTCTGCACAGTTTCCAGCTGATTCTCTGCACATTTTCCAGTTGATTCTCTGCACAGTTTCTAATTGATTCCCTGCACAGTTTCCAGTTGATTCTCTGCACAGTTTCCAGCTGATTCTCTGCACAGATTCCCATTGATTTTCTACACAGTTTCCAATTATTTCTCTGCACAGTTTCCAGTTGATTCTCTGCAGTATTGAGTTGAATCTCTGTGCAATTTCCAGAATGATTCTCTGTAGTTTCCAGTTGACTCTCTGCACAATTTCGAATTGATTCGCTGTACAGATCCAGCTGATTGTCTGCAAAGGTTCCAGCCGATTCCCGGCACCGTTTTGAATTGAACAGTTTCCAGTTGTTTCTCTGCACAGTTTCCGGCTAATTGTCTGCAGTTTCGAGTTCAATCTCTGTGCAGTTTCCAGTTGATTCTCTGCAGTTTCCAGTTGATTCTCTGCACAGTTTCCAGTTGATTTTCTGCAGTTCCCAGTTGATTTTCTACAGTTTCCACTTGATTCCCTGCATAGTTTCCAGTTGATCCTCTGCACAGTTTTCCAGTTGATCCTCTGCACAGTTTCCAGTTGATTCTCTGCACAGTTTCCAGTTGATCCTCTGCACAGTTTCCAGTTGATTCTCTGCACAGTTTCCAGTTGATGCTCTGCACAGTTTCTAGTTGATTCTCTGCACAGTTTCTCCAGTTGATTCTCTGCACAGTTTCCAGTTGATCCTCTGCACAGTTTCCAGTTGATCCTCTGCACAGTTTCTAGTTGATTCTCTGCACAGTTTCCAGTTGATTTTCTGCACAGTTTCCAGTTGATCCTCTGCACAGTTTCCAGTGATCCTCTGCACAGTTTCTAGTTGATTCTCTGCACAGTTTCCAGTTGATTTTCTGCACAGTTTCCAGTTGATCCTCTGCACAGTTTCCAGTTGATTCTCTGCACAGTTTCCAGTTGATCCTCTGCACAGTTTCCAGTTGATCCTCTGCACAGTTTCCAGTTGATTTTCTGCACAGTTTCCAGTTGATCCTCTGCACAGCTTCCAGTTGATCCTCGGCACAGTTTCTAGTTGATTCTCTGCACAGTTTCCAGTTGATCCTCTGCACAGTTTCTAGTTGATTATCTGCACAGTTTCTAGTTGATTCTCTGCACAGTTTCCAGTTGATTCTCTGCACAGTTTCCAGTTGATCCTCTGCCACAGTTTCCAGTTGATTCTCTGCACAGTTTCCAGTTGAACCTCTGCACAGTTTCTAGTTGATTATCTGCAGTTTCTAGTTGATTCTCTGCACAGTTTCCAGTTGATCCTCTGCACAGTTTCCAGTTGATCCTCTGCACAGTTTCCAGTTGATCCTCTGCACAGTTTCTAGTTGATTCTCTGCACAGTTTCTAGTTGATTCTCTGCACAGTTTCCAGTTGATTTTCTGCACAGTTTCCAGTTGATCCTCTGCCACAGTTTCCAGTTGATCCTCTGCACAGTTTCTAGTTGATCCTCTGCACAGTTTCCAGCTGAATCTCTGCACAGTTTCCAGTTGATTCTCTGCATGGTTTCCAGTTGATTCTCTGCATAGTTTCCAGTTGATGCTCTGCACAGTTTCCAGTTGATCCTCTGCACAGTTTCCAGTTGATCCTCTGCATAGTTTCCAGTTGATGCTCTGCACAGTTTCCAGTTGATCCTCTGCACAGTTTCCAGTTGATCCTCTGCACAGTTTCCAGCTGAATCTCTGCAGTTTCCAGTTGATCCTCTGCACGGTTTCTAGTTGATTCTCTGCATAGTTTCCAGTTGAATCTCTGCACAGTTTTCAGCTGATAGTCTGCAGTTATGAGTTGAATATCTGTTGCAGTTTCCAGGGGCGTCATTCTCCGACCCCCCAGCGGGGTCGGAGAATGGCCGTTGGCCGCCGTGAATCCCGCCCCCGCCGGTTGCCGAAGTCTCCGGTACTGGTTGGCGGGCCCCCCCCGCTCGATTCTCTCGGCCGGATGGGCCGAAGTCCTGCCGAGAAATTGCCTGTCCCGCCGGCGTAAATCAAAGTACCTATTTTCTGGCGGGACAAGGCGGCGTGGGCGGGCTCCGGGTTCCTGGGGGGGGGCGCGGGGCGATCTGAGCCCGGGGGGTGCCCCCACGGTGGCCTGGCCCGCGATCGGGGCCCACCGATCCGCGGGCTGGCCTGTGCCGTGGGGGCACTTTTTCCTTTCCGCCTCCGCAACGGTCTCCACCATGGCGGAGGCGGAAGAGACTCTGCACATGGACAGCAGTAAATTGAACGGTGTAGGTTAGGTTGATCTTAGATTAGGATAAATGGTCGGCACAACATCGTGGGCTGAAGGGCCTGTACTGTGCTGTATTGTTCTATGTTCTATGTTCCCACTGCGCATGCGCGGGAAACTGTCAGCGGCCACTGACGCTCCCGCGCAAGCGCCGCCCCCGAATGTCATTTCCGCGCCAGCTGGCGGGGCAACAAACGCCGTTTCCGCCAGCTGGCGGGGCGGAAATCCCTCCGGCGCCGGCCTAGCCCCTCAATGTTGGGGCTCGGCCCCCAAAGATGCGGAGCATTCCACACCTTTGGGGCAGCGCGATGCCGGTCTGATTGGCGCCATTTTGGGCGCCAGTCGGCGGACATCGCGCCGTTTGGGGAGAATTTCGCCCCTGTTGGTTATCTGCCCAGTTTCCAGCTGATTCTCTGCACAGTTTCCAGCTGATTCTCTGCACAGTTTCCAGCTGATTCTTTGCACTGTTTCCAGCTGCTTCTCTGCACAGTTTCCAGCTGATTCTCTGCACAGTTTCCAGTTGGTTTTCTGCATAGTTTCCAATTGATTCTCTACACAGTTTCCAGTTGATGCTCTGCACAGTTTCTAGTTGATTCTCTGCACAATTTCGAGTTGATTTTCTGCAGTTTCCAGTTGATTCTCTGCCAATTTTCATGTTGATTCTCTGAACAGATTCTAATTAATTCTCTGCAGTTTCCAGTTGATTCTCCACAATTTCCAGCTGATTCTCTGCAGTTTCTAATTTATTCTCTGCACAGTTTCCAGTTGATCCTCTGCATAGTTTCTAGTTGATTCGCTGCACAGTTTCTAATTGATTCCCTGCACAGTTTCTAGTTGATTCTCTGTAGTTTCCAGCTGATTCTCTGCACAGTTTCCCAATTATTTCTCTGCACAGTTTCCAGTTGATTCTCTGCAGTATTGAGTTGAATCTCTGTGCAATTTCCAGAATGATTCTCTGTAGTTTCCAGTTGACTCTCTGCACAGTTTCGAATTGATTCGCTGCACAGTTTCCAGCTGATTGTCTGCAGTTTCCAGTTGAATCTCTGCACAGTTTCCAGCTGATTCTCTGCAGTTCCAGTTGAATCTCTGTACAGTTTCCAGTTGCTGCTCTGCACAGTTTCCAGTTGTTTATCTGCACAGGTTCCAGCTGGTTCTCAGCACAGTTTCTAATTGATTCCCTGCTCAGGGGCGAAATTCTCCGTTATCGGCAGAAAGTCCGCCGATCGGCGCAAAAAACGGCGCAAATCCGACTTGCGCCACGTCGGAAAAATGGGTCGAACGTCTCCGGCCCAAAATGGGCTAGCAGCGACGTAACGGGATCCGCGCTTGCACAGTGGTTCACGCCGTGCAGCGTCATACGCGCCGCATGGCGTGACGGCTCATAAGGCCGCGCTGCTCCCCCCCCACCCGACCGCAACACCCGACCGCAACACCCGAATGGATGGCTGGCCGTCGCTCAGCCCCGAGGTTCGAGTCACCGCGATGTGGAGGCGCTCCTGGACGCGGTGGAGCAGAGGACGCCCTGTATCCCGGGCACGGGCGCAGAGTTGCCCCACGCCACCAGCCGGCGTCTGTGGAGGGAAGTGGCAGAGGCCGTCACCGCTGCGGCCCTGACACCACGGACAGGCACCCAGTGCCACAAGAAGGAGAACGACCTCGTCAGAGCAGGCAGGGTGTGCCTCCCCCATATCCCCCATAATCCCCCCTCCCCCATATCCCCCATATCCCCCCTCCCCCATATCCCCCCTCCCCATATCCCCCCTCCCCCATATCCCCCCTCCCCCATGTCCCCCCTCCCCCATATCCCCCCTCTCCCATATCCCCCCTCCACAATATCCCCCATATCCCCCCTCCCCCATATCCCCCTCCCCCATAACCCCCCTCCCCCATATCCCCCATATCCCCCCTCCCCCATATCCCCCATATCCCCCCTCCCCCATATCCCCCATAATCCCCCCTCCCCATATCCCCCTCCCCAATAATCCCCCCCTCCCCATATCCCCCCATACCCCCATATCCCCCTCCCCATATCCCCCATAATCCCCCTCCCCATATCCCCCATATCTCCCCTCCCCATATCCCCCATAATCCCCCTCCCCATATCCCCCCTCCCCCATAATGCCCCCCTCCCCATATCCCCCCTCCCCCATATCCCCCTCCCCCATAATACCCCCTCCCCATATCCCCCATATCCCCCCTCCCCATATCCCCCCCCTCTCCCATATCCCCCTCCCCCATATCCCCCCCTCTCCATATCCCCCCTCCACAATATCCCCCATCCAGCGACGAGGGGGGCAGCCACAGGCCCCCGTCACATCCGAGCCAGGACACCACTACCCAGGACACCACTACCCAGGACACCACTACCCAGGACACCACTACCCGGGACACCACTACCCAGGACACCCCTACCCGGGACAGCACTACCCAGGAAGACGAAATACCGGACAGTGACTCAGAGTGGATGGGTGGAGACGATCCCCCACCCCAAAGTGCCATGGACTCAGAGTGGGACGAAGAGCACGACACAACGCCACTGCTGACACCAACACCCTCCACCATTGCAGAAACACTCACCTCGGTTGGGCACTTTAGTGATGAGGCGTCTGGTACACTCACTGGTGCGCACAACACAGCCGTCCCGGTACAGCAGGTGAAGGTAGGAGCAGCAGAGGGGCCGGGCGGTCGGAGGGGCAGCCCAGCCCAAGCGAACATCTGCCGCCCAGATGGATCCCGGGTTCCTGGAGTTACCACACCCACACATAGATCCGATGCAACCACCGACCCGGAGACGAGCGAAGAGGGTGACGGGCGGCTTGCGGAGGCTGCAGTAGCAGGTGGAGGAGTCCACCCGCGTCCAGGAGCTGGGAGTGGTGCCGGTCATGCGTGCCACCCAGGCCGACACCGCACGGGTGGCGTCCGCGGTGGAGGCAATGGGTGCGACGGTGTCAGACATGGGGAACGGTTTGCGAGGCCTGGGGCTTTCCATGCAGGCGGCGTCTGCGGCCCAGGAAATGGCTGCCCTCTCACAGGAGGCCATGAGCCAGTGCCAGCGCCAGATGGCAGAGGCGCTCAACGCCATAGCCCAGTCTCTGCAGGCCATGGCCCAGTCTCAGCAGGCCATGGCCCAGTCTCTGCAGGCCATCGCTGAGGGCATCGGCGCCAGTGGCCATGTGCGAGCCGGCGTTGCACTGTCACAGACAGGGTTTGCCAACCCCCTGGGCTCCATGGCTGCAAACCTGCAGACCCCTGTCGATACCAGCACGGGCCAGGACTGGCAGCGCCAGATGTCGGGGGGGGCGTCGGATGGCCAGTCCGTTCGCATCCCCCACCCATGTAGAGGCCTGGGGGCCATCGGGCACCCCGAGGGAGGAGGAGGTGGTGTGGTCCGTCCCGGCTCCCCCTGTAGGGGAGGTCCCGGTACACCGCGACACCTCGGACTCCCACCCCTTCCATCCCAGGTGCATCGGGTGGGCAACGGGCAGGACAGGCTGGCAGCTCGCCATCCCAGTCGCCCGGGCCGCAGCCTGGCCCATCTAGGCCAGGACGCCCCAGGAAACGGCCGCCAAAGGGATCCAGTGTCAGAGGGCAGGAATCACAGGAGTCCACCTCCAGTTCTGCTGTACCGTCTGGGGAACCACGTAGACGTAGTCAAAGGGCCCGTAAGGCCAAACAATTAGACACTGAGTAAATTGGCACGGGTGCAGGGCACAGATGAGTTTTAGGGGCTAGGGCACGTGCATGAACTCCTTTGGTTATTAAAGTCAATGTTACACCTACAGAAGCTGCCTTTGTGCTCTGTCCAAAGCATGCGGGGGTGTCATGTACGTTGAGCGCAAGTGTGTGTGTGAGGGGTGGTCTTACCTCAGCCCCAGGTGAGTCTGCCCCCTTCCCCCTGGGCCGCCATCAACATCCCCCGGGCAGAGGACGGGACCGTGCGCTGCAGTGTCACAGCCGCATGCAGGGATGGTCCGGGTGGATGGTGGTACTGTGGCCATGGGTCAGACATAGTCCAACGATGTAGAGCCAGGAGCTCACCGCAGGGCGTGTTGTCATCATCCTCCATGGCCTGCAATAGACACGCGTCCACCCGCAACTGTGTGAGCCCGGCCCGTTGTGCCGCCGGTGGATCGGCAATGGGGGGGGGGGTGGTGTGCATGCGGGTGGGGTGGGTGGGGTTGGGGAGGTGGGTGAGGGTGTTGGGTGGGTGGATGGGTGGGGGGTGTGGGTGGTCGGCTGTTGCCATGGTGTGCGGTCTGTGGCCATACTACCCGATTCCCACGCCCATCTAGTCAGTGAAGCGGGCATCTATCAGTCTGTCCCGTGACCGCTGGGCCAGCCGGTAACGGTGGACAGCCACCCGCCTGTGTCTACCCCGTCTGCCCTGACCATTACCCCCATCCCCCTCATCTGGGGAGGACTGCGCCTCTTCCTGCTGCTCCTCCACTCCGCCCTCCTCTGCCTGCGGCACATCGCCCCTCTGCTGGGCTATGTTGTGCAGGACGCAGCACACCACAATGATGCGGCCGACCCTATCTGACCGATACTGGAGGGCGCCCCCAGAGAGGTCCAGGCACCTGAAACGCATCTTCAGCACGACAAAGCACCTCCCTATCACTCCCCTTGTCGCTACATGGGCATCATTGTAGCGGTTCTCCGCCTCATTGCGTGGCCTCCGTATAGGCGTCATCAGCCACGATCGCAATGGGTAGCCCCTGTCGCCCAGCAACCGGCCCCTCAGCCGGGGATGGCGTCCCTTGTACATGCCGGGGATGGATGACCGCGACAACACGTATGAGTCGTGTACACTGCCTGGGTAACGGGCGCAGACGTGCAGTATCATCATGCGGTGGTCGCAGACCACCTGTACGTTCATCGAATAGGTCCCCTTCCTATTGGTGAACACGGCCCTGTTATCTGCAGGTGGCCGCACGGCGACGTGCATCCCATCGATCGCGCCCTGGACCATGGGGAACCCGGCCACGGCAGAGAAGCCCACGGCCCGGGCATCTTGGCTGGCCCGGTCCACGGGGAAGCGGATGTAGCGGTGCGCCATGGCATATAGGGCATCTGTCACTGCCCGGATGCACCGATGCACCGATGTCTGCGATATGCCGGACAGGTCCCCACTCGGTGCCTGGAATGACCCCGTTGCATAAACGTTCAGGGCCACCGTAACCTTGACGGACACGGGGAGAGGGTGTCCCCCGCCAGTGCCACGCGGTGACAGGTGTGCCAGCAGGTGGCAGATGTGTGCCACGGTTTCCCGCCTCAACCGGTGTCTCCTCCTGCATTCCCGGTCCGTGAGGTCCTGGTATGACTGCCGGGGCCGGTACACACGGGGCGCCCTCGGGTGCCTCCGTTGCCGTGGGGCTGCGACGTCCTCCTCCCCCTCCTCGTCCTGTCGGTCAGGTGTCCCTCCAGCCTGGGAGGCTGCCGCCTGTCCCTCTGCGGCAGCCTGCGCCGCCTCTCTGGCACGCTCCTCGTCCTCCTCCTCCTCCTCATCCAGGGCAACATAGACATGAGCGGCTGCCGCCACGGCAGCCAACATCGCTGGATGATCGGAAAACATGGTGGCCTGGTGGGGGGGAGGGGAACGACGACATGTCATCATTGCCCATATCCCCTCCTCCCCCCAGCCAGGTGGCATGGACCGCATGGGTCCAACTGTTGGAGGCTGGCACCTGGCCAGGTGGACCAACTCACTTGCCCTCGCATACCCCTCCCCGGCACGGACCCCCCATCCCCCTCCCCGGGACGGACCCCCCCCCAACCTCCACCCCAGCACGGACCCCCTCCCATCCCCCTCCCCGGCACGGACCCCCCCCAACCTCCACCCCGGCACGGACCCCCCAACCTCCACCCCGGCACGGACCCCCCATCCCCCTCCCTGGCACGGACCCCCCCCCAACCTCCACCCCGGCACGGACCCCCCGCCCCCCATCCCCCTCCCCGGCACGGACCCCCCCCCAACCTCCACCCCGGCACGGATCCCCCAACCTCCACCCCGGCACGGACCCCCCCCCCAACCTCCACCCCGGCACGGACCACCCATCCCCCACCCCGGCACGGACCCCCCCCCCAACCTCCACCCCGGCACAAACCCCCCCCCCAACCTCCACCCCGGCACGGACCCCCCATCCCCCTCCCGGCATGGACCCCCCCATCCCCCTCCCCGGCACGGACCCCCCCGAACCTCCACCCCGGCACGGACCCCCCCCAACCTCCACCCCGGCACGGACCCCCTCCCGGCACTCCCCCGGAGCCCAGCCTACTCTAACCCCCCCCCCCCCCCCCGCCGCACACACACACACAAGCCGAGACACACCTCTCCTCATGCAATCAGACTGCGGCCACGCCATTACCTGCCCAGAGCCAACCCCCCAGGCCGTCACTCACCTCCACGCTGGTCGGCGTGAGCCTGGAGCACCGTGTCACGCCGATGAAAAGGTGGTTTAATTTACGTCGACGTGAACGGTAATCACGTCGACGGGACTTCGGCCCATCCGGAAGGGAGAATATCGGCAGGCCGAAAATCGTCTGCCTTGCGCAGACCCGTGCCAGTCTCCGACGGCAGCGGCGACATTAACGCCCCGCCGACTTTTCTCCCTTCGGAGACTTCGGCAACCGGTGGGGGCGGGATTCACGGCGGCCAACGGCCATTCTCCGACCCGGCGGGGGGTCGGAGAATGACGCCCCAGATTCCGGTTGATTCTTTGCACAGTTTCTCATTGATTCTCTGCACAGTTTCTCGCCGATTCTCTGCACAGTTTAACATTGATCCTCTGGACAGTTTCACATGGCTTACCTGCACAGTTTCTCATTGATTCTCTGCACAGTTTCCCATTGATCCTCTGCACGGTTTCTCCTTGATTCTCTGCACAGTTTCACGTTGAGTCTCTACACAGTTTCTCATTGATTATCTGCAATGTTTCTCATTGATTCTCTGTACAGTTTGCAGTTGATTATCTGCACAGTTTCCAGTTCATTCTCTGCACAGTTTCTCATTGATTCGCTGCACAGTTTCTCATTGATTCTCTGCACAGTTTCTCATTGATTCTCTGCACAGTTTCTCATTGATTCTCTACACAGTTTCTCATTGATTCTCTGCACAGTTTCTAATTGATTCTCTGCACAGTTTCTCGCTGATTCTCTGCACAGTTTAACATTGATCCTCTGGACAGTTTCACATTGATTACCTGCACAGTTTGATTTTCTGCACAGTTTCTCGTTGAATCCCTGCACAGTTTCTCGTTGATTCTCTACACAGTTTCTCATTGATTCTCTACACAGTTTCTCATTTATTCTCTGCAGAGTTCTCGTTGATTCTCTGCACAGTTTCTCGTTCGCTCTCTGCACAGTTTCTAATTGATTCTCTGCACAGTTTCCCGTTGACTCTCTGCAGAGTTTCTCGTTGATTCTCTGCAGAGTTTCTCGTTGATTCTCTGCAGTTTGACGTTGATTCTCTGCACAGTTTCTCATTGATTCTCTGCACGGTCTCTCATTGATTATCTGCAAAGTTTCTCGTTGATTCTCTGCACGGTCTCTCGTTGGGTCTCTGCACAGTTTCTCATTGATTCGCTGCACAGTTTCTAATTGATTCTCTACACAGTTTCTCTTTGATTCTCTGCACAGTTTCTAATTGATTCTCTGCACAGTTTCTCGCTGATTCTCTGCACGGTCTCTCGTTGGGTGTCTGCACAGATTCTCATTGATTCTCTGCACAGTTTCTAATTGATTCTCTGCACAGTTTCTCGCTGATTCTCTGCACAGTTTAACTTTGATCCTCTGGCCAGTTTCACATTGATTACCTGCACAGTTTCTCGTTGATTCTCTGCACAGTTTCCCGTTGATTACCTGCACAGTTTCCCGTTGATTCTCTGCACAGTTTCCCATTGATCCTCTGCACGGTTTCTCATTGATCCTCTGCACGGTTTCTCATTGATTCTCTGCACAGTTTCTCATTGATTCTCTGCACAGTTTCCCATTGATCCTCTGCACGGTTTCTCATTGATTCCCTGCACAGTTTCTCATTGATTCTCTACAGTTTCTCATTGATTCTCTGCACAGTTTCTCGTTGATTCTCTGCAGTTTCTCCTTGATTCTCTGCACAGTTTCCCATTGATCCTCTGCACGGTTTTTCCTTGATTCTCTGCACAGTTTCTCGTTGAGTCTCTACACAGTTTCTCATTGATTCTCTGCAATGTTTCTCACTGATTCTCTGTACAGTTTGCTGTTGATTCTCTGCACAGTTTCCAGTTCATTCTCTGCACAGTTTCTCATTGATTCTCTACACAGTTTCTCATTGAGTCTCTGCACAGTTTCTCATTGATTCTCTGCACAGTTTCTCATTGATTCTCTACACAGTTTCTCATTGATTCTCTGCACAGTTTCTAATTGATTCTCTGCACAGTTTCTCGCTGATTCTCTGCACAGTTTAACATTGATCCTCTGGACAGTTTCACATTGATTACCTGCACAGTTTGATTTTCTGCACAGTTTCTCATTGATTCTCTGCACAGTCTCTCGCTGATTCTCTGCACAGATTAACATTGATCCTCTGGACAGTTTCACATGGATTACCTGCACAGTTTCTCATTGATTCTCTGCAGTTTCTCATTGATTCTCTGCACAGTTTCTCGTTGATTCTCTGCAGTTTTTTCC
This sequence comes from Scyliorhinus torazame, assembly GCF_047496885.1. Lineage (NCBI taxonomy): Eukaryota > Metazoa > Chordata > Chondrichthyes > Carcharhiniformes > Scyliorhinidae > Scyliorhinus > Scyliorhinus torazame. The sequence continues at coordinate 92,997,833 of NC_092725.1, read as the reverse complement.
TTGATTCGCTGCACAGTTTCCCATTGATTCTCTACACAGTTTCTCATTGATTACCTGCACAGTTTCTCATTGATTCTCTGCACAGTTTCTCATTGATCCTCTGGACAGTTTCTCATTGATTCTCTGCAGTTTCTCATTTATTCTCTGCACAGTTTCTCATTGATTCTCTACACAGTTTCTCATTGATTCTCTGCACAGTTTCTCATTGATTCTCTACACAGTTTCTCATTGATTCTCTGCACAGTTTCTAATTGATTCTCTGCACAGTTTTTCGCTGATTCTCTGCACAGTTTAACATTGATCCTCTGGACAGTTTCACATTGATTACCTGCACAGTTTGATTTTCTGCACAGTTTCTCATTGATTCTCTGCACAGTTTCTCGTTGATTCTCTGCACAGTTTCCCATTGATCCTCTGCACGGTTTTTCCTTGATTCTCTGCACAGTTTCTCGTTGAATCCCTACACAGTTTCTAATTGATTCTCTGCACAGTTTCTCGCTGATTCTCTGCACAGTTTAACATTGATCCTCTGGACAGTTTCACATTGATTACCTGCACAGTTTGATTTTCTGCACAGTTTCTCATTGATTCTCTGCACAGTTTCTCGTTGATTCTCTGCACAGTTTCCCCTTGATCCTCTGCACGGTTTTTCTTTGATTCTCTGCACAGTTTCTCGTTGAATCCCTACACAGTTTCTCATTGATTCTCTACACAGTTTCTCATTTATTCTCTGCAGAGTTCTCGTTGATTCTCTGCACACTTACTCGTTCGCTCTCTGCACAGTTTCTAATTGATTCTCTGCATAGTTTCCCGTTGATTCTCTGCAGAGTTTCTCGTTGATTCTCTGCATAATTTCTCGTTGATTCTCTGCAGTTTGACGTTGATTCTCTGCACAGTTTCTCATTGATTCTCTACACAGTTTCTCATTGATTATCTGCAAAGTTTCTCGTTGATTCTCTGCACGGTCTCTCATTGGGTCTCTGCACAGTTTCTCATTGATTCTCTGCACAGTATCTCATTGATTCTCTACACAGTTTCTCATTGATTACCTGCACAGTTTCTCATTGATTCTCTGCACAGTTTCTCATTGATCCTCTGGACAGTTTCTCATTGATTACCTGCACAGTTTCCCATTGATTCTCTGCACAGTTTCTCGCTGATTCTCTGCACAGTTTAACATTGATCCTCTGGACAGTTTTACATTGATTACCTGCACAGTTTCTCGTTGATTCTCTGCACAGTTTCCCATTGATTACCTGCACAGTTTCCCGTTGATTCTCTGCACAGTTTCCCGTTGATTCTATGCTCAGTTTCCCATTGATCCACTGCACGGTTTCTCATTGATCCTCTGCACGGTTTCTCATTGATTCTCTGCACAGTTTCTCATCGATCCTCTGGACAGTTTCTCGTTGATTCTCTGCACAGTTTCCCATTGATTCTCTGCACAGTTTCTCGTTGATTCTCTGCACAGTTTCTCATTGATTCTCTGCACAGTTCCTAATTGATTCTCTGCACAGTTTCTCGCTGATTCTCTGCACAGTTTAACATTGATCCTCTGGACAGTTTCACATTGATTACCTGCACAGTTTGATTTTCTGCACAGTTTCTCGTTGAATCCCTACACAGTTTCTCATTGATTCTCTACACAGTTTCTCATTTATTCTCTGCAGAGTTCTCGTTGATTCTCTGCACAGTTTCTCGTTCACTCTCTGCACAGTTTCTAATTGATTCTCTGCACAGTTTCCCGTTGACTCTCTGCTGAGTTTCTCGTTGATTCTCTGCAGAGTTTCTCGTTGATTCTCTGCAGTTTGACGTTGATTCTCTGCACAGTTTCTCATTGATTCTCTGCACGGTCTCTCATTGATTATCTACAAAGTTTCTCGTTGATTCTCTGCACGGTCTCTCGTTGGGTCTCTGCACAGTTTCTCATTGATTCGCTGCACAGTTTCTAATTGATTCTCGACACAGTTTCTCATTGATTCTCTGCACAGTTTCTAATTAATTCTTTGCACAGTTTCTCGCTGATTCTCTGCACGGTCTCTCGTTGGGTCTCTGCACAGTTTCTCATTGATTCTCTGCACAGTTTCTAATTGAATCTCTGCACAGTTTCTCGCTGATTCTCTGCACAGTTTAACATTGATCCTCTGGCCAGTTTCACATTGATTACCTGCACAGTTTCTCGTTGATTCTCTGCACAGTTTCCCATTGATTACCTGCACAGTTTCCCGTTGATTCTCTGCACAGTTTCCCATTGATCCTCTGCACGGTTTCTCATTGATCCTCTGCACGGTTTCTCATTGATTCTCTGCACAGTTTCTCATTGATTCTCTGCACAGTTTCCCATTGATCCTCTGCACGGTTTCTCATTGATTCCCTGCACAGTTTCTCATTGATTCTCTGCAGTTTCTCATTGATTCTCTGCACAGTTTCTCGTTGATTCTCTGCAGTTTCTCCTTGATTCTCTGCACAGTTTCCCATTGATCCTCTGCACGGTTTTTCCTTGATTCTCTGCATAGTTTCTCGTTGAGTCTCTACACAGTTTCTCATTGATTCTCTGCAATGTTTCTCACTGATTCTCTGTACAGTTTGCAGTTGATTCTCTGCACAGTTTCCAGTTCATTCTCTGCACAGTTTCTCATTGATTCTCTACACAGTTTCTCATTGAGTCTCTGCACAGTTTCTCATTGATTCTCTGCACAGTTTCTCATTGATTCTCTACACAGTTTCTCATTGATTCTCTGCACAGTTTCTAATTGATTCTCTGCACAGTTTCTCGCTGATTCTCTGCACAGTTTAACATTGATCCTCTGGACAGTTTCACATTGATTACCTGCACAGTTTGATTTTCTGCACAGTTTCTCATTGATTCTCTGCACAGTCTCTCGCTGATTCTCTGCACAGTTTAACATTGATCCTCTGGACAGTTTCACATGGATTACCTGCACAGTTTCTCATTGATTCTCTGCAGTTTCTCATTGATTCTCTGCACAGTTTCTCGTTGATTCTCTGCAGTTTTTTCCTTGATTCTCTGCACAGTTTCCCATTGATCCTCTGCACGGTTTTTCCTTGATTTTCTGCACAGTTTCACGTTGAGTCTCTACACAGTTTCTCATTGATTCTCTGCAATGTTTCTCATTGATTCTCTGTACAGTTTGCAGTTTATTCTCTGCGATGTTTCCAGTTCATTCTCTGCAAAGTTTCTCATTGATTCGCTGCACAGTTTCTCATTGATTCTCTACACAGTTTCTCATTGATTCTCTGCACAGTTTCTCATTGATTCTCTACACAGTTTCTCATTGATTCTCTGCACAGTTTCTAATTGATTCTCTGCACAGTTTCTCGCTGATTCTCTGCACAGTTTAACATTGATCCTCTGGACAGTTTCACATTGATTACCTGCACAGTTTGATTTTCTGCACAGTTTCTCATTGATTCCCTGCACAGTTTCTCGTTGATTCTCTGCACAGTTTCTCGTTGAATCCCCACACAGTTTCTAATTGATTCTCTGCACAGTTTCTCGCTGATTCTCTGCGCAGTTTAACATTGATCCTCTGGACAGCTTCACATTGATTACCTGCACAGTTTGATTTTCTGCACAGTTTCTCATTGATTCTCTGCACAGTTTCTCGTTGATTCTCTGCACAGTTTCCCATTGATCCTCTGCACGGTTTTTCTTTGATTCTCTGCACAGTTTCTCGTTGAATCCCTACACAGTTTCTCATTGAATCTCTACACAGTTTCTCATTTATTCTCTGCAGAGTTCTCGTTGATTCTCTGCACACTTACTCGTTCGCTCTCTGCACAGTTTCTAATTGATTCTCTGCATAGTTTCCCGTTGATTCTCTGCAGAGTTTCTCGTTGATTCTCTGCATAGTTTCTCGTTGATTCTCTGCAGTTTGACGTTGATTCTCTGCACAGTTTCTCATTGATTCTCTACACAGTTTCTCATTGATTATCTGCAAAGTTTCTCGTTGATTCTCTGCACGGTCTCTCGTTGGGTCTCTGCACAGTTTCTCATTGATTCTCTGCACAGTATCTCATTGATTCTCTACACAGTTTCTCATTGATTACCTGCACAGTTTCTCATTGATTCTCTGCACAGTTTTTCATTGATCCTCTGGACAGTTTCTCATTGATTACCTGCACAGTTTCCCATTGATTCTCTGCACAGTTTCTCGCTGATTCTCTGCACAGTTTAACATTGATCCTCTGGACAGTTTCACATTGATTACCTGCACAGTTTCTCGTTGATTCTCTGCACAGTTTCCCATTGATTACCTGCACAGTTTCCCGTTGATTCTCTGCACAGTTTCCCGTTGATTCTCTGCACGGTTTCTCATTGATCCTCTGCACGGTTTCTCATTGATTCTCTGCACAGTTTCTCATTTATCCTCTGGACAGTTTCTCGTTGATTCTCTGCACAGTTTCCCATTGATCCTCTGCACGGTTTCTCATTGATCCTCTGCACGGTTTCTCATTGATTCTCTGCACAGTTTCTCATTTATCCTCTGGACAGTTTCTCGTTGATTCTCTGCACAGTTTCCCATTGATTCTCTGCACAGTTTCTCGTTGATTCTCTGCAGTTTCTCGTTGATTCTCTGCACCGTTTGATTTTCTACACAGTTTCTCATTGATTCTCTGCACAGTTTCTCGCTGATTCTCTGCACAGTTTCCCATTGATCCTCTGGACAGTTTCTCATTGACTCTCTACCCAGTTTCTCGTTGATTTTCTGCACAGTTTCTCATTGATCCTCTGCACAGTTTCTCGTTGATTTTCTGCGCAGTTTCCCATTGATTCTCTGCACAGTTTCTCATTGATTCTCTACACAGTTTCTCATTGATTACCTGCACAGTTTCTCATTGATTCTCTGCACAGTTTCTCATTGATCCTCTGGACAGTTTCTCATTGATTCTCTGCAGTTTCTCATTTATTCTCTGCACAGTTTCTCATTGATTCTCTACACAGTTTCTCATTGATTCTCTGCACAGTTTCTCATTGATTCTCTACACAGTTTCTCATTGATCCTCTGCACAGTTTCTAATTGATTCTCTGCACAGTTTTTCGCTGATTCTCTGCACAGTTTAACATTGATCCTCTGGACAGTTTCACATTGATTACCTGCACAGTTTGATTTTCTGCACAGTTTCTCATTGATTCTCTGCACAGTTTCTCGTTGATTCTCTGCACAGTTTCCCATTGATCCTCTGCACGGTTTTTCCTTGATTCTCTGCACAGTTTCTCGTTGAATCCCTACACAGTTTCTAATTGATTCTCTGCACAGTTTCTCGCTGATTCTCTGCACAGTTTAACATTGATCCGCTGGACAGTTTCACATTGATTACCTGCACAGTTTGATTTTCTGCACAGTTTCTCATTGATTCTCTGCACAGTTTCTCGTTGATTCTCTGCACAGTTTCCCATTGATCCTCTGCACGGTTTTTCTTTGATTCTCTGCACAGTTGCTCGTTGAATCCCTACACAGTTTCTCATTGATTCTCTACACAGTTTCTCATTTATTCTCTGCAGAGTTCTCGTTGATTCTCTGCACACTTACTCGTTCGCTCTCTGCACAGTTTCTAATTGATTCTCTGCATAGTTTCCCGTTGATTCTCTGCAGAGTTTCTCGTTGATTCTCTGCATAATTTCTCGTTGATTCTCTGCAGTTTGACGTTGATTCTCTGCACAGTTTCTCATTGATTCTCTACACAGTTTCTCATTGATTATCTGCAAAGTTTCTCGTTGATTCTCTGCACGGTCTCTCATTGGGTCTCTGCACAGTTTCTCATTGATTCTCTGCACAGTATCTCATTGATTCTCTACACAGTTTCTCATTGATTACCTGCACAGTTTCTCATTGATTCTCTGCACAGTTTCTCATTGATCCTCTGGACAGTTTCTCATTGATTACCTGCACAGTTTCCCATTGATTCTCTGCACAGTTTCTCGCTGATTCTCTGCACAGTTTAACATTGATCCTCTGGACAGTTTTACATTGATTACCTGCACAGTTTCTCGTTGATTCTCTGCACAGTTTCCCATTGATTACCTGCACAGTTTCCCGTTGATTCTCTGCACAGTTTCCCGTTGATTCTATGCTCAGTTTCCCATTGATCCTCTGCACGGTTTCTCATTGATCCTCTGCACGGTTTCTCATTTATCCTCTGCACGGTTTCTCATTGATTCTCTGCACAGTTTCTCATCGATCCTCTGGACAGTTTCTCGTTGATTCTCTGCACAGTTTCCCATTGATTCTCTGCACAGTTTCTCGTTGATTCTCTGCACAGTTTCTCATTGATTCTCTGCACAGTTTCTAATTGATTCTCTGCACAGTTTCTCGCTGATTCTCTGCACAGTTTAACATTGATCCTCTGGACAGTTTCACATTGATTACCTGCACAGTTTGATTTTCTGCACAGTTTCTCGTTGAATCCCTACACAGTTTCTCATTGATTCTCTACACAGTTTCTCATTTATTCTCTGCAGAGTTCTCGTTGATTCTCTGCACAGTTTCTCGTTCACTCTCTGCACAGTTTCTAATTGATTCTCTGCACAGTTTCCCGTTGACTCTCTGCTGAGTTTCTCGTTGATTCTCTGCAGAGTTTCTCGTTGATTCTCTGCAGTTTGACATTGATTCTCTGCACAGTTTCTCATTGATTCTCTGCATGGTCTCTCATTGATTATCTGCAAAGTTTCTCGTTGATTCTCTGCACGGTCTCTCGTTGGGTCTCTGCACAGTTTCTCATTGATTCGCTGCACAGTTTCTAATTGATTCTCGACACAGTTTCTCATTGATTCTCTGCACAGTTTCTAATTAATTCTCTGCGCAGTTTCTCGCTGATTCTCTGCACGGTCTCTCGTTGGGTCTCTGCACAGTTTCTCATTGATTCTCTGCACAGTTTCTAATTGAATCTCTGCACAGTTTCTCGCTGATTCTCTGCACAGTTTAACATTGATCCTCTGGCCAGTTTCACATTGATTACCTGCACAGTTTCTCGTTGATTCTCTGCACAGTTTCCCATTAATTACCTGCACAGTTTCCCGTTGATTCTCTGCACGGTTTCTCATTGATCCTCTGCACGGTTTCTCATTGATTCTCTGCACAGTTTCTCATTGATTCTCTGCACAGTTTCCCATTGATCCTCTGCACGGTTTCTCATTGATTCCCTGCACAGTTTCTCATTGATTCTCTGCAGTTTCTCATTGATTCTCTGCACAGTTTCTCGTTCACTCTCTGCACAGTTTCTAATTGATTCTCTGCACAGTTTCCCGTTGACTCTCTGCTGAGTTTCTCGTTGATTCTCTGCAGAGTTTCTCGTTGATTCTCTGCAGTTTGACATTGATTCTCTGCACAGTTTCTCATTGATTCTCTGCATGGTCTCTCATTGATTATCTGCAAAGTTTCTCGTTGATTCTCTGCACGGTCTCTCGTTGGGTCTCTGCACAGTTTCTCATTGATTCTCTGCACAGTTTCTAATTAATTCTCTGCGCAGTTTCTCGCTGATTCTCTGCACGGTCTCTCGTTGGGTCTCTGCACAGTTTCTCATTGATTCTCTGCACAGTTTCTAATTGAATCTCTGCACAGTTTCTCGCTGATTCTCTGCACAGTTTAACATTGATCCTCTGGCCAGTTTCACATTGATTACCTGCACAGTTTCTCGTTGATTCTCTGCACAGTTTCCCATTAATTACCTGCACAGTTTCCCGTTGATTCTCTGCACGGTTTCTCATTGATCCTCTGCACGGTTTCTCATTGATTCTCTGCACAGTTTCTCATTGATTCTCTGCACAGTTTCCCATTGATCCTCTGCACGGTTTCTCATTGATTCCCTGCACAGTTTCTCATTGATTCTCTGCAGTTTCTCATTGATTCTCTGCACAGTTTCTCGTTGATTCTCTGCAGTTTCTCCTTGATTCTCTGCACAGTTTCCCATTGATCCTCTGCACGGTTTTTCCTTGATTCTCTGCATAGTTTCTCATTGAGTCTCTACACAGTTTCTCATTGATTCTCTGCAATGTTTATCACTGATTCTCTGTACAGTTTGCAGTTGATTCTCTGCACAGTTTCCAGTTCATTCTCTGCACAGTTTCTCATTGATTCTCTACACAGTTTCTCATTGAGTCTCTGCACAGTTTCTCATTGATTCTCTGCACAGTTTCTCATTGATTCTCTACACAGTTTCTCATTGATTCTCTGCACAGTTTCTAATTGATTCTCTGCACAGTTTCTCGCTGATTCTCTGCACAGTTTAACATTGATCCTCTGGACAGTTTCACATTGATTACCTGCACAGTTTGATTTTCTGCACAGTTTCTCATTGATTCTCTGCACAGTCTCTCGCTGATTCTCTGCACAGTTTAACATTGATCCTCTGGACAGTTTCACATGGATTACCTGCACAGTTTCTCATTGATTCTCTGCAGTTTCTCATTGATTCTCTGCACAGTTTCTCGTTGATTCTCTGCAGTTTTTTCGTTGATTCTCTGCACAGTTTCCCATTGATCCTCTGCACGGTTTTTCCTTGATTTTCTGCACAGTTTCACGTTGAGTCTCTACACAGTTTCTCATTGATTCTCTGCAATGTTTCTCATTGATTCTCTGTACAGTTTGCAGTTTATTCTCTGCGATGTTTCCAGTTCATTCTCTGCAAAGTTTCTCATTGATTCGCTGCACGGTTTCTCATTGATTCTCTACACAGTTTCTCATTGATTCTCTGCACAGTTTCTCATTGATTCTCTACACAGTTTCTCATTGATTCTCTGCACAGTTTCTAATTGATTCTCTGCACAGTTTCTCGCTGATTCTCTGCACAGTTTAACATTGATCCTCTGGACAGTTTCACATTGATTACCTGCACAGTTTGATTTTCTGCACAGTTTCCCATTGATCCTCTGCACGGTTTAACCTTGATTCTCTGCACAGTTTCTCGTTGAATCACCACAGAGTTTCTAATTGATTCTCTGCACAGTTTCTCGCTGATTCTCTGCGCAGTTTAACATTGATCCTCTGGACAGCTTCACATTGATTACCTGCACAGTTTGATTTTCTGCACAGTTTCTCATTGATTCTCTGCACAGTTTCTCGTTGATTCTCTGCACAGTTTCCCATTGATCCTCTGCACGGTTTTTCTTTGATTCTCTGCACAGTTTCTCGTTGAATCCCTACACAGTTTCTCATTGATTCTCTACACAGTTTCTCATTTATTCTCTGCAGAGTTCTCGTTGATTCTCTGCACACTTACTCGTTCGCTCTCTGCACAGTTTCTAATTGATTCTCTGCATAGTTTCCCGTTGATTCTCTGCAGAGTTTCTCGTTGATTCTCTGCATAGTTTCTCGTTGATTCTCTGCAGTTTGACGTTGATTCTCTGCACAGTTTGTCATTGATTCTCTACACAGTTTCTCATTGATTATCTGCAAAGTTTCTCGTTGATTCTCTGCACGGTCTCTCGTTGGGTCTCTGCACAGTTTCTCATTGATTCTCTGCACAGTATCTCATTGATTCTCTACACAGTTTCTCATTGATTACCTGCACAGTTTCTCATTGATTCTCTGCACAGTTTCTCATTGATCCTCTGGACAGTTTCTCATTGATTACCTGCACAGTTTCCCATTGATTCTCTGCACAGTTTCTCGCTGATTCTCTGCACAGTTTAACATTGATCCTCTGGACAGTTTCACATTGATTACCTGCACAGTTTCTCTTTGATTCTCTGCACAGTTTCCCATTGATTACCTGCACAGTTTCCCGTTGATTCTCTGCACAGTTTCCCGTTGATTCTCTGCACAGTTTCCCATTGATCCTCTGCACGGTTTCTCATTGATCCTCTGCACGGTTTCTCATTGATTCTCTGCACAGTTTCTCATTTATCCTCTGGACAGTTTCTCGTTGATTCTCTGCACAGTTTCCCATTGATTCTCTGCACAGTTTCTCGTTGATTCTCTGCAGTTTCTCGTTGATTCTCTGCACCGTTTGATTTTCTGCACAGTTTCTCATTGATTCTCTGCACAGTTTCTCGCTGATTCTCTGCACAGTTTCCCATTGATCCTCTGGACAGTTTCTCATTGACTCTCTACACAGTTTCTCGTTGATTTTCTGCACAGTTTCTCATTGATCCTCTGCACAGTTTCTCGTTGATTTTCTGCGCAGTTTCCCATTGATTCTCTGCACAGTTTCTCATTGATTCTCTACACAGTTTCTCATTGATTACCTGCACAGTTTCTCATTGATTCTCTGCACAGTTTCTCATTGATCCTCTGGACAGTTTCTCATTGATTCTCTGCAGTTTCTCATTTATTCTCTGCACAGTTTCCCATTGATCCTCTGCACGGTTTTTCCTTGATTCTCTGCCCTGTTTTTCCTTGATTCTCTGCACAGTTTCTCGTTGAATTTTTACACAGTTTCTCATCGATTCTCTACACAGTTTTTTATTCATTCTCTGCAGATTTCTCGTTGATTCTCTGCACAGTTTCCCGTTCGCTCTCTGCACAGTTTTTCCTTGATTCTCTGCACAGTTTCCCGTTGATTCTCTGCAGTTTGACGTTGATTCTCTGCACAGTTTCTCATTGATTCTCTACACCGTTTCTCATTGATTATCTGCAAAGTTTCTCGTTGATTCCCTGCACGGTCTCTCGTTGGGTCTCTGCACAGTTTCTCATTGATTCTCTGCACAGTTTCTCATTGATTCTCTGCACAGTTTCTAATTGATTCTCTGCACAGTTTCTCGCTGATTCTCTGCATGGTCTCGCGTTGGGTCTCTGCACAGTTTCCCATTGATTCTCTGCACAGTTTCTAATTGATTCTCTGCACAGTTTCTCGTTGATTCCCTGCACGGTCTCTCGTTGGGTCTCTGCACAGTTTCTCATTGATTCTCTGCACAGTTTCTCGCTGATTCTCTGCATGGTCTCGCGTTGGGTCTCTGCACAGTTTAACATTGATCCTCAGAACAGTTTCACATTGATTACCTGCACAGTTTCTCGTTGATTCTCTGCACAGTTTCCCATTGATTACCTGCACAGTTTCCCGTTGATTCTCTGCACAGTTTCCCATTGATCCTCTGCACGGTTTCTCATTGATCCTCTGCACGGTTTCTCATTGATTCTCTGCACAGTTTCTAATTGATTCTCTGCACAGTTTCCCATTGATCCTCTGCACGGTTTCTCATTGATTCTCTGCACAGTTTCTCATTGATTCTCTGCACAGGTTCTCATTGATTCTCTGCAGTTTCTCATTGATTCTCTGCACAGTTTCCCATTGATTCTCTGCAGTTTCTCGTTGATTCTCTGCACAGTTTGATTTTCTGCACAGTTTCTCATTGATTACCTGCACAGTTTCTCATTGATCCTCTGCACAGTTTCTCATTGATTCTCTACACAGTTTCTCATTGATTCTCTACACAGTTTCTCATTGATTACCTGCACAGTTTCTCATTGATTCTCTGCACAGTTTCTCATTGATCCTCTGGACAGTTTCTCATTGATTACCTGCACAGTTTCCCATTGATTCTCTGCAGTTTCTCATTTATTCTCTGCACAGTTTCCCATTGATCCTCTGCACGGTTTTTCCTTGATTCTCTGCCCTGTTTTTCCTTGATTCTCTGCACAGTTTCTCGTTGAATTTTTACACAGTTTCTCATCGATTCTCAACACAGTTTTTTATTTATTCTCTGCAGATTTCTCGTTGATTCTCTGCACAGTTTCCCGTTCGCTCTCTGCACAGTTTTTCCTTGATTCTCTGCACAGTTTCCCGTTGATTCTCTGCAGTTTGACGTTGATTCTCTGCACAGTTTCTCATTGATTCTCTACACCGTTTCTCATTGATTATCTGCAAAGTTTCTCGTTGATTCCCTACACGGTCTCTCGTTGGGTCTCTGCACAGTTTCTCATTGATTCTCTGCACAGTTTCTCATTGATTCTCTGCACAGTTTCTAATTGATTCTCTGCACAGTTTCTCGCTGATTCTCTGCATGGTCTCGCGTTGGGTCTCTGCACAGTTTCTCATTGATTCTCTGCACAGTTTCTAATTGATTCTCTGCACAGTTTCTCGCTGATTCTCTGCACAGTTTAACATTGATCCTCAGAACAGTTTCACATTGATTACCTGCACAGTTTCTCGTTGATTCTCTGCACAGTTTCCCATTGATTACCTGCACAGTTTCCCGTTGATTCTCTGCACAGTTTCCCATTGATCCTCTGCACGGTTTCTCATTGATCCTCTGCACGGTTTCTCATTGATTCTCTGCACAGTTTCTAATTGATTCTCTGCACAGTTTCCCATTGATCCTCTGCACGGTTTCTCATTGGTTCTCTGCACAGTTTCTCATTGATTCTCTGCACAGGTTCTCATTGATTCTCTGCAGTTTCTCATTGATTCTCTGCACAGTTTCCCGTTGATTCTCTGCAGTTTCTCGTTGATTCTCTGCACAGTTTGATTTTCTGCACAGTTTCTCATTGATTACCTGCACAGTTTCTCATTGATCCTCTGCACAGTTTCTCGTTGATTTTCTGCACAGTTTCCCATTGATTCTCTGCACAGCTTCTCATTCATCCTCTGGACAGTTTCTCATTGATTACCTGCACAGTTTCCCATTGATTCTCTGCAGTTTCTCATTTATTCTCTGCACAGTTTCCCATTGATCCTCTGCACGGTTTTTCCTTGATTCTCTGCCCAGTTTTTCCTTGATTCTCTGCAAAGTTTCTCGTTGAATCCCTACACAGTTTCTCATCGATTCTCTACACAGTTTCTCATTTATTCTCTGCAGATTTCTTGTTGATTCTCTGCACAGTTTCTCGTTCGCTCTCAGCACAGTTTTTCCTTGATTCTCTGCACAGTTTCCCGTTGATTCTCTGCAGTTTCTCGTTGATTCTCTGCACACTTACTCGTTCGCTCTCTGCACAGTTTCTAATTGATTCTCTGCACAGTTTCTAATTGATTCCTGCATAGTTTCCCGTTGATTCTCTGCAGAGTTTCTCGTTGATTCTCTGCAGAGTTTCTCGTTGATTCTCTGCAGTTTGACGTTGATTCTCTGCACAGTTTCTCATTGATTATCTGCAAAGTTTCTCGTTGATTCTCTGCACAGTTTCTAATTGATTCTCTGCACAGTTTCTCGCTGATTCTCTGCACGGTCTCGCATTGGGTCTCTGCACAGTTTCTCATTGATTCTCTGCACAGTTTCTAATTGATTCTCTGCACAGTTTCGCGCTGATTCTCTGCACAGTTTAACATTGATCCTCTGGACTGTTTCACATTGATTACCTGCACAGCTTCTCGTTGATTCTCTGCACAGTTTCTCATTGATCCTCTGGACAGTTTCACATTGATTACCTGCACAGTTTCTCGTTGATTCTCTGCACAGATTCCCATTGATCCTCTGCACGGTTTCTCATTGATTCTCTGCACAGTTTCTCATTGATTCTCTGCACAGTTTCTCATTGATTCTCTGCAGTTTCTCATTGATTCTCTGCACAGTTTCCCGTTGATTCTCTGCAGTTTCTCGTTGATTCTCTGCACAGTTTGATTTTCTGCACAGTTTCTCATTGATTACCTGCACAGTTTCTCATTGATTCTCTGCACAGTTTCTCATTGATCCTCTGGACAGTTTCTCATTGATTACCTGCACAGTTTCCCATTGATTCTCTACAGTTTCTCATTGATTACCTGCACAGTTTCTCATTGATTCTCTGCACAGTTTCTCATTGATTCTCTACAGTTTCTCATTGATTACCTGCACAGTTTCTCATTGATTACCTGCACAGTTTCCCATTGATTCTCTGCAGTTTCTCATTTATTCTCTGCACAGTTTCCCATTGATCCTCTGCACGGTTTCTCATTGATTACCTGCACAGTTTCTCATTGATTCTCTGCACAGTTTCTCATTGATCCTCTGGACAGTTTCCCATTGATTACCTGCACAGTTTCCCATTGATTCTCTCCAGTTTCTCATTGATTACCTGCACAGTTTCTCATTGATTACCTGCACAGTTTCCCATTGATTCTCTGCAGTTTCTCATTTATTCTCTGCACAGTTTCCCATTGATCCTCTGCACGGTTTTTCCTTGATTCTCTGCCCAGTTTTTCCTTGATTCTCTGCACCGTTTCTCATTGAATCTTTACACAGTTTCTCATCGATTCTCTACACAGTTTCTCATTTATTCTCTGCAGATTTCTCGTTGATTCTCTGCACAGTTTCTCGTTCGCTCTCTGCACAGTTTTTCCTTGATTCTCTGCACAGTTTCCCGTTGATTCTCTGCACAGTTTCTCGTTCGCTCTCTGCACAGTTTCTAATTGATTCTCTGCATAGTTTCCCGTTGATTCTCTGCAGAGTTTCTCGTTGATTCTCTGCAGAGTTTCTCGTTGATTCTCTGCAGTTTGACGTTGATTCTCTGCACAGTTTCTCATTGATTCTCTACACAGTTTCTCATTGAATATCTGCAAAGTTTCTCATTGATTCTCTGCACGGTCTCTCGTTGGGTCTCTGCACAGTTTCTCATTGATTCTCTGCACAGTTTCTCATTGATTCTCTGCACAGTTTCTAATTGATTCTCTGCACAGTTTCTCGCTGATTCTCTGCACGGTCTCGCGTTGGGTCTCTGCACAGTTTCTCATTGATTCTCTGCACAGTTTCTAATTGATTCTCTGCACAGTTTCTCGCTGATTCTCTGCACAGTTTCCCATTGATTACCTGCACAGTTTCCCGTTGATTCTCTGCACAGTTTCCCATTGATCCTCTGCACGGTTTCTCATTGATCCTCTGCACAGTTTCTCATTGATTCTCTGCACAGTTTCTCATTGATTACCTGCACAGTTTCCCATTGATCCTCTGCACGGTTTCTCGTTGATTCTCTGCAGTTTCTCGTTGATTCTCTGCACAGTTTGATTTTCTGCACAGTTTCTCATTGATTACCTGCACAGTTTCTCATTGATCCTCTGCACAGTTTCTCGTTGATTTTCTGCACAGTTTCCCATTGATTCTCTGCACAGTTTCTCATTGATTCTCTACACAGTTTCTCATTGATTACCTGCACAGTTTCTCATTGATTCTCTGCACAGTTTCTCATTGATCATCTGGACAGTTTCTCATTGATTACCTGCACAGTTTCCCATTGGTTCTCTGCAGTTTCTCATTTATTCTCTGCACAGTTTCCCATTGATCCTCTGCACGGTTTTTCCTTGATTCTCTGCCCAGTTTTTCCTTGATTCTCTGCACAGTTTCTCGTTGAATCTTTACACAGTTTCTCATCGATTCTCTACACAGTTTCTCATTTATTCTCTGCAGATTTCTCGTTGATTCTCTGCACAGTTTCTCGTTCGCTCTCTGCATGGTTTTTCCTTGATTCTCTGCACAGTTTCCCGTTGATTCTCTGCAGTTTCTCGTTGATTCTCTGCAGAGCTTCTCGTTGATTCTCTGCAGAGTTTCTCGTTGATTCTCTGCACAGTTTGACGTTGATTCTCTACACAGTTTCTCATTGATTCTCTACACAGTTTCTCATTAATTATCTGCAAAGTTTCTCGTTGATTCTCTGCACGGTTTCTCATTGATTCTCTGCACAGTTTCTCGTTGATTTTCTGCAGTTTCCCGTTGATTCTCTGCACAGTTTCCCATTGATCCTCTGCACGGTTTTTCCTTGATTCTCTGCACAGTTTCTCGTCGAGTCTCTACACAGTTTCTCATTGATTATCTGCAATGTTTCTCATTGATTCTCTGTACAGTTTGCAGTTGATTCTCTGCACAGTTTCCAGTTCATTCTCTGTGCAGTTTCTCATTGATTCTCAGTTTCTCGTTGATTCTCTGCACAGTTTCACGTTGACTCTCTGCACAGTTTCTCATTGATTCTCTGCACAGTTCTCGTTGATTCTCTGCGCAGTTTCTCGTTTGCTCTCTGCACAGTTTTTCCTTGCTTCTCTGCAGTTTCCCATTGATTCTCTGCACAGTTTCTCGTTGAGTCTCTACACAGTTTCTCGTTGATTCTCTGCACAGTTTCTCGTTGAGTCTCTTCACAGTTTCTCATTGATTCTCTGCACAGTTTCTCATTGATTCTCTGCACAGTTTCTCGTTGATTCTCTGCAGAGTTTCTCGTTGATTCTCTGCACAGTTTGACGTTGATTCTCTACGCCACGTCTGGCTATTTAGTTGAGAATCGCCTCGGTCTTACAAAATGTCCTGATATTCTGGTCCTGCAAAGTCGAATTTGAGCAAAACCTGGGAATTCCACATTTCATAGAATTTACACGGCAGAAGGAGGCCATTCGGCCCATCGAGTCTGCACCGGCTCTTGGAAAGAGCACCCTACCCAAGGTCTACACCTCCACCCTATCCCCATACCCCAGTAACCCCACCCAACACTAAGGGCAATTTTGGACACTAAGGGCAATTTATCATGGCCAATCCACCTAACCTGCACATCTTTGGACTGTGGGAGGAAACCGGAGCACCCGGAGGAAACCCACGCACACACGGGGAGGATGTGCGGACTCCGCACAGGGAATCGAACCTGGGACCCTGGAGCTGTGAAGCAATTGTGCTAACCACAATGCTACCGTGCTGCCCTACTAGTGTCTAACCCATTGACAGCAATTTAACCGCCACTCAGAACGCGGGGACCTATGTGAATATCTCGACCTTGCCCCACCTGCCACAAATTGCCAAAAGCACCAATCCCCCCCAGTGGCTGATTCATCCACCACAACTCACTGGAATCAGTGTACAGCACAGATGGACACTGGAGGGAGACAGAGAGACATTAATGTTCTCTGTTAGCCTATCTGTCTAAAGTCCCTACTTAACCTTTCAAAGCTGCAGATGAAGCTCCAGAAGCATTGGCAATTATTGCACTGCTGCAGGGATCAGGGGAAATAATTTAACTCTAGGAACTCCCTTCCGAAAACTCTCCTGCCCTTTTATGTATTCTGGAATAACACAGGCTGCAACTGGATGCAGCTTTAACCAAAAGATACTCCAGACCTTGAAGTTGGTTCAATCTGATTTATTGAACCAGTAGCACAGTTAACACATTTCTCTATGGGTTGGACTCTCTGCTAACCTAAGTGTGGTTACTCTGTCTGACAGAACCAGACTAGCTCTTTGCCACGTGCTGGAGGTGTGATACTGTACATACACCCTGATGTAGATGTTCATCAGTGGAAAGCGGCGGAGTGCGAGTGCCTCGTGCCTTTTATAGTGAGATACCACCCCTGAGTGTCCTGCCTGCTCATTGGCCATGTCCTGTTCTCCGTGTTCATTAGCTGCCTGTCTGTGCCTGTCTGTATATCATTATCTGCATGTCTGCATATCATGACATATCCCCTATTTTTAAAATGTTTTGTTGGCACATGGGAACATACTTACATGTGGTGGTATATATTAACATATTTACAAGCGGTGGCATATGTGAACGTATTTACATGTGAAGACAGCTGTCTAATGTGAGAAAACAGAACATAGCAAACAAAACAAATGTTCATAAGTCCAGTCTCTGGGACTTGCGTCTGATCCTTGTCGACCGCCGGAGAGGTGGTAGAGGGCACAATGATGCCTTGACAGGCTGGAAGGAAGCCTGACTGGTGGCCTCGTAATTCGAGGTATCAGGAGGTGGCAAAACAACGGATGGAAACGGAGAAGAAAGCGGTTGTGGGCAGGCAACTATGCGCAGTGCCCGTCTGTTTCATCGCACAACAGAACCATCAGCCATACAGACAACATACAAGCGGGGCGCAGCCTGTCGAACAACGACAGCTGGAACAGTCCAGCCACCATCCGGTATCTTGATCCTGACAGTGTCTGCCAGGGATAACATTGGCAAATCGGTGGCATGAGCATCATGGCCCTGCTTTTGCTGGTTTCGGAGCTGCTGCACCTTCTGCAGCACCGGGAGGTGATCCAGGTTGGCAAGTGTATGGCTGGAAGTGTCGTCCACAGGTCCCTGTTCATCAGGAGTTGAGCCGGCGACATGCCAGTGGACAGTGGGGTCGCCCAGTACGCAAGCAGCGCGAGGTAGATGTCAGAAGCAGAATCCGCGGCCTTGCAGATGAGCTGTTTCACAATGTGCACCCCTTTTTCAACCTTCCCATTGGACTGCGGATAGTGTGGGCTGGAAGTGACTGGTTTGAAATGGTATGACTTGGCAAACATAGACCACTCGTGGCTGTTGAAGCACGGGCCATTGTCACTCATGACAGTGAGTGGGATACCATGCCTGGAGAACGTCGCCTTACAGGCCTTGATGATGGTCCGAGATGTGACGTCTGAGAGCTTCATGGCTTCAGGGTAATTGGAGAAATAGTCCATAATCAACACGTAGTCACGACCATTCGCACGAAAGAGGTCGATGCCAACCTTGGACCACGGGGAGGTCTCGATTTCATGCTACTGGAGCGTCTCCTTGCTCTGCGCTGGCTGGAAGCGTTGACAGTTGAAGATAATGTTTGAGATGTCCTGGCTAATACTGGGCCAGTAGACAGCCTGCCTGGCTCTGCGTCTGCACTTCTTGATGTTCAGATGTCCCTCATGGAGACCAATCTCTGGAGACTGAGTGGAATGACAATCAGGTCCAGCTTGAGGAGGAGACCATCAATCACCGTCAGGTCGTCCTTTACATTGTAAAATTGAGGGCACTGCCTTTTCTGCCAGCCATTGGCGAGGTGGTGCATGACACGCTGCAAGAGGGGGTCTTTGGTTGTCTCCTCACAGATACGAACCACCTTCTCATCAGGCGCCGGGAGGGTGCTTAGCACACAGCTGCACCTGTGATTCAATCTGCCGGATGATTTCCAGCGGTTCACTAGGCAAGGTGATGGAGCGGGACAATGCATCAGCGATGATGAGCTCCTTGCCAGGCGTGTACACGAAGTCAAAGTCGTACCTTCTGAGTTTGAGGAGGATGCGCTGCAACCGAGGTGTCATGTCATTCAGGTCCATGTGGATAGTGTGGACCAGGGGCCTATGATCCGTCTCGACAGTGAATGTCGGCAGGCCGTAGACATAGTCGTGAAACTTGAGAATGCCAGTGAGAAGACCCAGGCATTCCTTCTCTATTTGCACGTACCCTTGTCTGTCGGTGGGCGTCATGGCTCTCGATGCGTAGGCTACCGGTGCCCAGGATGAAGTGTCATCGCGTTGAGGCAGCACCGCACCGATGCCATCCTGACTCGCACCTGTCGAGATCTTCGTCTCCCTGTCTGTGTCGAAAAATGCCAAGACGGATGCAGTGGTGAGCTTGGCTTTCAGCTCCAACCACTCTGCCTGATGTGCTGCCTTCCACTCAAAGGCAAGTGGACTTTTTCACCGGGTGTCGTAGGGCCATGGTGTGTGAGGCCAGGTTTGGGATGAACTTGCCCAGAAAATTGACCATGCCCAGGAAGCGCAGCACTGCCTTCTTGTCTTCAGGGACCTTCATGGCTTCGATGGCCTTGACCTTGTCTGTATCCGGGCGCATGCCCTGCTGAGAGATCTGGTCACCTAGGAACTTGAGTGTCAACATGCCAAAGCAACATTTGGACCTGTTCAGCTTCAGGCCATTGACATGGGCACGGCAGAATACCTGCTGGAGACGGGAAACATGCTCTTCAGGGGTCGTGGACCATATGATGAAATCGTCCACGTACACATGAACCCCTTCAATGCCCTCCATCATCTGCTCCATGATGCGTTGGAAGATCTCCGATGCCGAGACAATGCCAAACGGCATGCGATTATAGCAGTATCTGCCAAACGGTGTGTTGAAGGTGCAGAGCCTTCTGCTGGACTCATCCAGCTGGATTTGACAAAATCCATGTGACGCATCTAACTTGGTGAAAAAACATGCGTGTGCCATCTCACTGGTGAGTTCCTCCCGCTTTGGGATGGGGTAGTGTTCACGCATTTTATTCTTATTGAGATCCTTGGGATCAATGCAAATGTGCAAGTCTCCCGAAGGCTTTCTAACACATACCATCGAGCTGACCCAGTCAGTCGGTTCGGTTACCTTAGAAATGATGCCCTCTTGCTGATGATCCTTGAGCTGTGCCTTCAGACGCTCCCTCAGCGGAGCCGGGACCCAGCGTGGTGCATGGACAACTGGCTAGGCATCAGGTCATAGCAGAATCTTCTATCGATATGGCAGCGTGCCCATCCCGTCGAACACATCCGGATACTGAGCGAGGATGTCGTCAATGCCGGCCTGAAGATCCACATTGGAGGATGTCATTGCGTAAACCTGCTGCACGAGGTTCAGCTGCTTGCAGGCATGCTCGCCAAGTAGGGTTGCCCTGTCTGGCTTGACAATTTCAAAACGTAACCGTGCAGGGGTGCTCCGGTTGGAGACGAGTAGATGGCAGGATCCCAGTGCCGTGATGGCATTTCCGTTGTAGTCCAGGAGCCTGCAGGCTGCTGGAAGGACCTTGGGGGCTTCTTGATGCATTTGAAATCTGCCTGTGAGAGGAGGTTGGCAGAAGCACCTGTGTCCAGCTTAAACTGGATGGAGCAGTGGTTGACCTGCATCACCGCACGCCATTCGTCCGCAGAATCCACAGCGAGGATGGATTGAATTTGTGATGAGTTGGATGTGGCATATTCACATTTGGTAATGATGCCCACACAGTAGGCGGAGTCCAGGCATTCTTCCTCTGGATCCGTTGTGCTGCCAGGATCAGAATCCTGTAATCGTTGTTGCACACTCTGAACGCGCCGTCGTTGGAATTGGGAGCGCTGGCCCCAGACTGGTGGTGCAGACCTGCACAAGGCTGCATAGTGTCCAGGATTCCCGCAGTTTAAACATCGCCTGCCTCTTGCAGGGTAGTGTTTCTTTAAGTGGGCGTTGCCGCAGTTCGAGCACAGCATGACGTCGGCATCCTGACGCTCCGCACGTCGTCGCACCTGCGCAGTGCGGGAGTCGGCTGCTTCGTTATCCTGTTCGCATCACACATGCATGGGGCCCCGGGAAAAGCATGCAAAATGGCCCCTTTCATCAATGCTGAGGCGCTGCATCCGGGAAATGGCCTGCACACTCTCTGCCTCGTGGGGGCAAGTTTCTCATTTTCAGCCAATTTGTACAGGGCAGAGCGATTTCTGGTGTGCTCATGCACTGTGCATGTTTCAATCGCGACTGGCAGGGTCATATGCTTGATTTTCTGTAGCTTCTCTCTCAGAGGATCAGAGTGAACTCCAAATACGATTTGGGGCGGGATTCTCCGACCCCCCCCCCCGCCGGGTCAGAGAATCGCCGGGGGGCGGCGTGAATCCCGCCCCTGCCGGCCGCCGAATTCTCCGGCACCAGAGATTCGGCGGGTGCGGGAATTGCACTGCGCCGGTCGGCGGGCCCTCCCCGGCGATTTTACAGCCCGCAATGGGCCAAAGTCCCGCTGCTGTAATGCCGGTCCCGCCGGTGTGAATTAAACTACCTCCCTTACCGGCGGGACCAGGCGGCGCGAGGGGGCTCCGGAATCCTGGGGGGGGGGGGCGCGGGGCGATCTGGCCCCGGGGGGGTGCCCCCACGGTGGCCAGGCCCGCGATCGGGACCCACCGGGGCCATGGCTTCCGCAATGGCCGACGCGGATGTGACCCCCCCCGCGCATACGCGGGGATGACGTCAGCAGCCGCTGACGCTCCCACGCATGCGTGGACTTCCGCCGGCCAGCGCAGCCCCTTCGGCCCCAGCTGGCGTGGCGCCAAAGGCCTTCCATACCAGCCGGCGGGATGGCAACCACTCTGGCGCGGGCCTAGCCTCTAAATGTGAGGGCTTGGCCCCTAAAGGTGCGGAAAAGTCCCCACTTTTGGGGCGGCCCGAGGCCGGAGTGGTTCACGCCACTCCATCCCGTGACCCCTCGCCCCACCGGGTAGGGGAGAATCCCGCCAATGGTCTCTGATCATGGAGTCAGCAATATCATCAAAGTTACAGAACAGCGCTAGCAGGCAGAGGTTAGTTCAGAAGGAGTTGAAAGATTCATCTTTACCTTGTAGATGCTGTTTGAATATGTAGCGCTCGAAGATTTCATTGGTGTCCACTTCACAGTGACTGTCAAACTTGTCCAGGATGGTCTGAAACCTGGGGCGGAATTCTCCGTTATCGGCGGAAAGTCCGCCGATCGGCGCAAAAAACGGCGCAAATCCCACTTGCGTCACGTCAGAAAAATGGGTCGATAGTCTGCGGCCCGAAATGGGCTAGCAGCGACGTAACGGGATCCGCGCTTGCGCAGTGGTTCACGCCGTGCAGCGTCATACGCGCTGCACGGCGTGACGGCTCATAAGGCCGCGCTGCTCCCCCCCACCCGACCGGAACACCCGACCGCAACACCCGACTGGATGGCTGGCCGCCGCTCAGCCCCGAGGTTCGAGTCACGCGATGTGGAGGCGCTCCTGGACACGGTGGAGCAGAGGAGGGACGCCCTGTATCCCGGGCACGGCCGCAGAGTTGCCCCACGCCACAGCCGGCGTCCTGTGGAGGGAAGTGGCAGAGGCCGTCACCGCTGTGGCCCTGACACCACGGACAGGCACCCAGTGCCACAAGAAGGTGAACGACCTCGTCAGAGCAGGCAGGGTGAGCCTCCCCATATCCCCCCTCCCCATATCCCCCCTCCCCATATCCCCCCTCCCCATATCCCCCCCTCCCCCATATCCCCCCTCCCCATATCCCCCCTCCCCATATCCCCCCTCCCCATATCCCCCCTCCCCCATATCCCCCATATCCCCCCTCCCCATATCCCCCATATCCCCCCTCCCCCATATCCCCCCTCCCCCATATCCCCCCTCCCCCATATCCCCCATATCCCCCCTCCCCCATATCCCCCCTCCCCCATATCCCCCTCCCCCATATCCCCCTCCCCCATATTCCCCCCCTTCCCCCATATCCCCCCTCCCCATATCCCCCCTCCCCCATATCCCCCATATCCCCCCTCCCCCATATCCCCTCCTCCCCATATCCCCCCCTCTCCCATATCCCCCATATCCCCCCTCCCCATATCCCCCCTCCCCCATATACCCCCTCCCCCATATCCCCCCTCCCCCATATCCCCCCTCCCCCATATCCCCCCTCCCCATATCCCCCCTCCCCATATCCCCCCTCCCCCATATCCCCCCTCCCACATATCCCCCATATCCCCCCTCCCCCATATCCCCCCTCCCCCATATCCCCCTCTCCCCATATCCCCCCTCCCCCATATCCCCCCTCCCCATATCCCCCCTCCCACATATCCCCCCTCCCCATATCCCCCATATACCCCCTCCCCCATATCCCCATATCCCCCCTCCCCCATATCCCCCCTCCCCCATATGCCCCATATCCCCCCTCCCCATATCCCCCTCCCCCCATATCCCCCCTCCCCCATATCCCCCCTCCCCCATATCCCCCCTCCCCATATCCCCCCTCCCCCATATCCCCCATATCCCCCCTCCCCATATCCCCCATATCCCCCCTCCCCCATATCCCCCCTCCCCATATCCCCCCTCCCCCATATCCCCCCTCCCCCATATCCCCCCTCCCCCATATCCCCCCTCCCCATATCCCCCTCCCCCATATCCCCCCTCCCCCATATCCCCCCTTCCCCCATATCCCCCCTCCCCCATATCCCCCATATCCCCCCTCCCCCATATCCCCCATATCCCCCCTCCCCCATATCCCCTCCTCCCCATATCCCCCCCTCTCCCATATCCCCCATATCCCCCCTCCCCATATCCCCCCTCCCCATATCCCCCCTCCCCCATATCCCCCCTCCCCCATATCCCCCTCCCCCATATCCCCCCTCCCCATATCCCCCCTCCAAATATCCCCCCTCCCCATATCCCCCCTCCCCCATATCCCCATATCCCCCCTCCCCCATATCCCCCCTCCCCATATCCCCCTCTCCCCATATCCCCCCTCCCCCATATCCCCCCTCCCCATATCCCCCCTCCCACATATCCCCCCTCCCCCATATCCCCCATATACCCCCTCCCCCATATCCCCATATCCCCACTCCCCCATATCCCCCCCTCCCCCATCTGCCCCATATCCCCCCTCCCCATATCCCCCTCCCCCCATATCCCCCCTCCCCCATATCCCCCCTCCCCCATATCCCCCCTCCCCCATATCCCCCCTCCCCATATACCCCCTCCCCCATATCCCCCTCCCCCATATCCCCCCTCCCCCATATCCCCCCTCCCCATATCCCCCTCCCCCATATCCCCCCCTCCCCCATATCCCCCATATCCCCCCTCCCCCTTATCCCCCCTCCCTCTTATCCCCCCTCCCCCATATCCCCCATATCCCCCCTCCCCCATATCCCCCCTCCCCCATATCCCCCATATCCCCCCCTCCCCCATATCCCCCCTCCCCCATATCCCCCCCCTTCCCCATATCCCCCATATCCCCAAGTGAATCCAGCCCTAACCTTAACCTCTGCAATGCACGCGCAACCGATGGCGTGCATTCATATACCTGCCGAACACTGTTGCCTTTTAACCCTGCCACCACCCCCCCCACAGGAGAAGCGCGCACACAACAATAGGGAGCATGTGAGGACTGGAGGAGGGCCCGCTGATGAGAGGCCACTGATCGTACACGAGGAAAGGGCCCTGGAACTGGCTGGCGGACCTGAGGACCGGGAGGTTGCTGATGCAGAGGTCGGGGGCCCACCAGCAAGTGAGCCACCGACAGCCCGTCCCCATATCCCCCCTCCCCTATATCCCCCTCCCCCGTATCACCTGATCACTGCCTGATGTCTAACCATGCATGCTTCATTGTGTATCGCAGGACCAAACGTCCAGGCACCCATCCCCGCAGATGCACACCGCCCGCAGGATGCCCCTCGGAGACCACAGGAGACGGAGGGACCCGCACCCTCCAGCATGCGACGCCCGCAGGATGCCCCTCGGAGACCACGGGAGATGGAGAGACCCGGACCCTCCAGCATGCGACGCCCGCAGGATGCCCCTCGGAGACCAGGGGAGACGGAGAGACCCGGACCCTCCAGCATGCGACGCCCGCAGGATGCCCCTCGCACATCACGGGAGACGGAGAGACCCGGACCCTCCAGCATGCGACGCCCGCAGGATGCCCCTCGCACACCACGGGAGACGTAGAGACCTGGAGCAACAGGGAGACGACACCCCCGTCACGTGCGGGAGCGACCACCCAGCGATGAGGGGGGCAGCCACAGGCCCCCGTCACATCTGAGCCAGGACACCACTACCCAGGACACCACTACCCAGGACACCACTACCCAGGACACCACTACCCGGGACACCACTACCCGGGGCACCCCTACCCGGGACAGCACTACCCGGGACAGCACTACCCAGGAAGACGAAATACCGGACAGTGACTCAGAGTGGATGGGTGGAGACGAACCCCCACCCCAAAGTGCCATGGACTCAGAGTGGGACGAAGAGCACGACACAACGCCACTGCTGTCACCAACACCCTCCACCATCGCAGAAACACTCACCACGGTTGGGCACTTCAGTGATGAGGCGTCTGGTACAGTCACTGGTGCGCACAACACAGCCGTCCCGGTACAGCAGGTGGAGGTAGGAGCAGCAGAGGGACCGGGCGGTCGGAGGGCAGCCCAGGCCAAGCGAACATCTGCCGCCCAGATGGATCCCGGGTTCCTGCAGTTACCACACCCACACATAGAAACGATGCAACCACCGACCCGGAGACGAGCGAAGAGGGTGACGGGCGGCTTGCGGCGGCTGCGGTCGCAGGTGGAGGAGTCCACCCGCGTCCAGGATCTGGGAGTGGTCCCGGTCATGCGTGCCACCCAGGCTGACACCGCACGGGTGGCGTCCGCGGTGGAGGCAATGGTTGCGACGGTGTCAGACATGGGGAACGGTTTGCGAGGCCTGGGGCCTTCCGTGCAGGCGGCGTCTGTGGCCCAGGAAATGGCTGCCCTCTCACAGGAGGCCATGAGCCAGTGCCAGCGCCAGATGGCAGAGGCGCTCAACGCCATAGCCCAGTCTCTGCAGGCCATGGCCCAGTCTCTGCAGGCCATGGCCCAGTCTCAGCAGGCCATCGCTGAGGGCATCGGCGCCAATGGCCATGTGCGAGCCGGCGTCGCACTGTCACAGACAGGGTTTGCCAACACCCTGGGCTCCATGGCTGCAAACCTGCAGACCCCTGTCGATACCAGCACGGGCCTCCAGGACTGGCAGCGCCAGATGTCGGGGGGGCGTCGGATGGCCAGTCCGTTCGCATCCCCCACCCATGTAGAGGCCTGGGGGCCATCGGGCACCCCGAGGGAGGAGGAGGTGGTGTGGTCCGTCCCGGCTCCCTCTGTAGGGGAGGTCCCGGTACACCGCGACACCTCGGACTCCCCCCTTCCGTCCCAGGTGCATCGGGTGGGCAACGGGCAGGACAGGCTGGCAGCTCGCCATCCCAGTCGCCCGGGCCGCAGCCTGGCCCATCTAGGCCAGGACGCCCCAGAAAACGGCCGCCAAAGGGATCCAGTGTCAGAGGGCAGGAATCACAGGAGTCCACCTCCAGTTCGGCTGTACCGTCTGGGGAACCACGTAGACGTAGTCAAAGGGCCCGTAAGGCCAAACAATTAGACACTGAGTAAGTTGGCACGGGTGCAGGGCACAGATGAGTTTTAGGGGCTAGGGCACATGCATGAACTCCTTTGGTTATTAAAGTCAATGTTACACCTACCGAAGCTGCCTTTGTGCTCTGTCCAAAGTGTGCGGGGGTGTCATGTACGCTGAGCGCAAGTGTGTCTGTGTGAGGGGTGCTCGTACCTCAGCCCCAGGTGAGTCTGCCCCCTTCCCCCTGGGCCGCCATCAACATCCCCCGGGCAGAGGATGGGACCGTGCGCTGCAGTGTCACAGCCGCATGCAGGGATGGTCCGGGTGGATGGTGGTACTGTGGCCATGGGTCAGACATAGTCCAACGATGTAGAGCCAGGAGCTCATCGCAGGGCGGGTTGTCATCATCCTCCATGGCCTGCGATAGACACGCGTCCACCCGCAACTGTGTGAGCCCGGCCCGTTGTGCCGCCGGTGGATCGGCAATGGGGGGGGGGGTGGTGTGCATGCGGGTGGGGTGGGTGAGGTTGGGGAGGTGGGTGAGGGTGCTGGGTGGGTGGAGGGGTGGGGGGTGTGGGTGGTCGGCTGTTGCCATGGTGTGCGGTCTGTGGCCATACTACCCGATTCCCACGCCCATCTAGTCAGTGAAGCGGGCGTCTATCAGTCTGTCCCGTGCCCGCTGGGCCAGCCGGTAACGGTGGACAGCCACCCGCCTGTGTCTACCCCGTCTGCCCTGACCATTGCCCCCATCCCCCTCATCTGGGGAGGACTGTGCCTCTTCCTGCTGCTCCTCCACTCCACCCTCCTCTGCCTGCGGCACATCGCCCCTCTGTTGGGCTATGTTGTGCAGGACGCAGCACACCACAATGATGCGGCCGACCCTATCTGACCGATACTGGAGGGCGCCCCCAGAGAGGTCCAGGCACCTGAAACGCATCTTCAGCACGCCAAAGCACCTCTCGATCACTCCCCTGGTCGCTACATGGGTGTTATTGTAGCGGTTCTCCGCCTCATTGCTTGGCCTCCGTATAGGCGTCATCAGCCACGATCGCAATGGGTAGCCCCTGTCGCCCAGCAACCAGCCCCTCAGCCGGGGATGGCGTCCCTCGTACATGCCGGGGATGGATGACCGCGACAACACGAATGAGTCGTGTACACTGCCTGGGTGACGGGCGCAGACGTGCAGGATCATCATGCGGTGGTCGCAGACCACCTGTACGTTCATCGAATAGGTCCCCTTCCTATTAGTGAACACGGCCCTGTTATCTGCAGGTGGCCGCACGGCGACGTGCATCCCATCGATCGCGCCCTGGACCATGGGGAACCCGGCAACGGCAGAGAAGCCCACGGCCCGGGCATCTTGGCTGGCCCGGTCCACGGGGAAGTGGATGTAGCGGTGCGCCATGGCATAAAGGGCATCTGTCACTGCCCGGATGCACCGGTGCACCGATGTCTGCGATATGCCGGACAGGTCCCCACTCGGTGCCTGGAATGACCCCGTTGCATAAAAGTTCAGGGCCACCGTAACCTTGACGGACACGGGGAGAGGGTGTCCCCCGCCAGTGCCACGCGGTGACAGGTGTGCCAGCAGGTGGCAGATGTGTGCCACGGTTTCCCGGCTCATCCGGGGTCTCCTCCTGCATTCCCGGTCCGTGAGGTCCTGGTATGACTGCCGGGGCCGGTACACACGGGGCGCCCTCGGGTGCCTCCGTTGCCGTGGGGCCGCGACGTCCTCCTCCCCCTCCTCGTCCTGTCGGTCAGGTGTCCCTCCAGCCTGGGCGGCTGCCGCCTGCCCCTCTGCGGCAGCCTGCGCCGCCTCTCTGGCACGCTCCTCCTCCTCCTCCTCCTCCTCCTCCTCATCCAGGGCAACATAGACATGAGCGGCTGCCACCACGGCAGCCAACATCGCTGGATGATCTGAAAACATGACGGCCTGGTGGGGGGGAGGGGAACGACGACATGTCATCATTGCCCATATCCCCTCCTCCCCCCAGCCAGGTGGCATGGACCGCATGGGTCCAACTGTTGGAGGCTGGCACCTGGCCAGGTGGACCAACTCACTTGCCCTCCCATCACCCGCCTCGGCAAGGACCCCCCCCCAACCTCCACCCCAGCACGGACCCCCCCCCCAACCCCCAACCTCCACC
This sequence comes from Scyliorhinus torazame, assembly GCF_047496885.1. Classification (NCBI taxonomy): domain Eukaryota; kingdom Metazoa; phylum Chordata; class Chondrichthyes; order Carcharhiniformes; family Scyliorhinidae; genus Scyliorhinus; species Scyliorhinus torazame. Next base: position 92,969,222 of record NC_092725.1, on the reverse strand, counting down.
CCAGCACGGACGCCCCCCCAACCCCCAACCTCCACCCCAGCACGGACGCCCCCCCAACCCCCAACCTCCATCCCAGCACGGGCCCCCCCCAACCCCCAACCTCCACCCCGGCACGGACCACCTCCCCAACCTCCACCCCGGCACGGACCCCCTCCCCAACCTCCACCCCAGCACGGACCCCCCCCAACCCCCAACCTCCACCCCAGCACCGACCCCCCCCAACCCCCAACCTCCACCCCGGCACGGACCCACCCAACCTCCACCCCAGCACGGACCCCCCCCAACCCCCAACCTCCACCCCGGCACGGACCCCCCCAACCTCCACCCCAGCACGGAACCCCCCCAACCCCCAACCTCCACCCCAGCACGGGCCCCCCCCCCAACCCCCAACCTCCACCCCGGCACGGACCACCTCCCCAACCTCCACCCCGGCACGGACCCCCTCCCCAACCTCCACCACAGCACGGACCCCCCCCAACCCCCAGCCTCCACCCCAGCACGGACCCCCCCCAACCCCCAACCTGCACCCCAGCACGGACCCCCCCCAACCCCCAACCTCCACCCCAGCACGGACCACCCCCAACCCCCGACCTCCACCCCGGCATGGACCCCCTCCTCAACCTCCACCCCGGCACGGACCCCCCCAACCCCCAACCTCCACCCCGGCACGGACCCCCTCCCCAACCTCCACCCCAGCACGGACACCCCCCAACCCCCAACCTCCACCCTGGCACGGACCCCCTCCCCAACCTCCACCCCAGCACGGACCCCCCCAACCCCCAACCTCCACCCCAGCACGCACCCCCCCCCAACCTCCACCCCGGCACGGACCCCCCCCAACCTCCACCCCGGCACGGACCCCCCCTCCAACCTCCACCCCAGCACGGACCCCCCCCAACCCCCAACCTCCACCCCAGTACGGACCCCCCCCAACCCCCAACCTCCACCCCGGCACGGACCCCCCCCCCAACCTCCACCCCGGCACGGACCCCCTCCCGGCACTCCCCCGGAGCCCAGCCTACTCTAACCACCCCACCCCCCGCCGCACACACACACACACAAGCCGAGACACACCTCTCCTCACGCAATCAGTCTGCGGCCACGCCATTTCCTGCCCAGAGCCAACCCCCCAGGCCGTCACTCACCTCCACGCTGGTCGGCGTGAGCCTGGAGCACCGGGTCACGCCGATGAAAAGGAGGTTTGATTCACGTCGACGTGAACGGTCATCACGTCGACGGGACTTCGGCCCATCCGGAAGGGAGAATATCGGCAGGCCGAAAATCGGCTGCCTTGCGCAGACCCGTGACATTCTCCGCGGCAGCGGCGCCATTAACGCCCCGCCGACTTTTCTCCCTTCGGAGACTTCGGCGGGGGCGGGGGCGGGATTCACGGCGGCCAACGGGCATTCTCCGACCCTCTGGGGGGTCGGAGAATGACGCCCCTGGTCTTGTCCTGGCCTTCGGTGAAGTGAAAAGAGTTGAAGAGTTTGATGGCTTGATCACCCGCTGTTGAGAGGAGAAGCGCGACCTTCCTTGCATCAGATGCACCCACGAGGTCTGAAGCTTCGATGTACAGCAGAAACCTTTGCTTGAATGTCCGCCAGTTGGCACTGAGATTGCCGGAGGTCCTGATCATGTGAAGAGCCTGAATCTTCTCCATGGTGCTAGGATACATTCGCTGGTCATCACGGAACGGACTGAGGTAAACCACCTAGATTCAGCAGTCTCCTGGTAGCATGCCGTGTTATGTACTCTGGGACAACACAGGCTGCAATTGGATGCAGCTTTAACCAAAAGATACTCCAGACCTTGAAGTTAGTTCAATCTGATTTATTGAACCAGGAGCACAGTTAGCACAGTTCTCTATGAGTTTGACTCTCTGCTAACCTAAGTGTGGTTACTCTGTCTGACAGAACCAGACTAGCTCTTAGCCATGTGCTGGAGGTGTGATACTGTACATACACCCTGACTCACTCTGTAGATGTTCATCAGTGGAAAGAGGCAGAGTGTGAGTGCCTCGTGCCTTTTATAGTGAGATACCACCCCTGAGTGTCTTGCCTGCTCATTGGCCATGTCCTGTGTCTGTGTTCATTAGCTGCCTGTCTAACTCCAGGAACTCCCTCCCGAAAACTCTCCAACACCAGGTTCTTCCTCACTCAGCTCTTTTCACCCACGTCTCTGATCGATTCCCCTAAATTGTCCGTTTCACTTCCTGGATCCTGGGGCAGGATTCTGCGGTCGCCGGCGCCAAAATCGCGTCCGGCGATCGGCCGGAGAATCAAAGTTTGCGACCAAATCAGGGGCGGTACTGCTTTCGCGATGCTCCGCCCCTCCAAAGCGGCATACTCGGAGAGTTCCAGACGGCGTGGGTCTCTCATGGTCTCATTTGACGGGAACTCGGCGTGGCGGCTGCGGTCTCAGTCCAGCACCGCCACAGTCGGGGGAGGGCCGAACTGCGGGCAGGGGGCACTTTGCCAGGGGCTGGTGGTACTCTGGGGGGTGGTCTGGGGTATGTGAGCTGGCCAAAGGGAGGGCACTATTTCGCGGTCTGGTGCCATGAGTGGCCGTCGCCATGTTGCACGGCGGGGCCACTGTAGGCTGTCGCTGTGCGCATGCACGGCCACAGACCTGGCAATTCCCCGGGCTGTATCGCCAGCGAGAGCCGGGTGCTCTACGCTGCCTTGATGTAACCCCCAGCCAAACGGAGGATCGGTGGCCGCTTTACCCTATTTTTTCTGTTGTTAAACGCCACCGCTCCCATGCCGGCGTGGGGCAAAGTATTACAACACCAGGTTAAAGTCCAACAGGTTTGTTTAGAGCCACTAGCTCCAGTGACTCACTCACCTGATGAAGGAGCTGCACTCTGAAAGCTAGGTACCTCTTAGTCCACGGGCCTCTTAGTCCAGCGATTCCGTGGCCCACGGGGCCAACTCGGCGCCGGATGTCCTCCCGTAGCTCCGGCTGCCGATATGCGGCCCTGCACTTCCGGCCACGGGTCTGCGCATGCAGAAAGTAGGACCCCCAGATCGCGCGTGCCCGCTGATCGGTGGCCCCCATCGCGGGTCTGGACATTGTGGTGGCCCCCCCCCCCCCGGAGAGTGTTCCCCCCTCGCCCCCCCCCCCCCCCCAAGAGGACGGCCACCGCAGCCGTGACACTGAGCTCCCGCCGGGTGGAACTATACGTGAACCACGCCAGCGAGAACTAGGCAGGTCGACCGCGGAGAATTGCCGCGGAGGCCTCTTTCAACGGCACTCGACTGGTGCCGTGGCGACCGCGCGCACGCGACTGGCGCCGATTCACCGGTCGCCGGAGGTTCGCATCCCGGCGTCGGACTCGATCGCGGGTCTGACGCCCTAGTCTCCACCCCCGCGCTGAAAGAGAATGCTGGCCCATGGCTTTAATCCAGGCAACACTTATTTCTTTCTGCTCTCTTTCCTGATAAATGTTTTAAAATGCCAGAGTGGTAATATGTCTCTCACCCTCATCATCCCTGTTGACATGTAGCCATCATCCTCCACTTAAAAGAGCCACCAGGCCCCAAATTGAATCCCCTTGAGGGGGGAGTTTGAGGCACTCTTTAGTGAGTCTTCTTTCCAATTCTCTACCTTTTCAAAGGTTTTGGATTTTCGTCACTTGACTTTAACCTAATGATCTCTTTTTGACATGTCAATAGGTATTGCTTACAGCTCTGACCTAATTTCATTGGCTGTCAAAAGGTTTTGACGTCCTGAGGTGGTGAGTGTAGTTTATAATGCATGTTCAGATAGACACAGACAATGGGCTGGATTCTCCTTTCAGTGCTGGCTGAAACGGAGATTCGCGGGCATTTTATGACAACAAAATCAGTGTTGAACAGTCACTGATTCCGGCAATGGTGAGAGGCTAGCAACTGCGCCGGGTGAAATTCCCGGCTCCCACGCTGGAAACGGCCGGAAGATGGCCAGATTCCTGGCCGCGCATGAGCACGACCTGCAGCGGTCATGTACTACATGGCCCCGGCCGTGCGTGGACCCAACCCGCCATCTGTGACCCCACAGGCTACACCTTGGCCACCCCCCACCTGTCACTCCAGCCCTCGCGGAAGCCTCCCTGGCCAGTGGCACGGATCCTGACCGAGTGTGGCGGCGATGGACACAGTCCGCAGCCACCATGCTGGGTTCCTGACCGTTCAGATCACACGTCAACCACGTGGTCGTGAACTCGGTCCATCGGGGGCGGAGCATGGTGAGAGGGTCTGCCGATGACGCGATAACACCATTGCAACGGCGTGCGGCGCGCGATTACCGCACTTCCGAGGGGGCGGAGCCGGCCCCGATTTGGCCTTTGGAATGGATTCTCTGCCCAATCGCTGATTGCAATATCGCCGCGGACAACGGAGAATCCTGCCCAATATATTGCATTTATATAGCACCTTTAATAATATCCCACAGGAACATAAACAAAATTTGATACTGAGCCATATAAAGAGTTCTTAGGCCAGGTGATCAATAGCTTAGTCACAGGATTCATCTTCGAAAGCGTTCCAATGATCGAGAAAGGGGGAGGGAATTTGAGAATTTCAGAGCGAGGCAGCTGTAGGACCATCTGCCAGTGGTGGAGTGTGTCATGTAAGAGTACCTTTAAGACATGGATGTTTACGCAATGTACCTTTAAGAAAATGCAGTGATGTCAGAGTGTGGTTGGAGCTGGGCTTTAGATCAGCCATTTGCAGTTTTTAGTTTTGCAGTTTTGAAAAACAGCTTGTGTGTGTCTATGTGTTTCCAGAGAGCTGCAGTTTGGAGGAAAAGAGCTGGGTGTGTGTCTGTGTCTTGCAGTGAGCTGGATTTGCTGTGATATCTGCCATGAAAGACTATCTCTGGATCATTTGGCTGATTTAAACTCATAATAGTAAAGCGTTTAACCTGATGTGATTCTGTTTAAAGGTGTTAAGCCTCTTGGAAGTTTGAAGGAACATTTTGAGGAATTATTTACTGTTGCAATATTTTCAGAGTTATCTTTGAAGTAAGGGGTGTTAAGAGATCCAATGTTTATTTAAGATGTTAAGTTGAGTTCATGGAATAAACATTGTTTTGTGTTTAAAAACCCACGTGTCCATAATTGTAATCCCACGCCTAGGGAAAAAGCCATGTGCTAGGAAAAGCAACAAATATATTAAAGGGGGAGGTTGGTTGAACTCCATGATACATTTTGGGGTTCTGAAAACACCTCTCCCATAACAATTGGCGGCTTGAGGTGGATAAAAATATATCCATTGGATTGGCTTTTGTGAACTTGTGCTTTTCGGGTGTGGTATTTTAGTTTAAGTGGGCAGTGTGTTGTGGACAATGTCTCTATCAGAGGCTCAGACGTTTTTGGGGGTGGAGACTGTCACGAGCAGTACTTTACGGACAGAGACGAAAAGCAGACTGTTGGGCCTGGCAAAAGCATTGCAGTTAACATTACCTGACAAAATGCGAAAAGATGAGGTAATTATGGCGGTGGCTAAGCATTCAAAGTTGCCTGAGATAGAGTTTGACTCATGGGAAATGACAAAAATTCAGTTGCAAATTAAACAAATGGAACATGAAAAGATTTAAAGTGGCATGAATACGAAAGAGATAGAGAGGAAAAAGAAAAGGAGAGAGAAGAAAGAAACAAAGAAAGAGACAGAGAGGAAAGGGAAAAAGAGAGAGACTTTGAACTTCGGAAAATGGCTCTGGAACATGAAAATCAGTTAAAATTGGCAGATGCAAAGTGTGATGAAGTGGTAGTAGGATTAATAGATAAACTATCTTGTCCAGGAATACAGTTTATCTTAGGTAATGATATAGCTGGATCGCAGGTGGGAGTGATGCCTACTGTGGTTGATAAGCCAGTGGAAAATCAGTCAACTGAAGTGTTGAAGGACGAATATCCTGGGATTTTTCCGGATTGTGTAGTAACAAGGTCGCAAAGTCACAGGTTAAGACAAGAGGAGAAATCAAAGAGTGAAGATGAAGTTGAAGTGCAATTATCAGAAACGATTTTTGATCAGATGGTTGAAAAAGAACAAGGACAGGTGGAGGATGAGGCGGATATTTTTAGTTCAGGAAAATTGGCGGAATTACAACAGAAAGATGTAGAAATAAAACGGATATATCAGAAATCATATATGGAAGAGGAATCTGAAAGTGTACTAGAGTGTTATTACCGTAAAAATGATGTCTTGATGAGAAAATGGAGACCTGTACATATGCAGGCGGATGAAAAGTGGGCAGAAGTTCATCAAGTAGTATTGCCGGTAGGGTATAGAAAGGAGGTGTTGCGAGTTGCACATGAGGTACCAGTGGGGGGTCATTTGGGAATAAGGAAAACTCGAGCAAAAATTCAAAAACCTTTTTATTGGCCTGGACTACATAAAGATGTAGTTAAATTTTGTCAATCATGTCACACATGTCAAGTGATAGGGAAACCTCAAGCAGTGATAAAACCGGCGCCCTTAATACCCATTCCAGCATTTGAGGAACCTTTTACGAGGGTCATAATTGATTGTGTAGGACCGCTTCCTAAAACAAAAAGTGGGAATCAATATCTTTTGACTATATGGATGTGTCTACTAGGTTTCCAGAGGCCATTCCAGTACATAATATTACAGCTAAAAGGATTGTGGAGGAGTTACTTAAATTCTTTACCAGATATGGACTACCCACAGAAATTCAATCGGATCAAGGATCAAATTTTACTTCAAAGTTATTCAAAGAAGTTATGGATAGTTTCGGAATAAAACAATTTAAATCAACTGCGTACCATCCAGAATCGCAGGGAGCGTTAGAAAGGTGGCATCAGACATTAAAGACAATGTTGAGGGCATATTGTCAAGATTATTCAGAGGATTGGGATAAATGAATTCCATTCGTATTGTTTGCAATTAGGGATGCACCTAATGAGTCTAGAATGATTAAATAGAGCAGGTGAATTGGCTAGACAACATTTGAAAGTTGCACAAAATGTGATGAAACGGGTAGCGGACAAGAAATCCAAAGCTCGCAGTTTTGCCAGTGGGGATAAAGTTTTAGTGTTGTTACCAGTGGTAGGGGAACCTTTAAAAGCAAGGTTTTGTGGACCGTATCAGATTGAAAGGAAATTAAATGAGGTGAATTATGTGGTAAAAACACCAGATAGAAGGAAGACTCACCGAGTGTGTCATGTGAATATGCTTAAAAGGTACTTTGAAAGGGAAGGAGAGAAAAAGGAGGTTTTAATGATTCCAACTCAAAGTGACGAACCAAATCCAGATGACTGTGAATTTTGACATACCTCAAATTAAATTGGAAAATGAGGATGTTCTTAAAAATTGGGATGACTTGTTAAGTTACCTTCCAGAGGATAAACAAACTGACCTGAAAGAGTTATTGATATCACATGGGCAAGTTTGTAGAGATAAATTGGGAAGTACTAAAATGGCTATACATGATGTAGATGTAAGAAATGCTGTTCCTGAAATTGTAGCCACCTGAGTTGGCCAAGTCCCGATTTAAAATGGCGAACGGCAAAGGCTGAAGGGAAATTCCGCCAACACAGGCAGAAACCAGCAGGTGCAAGTTTGCTGTGTATTTAACTCTGCAAAGGCCCAGACAGCATCGATACTAGCAGCCATCTGCATAATAATATAGCAACCGTCTACATACTAATAAGTAATCCCCGGGAACAATAGCAGCATTTGGGACAAACAAAACTAAGCCAGACTCCCCGGCGCCAGCAGGAGCCAACACAAAAGAGGTTAACGGACACCTCAAGACCGCCCATCGATCAGGGAACCGCTCCAGTATTGGAGAAATCGAACCAAGCGATTGGAACGAAGTCCAATCACCTAGAACCAGGTACAGGGTCCGCCCCGAAAGGCGGGAAGCCCCTGGGGACTATAAAGTTAAGCCTCCAAGTTCAAATCGCCCCTTCTTCTTGACCAGGTCACCCAGCAACACGAACCAACATTGACCATGACCGGTTCAACAGCTGCCGAGAGATCGTAAGTCTTAAGTCAACGCTCGCTACAAGATAGGCGCTCCTAGCTACCAATCCGTACCAACTTCGAATCCCGCAGACTCAGAACCCGAACGAAAGGCCATTTGTTCCCCTGACCTGGTGGGCCAGTCCGAAGTTAAGTACAGGCCTGTTAGTCATAGAAGTAGCTTAGATGTTGAATTTGTGCATGAGTAGCAATTACTGTGTATAATAAATGTGCTTTGATTTAAATCTTACTAATCGGTGTATTGAGTTATTGGTCATTACTCGAACTTGAACCTCGTGGCGGATACATAAAGATACCTGGCGACTCGAGAGCAAAGGTTATAAAACAGAGCCAAGTGAACCAACCAAAAGTTAGCAACACTATCAAACAACATCCATATAGACTTAATCCTTTAAAATTGGCACAGGTTAACAGAGAGATTGAGAGTATGCTGAAGAATGGCATAATTGAAGTGGGTTGCAGCCAATGGAGCTCCCCTATAGTGATGGTACCTAAACCAGACGGTACCCAACGGTTGTGTGTGGACTATCGAAAGGTGAATGCAGTTACAAGAACGGACTCTTATCCTATTCCACGTTTGGAGGATTGCATTGAGAAAGTGGGACAATCCGCTTTTATTTCCAAATTGGATTTACTGAAGGGTTACTGGCAAGTACCTTGATCTGAAAGGGCGAAGGAGATTTCAGCTTTTGTGACTCCAGGTGGTATATACCAGTACAAAGTTATGCCATTTGGCATGAAAAACGCCCCAGCAACATTTCAACAGTTAACTAATACAGTTGTTTCAGGATTACCCAATTGTGCGGTATACATTGACGATCTGGCAGTTTTCAGCCAGACATGGAAAGAACATTTATAACATCATATGGAGTTCTTCGATCGACTTCAGGTGGTGGGTTTGGTGATGAACCTAGCCGAAAGTGAATTTAGAGAAGCCCGAATCACTTTCCTTGCGGAGTTTCCAATACCCTCAAGACGAAGGGAAATAATGCGATCTCCTGGCATGAATGAATTTGATCAAACAGTTGTGCAAAAGTTTTGTGGCGTGATTACTCCACTGATGGAATTGCTGAAGAAACCTAAAAAATTTCAATGGACAGCGGACTTTCAACAGGCGTTTGACTGCCTGAAAGCTGTGATCACCAATGCTCCTGTATTGGAGAATTGCAAGGGACTCTGTGGTCAGATTGAACTAAAGTATCTGATTCTAAAGAGAAATGTCGAGGAGTAGAACAAGAACAAAGAAAATTACAGCACAGGAACAGGCCCTTCGGCTCTCCCAGCCTGCACCGATCCAGATCCTTTATCTAAACCTGTCCCCTATTTTCCAAGGATCTACTTCCCTCTGTTCCCCGCCCGTTCATATATCTGTCTAGATGCATCTTAAATGATGCTATTGTGCCGCCTCTACCACCTCCACTGGCAAAGCGTTCCAGGCACCCACGACCCTCTGCATAAAAAACTTTCCACGCACATCTCCCTTAAACTTTCCCCCTCTCACCTTGAAATCGTGACCCCTTGTAATTGACACCCACACTCTTGGAAAAAGTTTGTTGCTACCCACCCTGTCCATACGTCTCATAATTTTGTAGACCTCAATCAGGTCCCCCCTCAACCTCTGTCTTTCCAACGAAAACAATCCTAATCTACTCAACCTTTCTTCATAGCTAGCACCCTCCATACCAGGCAATATCCTGGTGAACCTCCTCTGCACCCTCTCTAAAGCATCCACATCCTTCTGGTAATGTGGCGACCAGAACTGCAGGCAGTATTCCAAATGTGGCCTAACCAAAGTCCTATACAACTGTAACATGACCTGCCGACTCTTGTACTCAATACCCCGTCCGATGAAGGCAAGCATGCTGTATGCCTTCTTGACCACTCTATCGAACTGCGTTGCCATCTTCAGGGTACAATGGACCTGAACTCCCAGCTGTCTCTGTACATCAATTTTCCCCAGGACACTTCCATTGACCGTATAGTCCGCTCTTGAATTAGATCTTCCAAAATGCATCACCTCGCATTTGCCTTGATTGAACTCCATCTGCCATTTCTCTGCCCAACTCTCCAATCTATTTATATTTTGCTGTATTCTCTGACAGTCCTCCTCGCTATCTGCAACTCCACCAATCTTAATATCGTCTGCAAACTTGCTAATCAGACCACCTATACCTTCATCCAGATCATTTACTTATATCACAAACAACAGTGGTCCGAGCACGGATCCCTGTGCAACACCACTAGTCACCTTTCTCCATTTTGAGACACTCCCTTCCACCACTACTCTCTGTCTCCTGTTGCCCAGCCAGTTCTTTATCCATCTAGCTCGTACACCCTGAACCCCATACGACTTCACTTTTTCCATCAACCTGCCATGAGAAACTTTATCAAACGCCTTACTGAAGTCCATGTATATGACATCTACAACCCTTCCCTCATCAATTAACTTTGTCACTTCCTCAAAGAATTCTATTAGGTTTGTAAGACATGACCTTCCCTGCACAAAACCATGCTGCCTATCACTGATAAGTCTATTTTTCTTCCAAGTGTGAATAGATCCTATCCCTCAGTATCTTCGCCAACAGTTTGCCTCCCACTGACGTCAAGCTCACAGGTCTATAATTCCCTGGATTATCCCTGCTACCCTTCTTAAACAAAGGGACAACATTAGCAATTCTCCAGTCCTCCGGGACCTCACCCGTGCTCAAGGATGCTGCAATGATATCTGTTAAGGCCCCAGCTATTTCTTCCCTCGCTTCTCTCTGTAACCTGGGATAGATCCCATCCGGACCTGGGGATTTGTCCACCTTAATGCCTTTTAGAATACCCCAAACTTCCCCCTTCCTTATGCTGACTTGACCTAGAGTATTTAAACATCCATCCTTAGCCTCAACATCCGTCATGTCCCTCTCCTTGGTGAATACCGATGCAATGTACTCATTAAGAATCTCACCCATTTCCTCTGACTCCACGCATAAATTCCCTCTTTTGTCTTTCAGTGGGCCAATCCTTTCTCTAGTTACCCTCTTGCTCCTTATATACGAGTTGAGGAATGGATGGATCGTGCAAAGACTTTGTTCAAAGAGACTGTCAATCGAGAAGGATTTCGGTTGGAGGAAGAAGAACAAAGAAAAATGGGCTATATTATTATACCTGTTCGCATGTGTTGTTGTTTTTTTAAAACAAAAAGGTATATTTACTGTGTACATTTCTTCGTGGATGATGCAAAAGTGAAAAATGAAACCATCTTGAAGTTGATGGTTTATCTATTTTCTTGGGGGGCAGGTGTCATGTGAGAGTACCTTTAAGACATGGATGTTTACGCAATGTACCTTTAAGAAAATGCAGTGATGTCAGAGTGTGGGTGGAGCTGGGCTTTAGATCAGCCATTTTGCAGTTTTTAGTTTTGCAGTTTTGAAAAACAGCTTGTGTATTTCCAGAGAGCTGCAGTTTGGAGGAAAAGAGCTGGGTGTGTGTCTGTGTTTTGCAGTGAGCTGGATTTGCTGTGATATCTGCCATGAAAGACTATCTCTGGATCATTTGGCTGATTTAAACTCATAATAGTAAAGCGTTTAACCTGATGTGATTCTGTTTAAAGGTGTTAAGTCTCTTGGCAGTTTGAAGGAACATTTTAAGGAATTATTTACTGTTGCAATATTTTCAGAGTTATCTTTGAAGTAAGGGGTGTTAAGAGATCCAATGTTTATTTAAGATGTTAAGTTGAGTTCATGGAATAAACATTGTTTTGTGTTTAAAAACCCACGTGTCCATAATTGTAATCCCACCCCTAGGGAACAAGCCGTGTGCTAGGAAAAGCAACAAATACATTAAAGGGGGAGGTTGGTTGAACTCCATGATACATTTTGGGGTTCTGAAAACGCCTCGCCCCATAACAAGTGATTAAACTTAAGGAGGCGCAAGAGGCTGGAATTGGAGAAACGGGAATTTCTTGAAGGATTTTAGGCCTGGAGGATGTTGCAGAGCGAGGGAGAGGAGAGACTGGAGAGAGACCCAGGATAAATCAGTGAGCGTAGTGTCTGATGGGTGCATGAGACATGAAACAAGTTCAAATACAGACAGCAAAATTCTGGATGAGCTCAAATTTATGAAGGAATTCAAGTTATGAGGCTGGTGAGGCATTCAGCAGAAGGTGGTTCAATCCCTGAACGATGGACATTACCACCACTTGCCTGTAAGCTAGAACGAAGCAAAATAAATTTGCACAGCCTATTTAGATTCTTTTTTTCATGTAAACACTCAAGGGCAGCACAGAGGCACAGTGGTTGGCACTGCTGCATCACAGTGACAGGGATCCAAGTTTGATTCCAGTCTTGGGAGACTGTGTGGAATCTGCACATTCTCCCTGTGTCTGTGTGGGTTTCCTCCGGGTGCCCCGGTTTCCATCCACAGTTCAAAGATGTGCAGATTAGGTGGATTGGCCTTGATCAATGTGCTGGGTTACAGGATAGCATGGGGGTAGGTAGAGTTCTCTTTCGGAGGGTCAGTGCAGTCTCGGGGCGGAATGACCTCCCACTGCACAGTAGGGATTCTGTATTCCACGTTTTATGTTCTCCCCAGTCAGGCAGAACCAGACATTAATCTGATCTATGGCTGCCACCTTGTGGTCAAAACAAAAACAACAAGAATACCAGACTGTCAAGAAACATCCACGGAGAAATCAGGCGCTGAATTCTCCACTTCGCAATGTGGGAAATGCGAATCGCAATAGAGTGGAGAATTGCAGGTAATCCGAAAATTGAAGTTTGTGACTGCCCCGGTCCCTCACCGGCTGTGAAATCGGGTTTGCGCTCACCTGTCGAATACATGCAAAACCATGGGCAGAATTCTCCGTTAGGGAGACTAAGGGCTGGATGCTCCGATCCCCGACGCCAAAATCATGGGCGTGATTCACCGACCCCGCACCGGGTCGGAGAATCGCCGGTAGGGAGGTGTGAATCACGCGACGCCGCTCCGACGCCGGTCTGCTGATTCTCCGGCAACCGGAGAATTGGTGGCAATGGCGGTGGCCCGGTCGGCGCGGCACCGGTCGGGGGCCGCTCAACGCGCCCCCCCCCCCCGGCGATTCTCCACGCACGATGGGCCGAATCCCCACCGAGTTCGGCCGAGTCCCGCCGACTCCGTTCGCGTGTGGTCCTATCCGGTGGGACCTCGACATTCATGCTGCGCAGGCCGTCCTGGTGTGGGGAGGGGGGAATCCGACTCCGGGAGGGCTCCACGTTGGCCAGACCCTCGATCGGGGCCTACCGATTGGCGGGCGGGCTTATCCCGGGGGGGGGCCTGTGTTCCTCCACGCCGGGCCCCTGTAACTCTCCGCCATGTTGCCCAGTGGCCAGCATGGAGAAAGCAACCCACCCGCATGTGCGAACTCGCACCGGCCGTGGCATGCATGCGGGAATTCGTGCCCCTATCGGCAGCTGGAGCTGCGTGTGGCACTCCAGTGCTGTGCTGGCCCCCTGTGCAGCGCAGGATCGCTGATCATAGGGGCCAGATGACGCTGTCATAAAACGCTCCGGCGTTTACAACGGCGTCAACACTTCGCGATGGGGCGGAGAATCCCTGAAGATGACCAAATCGGTGGTGGTGCCACCTTCGCGATGCTCTAGGAGTATGCCGCACTCCATTTCCACTGCCTCAGGCCATTGCCTGAGGCCCGCCCCGCGATGCTCCGTCCCCGACCGGCCGAGTTCCCAATGGCATGGGACTCTCATGGTCTCACACGTCGGGAACTCAGCCTGGCGGCTGTGGACTCAGACCAGCGCCGCCACAGTCGGGGGAGGGCCGATCCACGGGCTGGGGCGGCATCAACCGGGGCTGGGGGCACTGTGGGGTGTGGTCCGGGCGCACGACTGGCTGAAAGGGGGGGACTATTTTTGCAGTCCGGGTCCACGGGCTGTGACCGCCATGCGTGGCCACAGACTTGGCAATGCTCCGGGCCATATCGGCAGCTCGAGCTCTACGCTGCCTGGCTGCTAGCCTCCCCCGGACCAGGGAATCGGTGACCGTTTTCACACCGTCGCGGGGACGTAGTCTCCCAAACGGAGAATCCAGCCGTAAGTGGTGACGACAGCGGAGCATGTGTGGACATTCACGACAGAAACATTGGTGTGAAAACCTCACCGGTTCCAGTACTGGTGAGGGGCTAGCACCGGTGCTCGGCTGACGATCTGCACCGGTAACACGTAAAACATGGCGCCGGCCGTGCGCGAACCCAACGTGCGATCCCACAGCACACCAGTCCCCCCAGCCCTAGCAGAAGCCCCTGCCCCCCAGCCAGCAGCATGGATCCCAGCCAAGTGTGGCAGCGCTGGACACTGTCTTCGCACGTCTGGGACCACACATGGACCGTGACGTCAGAAACCCAGCCCATCGGGGGCGGAGCATCGGGCGGGCCGGCCGATGACGCGCCAACGGCATTGAAACAGTGCGCGGCGTGCTTCACGATAATGCCAGTTTGGTGGGGGCGGAGCATGGCAGGCCGACGTCGAACTGGCACCGGCCCCAATTCTGCCTGATCACCGATCATGATTTCGGCGCCGCGCTGCAGAGAATCCAGCCCCGTAATTTGCATGGATTTCAGCATCATTAGCGGGTTGGACACCGTATGCTCCACCCTTCCGTGATGCTCCACTCATCTTAGGTGGATGTCTCGCAGGCGCAAATTAATTAAAGTATTGACGAGCGGGTCCTGGGCACCATGGCTGCAGAGGGGGAGCAGGAAGCTACAAAAACACTGAAAAACCCATGAAAACTATCGGGCTTGCTGGGGGCGGCTGCCCGGGCCAGGAGGCAGTAGCAGGGAGAGACTTGTTGCCAAGTCCATGGACTCAGGTGTCCCCTGTGTGATTGGGGTGACCTGGCTCAGACTCTCATTGCCACAGTCTGTCTTTTAAACGCAAACCTTTGGTCCTCCTTACCGGCCCTGCTTGTTCACACTGCTGAGTGCTGCATGTGTCTTGTAAATGCTCAGGGGGCATGTGCTCATCTGGGAACCCACCCAGGCTGTCCATCTGGACACCCTCACACCCCAGCTGTTTCATCAAGGGGATCGATGTGGCCAAGATCAATCAGGGCCCACAAGATGTTGACACTCCTCAGAAGCGCTGCCCCACTGCAGAGGAAACAGGGAATCAGCAGAGTTCGCTCCAACCAGAGGTCACTTGCACCGCAGCCTTTGGAACCCTCCATGGTTCTCTGCCCCTCTCAGGACAGGGGCCTCACCAGTGGCCCCCACCCCTCTGGATCACCAGCTTTCCCCTCCAGCTGAGGCTGGCAGTGCTGACTGCCTCTGCAACTGCCTCCCAGACAGCGTTCAGGAGAACGGGCTTGAGTCTATGACCCATCCTGGGGAAGAGGGTGTCTCTGCTCTCCATATTGGCATCGAGCGGTGAGTCCACCTCGGAATCCCAGACCTCAGGGAGCAGGTCTTCTGTGAGCCATCTTGGTGGCCGCAGTGAGTGTGTGGTAAGTGGAGCGCTTAAAAACAGCTCCAGGTGCCAGACTCTAGCGCTAACTCCAGCCCCAGCGGTTAGAACTCCCGCTTGGCCGGGATTGAGCTATTTGGAGACCTATTCAAGGCGGGGCAGCTTCCTGAGCTTGGAGGGACTGGTAGAGGATTATGAGCTGCCCAGCGGGAATGGGTTCCGGCAATTACAGGTACGAAACTACGTGAGGAAACCAATGCCGTCCTTTCCTTACCTGCCACCCCCGGGGCTGCAGGACATGGTGATGTCGGAAACAGGGGTTGGTGAGGGTACGGTGTCGGAGATTTACAAAGAATGAATGGACTGAGAGGGTGCCCCGATAGGAGAAGTTAAGCAGAAGTGGGAGGAAGAGCTGGGGAGGTTGTTGGAGGCTGGGTTATGGGAGGAGGCTCTGAGGAGGGTGAATTCATCCTCTTCATGCGCTAAGCTTAGCCTCATCCAATTTAAAGTAGTTCACAGGCACATATGATAGTGGCCAGAATGAACAGGTTTTTTGAGGGGCTGGAGGATAGGTATGGACGGTGCATTGGGAGGGGTGCCCCCGCACCATGTCCAAATGTTTGGGGTCTGTCCGAAGCTGGAGGGATTCTCTGACGTGATGTCTGAGGTGCTGAGGATGAAGGTGGTCCCGAGTCCAGAAGTGGCGATATTTGTTGTGTCGGAAGACCCAGAGTCCAGGGGGTGAGAATGGCTGATGTTTTGGCCTTTGCCTCTCTGGTAGCCCGGAGACAGGTCCTGTTGGAATGGAGGGACTCGGAGCTGCTGAAACTGGGGTGAGTGGGGGGCGGGGGGCGGGGGGGGGGGGGGGGGGGCGGGGAGCGACCTTGCAGAATTCCTTAGGTTGGAACAAAATCAAATTTGCCTTGAGAGGGACTGTGGAGGGGTTTACCCGGAGATGGAAACCGTTTAGTGACTTCTTCATGGATGGTTAAGAAGTCAGCAAGATAAGGGGGGGTACTTTGGGGTCAAAAAAGGAGGCAGAGTGGGTGGGGGAGGGTGGGGCATAGGGGTGTTGGTTATTTATTTGTTGTGAGATTTACTGTTTGTTTTCTTTTGGTTTTTTAATAAATGTTTTTTATAAAAACATTTATTAAAAATAGAGTATAATTATCCACCTAAGATACTCTGTTACTGATCGTGGGCTCTGTGGGTCTTTGAGTCATTGATGAGCCCAATCCTAGAGCCACATCTTCAATCACTCACTTGGCAGGAGTTTCAAAAAGGTGGCATCGGTCCTCGGACACTAAGTATTCCTTTCTCTGCTCCTTTTCCGGGCCTCCTCTTGCCACCCGGTGTCCTTGAAGAATTATGACCCTTCAATCAGGAGGTTCCTCCAAGTAGGCCTCTGCTGAGCAAAGGTCTCCCAGGCATTGACGTCTATGTTCCATTTCTTGAGGTAAGCCTACAAGGTGTCTTTGAAGAGCTTCTTTTGTCACTCTCTTGTTCAAGATCCTTCTTTGAGCTGGGTGAAGAAGATTTGCTTTCGAAGTCAGGATTCTGACATCCTAAGCAAATGGGTGGCCCACCAGAGTTGGTTTGGGATGATTATGGCCTTGATACTGGTGCTATTGAATCCTTCAAGGTCACTAATGTTAGCAAGCCTGTCCTCCCAGCTGATTCAGAGCTAAAGTACATTTGGATTTTGCAAATGAATTTTAAGCTGAGTTGCTTACAAGCCTCCCTGATGTAATGTTCATCCTTAGAAGCCTCAGTGATTACTTCAAATGGGTTAACGAAGTTTAATGTCTTAGTTGATATATGCAAGCCTCCTGTAAGCTGATGCGAACTATCTCTTTGATAGGTATTAGAGCGAATCAATACCCACCCCTAAGAGTGTACCGCCAAAGGACATCCTAAAATGATGTGCCAGGACACTGCGCTTCAGCAGCTGCTGCTTTCGGATATTGACTTGTCAATTCACAATTGTCAAAACCCTCCTCTTCCCTCCCTCCCTTCCTTTTCCTCCCTCTTCCCTCCCTCCACTTCCCCCTTCTCCCACCATCCCCTTCCCTCCCTTCCCTTTACAAATAGATGGTTCCTCCCTCCCCTTTACAAATAGATGGAACTGTTGTGTTTACGTGAGAAAATATATTTTATTGCAAGAAATTTGGATAAGGTGAGGTAGTTTTATGTCATTGTTCAATTAATAAAGTTAAATGTTAAGTTAATTATTAAAGTTCTATATTTAGAAAATTATTTTTGTTAATAAATGTTTTACATTAAACTTTACAAGCTTCTACAAATGTCTTACTGAAACATCAAAACACAACATGGAGATAATTATAAATTGATAAGATAATTGAAGTAAAAAAGGCAGAACCATGGAATAGAACCATAGAATTCCGACAGTGCAGAAGGAGGCCATTCAGCCCATCAAGTCTGCACCGACCCTCTGAAGGAGTACCTTACCTGGGTCCACTCTCCGCCCTATCTCTGGAACCTAACCTGGACATCCCTGGCACTAAGGGGCAACTTAGCATGGCCAATCCTCCTAAAGTGCACATCTTTGGACTGTGGGAGGAAACCAGAGTATCTAGGGGAAACCTACGCAGACACGGGGAGAACGCATAAAGTCCACACAGTCACCCAAGGCCGGAATTGAAACCGGGTCCGTGGCGCTGTGAGGCAGTAGTGCTAACCACTGTGCTACCGTGCCACCACTATTTCCTCCCGGTGCTTCGGTTTCCTCCCACTGTGTGCAGGTTAGGTGGATTAGCCTTACTAAATTGCCCCTTGGTGACAAAGTTTAGATGGGGTTATGGGGATAGGGTGGAGGCGTGGGCCTAGGTAGGGTGCTCTCTCTTAAGTGCAGACTTAATGGGCCAAATGGATTTCTTCTGCACTGCAGTGATTCTATAAACACTGATCAAAAAGAATTAGATGTTATTAGTGTCAGCAAAAGGCCAGAGGGAGCTTTTAAAATGTTATCATAATCTAAATTAAAACATACAAACATCTTTAAGCATGCCACACGTAAATTAAATAATAATATAGTGCAGATTTAAATAGTTTCGCAGATTTAAAACCTATGTTCACTCATAAATCATCACCTTTAATCACAAAAAATTAAAAATTACTTAAAAAGAATTAACAACAACAGAAATGCCTGTTTAAAAGAAAGAGCAAGAAAATGTCTACATACATTTAAAACACTTGTTTAAAAGGTTAACTAATATTTTCTATCTATATATATTTAAATGCCTGCCCACAATGGGCGATCCCAAGCTAGCCGCATCATAAGGAGGCAGGGCTGCACTCCTCCTGCACCGCGCTGGAGCCTGAGGAAATCTAAATAAATCATGTCCACTGAAATGAAATGAAATGAAAATTGCTTATTGTCACAAGTAGGCTTCAAATGAAGTTACTGTGAAAAGCCCTGTCTGTGCGGATTGTGCACGTTCTCCCTGCGTCTGTGTGGGTTTCCTGCGGGTGCTCTGGTTTCCTCACATAAGTCCCAAAAGATGTGCTTTTTAGGTGAATTGGACATTCTAAATTCTCCCTCAGCGTACCCGGAACAGGCGCCGGTGTGAATTAGTTTCCCTTCAGTCCGGATGAAATGATCAATCGAACGCCAAGTTACTTCAACATTCGTTTATTCACGGCCGGGACTTGAGCACTGTACATCAGAGTGTCCACAGTAGCAAGTCGAAGTTAATACAGCAGACAATTACTTATATAATTAAATGACAATGTTTCCTTCCTAAGGACAGCCCCCTTAGAGGAGGCCTGAGAATTACAGCATTCTGTGGCTCTCAGCTAAAATATAGTTATCTGTAGAATTAGAAACGATTCCCAAGGCCGTGTTTTGTTACTGCAAACTGTCTAGCGCAAAAACATAAGAGATAACAAAAATGCCTTGAAATTCCATTAGACCAAAAGCTCTCTTTGACATTTCATTTTCCCATCAAGCTTGATTCTAGCTCCAGACTAAAACTCTGTTTGACATTCTATAGCTTGAGCCATATTCTCATTCCCCCCTTTTATCGTTTCTTGATAACTTCTAATCCATAGCCAATCGTCTCAGTCTCTCCCATTCTATCTGTACTTCTATCATTTTCTTAAGTTCCTCTGCACTTTCTTTCACATCCATTAACTCTTCAAGGCGCACTTCATGTTGCTGCATTAACTGTTGAGAAATTACTGCTGCACTGACACTTTTACACAAGCATTTCATTAGGAAGCTAAGCATAATTATTACAAGTATTACAACTACCAGGATTATTAATCCATGCACCAGGTAAGACCCCCATGATCTGGCAAATAACCAATCTAACCACCCATCCCTTGATATTTCATGCAGTTTCTTAACCTCTTTGTGGATATGATCCACGAGGTGGGTGATGTTCTCCGAACTATCGGGGATGTAGGTGCAACATTCCGAACCGATCATGGCACAAGTCCCACCTTTGTTTGCAAGGAGGTAATCGAGGGCCATTCGGTTTTGTAGGGCTACAGTTCTTATTGCCACCATTTCATTATTTATCTCAGTCAATGCTTCAGTGGTGTCATTTGCTACCTCCTCCAGGATTTTTGCTATCTTCCTTATTTCCTTCATTGCAAGAGCTACCCTGATAGGGGGAAGCAGGATCCCAAAGTATCATTGCGTTTTGGTTATTTTTCTCTTTTGTCGCTTCATCATTTGGTAATGGTCGCCTAAATTGGTGAGGTGGTGTATAAAGGGGACCACATACCCCAGATAACAGGATCCCGTCCATTTCTCTGGCAGTCAGGGATATACCTTGTGGCCACAAATAAAATACATCCCATTGTACGAAGTGAGTTTGTCCACATCAAACCCTTCAGCCATCAAGGAGTACTTGAAGGTACCGTTAGCGTCGGGGACGTCCAGTGTACACGCATAAAACTGAGGAGACATATATACGGGATAGACCTCGAATATGTTGGCCACCACAAATCTGTGCTCGCATTGACTAGCACCTATAAATATCCCTTTAACCACATTCCTTACTAAACATATTATTCCCAGTGGTCTTCCCATGTTGGTGGTATTAGTGAGGGTAAGAAACAGGGGCTGGTGGGATTTGTTATAACTTGGTTGGTACCACATCTCAAAGTTGTTCATTGGATAGCCCCCCTCTTTCCAAGGTCCTGGGGATATGGGGAGAAACGATAAACTAGAAGCTGTCCCGCCGTTTGGGTATCTTACCATAGATGCAATTCTTATAGTCCTGGGGGATTGATGAGTACCATTCTGGTAAATATACCATTCTACTGTTTCTGACAGGTTAAGCGGAACAGGTCTGAGGGGGATCCCTCCCTTAGCATGGGTCGGGATATGTGTATATACCCAGCAACCAAAACATTCATGTCCTTTGCGTACACATATGACATATACAGATACGTGTTTACATGTAATTCCCTTTTTTTCTGCAGGTCAACGCATCCCAAGGGTAAAGTCTTTTTTTTGTTTCTGCAGCTATAGTCCCATTTACAGTTGACCTGATGACAAGCTAGGTTGCCCTTAGTCACTCCACTGATGAGTATGGTCCGATTGCATCGTTGTACGTACGCCGAACATCCGTCCACAGGCGTCGCGTTCCAAGGTCCTTCTCCTGAGCCTTGACTGGTGCATTGTAAGGTGTCTCCTCGACAGAGGTGATGAGTCCGTCTTCCCTTGGGGCCACAGGTTCTTCGCTTGGCCTCTCCTCCCGTTTCCAAAAGTCCCAGCAGGGTTACGATAATAAGTGTGGCCTTCATCCTTGAAGTGATGCCGGAGTTATTACCTAGGGCTCAAAACAGAGGGTTATTCTCTATTGCATTTTCACAACATTACAATGGTGGATGTGGATCCAGGCATTTCTGCCTTCCACTTTTACAGCAGTGGGAGTAGTGAGTAGGCCCTGGTGTGGTCCTTCCCATCGGGGTTCTAATCCTTTCCTAACCCAATTATGAATCAGAACATACTCCCCCGGATTAATAGTGACAGAACTGGACAAGGGAGGTATCTCCTCATAAGCAGCTCGTACCCGTGAATGGAGGCCTTTTAGTACTTTAGTCAAGGCTATCACATAGTTGGCCATTTCAGTGATCATATGGTGAAACTGTACTTCCTTATGTTTCCCTTGATCCCAAGGAGTACGCAAGGGTTCCGTATAAAATTTCGGCGGGACTCAGTCGCGTCTTTCCAGCTGGGGTTGCACGTATTTGGAAGAGGGCAATAGGCAAAAATTTGAGCCAAGTGGCTCCAGTCTCTGCCTGTAGTTTTGCCAGTTTTGTTTTTAATGTCTGATTAGCCCTTTCTACCATTACCGCTGCTTGGGGTTGGTATGCGCAATGTAATTGTTGTTTTATTCCCAGCTGAGTACAAAATTCCTCATTGATCTGTCCCACAAAATGAGGTCCATTATCAGAGCTTAATCGATATGGAATCCCAAATCTAGGAACAATTTCTCGCATCAAAACTTTTACTACTGTGGAAGCTATGTTATCTACAGTGGGGTAAGCTTCTATCCATTTACTAAATACATCAACAATAACCAATACATGTTTATAACATTGGCATCTTTCCAACTCAATGTAATCCATCTAGAGTGTCTCAAAGGGACCTTCCGGTAGCAGGGTTTTACCCATTTCACAGGGTATTGCTTTTCCAGGATTATACTGCTGACATACTAGGCAACGACTGCTAATGTTTTGCGCTATGTCCTGCAGTCTTGGATGCCACCAAGTCTTGAGCAATATATCACCCATAGCCCGCGCACCATAATGAGTTGCAAAGTGCACACATTCGGTGACCCAGGCTGCTAATGCATCGGGCATACAAGTCTGCCCTGCCGGGGTGACCCACAATTTGTTTACAGAATCATAACAACATCCCAATTCTTCCCATAATCTTTTTACACAAGAAGGAGCGCCCTCCTGTAACTGAATGACGTCAGTGATGGTCGGCATTGGCTTTTCAGAGGGAGACTGCCGATTACCCGTGTCCACCAGGGTTTTGCCTGTCGTATGGGCAGCGCACTTTATTACGGCTATTTGTTTAGGGAGCATTAAAGCCTGTAGTAATTGTTTAACTAACTGTTTTGGGGATATCTGAGTGCCTGCAGATGTAAGAAATCCCCTGTTCTTCCATAATTGACCGAAGTCGTGTGTGACTCCAAATGCGTATCTGGAGTCTGTGTAAATGTTTATTTTCTTATTCTCTCCTAACACGCACGCTCGGATAAGGGCAAATAGCTCGGCTTGTTGGGCAGAGAACGGCGTTTCAAATGCTGCTGCTTCCAGGGTTTCTCCCTGCTGATTAACTATAGCGTACCCTGATAATCTATCCCCCCTTTCGCCGACGGAAGCACTGCCATCGGTGAAAACAGTTAAGTCTACATCGGGCAGGAGAGTGTCAGTGAGATCATCGCGCACGGAGGCTTCCTCTCTGAGGAGCGTCAGGCAATCGTGGCCCGGCTGTGAGCATTCCGAGGGTGGTTCGGAGAGAAAACTTGCTGGAATGATATTGGTGCAGTGGCGAAATTGGAGCTTGGGATTCTTCAGGAGATAAATCTCGGGCGAACTTCTCCCCCAACGGCGCGATGTCCGCCGACTGGCGCCAAAAACATCGCCAATCAGATGGGCATCGCGCCTGCCCAAAGGTGCGGAATGCTCCGCATCTTTGGGGGCTGAGCCCCAACATTGAGGGACTAGGCCGACGCCGGAGGGATTTCCGCCCCGCCAGCTGGCGGAAATGGCGTTTGTTGACCCGCCAGCTGGCGGAAATGGCGTTTGTTGCCCCGCCAGCTGGCGCGGAAATGCGGCGCATGCGCGGGAGCGCCAGCGGCCGCCGACAGTTTCCCGCGCATGCGCAGTGGGGAGAGTCTCTTCTGCCTCCGCCATGGTGGAGGCCGTGGCGGAGGCGGAAGGGAAAGAGTGCCCCCACGGCACAGGCCCACCCGCGGATCGGTGGGCCCCGATCGCGGGCCAGGCCACCATGGGGGCACCCCCCGGGGTCAGATCACCCCGCGCCCCCCCCAGGACCCCGGAGCCCGCCCACGCCGCCTGGTCCCGCCGGTAAATACCAGCTTTGATTTACGCCGGCGGGACAGGCAATTTCTGGGCGGGACTTCGGCCCATCCGGGCCGGAGAATTGAGCGGGGGGTCCCGCCAACCGGCGAGGCCCGATTCCCGCCCCCGCCCAATCTCCGGTACCGGAGACTTCAGCGGGGGAGAGGGCGGGATTCACGGTGGCCAACGGCCATTCTCCGACCCGGCGGGGGTCGGAGAATGGCGTCCCTCGTATTTGTTCTGCCGAGCCATGGTTAAATGTTGGGTTTGGAGCTGTCCGAGCAGTGCCATGACAGAGTGGGAACTGTAAACCACAATGTCCTGCTGGAGGGTAAGGTTAGCCGCCGACTGGAGGCTGTTGTAAATAGAAGCAAGGATCTGAGTGCAGGCGGGATAGTCAAGAACTGTCAACTTAAGAGAACTGTCATTATTCTGAATATTGCTCTATTAATTTTAAGAAATTACCATATCTTGTTAGTTGTGCTTTCTTTAATAGAATCGACAAATTCATCTACAGAAAACCTATATGTTTAATAAGTTCTTGGGCGAGATTCTCCGACCCGGCGGGGGGGGGGGGTCGGAGAATCGCCGGGGGCTGGCGTGAATCCCGTCCCCGCCGGTTGCCGAATTCTATACCACCGGATATTCAGCGGGGGCGGGAATCGCGCCGCGCCGGTTGGCGGGCCCCCCCCCCCCGCGATTCTCCAGCCTGGATGGGCCGAAGTCCCGCCGCTAAAATGCCTGTCCCGCCGGCGTAGATTAAACCACCTACCTTACCGGTGGGACAAGGCAGCGCGGGCGGGCTCCAGGGTCCTGGGGGGGGCGCGGGGCGATCTGGCCCCGGGGGGTGCCCCCACGGTGGCCTGGCCCGCGATCAGGGCCCACTGATCCGCGGGCGGGCCTGTGCCGCGGGGGCACTCTTTCCCTTCCGCCTTCGCCACGGTCTCCACCATGGCGGACGTGGAAGAGACTCCCTCCACTGCACATGCGCGGGAATGCCGTCAGCGGCCGCTGACTCTCCCGCGCATGCGCCGCCTGGAGATGTCATTTCCGCGCCAGCTGGCGGGGCACCAAAGGCCTTTTCCGCCAGCTGGCGGGGCGGAAATTTGTCCGGTGTGGGCCTCGCCCCTTAAGGTTGGGGCTCGGCCCCCAAAGATGTGGAGCGCGATGCCCGACTGATTTGCGCCGTTTTGGGTGCCAGTCGGCGGACATCGCGCCATTTCCGGAGAATTTCGCCCATTGTGTTTGATATTTTCAAATAAATGTTTAGAATTAGCCTGGAAATTAAAACTTCAAACAATGTGGAAGCTGGTTTAAAAAAAAACCAGAACAACTTTGATTAAAAGCAAATCTATATTCCAAAAGAACAGATCGTTCAAAGACATTTGATAACGGGAATTTAGCAGCCATCCAACTTTTACTCCCAGTCCATTTGAGTGACAAATATTTTTTTTTTAAAGTTTAGAGATGCGAATGGCATCATTCCAAGCTATACACCTCTTTTTGTCTCTGCAAGAAAATTAACCCTTTCAACAAGCTTTTGTGTATAATCCAGAAGATGTCAAAGTGCAGAATGTTGCACTTTCATTCCCAATAACTCTAAAGTTAAAGATTTGGCATTACATATCCAAAAAGAAATCAAAAAACTTGATCCACCCCAATTTATCTCTCTCTGGGATAAAATTTGTGGGTGGCTTGGACACACTGGAATGTCCACAATAAGAATAATCCTATTCTCCTGTGTAGCTGTATTCATCATTTACATAACATACCAATGTGCTAAGTGCATAAAAAACTTGATTCATCTGTGGGAATTGATTAGCATGGGTTTTAGAACGAGTGCGAGTCGCCGGACCTCCTTGCGACGGTGGAGGTGGTGGTAGCGGTGGATAAAGGGCTTGAATGTAAGGTGGAGGCGGTCGTAGTGGCCGTATAACGGTCGGTCGTCCCCTATATTGCCAATTTTCAGGGTCATCCTCATCGTCTCCCTCGGTCAAGGCAAGGCCGGCCATTTGACCGCACGGTCCTGATTTAGAAATGGGGGGTTTTACAGACTTACATCTTTTTCTATGGTGGGCACATTCCTTTCTCAAAACCTCCGCAGTCTTAACAATTCCCCCTTCTGTTAATTTAATAGCCAATTTTAAAGCGTTAGCCTGCCAACTAGCCAATAAAGATGTATCTTTTAATTTTTGGCAGTACTCCCGCCATAACTCAATCAGTTTCTTAGCCGTGGAGCTACGGTTATGTTGCCAAATAATCTGCTGTGCCTCTATAACCGTAGGCAAATCTTTTGATCCTCCCATGGGCCATTTCCCCTTTCCCAAATTCTTATGCAATTCTCCCGATAACTGCCGCAGCTGCTGAGAATGTTCCGGATACTGTTAACAAAGAGTCTGAAGCGCGCTTCCACTATCAGAGGTGCTATCCAGAGTATTACCAATTGTCTCCTATCCTCGGATGATCCTTGTGGTTACCTATTTAATTTTGGTAGCGATCCTAAATCGCCTATTCAATCAAGAATTTAAACGGGGTTATCCTGCTCCGTTACCCAATCAGGAGGCTTAGGCAATTGTTCGAAAGTGACTTTTAGAAGGTCAAAGTCTGGAAATGAAACATGAAAAGAGAGAGAGAGAGAACTGACTTAAACAGACTGACAGACTCAGAGAATTAAAGACAGAACTAACAGATTTAAGAAATTGTTCGAGTGTTCCGACAGGGTACGTGTAGCGCACAATGACTTACGAGAGAGACGAGAAGTGATGAAGTCAATTCAGGCTTTATTAAGCGAGACTTGTCCCCAGCAGTTCAGCAACAGAATGAAGCGGCGGGGAGAAGCTCGGGTTCTTATACTCCGCCTTCAGGGCGGAGCCAGGAGTCAGCAGCCAACCAGGACCCGGGATCTGTCAGCCAATAGCATCACGGCTTCACAGTCCCGCATGACCCCTAATACATACCACCACATTCACCCCTTGTTAAAACGGAACCCGGCGGGGTGGTGGTTCGCATGGTGGTAGGGGTTTACAAGGCTGGCCCTGGAAGGAAAATTTCGGACATGTTACCACAGTTTTAGCCCTACACTGGGCTATGTACAAGGTTTGCGAACTATTTACAATATGAGCAAGAGAAATTTTTTTTTTTTTTTTGTTACGATACAACAACATTCTTGGTGTCACGCGGCTGCCACGAGTCGAGCGGGCGGTCTGGTCTTCCTTGTTGATCGCCTCAGCCCCGGTGGTGGTGCAGGTGCTTGTTCAGGCATTGTCGTCTCCGGGAGCGTTTCGGTGTTTGTTCCTGTTTCACTCCTGGGCGGGCACGGGAGGAGGACCGATCCTCCCAGGAAGGGGGCGGTCGCGGGGTGCGCCGGTGGTAGGGAGGGCATGATCGGTGTTGGGGGGGGCTGTGTGTGTTGCCGGCGGGCGCCAGGTCCCGCAGGGAGACCGTGTTGCAGGTATCAAGCAACCAGAAGGATCATCAACAGCCAAGCACCTTTCTAATTCGAAGAGGACTCTAAACTCTTACGGGCCTCTAACCCAGAATCCGAAGAGTACGCTAACCTCTTACGGGACTCCAATCCTGAATTCGAACAGGACTCTAACCTCTTACGGGACTCCAACCCTGGAATTTGAGGAGGACTCTAACCTCCTACGGGACTCTAACCCAGAATTTGAGGAGGACTCTAACCTCCTACGGGACTCTAACCCAGAATTTGAGGAGGACTCTAACCTCCTACGGCACTCCAACCCAGAATTTATGCAGGACTCTAACCTCTTACGGGACTCCAACCCTGAATTTGAACAGGACTCTAACCTCTTACGGGACTCCAACCCTGGAATTTGAGGCGGACTCTAACCTCCTACGGGACTCCAAACCTGGAATTTGAGGAGGACTCTAACCTCCTACGGGACTCCAACCCAGAATCTGAGCAGGACTCTAACCTCTTACAGGACTCCAACCCTGAATTCGAACAGGACTCTAACCTCTTACGGGACTCCAACCCTGGAATTTGAGGAGGACTCTAACCTCCTACGGGACTCTAACCCAGAATTTGAGGAGGACTCTAACCTCCTACGGGACTCCAACCCAGAATTTGAGGAGGACTCTAACCTCCTACGGGACTCCAACCCTGAATTCGAACAGGACTCTAACCTCTTACGGGACTCCAACGCAGAATTTGAGGAGAACTCTAAGCTCCGACGGGACTCCAACCCAGAATTTGAGGAGAACTCTAAGCTCCTACGGGACTCCAACCCAGAATTTGAGGAGGACTCTAACCTCCTACGGGACTCCAACCCAGAATTTGAGGAGAACTCTAACCTCCTACAGAACTCCAACCCAGAATTTGAGGAGAACTCTAACCTCTTACGGGCCTCTAACCCAGAATTCGAAGAGTACGCTAACCTCTTACGGGACTCCAACCCTGAATTCGAACAGGACTCTAACCTCTTAAGGGACTCCAACCCTGAATTTGAACAGGACTCTAACCTCTTACGGGACTCCAACCCAGAATTTGAGGAGAACTCTAAGCTCCTACGGGACTCCAACCCAGAATTTGAGGAGGACTCTAACCTCCTACGGGACTCTAACCCAGAATTTGAGAAGGACTCTAACCTCCTACGGGACTCTAACCCAGAATTTGAGGAGGACTCTAACCTCCTACGGGACTCCAACCCAGAATTTGAGGAGGACTCTAACCTCCTACGGGACTCCAACCCTGAATTCGAACAGGACTCTAACCTCTTACGGGACTCCAACCCAGAATTTGAGGAGAACTCTAAGCTCCTACGGGACTCCAACCCAGAATTTGAGGAGAACTCTAAGCTCCTACGGGACTCCAACCCAGAATTTGAGGAGAACCCTAACCTCCTACGGAACTCCAACCCAGAATTTGAGGAGAACTCTAACCTCTTACGGGCCTCTAACCCAGAATTCGAAGAGTACGCTAACCTCTTACGGGACTCCAAACCTGAATTTGAACAGGACTCTAACCTCTTACGGGACTCCAACCCTGGAATTTGAGGCGGACTCTAACCTCCTACGGGACTCCAACCCTGGAATTTGAGGAGGACTCTAACCTCCTACGGGACTCCAACCCAGAATTTGAGCATGACTCTAACCTCTTACGGGACTCCAACCCTGAATTCGAACAGGACTCTAACCTCTTACGGGACTCCAACACTGGAATTTGAGGAGGACTCTAACCTCCTACGGGACTCTAACCCACAATTTGAGGAGGACTCTAACCTCCTACGGGACTCCAACCCAGAATTTGAGGAGGACTCTAACCTCCTACGGGACTCCAACCCAGAATTTGAGGAGAACTCTAAGCTCCTACGGGACTCCATCCCAGAATTTGAGGAGAACTCTAAGCTCCTACGGGACTCCAACCCAGAATTTGAGGAGGACTCTAACCTCTTACGGGACTCCAACCCTGGAATTTGAGGAGGACTCTAACCTCCTACGGGACTCTAACCCAGAATTTGAGGAGGACTCTAACCTCCTACGGGACTCCAACCCAGAATTTGAGGAGGACTCTAACCTCCTACGGGACTCCAACCCTGAATTCGAACAGGACTCTAACCTCTTACGGGACTCCAACGCAGAATTTGAGGAGAACTCTAAGCTCCTACGGGACTCCAACCCAGAATTTGAGGAGATCTCTAAGCTCCTACAGGACTCCAACCCAGAATTTGAGGAGGACTCTAACCTCCTACGGGACTCCAACCCAGAATTTGAGGAGAACTCTAACCTCTTACGGGCCTCTAACCCAGAATTCGAAGAGTACGCTAACCTCTTACGGGACTCCAAACCTGAATTTGAACAGGACTCTAACCTCTTACGGGACTCCAACCCTGGAATTTGAGGCGGACTCTAACCTCCTACGGGACTCCAACCCTGGAATTTGAGGAGGACTCTAACCTCCTACGGGACTCCAACCCAGAATTTGAGCATGACTCTAACCTCTTACGGGACTCCAACCCTGAATTCGAACAGGACTCTAACCTCTTACGGGACTCCAACCCTGGAATTTGAGGAGGACTCTAACCTCCTACGGGACTCTAACCCAGAATTTGAGGAGGACTCTAACCTCCTACGGGACTCCAACCCAGAATTTGAGGAGGACTCTAACCTCCTACGGGACTCCAACCCAGAATTTGAGGAGAACTCTAAGCTCCTACGGGACTCCATCCCAGAATTTGAGGAGAACTCTAAGCTCCTACGGGACTCCAACCCAGAATTTGAGGAGGACTCTAACCTCTTACGGGACTCCAACCCTGGAATTTGAGGAGGACTCTAACCTCCTACGAGACTCTAACCCAGAATTTGAGGAGGACTCTAACCTCCTACGGGACTCCAACCCAGAATTTGAGGAGGACTCTAACCTCCTACGGGACTCCAACCCTGAATTCGAACAGGACTCTAACCTCTTACGGGACTCCAACGCAGAATTTGAGGAGAACTCTAAGCTCCTACGGGACTCCAACCCAGAATTTGAGGAGAACTCTAAGCTCCTACAGGACTCCAACCCAGAATTTGAGGAGGACTCTAACCTCCTACGGGACTCCAACCCAGAATTTGAGGAGAACTCTAACCTCCTACGGAACTCCAACCCAGAATTTGAGGGGAACTCTAACCTCTTACGGGCCTCTAACCCAGAATTCGAAGAGGACGCTAACCTCTTACGGGACTCCAACCCTGAATTCGAACAGGACCTAGCCTCTTACGGGACTCCAACCCAGAATTTGAGGAGAACTCTAAGCTCCTACGGGACTCCAACCCAGAATTTGAGGAGGACTCTAACCTCCTACGGGACTCTAACCCAGAATTTGAGGAGGACTCTAACCTCCTACGGGACTCTAACCCAGAATTTGAGGAGGACTCTAACCTCCTACGGGACTCCAACCCAGAATTTGAGGAGGACTCTAACCTCCTATGGGACTCCAACCCTGAATTCGAACAGGACTCTAACCTCTTACGGGACTCCAACCCAGAATTTGAGGAGAACTCTAAGCTCCTACGGGACTCCAACCCAGAATTTGAGGAGAACTCTAAGCTCCTACGGGACTCCAACCCAGAATTTGAGGAGGACTCTAACCTCCTACGGGACTCCAACCCAGAATTTGAGGAGAACTCTTACCTCCTACGGAACTCCAACCCAGAATTTGAGGAGAACTCTAACCTCTTACGGGCCTCTAACCCAGAATTCGAAGAGTACGCTAACCTCTTACGGGACTCCAACCCTGAATTCGAACAGGACTCTAACCTCTTACGGGACTCCAACCCTGGAATTTGAGGCGGACTCTAACCTCCTACGGGACTCCAACCCTGGAATTTGAGGAGGACTCTAACCTACTACGGGACTCCAACCCAGAATTTGAGCAGGACTCTAATCTCTTACGGGACTCCAACCCTGAATTCGAACAGGACTCTAACCTCTTACGGGACTCCAACCCTGGAATTTGAGGAGGACTCTAACCTCCTACGGGACTCTAACCCAGAATTTGAGGAGGACTCTAACCTCCTACGGGACTCTAACCCAGAATTTGAGGAGGACTCTAACCTCCTACAGGACTCTAACCCAGAATTTGAGGAGGACTCTAACCTCCTACGGGACTCCAACCCAGAATTTGAGGAGGACTCTAACCTCCTACGGGACTCCAACCCAGAATTTGAGGAGGACTCTAACCTCCTACGGGACTCCAACCCAGAATTTGAGGAGAACTCTAAGCTCCTACGGGACTCCAACCCAGAAATTGAGGAGGACTCTAACCTCCTACGGGACTCCAACCCAGAATTTGAGGAGGACTCTAACCTCCTACGGGACTCCAACCCAGAATTTGAGGAGAACTCTAAGCTCCTACGGGACTCCAACCCAGAAATTGAGGAGGACTCTAACCTCCTACGGGACTCCAACCCAGAATTTGAGGAGAACTCTAACCTCCTACGGAACTCCAACCCAGAATTTGAGGAGAACTCTAACCTCTTACGGGACTCCAACCCTTCCCGGGCCTCTAACCCAGTCTGTAACGGGTTCGCCGGACTGACCTGATCTCGTAAGAGTCTCTCCAGAAACAGACAGTAGGACCAGGCCGCGCTGGGTACAGCGGAGGGGGAAACCAAAGTGGTAACAAGGGTACTCACATTTGAGGGCCCAATTCCTCCTTCGCCTCCGGACACGATCAGTCAGTTACACCGTCTGCTCCTGGCAAGGCTCCGTGAGAACCATTCTCTGCTACCAAATGTGAATTAGTTTCCCTTCAGTCCGGATGAAATGACCAATCGAACACCAAGTTACTTCAACGTACGTTTATTCACGGCCGGGACTTGAGCACTGTACATCAGAGTGTCTACAGTAGCAAGTCGAAGTTAATACAGCAGACAATTACTTATATAATTAAATGACAATGTTTCCTTCCTAAGGACAGCCCCCTTAGAGGAGGCCTGAGAATTACAGCATTCTGTGGCTGTATACAGATTCAAAAACAGATTCTTCCCCGCTGTTACCAGGCTCCTAAACGACCCTCTTATGGACTGACCTGATTAATACTACACTCCTGTATGCCGGTGTCTATGTATTTACATTGTGTACCTTGTGTTGCCCTATTATGCATTTTCTTTTTATTTTCTTTCCTTTTCATGTACTTAATGATCAGCTTGAGCTGCTCGCAGAAAAATACTTTTCACTGTACCTCGGTATACATGACAATAAACAAATCCAAATCCAGCATGTTCATTGTAACTGCAATGTCCAATAAAACATTTTCAGCTGACATGAACTTGAGATAGAAGTGGAAAATGCCAGAAACAATCGGCAGCTCAGGCAGCAAGTGCAGAGGCAGAAAAAGAATTAACCTTTCAGGGTGACTTCATCCTTTGGTTCTATTGAAGGTCATTGAGCTGAAACATTAACAATTTCTCTCTCTGCAGATACTCTGCAGAGGGCAGCACGGTAGCACAAGTGGATAGCACTGTGGCTTCACAGCACCAGGGTCCCAGGTTCCCTGCTGAGTCACTGTCTATGCGGAGTCTGCATGTTCTCCCCTTGTCTGCGTGGGTTTCCTCCGGGTGCTCCGGTTTCCTCCCACAGTCCAAAGATGTGCAGGTTAGGTGGATTGGCCATGATAAATTGCCCTTAATGACCAAAAAGGTTAGGAGGGGTTATTAGGTTACAGGGATAGGGTGGAAGTGAGGGCTTAAGTGGGTCGGTGCAGACTCGATGGGCCGAATGGCCTTCTTCTGCACTGTATCTTCTATGTTCTACTGCCTGACTTGCTGAGTGTTTCCAACATTTTCTGTTTTGATCTCCAATATCTTTTTGTTACGATCCAAGTTGATGTTATAACTGGACAGGAAGATCCCAGAATGGAACTGGCTGAAAAGACCATGGGAGGTATTCTCCGTTGGCTGACACCAAAGTTGCGAAACGCGATTGGGTGGAAAATAGTTTCCGACGCTAAAATCGCTGCGGCCGCCGATTTGACGTGAAATCGCAATTCTCTGTCACCTTGACAGCGGCGTGAATGCAGTCCGGAACGCAGGTACAGTAAATACCGTTTGCATGTCATTAGTGGACCGAACCAGGTATTCTCCAGAGCCTCTGCGATGCTCCGCCTCTGATGGCCCGAGTTCCCGAAGCACATTTCACTTGTGCTTTTAAAAATTGTGGCACTGGACAGCACTGTAGCACATAGTTAGCACTGCTGCCCAACTGCGCTGAGGTCCCGACCCCGGGTCACTGTCCGGTGGAGTTTGCACATTCTCCCCGTGTCTGCGCGGGTCTCGCCCCCACAACCCAAAGATGTGCAAGATAGGTGGATTTGCCACGCTAAATTGCTCCTTAATTGGGAGAGAAAAAATAATTGGATACTCAAAATGTATTTTTTTTAAATTATGAAACCGGCATCGTGGCTGCTGAGGGAGCGAGAGTGGGCACAGAAAGTATTGTCATAGTTTGCTGACAGCGGTACCGCTGGCCGGGGGAGCTTCTGCCAAGGCTGGGGGGGGGGGGGGTAGCAGGGGATGGCAAAGAGGTTTACTGTGGGGTCGGGTGGATGGACATGGACCACCATTGCCACAGCCGGCAAGGCAGCCATGCACCTGGCACTCCGCTAACAGCCCACTGTGAACTTAGGGCCACAGGTAGCATAGGTGTGTCCCCAGGCCATCCCACTAGGTGCCATCTGGCCACAGCCGACATCAGCTATATGGGTGCGCTCCAGCACAGCCAGTGCCATCTTGTTGGCTGGGATGAGTGTGTGTGGGGATTGTAATGTGTATGTGCGGCTGCAGCTTGTCAGCCTCCTGAATGTCAATCACGGAACCGGAGAATCCTGTACTGATTTTCATTGGAATCGATAGTGTTCCATGTGATGCAGGTACTGGCCCACCACAGATGTTGAATCGGTCCAGGTTCTGCGTCAGTTTTGCATCGTGAAAGTCCATGAATTCTGCGTCGGCGTCAACACATAGTCTCAGAAACGGAGAATCCCGCCCGTAACATTTATTTTTAAAATAAAATGTGGAGGAACAGAGTCACAGGGCTACAAATTAATTTTAACAGCAAGAAAAAAAACTTTATTAAACATGAAAACATTGAATTAAAGTACAATACTCCTTTCCCGACCCTTTAGCTTCACAATTACGCACGTACATCTTAAGCTATGATAGTCTCAATAACACACAAAGTCCCTTTTAAGCATTCAAGATGACTGTGGGAGGAAATATTCTTCGCTGAACCCAAATGAATGTCTTTGGGTTCCTCCTCAAAATCCCCCCAGGTGATCCTTATACTATGAGCCACCTTGATCTCACTGAACTCTGAACTCCCTCCTTCCCCCATATCTGCCCGTCTCCCATATCCCCCTTCCCCATATCCCCCCTTCCCACATATCCCCCATATCCACTCTTCCCCATATCCCCCCTTCCCCATATCCCCCTTCTCCCAAACCCCTCCTTCCCCCATATCCCCCAATATCCATTCTTCCCCCATATCCCCCTTTCCCCATGGATATGGGGAAGGGGGGATATGGGGGAAGGTGGGATATGGGAGACAGGCAGATATGGGGGAAGGAGGGATATGGGGGAAGGGGGATATGGGGGAAGGGGGATATGGGGGATAGGGGATATGGGGGCAGGGGGATACGGGGAAGGGGAGATATGGGGATCGGGGATATGGGGAAGGGGGGATATGGGGGGATAAGAGGAAGGGGGAATGGGGGATATGAGGGATATGGGTGAAGGGGGATATGGGGGCATATGGGTGAAGGGGGATATGGGGGAAGCGGGGTATGGGGGAAGGAGGGATATGGGGGAAGGGGGAATGGGGGATAGAGGAAAGGGGAATATGGGGAAGGGAGGATATCAGAGAAGTGGGGATATGGGGGAAGGGGGGATATGGGGGGGGGATATGGGGGAAGGGGGGACAGACCTGGCCCATCAGGCAGACGCCTCCCCCAGGACATTCCAGGGCGGCCACGAGCCAGGGACAGACCCGGAACACCAGGCGGACGCCGCCCACATCTAGTGCGAGTGCGGGACGCCGGCGGGCCACACCCAGCGTTGAGGAGGGCAGCCACAGCAACAGGCCCCCGTCGCAGCCGACCCAGGACACTGACGCACAGGACACCGACGCCCAGGACACTGACGCCCAGGATACTGATGCACAGGACACTGATGCCCAGGATACTGATGCACAGGATACTGATGCCCAGGACACTGATGCACAGGACACTGATGCCCAGGATACTGATGCACAGGACACTGATGCCCAGGATACTGATGCACAGGACACTGATGCCCAGGACACTGATGCACAGGACACTGATGCCCAGGATACTGATGCACAGGACACTGATGCCCAGGACACTGATGCACAGGACACTTACACACAGGACACCAACACACCGAACCCTAACACACAGGACTCTAACACACAGGACCCTAACACACAGGACACTGATGCACAGGACGCCGACACACAGGACCCTAACACACAGGACCCAAACACACAGGACACCGACGCCCAGGACACTGACACACACGACACCCACACACAGGGGACGGATGGACAGGAATCACCACGCCAGGGGACCCCGGACTTCGGGTCGGATGAGGAGCATACCATTACACCACTGCTATCTCCTACACCCTCCACCATCGCAGAGACACTCACCTTGGTTGGGCACTTTAGCGATGAGGTATCTGGGACACTAACTGGTGCGCACAACACAGCCATCCCGGTACAGCAGGTGGAGGCAGGAGCAGCCAAGGGGCCAGGTGGTCGGAGGGCAGCCCGGCGCAGGCAACCATCTACTGCCCAGACGGGTTCCGGGTTCCTGGAGTTACCACACACACCTATAGACCCGATGCAGGCACAGACCAAGGGACGACCGAAGGGAGTGACGGCCGGCTTGCAGCAGCTGCAGACGAAGGTGGAGGAGTCCACCCGCGTGCAGGAGCAGGGAGCGTTGCCAGTCATGCGTGCCACCCAGGCTGACACCGCACGGGTGGCGTCCGCGGTGGAGGCAATGGGTGCGACGGTGTCAGACATGGGTCGCAGTATGCAAGGTGTAGGGCTTTCATGGCCCAGGACATGGCTGCCCTCTCGCAGGCAGCCATGAGCCAGAGCCAGCAGCAGGTCGCAGAGGACCTCAACGCCGTGGCCCAGTCTCAGCAGGCAATGACCCAGTCTCTGCAGGCCATCGCTGAGGGCATCGGCGCCATTGCCCAGGTGCTGGCTGGCGTCACCCAGACACAGACAGGGATGGCCAACTCCCTGAGCTCCATACCCGCAAACTTGCAGACCCTTGTTGATACCGGGGCAGGCCTCCAGGACTGGCAGCGCCAGGTGTCGGGGGGCGTCGGGTGCTCGGTCCGTTCGCATCCCCGACCAATGTAGAGGCCCGGGGACCATCAGGCACCCCGAGAGAGGAGGAGGTGCTGGGGCCCATTCCGGGTCCCCCTGTAGGGGGGTCCCGGAACACCGTGATACCTCGGACTCCCCCCCCTTCCGTCCCAGGTGCATCTGGTGGGCAACGGGCAGGACAGGCAGGCAGCTCGCCATCCTAGTCGCCCGAGCCACAGCCTGGCCCATCTAGGCCGGGCCGCCCCAGGAAACGGCCACCAAAGGGGTCCCTAGTCACAGGGCAGGAACCGCAGGAGTCCGCCTCCAGTTCTGCTGTACCATCTGGGGAACTAACTAGACGTAGTCCTAGGGCCTGGAAAGCCAAAACATTAGACACTGAGTAAGTTGGCAGGGCACAGATTAGTTCTGGGGCTGGGGCACGTGTATGAACTGTTTGTTATTAAAATCACTTTCACAGCTACAGAAGCTGCCTTTGTGCTCTGTCCAATGCATGCGGGGGTGTGGTGTGAGATGAGCGCCAGTGGGTGTGTGAGGGGTGATAGAACATCGGCCTCAGGTGTGTGTCCCCCCGAGTCACCCTTGCCACCCCCCCGGGCAGACGACGGGACCATGCGCTGCAGTGTCATGGCCGCATGCAGGGACGGTCCGGGTGGAGGGTGGTACTGTGGCCATCGGTCAGACATAGTCCAACGATGTAGAGCCCAGAGCCCATCGCAGGGCGGGTTGTCATCATCCTCCATGGCCTGCAATAGACACGCTTCCACCGGCGACCGTGTGAGCCAGGCCCGTTGTGCCGCAGGTGGATGTGCAATGGAGGGGTGTTGTACATGCGGGTGGGGTATGGGTGGTTGGTGCTGGGTGGGCGGGGTGAGGGTGGTTGGTGTTGGGTGGGTGAGGTGAGGGTAGTTGGTGTTGGGTGGGTGGGGTGAGGGTGGTTGGTGTTGGGTGGGCGGGATGAGGGTGGTTGGTGTTGGGTGGGTGGGGTGAGGGTGGTTGGTGTTAGGTGGGCCGGGTGAGGGTGGTTGGTGGTGGGCGGGGTGAGGGTGGTTGGTGTTGGGTGGGCGGGGTGAGGGTAGTTGGTGTTGGGTGGGTGGGGTGAGGGTGGTAGCCTGGTGCCGTAGTGTGCAGTCTGTGCCCATACTCGGCGATTCCCATGCCCCCCTAGTCCGTAAACCGGGTGACTATCAGCCTGTCCCGTGCCCGCTAGCCCAGCCGGTAACGGTGGGCAGCTTCCCGTCCATGTCCAGCCCGTCTGTTCTGACCATTGCCCCCATCCTCTTCATCTGGGGAGGTCTGCGCCTCGTCTTGCTGCTCCGCCCCTTCCCCCTCCTCTGCCTGCAGCACATCGCCCCTCTGCTGGGCTATGTTGTGCAGGACACAGTAGACCATAACGATGAGGCAGACCCTATCTGACGGGTACTGGGGGGCCCCTCCAGAGCGGTCCAGGCACCTGAAGCGCATCTTCAGCAGCTGAAAGCACCTCTCTATCACACCCCTGGTCGCTGCATGGGCATTGTTGTAGCGGTTCTGTGGCCTCCGTATAGCCATCATCAGCCACGACCACAACGGGTAACTCCTGTCGCCCTACAACCAGCCCCTCAGCCGGGGGGGGGCATCCCTCGAACATGGTGGGGATGAAAGATTGCTCCAGTACGAATGAGTCATGTACACTGCCCGGGTACCGGGCGCAGACGTGCAGGATCATCATGCGGTGGTCGCAGACCACCTGAATGTTCATGGGATAGGTCCCTTTCCTATTCGTGAACACGGCCCTGTTATCCGCAGGTGGCCGCACGGCGACGTGCATCCCATCGATCGCCCCCTGGACCATGGGCATCCTGGCCACCGCAGCGAAGCCCGCTGCCCGGGCATCCTGG
Source organism: Scyliorhinus torazame (assembly GCF_047496885.1). Lineage (NCBI taxonomy): Eukaryota > Metazoa > Chordata > Chondrichthyes > Carcharhiniformes > Scyliorhinidae > Scyliorhinus > Scyliorhinus torazame. The sequence goes on along the minus strand of NC_092725.1, from coordinate 92,930,977 downwards.
CTGGCCCGGTGCACAGGGAACTGGATGTAGCTGTCCGCAATGGCATATAGGGCGTCTGTCATTGCAGGAATGCACCAGTGCACCGATGCCTGCGAGAACCCAGACAGAACCCCACTCGGCGCCTGGAATGACCCCGTGGCATAGAAGTTCAGGGTCACCGTAACCTTGACGGCCACGGCGAGAGGGTGTCTTCCTCCAGTGCCACGCAGTGCCAGGTGTGCCCTCAGGTGGCAGATGTGTGCCACGTTTTCCCGGCTCATCCGGAGTCTCCTCCTGCATTCCCGGTCCGTGAGGTCCCGGTACACACGGGGCCTCATTGGGCGTCTCCGTTGCCATGGCACCACAACCACCTCCTCCTCATCCTGTCGTGCGGGCGGCCCTCCAGCTTGGGCGGCTGCCACCTGCCTCCCTGGCACGCTCCTGCTCCAGCTCCCCCAGGGCAACATGTAAAAGTGCGGCTCCCGCCACGGCGGCCAACATCGCTGGGTGATGACCAAACATAACGGCCTGCAGGGGGTGGGGGTGAGGGTGGAGGTGGGGGGATGGACGACATGTCACCATTGCCCATACCTCCCCACCTCCCCGCAGCCAGGTGCTATGGGCTGCATGGTCGCGACTGTTGCCAGCTGGCACATGGCCAGGCGGAACACCCCCCCCCCCCCCCCCCCCCATCCCCGGCATGCATTGTCCCCAAACCCCCCCCCCCTCCTCCCGGCATGCACCCTCTCCATCACTCGCCCTCCCCAACCCCCTCTCTCCTCCCCGGCACCATTCCTGCCATGATATACACCAATATATCATGGTGCAGATACACACACACTGATGGACATGCAGTGGGACCAATCAACACACACAACACAGCAGCCAATCACCAGTTAGAGCACACTCAGTATAAAGACAGGGGGCATCAGAGTTCCCTATCATTCGGGATGCAGCCTCCTAGAAGGACAGAGCTTACAGCACAGATCTTCACCATGTGCTGAGTGCATAGACTGGTAAGGGCAGGCATATGTCTTTAGTTTAATCTAACATCGTGTTAACCCACAGTGAAAGTATGTTCAACAGTTTCTAACTTAATAAAAAAGTGTTGCACTATTTTAAGTGTTGGTGGCCTGTATGTGTTCCACAGATCCAGAGCATCCAACACATCAATCCCCAACCGCCCCCCCCCTCCCCGGCACACACCCTCCCCAAACTCCCCTCTCCTCCCCGGCACGCACTCTCCCCAACCCTCCCCTCTCCTCCCCAGCATGCACCCTCTCCATCACGCACCCTCTCCATCATGCACCCTCTCCAACCGCACCCTCCCGTTCCCTGCCCCTCCCCCTCCCCCCCTGCTCCTCCCCCACTCCCCTCCCTCCTAGCCCCTCCCTCCCCCTGCCCAACCCTCCCCAGCCCCTCCCTCACACCGCCCCCCAGCCCCTCCCACCACCCCCCACCCGACCCCTCCACCTCTCACCTCCAGCCCCTCCCTCCCCCAGCCCCACCCTCCCCTCAGCCCCTCCCTCTGCCCAGCCCCTCACCCTAGCCCCTCCCTCCCTCCCAGCCCCTCCCTCCCCCCCAGCCCCACCCTCACACCAGCCCCCCCCCCCCCCCCCGGCATGCACACTCCAACGGCTCCTGCGACCCGCCTCCACCACCTGCGGCCGTGCCGTCACTTCTCCGGCGGCCGCCCCACGCTGACCCCTATCACCGCACTGGCCGGCGTCAACCATCACGACTGGTTGACGCCCGAAGAATTGGGGCGGCCCCGGGGCCTGTTGCATTACGCCGGTCCTCGACATTCTCCAAGGCGCGCGGCGCGATTCACGACGACGGGATTTTTGGCGGGCTGGAGAATATCGCGGGGCAACCCGGCAGTGGTTCGGAGAATCCCGTCCCCGATCTCTCAACTTTAGGACCAGGTTTCTCTCTTCTGGGGACTAAGTCCCCACGCCGGCAGGAGAACCGGCACCAACCACTTCGGCGTCAACAGCCCCCGAAAGTGCGGAATTCTCTGCACTTTCGGGGGCTAGGTTGACGCCGGAGGGGCTGGCGCCGCTCCAGCTGGCACCGAAGCGACGGCACGAGTTTGCACATGCGCCGAAGGGCCGTTGTGATCTCGTGCATGCGCGGAACCACCGGCGTGGTTCCACGCACGCACAGACCGGCCGCCGTATTTTGGCGCATGTTTCTCTTCTCCGCGCGGGCCATGGCATAGCCCTACAGGTGCCAGTGTCCCCAAGGAACAAGCCCGCCCGTAGATCGGTGGGCAACGATTTTGGGCCAGTCCACCGTGGAGGCCCCCCCTGGGATCGGATTCCCCCGCGTCCCCCTGAGCACCGTCCCTCCCAACTTAACTGCCAGGTCCCGTCGGTACCTGGAGGTGGAGGTGTGGGCTTCGGTAGGGTGCTCTTTCCAAGAGCCGGTGCAAACTCGATGGGCCGAATGGCCCCCTTCTGCACTGTAACTTCTATGGTACGTGAGTTGAGTGATTCATGCCGGCAGGACTGGCCAAAAACGGACGGCCGCTCGGCCCATTGGGGCCCGGAGAATCGCCAAGGGGGGCCGCTGCCAACGGCCCCCGACCAGCGTGGCAGGAATCCCACCCCTGCCCAAAGAATGGCGCCAGAGAATACGGCAGCCGGCCTCGGGGTGGCGGGGCAGGATTCGCGCCGCCCCCCCCCACCCCCGGGGATTCTCCTGCGGGGGGTTGGAGAATCCAGCTCTAGGTGTCTTAAATGTTCTTTCTGTCCCGATTCCCTGGTGATCTGGGGCGAAATTCTCCCGAAACGGCGCGATGTCCGCCGACTGGACCCCAAAACGGCGCCAATCAGACGGGCATCGCGCCGCCCCAAAGGTGCGGAATGCTCCGCATCTTTGGGGGCCGAGGCCCAACATTGAGGGGCGAGGCCGGCGCCGGAGGAATTTCTGCCCCGCCAGCTGGCGGAAACGGCCTTTGTTGCGCCGCCAGCTGGCGCGGAAATGACATCTCCGGGTGGCGCATGCGCGGGAGCGTCAGCGGCCGCTGACAGTTTCCCATGCATGCGCAGTGGAGGGAGTCTCTTCCGCCTCCGCCATGGTGGAGACCGTGGCGGAGGCGGAAGGGAAAGAGTGCCCCCACGGCACAGGCCCGCCCGCGGATCGGTGGGCCCCGATCGCGGGCCAGGCCACCGTGGGGACACCCCCCGGCCCAGATCGCCCCGCGCCCCCCCCCCCCAGGACCCCGGAGCCTGCCCGCGCCGCCTTGTCCTGCCGTTCAAAAGGTGGTTTAATCCACGCCGGCGGGACAGGCAATTTATCGGCGGGACTTCAGCCCATCCGGGCCGGAGAATCCAGCGGGGGGGCCCGCCAACCGGCGCGGCCCGATTCCCGCCCCCGCCGAATATCCGGTGCCAGAGACTTCGGCAACCGGCGGGGGTGGGAATGACGCCCCTGAATTGTATCTTGTTCCTTAGAAAGCTTGCATATGTGCAACTCCTTTGTCCTGTCCAGCTTCTCCTGGCACAGGTAAGAGCTGTTCACTCCCCAATGTCCTTTCACTAAGTTCCCACAAATCCAACTAAAACTAAAACTTAAAAGCTCCTCTACCTTACAAAGACCCGGGGCGGGATTCTCCGACCCCCCACCGGGTGGGAGAATCACCGGGGGTCGGCGTGAGTCCCGCCCCTGCTGTCCTCCTAATTCTCCCGCCCCCCAAAGATTACCCCAGCATGAGTCATGCCGCCCGCCTCAGAGAATGGCAGGGACCGGCGCGACTCAATGGGCCCCAGGGCTGACCGAATTCTCCGGCCCGCAATGGGCCAAAGTCCCGCCCATTCTTTGCCAGTCCCGCCGGCGTAAATTAGAGTAGGTCCCTTACCAGCGGTACCTGGCGGTGCGGGCGGGCTCCGGGATTCTTGGCGGGTCGTGGGGGGATCTGGCCCCGGGAGGTTCCCCCACAGTGGCCTGGCCCGCGGTCGGGGCCCACTGATCCGTGGGCGGGCCTGTGTCATGGGGGCACTCTGGAGACATCTTGTGACTCTCGGGGGTGGGTTAGTTGAAAGTGTTACTGGTGAGAATTCGGTCTGAGATAGTCTGTGTGCCAGGGAGGGTTCCAGTGGCCATTTCCTTTGTTCAGGGCGAGCTTTATTATTCCCCTGATTCCTCTGCTGTGGAGCTGGGCTTCTAAGGAGTGCACTGAGGAATGCCAACGCCTGGTGGGCCGATGATGGGGAATGACCACGCCCACCACTGCTGGGTAAGAAGAGTTTCCAGAGGGGCTGGCTGGGTGGGCTGCCGCATGACCAGGAGCACTCAGACCATTTTCAGGATACTGTGAGCAGTCAGCAGTCTCAACAGCCTGGAGCCTGTAAGTTGCAGCTAGGGGGTGGGTTGAAACGAAATTATGCAGCAATGGGGCTCTTAGCCAGGTCACCCCTATCCAGAGGGGGACACCCCGAGTCCACGCACTTGCCACCAAGTAATTTTCCGCTACTCCCTGAGGTCCAGGCATACGCCCACCAGTAAAGCTAAAATGTTGGAAAATCTTTCTGACCTCCTTGCTCCCCTTCAACGGCCATTGTGCCTGGGTACCGCTCGTAAATACTTGCACTAATTCACGCCCACATGACTCCAGACTAAGAGGGCTGGAGCATCACAGGAGGAAGGGGGGAGAGGGGGGGGAGCAGGGGAGAAATGGAGCATCAGACTTCCAGCCTGTTAATCATATTTAAATCCAAGCAATTTGCGGTTTTGCATGGTGTCGCTGACGCGGGCCATGTATCTTGCTATTGATGCTGGCGCGGGGACAGGAGCATCAGAAGGGGCGTTTTTACCAACGCTTGTTTTTCCAGCGGATTGGGAAACCTGCTACTGGCAGCGGGCGGCAGAGAATACATCCCATTAAATTAAACCACTTAAAACTATACCTTATTTCTAATATTTACCGATACAAATATAAATCCCATAAAACTACCTTTGTTTTCGGAACATTTTACTATTGCTTTCTTGAAATAAATCTGTGCTGTTATTGATTGCCAGTCGATTTACTGTGTTTTCTAATTATCCAACAAGGAATAAGGGTGGATTATTACTCACCTAAGCGCACATAAATACTAATATACACACACAAATCCTTACACACAAACGCAGCGATTCTTCATGTTTGTTGTACATTGCTGAACTCAAGACAGTTCAGATTTAATCTGAACCGTTTAGGGTCTAATTTCAGGGTTTATATTAAGTTTTATTGGGGTCACACTTTTCCCCGATCACCTTTCACCTCGACAGGCTTTCCACGGAGTTTTCGTCCAGGTCACAGAAGGGGGATCTGGCGGAAAACCTCTTGGAAGTTCAAAGCCCTTGTGGGAAATCTTCTTTTAAGCAAGTTTATCAAGAGCAAAGCAGAGATTTTTCAGCTCATCTGCGACCTGGCGAAGAGCTTTTTTGATCTTGTGTGGTTTGTCCAGTATCTCCACACTGCAGGTCAGTGGATCATAGTGGAGTGAGAAAGACTTCTTGATCTTCGATGCATAATTTCTGTTCGGAAAGAAAAAGGAAAACCAGTGTTACTGACTGAAACAAGGAACTGCATAATAAATCCCCCTTTGTGCATTTTCCTCTCAATAGAATGGTTGCCGTGGATCGTGTCCCAGCCTCTGAGCCAGAGGCTCTGGGTTCAAGTCCCACTTCAGCATTTGATGGCCAAAGAAGGTGTGTTTGTAACATGGTCAGGACGAGTGTTCACCTGCAGAATCCTTCTAACACACACTGAGAGAACGTGACTGGAGAAATAATAATGGGGAACCAGGAAATGGCAAAGGAGTTAAATAAATACTTTGGGCGTCATTCTCCGACCCCCCAGAGGGTCGGAGAATGGCCGTTGGCCGCCGTGAATCCCGCCCCCACCGGTTGCCGAAGTCTCCGGTACCGGATATTTGGCGGGAATCGTGCCGCCCCGGTTGGCGGGCCCCCCCGCTCGATTCTCCGGCCCGGATGGGCCGAAGTCCCGCCGATAAATTGCCTGTCCCGCCGGCGTAAATTAGAGTACCTAATCATCCAAGGTAATTAAGTTCTTGAAAAGTCCCAGAGGATTGGAAAACTGCCCAGGTAACAGCTTATTTAAAAAGGAAGGGAGACAAAAATCAAGTAACAATAGGCCAGTTAGCTTAACATCTGTAATTGGGAAAATGTTAGAGTTCATTATGAAGGATGTTATAGCAGAGCATTTAGAAATACGTAACATAATCAAGCAGAGTCAGCATGGCTTCATGATGGGGCAATCATGCCGGACAAATTTATTAGAATTATTTCAGGTGGTAACGAACAGGATAAATTAAGGGGAACCAGTAGATGTTGGCCAGGATTGTCCATTTGGGAGACTATGGGTGGGATTCTCCACCCCACCTCACCCAGTTTTCTGGTGCGGTGCCCCCCCCGCCAGCAGCGAGATTCTCCACCCCGCCAGCTGCCCAATGGGGTTTCCCATTGTGGGAAATCCCCGGGCTTGGGTGCGCTGCCGGCACAACGGACAATCCCGCCAGCGGAGAATCCAGCTCGATGTTTATGCATGGCGGGGATTACGACAGATTCCATAGTGAATCCTGATATCGGGCTGCCGTTTTGAGTGAGCGGCCCGATAGTGAGGTTCGGTGGTTGGGCCCCCTCTCCCTCGCAACGCAATTCCACCCCCCCACACAGTACTTTCTGGGTCACCGCCCCTCCACCCCACAGGACAAGGGTGACTCAACCCATCCCCCCACCAGAGAGCCCATTACAGAGATCCCCACCAGAGACCCCCCTAAGACAACTCCACCCCACCTGAAAGCCCTCTTTAAAGAGACTTCCACAAGAACCCAACCCCTATAGGAGAGATCCCCATCAGAGACCCTCCATAAGGGAGACCCCCACAAGAAATCCCATAAGACAACCCCTCCACCAGAAATTCCCCACAAGAAAGACCCCCCACCAGAGATCCCCATAAGAGATAGACTCACCAGAGAACCCCCATAAGTCAGACCCCATAAAAGAGACCCCCACCAGAGACCCCCGATAACAGAAACCTCCACCAGAAAGCCCCCATAAGAGACCCTGACCAGAGACCCCATAAGAGAGACTGCCACCAGAGACCCGCCATAAGAGAGATCCCCATAAAAGAGACACCCACCAGAGAACTCCCAAAAGAGAAACCCCCACCAGAGACCCCCCCGATAAGAGAGACCCCACTGCTTTCTGCAGAGAAAAAGAGGAAGTGAGAGCACCTAACTGACTTTGATGTGGTGCAATCATAGCTAGATGTTCATAAACATTGCTGTTAGTTTCACAGCTGCCTACTTGAAATCCACTCAAGCATGAAGGGAAATGAAATTAAACAATCCAGATAGCTGGCTGTGTGCTCAAGCTGTCAATCACAGCTAGTAAAATCAATTTCACATTGATCTGAATGAAAGCATTGCTCGTCAAAGATCTGAGGAGGTTTGAACCCAGCTGATGTGGTTTCCCTTTCTAGGAATTTACAGGTTCATACGTTCATAAGATATAGGAGCAGAATTAGGCCACGGGGCCCATCAAGTTTACTCCCCCATTGTATCATGGCTGATACGTTCCTCATCCGTTACCTACAATGTTACAGACCAAGAGCTGTATGGCAAAATCAGCCAGAGGAGCTCCACCCTAGAACACATGACCTAGGAGCGGGAGTAGGCAATTTAGCCTCCTGAACCTAACACCCTCAATGTGATCATGGCTGATCCCATCCTGGCCTCAACTCCACCATCCTGCCCATTCTCCATAACCCTTCAACCCATTACCAATTAAAAATCTGTCCAACTCCTCTTTAAATTTACTCACTGCCCCTGCATCCACCGCACTCTGGGGTAGCAAATTCCACAGATTGCCAACCCTTTGGGCGAAGTAGTTTTTCCTCAAATCTGTTTATTATGATTATGACCTCTCATTTTAGAATGCTCACAAGAGGAAGCATCTGCTCCACGTCTACTTTACCCATACCGTTTAGCATCTTGTATACCTCAAGTAGCTTTCCCCTCATCCTTCTAAACTCTAAAGAGATCTCTGCCTGGAAGCCCCCGATTACCGAGACCATTGTCTGGAAGCTCCCTCATGAGTGAGGTCCCGTCCTGGAAGCCCCCTATTTCAAAGACCCCTGCTTGGAAGCCCCCTATTTCAAAGACCCCTGCCTGGAAGTCCCCAATTACAAAGACCCCTGCCTGGAAGCCCCCATAATAGAGATCCCTGCCTGGAAGCCCCCATAATAGAGTCCCCTGCCTGGAAGCCCTCTATTACAGAGACACCTGCCTGGAAGCCCTCCATTACAGAGGTGACTGCCTAGAAGCCCCCATGAGAGATACCCCTGCCTGGAAGCCCCCATAAGAGAGACCTCTGCTTGGAAGCCCTCTATTACAGAGTCCCCTGCCTGGATGCCCTCCATTACAGAGATCCCTGCCTGGAAGCCCTCCATTACAGAGACCGCTGCCTGGAAGCCCTCCATTACAGAGACCCCTGCCTGGAAACCCTCCATAAGAGAGACCTCTGTCTGGAAGCCCTCCATTACAGAGACCTCTGCCTGGAAGCCCTCCATTACAGAGACACCTGCCTGGAAGCTCTCCATTACACAGACCCCTGCCTGGATGGCCTCGATTATAGAGACACCTGCCTGGAAGCCCACCATTGAGATCCCTGCCTGGAAGCCCTCCATTACAGAAACCCCTGCCTGGAAGTCCTCCATTACAGAGACCCCTGCTGGAAGCCCTCCATTACAGAGGCTCCTGCCTGGAAGCCCTCCATTACAGAGACCCCTGTCTGGAAGCCCTCCATTACAAAGACCCCTGCTGGAAGCCTTCCATTACAGAGACTCCTGCCTGGAAGCTCTCCATTACAGAGACCCCTGTCTGGAAGCCCTCCATTACAACGACCCATACCTGGAAGCCTTCCATTACCAAGACCCCAGTCTGGAAGCTAGAGAGGTGTCCAGACACAGACAGTGCCAAAAAGCACTGCTTGACAAAACGTATCTGTGCAATACACGTGGCTCAGGCAGAAGAAGCAGGAGAGGTTCCTGGCCATTCATGTGATGGTAAGAACACTGCAGCCTCTACCATCCCTGTCCATAGCTCCAGAATACAACATGCATGTTACCATGGCAACTCAGACTCTCTGATTGAACCATAATAAGCCACCACCACCACCAGAATGGTTGCACTGGACACACCCCTACCACAGGTGAGGGTGACATTGGGAGGAGAAAGCTGAGGCATCATAATATGGTGTCAGCTGTGGGCTGCGCTCTCACTACAGAAGCTCGAGCACACACTCCAGGTTGAGACCCTCAGCATGGTTCCTGAAGGGGAGTCCTTAAATTATGGCCCCAACTAGTGGACAATAAGAGATTCTATCCCACTGTTCCGAAGAAGAGTAAAGGAGTTATCCCTCGTGTCCTCACCAATAGCTAATCATTTAAGCATTGTTGTTTATGGGAGCTTGCTGCGCTCAAAACTCTGACCATATTTCCTATGTCACAACAAGGACAACACTTCAAAAGTACTTCACAGGTTTCAAAGCACTTTGGGATGTCCTGAGGTTGTGAAAGGAGTTAAAGAAATGCAAATTTTCTTCATTGAGTATGAGATAATCAGTAAATCAGTAAAGGGCAGCACGGTCGCATTGTGCATAGCACAATTGCTTCACAGCTCCAGGGTCCCAGGTTCGATTCCGGCTTGGGTCACTGTCTGTGCGGACTCTGCACATCCTCCCTGTGTGTGCGTGGGTTTCCTCCGGGTGCTCCGGTTTCCTCCCACAGTCCAAAGATGTGCAGGTTAGGTGGATTGGCCATGATAAATTGCCCTTGGTGTCCAAAATTGCCCTTAGTGTTGGGTGCGGTTACTGGGTTATGGGGATAGGGTGGAGGTGTTGACCTTGGGTAGGGTGCTCTTTCCAAGAGCCGGTGCAGACTCGATGGGCCGAATGGCCTCCTTCTGCACTGTAAATTCTATGATTAAAAAAAAATGTAAGAGGAAAAGGTGGTGTAATGTTTGGGTGTGGTCCTTCAATCAGAATATCAATGGAACTCTCAGAAAGATTCTAGCCTAGGAATGTTAATCCATCTTTTTCAGATGTTGGCTGACCTGCTGTATATTTTCAGCATTATTTACTTTTATTCCAATCTGTATCCTTATCCCTATAGGATCAAGAGAAGGTCCCTCGAGTTTGTTCTGTCATTCAATTAGATCTGGCTGATCTGCATCTTAACTCCATTTACCCATCCTGTTTCCATAGCCTTTAAGAAACTCAACTGAACAAAATCTGTGAAACTTAATCTTGAACATTTTCAATTGATTCCCAGCAGCTGCAGCCTATTGAGGGAGAAAGTTCCAGATTGTGCGAAGAGGTGCTCCTGACATCACCCCGGAATGGCCTGGCTCTACTTCTACCCCCCTTGTTCTGGATAAAATGATTAAATACTTTTATTCGGCTACTGAAAGTGTTGCTTGATCTTTATCTGTATGGAGCACTGTGACTGAATTCAAAAGAACTTAATTTCTATTTTTGCCTACATGTTAAAATATAGTGCTCCCCTATTCTTAATTACCATTAGTTCAAAGGTTTGTGTGAAAACTGTGGGATTTGATCTGTTTTCTTACCTGAGTTTGGATTTTGCATCTTCAAAACTCTCTGACACAAAGTAGACTGGCTGGAAAGTTTGATCTTGATAGGTTTGCATCGCTGTGACATCAGGATCGAAAGCTTTGTATTGTGGTTCACCTGATAAGGAATACTGTATAGAACAGAAAGTATCATTCAGTCGGTCTTCCATCACAGCAAACATAGGAGTGTGAAACCTACTCATTGTCTAGTACAGGAGGGCATTCTGAAATCAAAACAGAAATTGCCAGAAATACGCAACAGGACTGCAGCATCTGTGGAGAGAGTTAATGTTTTGAGTTGAATATGACCCTTCTTCAGAATAATGGGCGAAATCCTCCGGTGCGATCTTCCGGTCCCGCTAATGCGGTTTCCCGGTGACGTGGGGTGGATTCAATGGGAAATTCCATTGACAGCGGCGGGACCAGTAGATCCGCTGCTGGCCAATGACGGGCTGCCTCCAGCCTCCGAGGAACACGCCTCAGGGAGGCCGGAGAATGCTGTCCGTCATCTCTGTTTCTCTCTTCACAGATGCTGCCCAGACCTGCTGAGTGTTTCTAGCTTTTTCTGTTCTGATTTGAGATTTCCAGCATCCGCAGTATTTAGATTTTCTTTCACTGACTGGCATTCTGTTGGCCTGTTCATCACTAGTGCGAATGTCAAGTGACAAATTCCAATAATATTTAAATGAGGGTCCAGAAATATTAAGACAGGGGCTTGGCCAAAGAGGTGCTTTTTAAAGGGGTGGAGAGAGAATAAGAAGTGGAGAGAGGGAAAGAAAGAACCTACGGCTTTGTGCAAAACTATTTGAGAGTGAGTAGGCAACCAGTTTTATCTATCTCACAATTTTTATGAATATGGAAATCATTGCAGTGCAAAACAGGCTGCTGACTCATCATCGTTTACGCAGGCAGCCAACCTATCACAACGGTTATGCTATTGCATGAATAATCCAGAGACTTTGGCTAATAATCCACAGACGTGAGTTCAAATCCAATCATGGCAGCTGCTGAATGTAAATTCAGTGAATTAAATAAATCTGGAATAAAAAGCTAGTCTCAGCAATGGTGACCACTAGATTGTTGTAAAATCCCATCTTGCTCATTAATATCCTTGAGGGAAGGAAGTTTGCCGCCCTTACCAGGTCTGTCCAGTGATTTCTGACCCACAACTTAAAAAGCCACTCAGTTGTTATGAAGGGGCTTCCCACCACCCTCTCAAGGGCAATTAGGGATGGGCAATAAATTCTAGTCTTGCTAATGACTACCATGTTAGGGTGGCACAATGGCTCTTATGCCTCACAGCGCCAGGAACTCAGGTTTGATTCCTGCCTTCCCATGTCTGCGTGGGTTTCCTCCGGGTGTTCCAGTTTCCTCCCACAGTTCAAAGATGTGGAGGTTAGGTGGATTGACCATGATAAATTGCCCCTTAGTGTTCAAAGATGCGTAGGTTACGTGGGGTTGCAGGGATAGTGCGGGAGAATGGGCCTTGGTAGGGTGCTCTTTCAGAGGGTCGGTGCAGACTCGATAGGCCAAATGACCTCCTTCTGCACTGTAATAATTCTATGGTTCTAATTCTATTGTATTAGATAAAGCTCTATTTTTTAAAGTGAAATTATGGGACGGTTAGCTCAGTTGGCTAGATGGCTAGTGTGTGGTGCAGAATGGTGCCAACCGTGTAGGTTTTGATTCTTGTTCCCACTGCGGTAGACTTGGGAACCTGCCTCATCACCCAGTCCCTGAGAGTGGAAGGCAATAGCAAACCACCACTGAAAGAAACCTGTCAAGGAACAATTCAGCGTGATGCATCAGCAGACAATGAGCCAAGGACCTGCATTCAGGCAGAGCACCCATGAATGAATAGGGAAACTGCAGGCACATTTGTGAAAAATGTATTGGAGCTGTGCATCCAAAAGCAAACAGTGTAAATTGTTCTCTCTGTACGTTTACAACTCTTTTTGTATTTCCTATTGAATTATTCAATTATTGAGTTCTTACCATCAGCTCTCCATATGAAGAAAGCAATCCAGCTCCAGAAGCTTTCAGGACTCCATTCTGTTTACAGAGCCCGAATTCTATTGTGAACCAGTAAAGCTATGTAAACAAACAACAAATTATACGAGGATCATAGGATTCACCCCCTCAAACCTGTTCTACCATTCAATTAAATTGTGGTTAATCTATATATTAACTCCATTTTATTGGTGCTTTAGAAATGACACCAAATTTGTGTTGTTAGTTTGGTGTGTGGTTGCTTATTTTGATAATATGTATAATACAAATGCCTCAATAAAATATTTTTCAAAAAACAAATGACACCAAATTATAGATGGTTATGAATATGAATTTATATTTCAGTGTAGGAGGTATAAATTCCAGTATGCATCCAATAGGTAGCATTGACAAATCCTTTTTATTCAGGAAGTGGTAAAATCCGAGAGTTGGGTACCATATATGTCAGGCAACAGCAGTATTTGCACAATACACAATCAGTAATACTAACTGTAACGGAGTCTTTGTGTCTTTCCTGAAATGCATTGCCAAGAATTTCCCACAATATTCCAGCTGAGGTTTAACCAGTGTTTAACAAAGTTCAAATCAAAGAGATCATAGAGCATCGAACATAAAGTGCAGAAGGAGGCCATTCGGCCCATCGAATATGCACCGACCCACTTAAGCCCTCACTTTCATCCTATCCCCATAACCCAACAACCCAACCTAACCTTTTTGGTCACTAACGGCAATTTATCATGTCCATTCCACCTAACCTGCATGTCTTTGCACTGTGGGAGGAAACCGGAGCACCTGGAGGAAACCCACGCAGACACGGGGAGAACGTGCAGACTCCGCACAGACAGTAACCCAGCAGGGAATCAAACCTGGGACCCTGGCGCTGTGAAGCCACAGTGCTAGCCACTTGTGCTACCGTGCTGCCTTTTCATGCCAGAGTTCTATAATTCGAGGGATGTGCAATGCTGACCTCACCAGCAATTCCCACATTCTGTGAATGAATTTTAAAAAAATACTGGTTAGGCCTTAGCTGGGAGGATTGTGCTCAATTTGGACACAAAACTTCAAGGAGCATGTAAGGGCTTCAGAAAAAGTACAGAGGTTTACCAGAATGTTACCAGAGATGAAAGAATTCAGTAATGAATTGAGATTGGAAATGTTAGAACTGTTTTCCTTGGAACGGATTAAGTTAAGAGGTGATTTAATGGAGGATTTCAAATATAATTAGATAGCAATATCAAAACTGTAAGAGCATATACTATCATGATCTCAGTAATAGGTACAAAATGATGGACATGTGACAATAAACAAATCCAATCCAATCCAATCCATAGCTTTAACAGAGATAACCATCTATGAAAGTTATGCCACGCTATCCAAGACTCACAAAGCAGGAACTGTGAAAGCATAGCGGCACAGTGGTTAGCACTGCTGCCTCAAGCTCTAGGGTCCTGGGTTCAATCCCGGCCTCGCGTGACTGTCTGTGTGGAGTTTGCATTTTCTCCCCGTGTCTGAGTGGGTTTCCTTCGGGTGCTCCAGTTTCTTCCCACAGTCCAAAGATGTGCAGGTTAGGTGGATTGGCCATGATAAATTGCGCCTTAGTATCCAAAAAGGTTAGGTGGGATTACTGGTTTATGGGAGGTGTGGGCTTAAGTAGAGTGCTTTTTCCAAGGGCTGGTGCAGACTCGATGGGCCGAATGGCCTCCTTCTGCACTGTAAGTTCTATGATTTTATGAAACAGTGTCCGATGAGGGAGAAACAACAAAAATTAATAGACTGTGGAAACTATAAGGATCTGGAAATGGTGTTGTCTTGTGGAATATTGATGTATGCCATGAATCAGTACCAATATATCAAAATTAGGATTCCCGGATTGGTGTCCTGCCCACCAAGATAAAGAGACTATACCATCGACAGACTAAAACATTGTTCGGCCAAGTGGTAGAGAATGACAGGGAAAAGAGATGCAATGTACAGTACAGGAATGACTACTGTTAACACTTCAAACCTGCAAAATCTGAATGAAAAATGTAATTCTTTAACAAGGCAACTGAAAAGTATGTCAGGAAAATTAAACAAAAACGTTAATCAAAATATCTAAGGAAAGGAAAAAAAAAAGCTAATGATTGAGACCAGAATTAGAATCACGGGCGTCATTCTCCGACCCCCCAGCGGGTCGGAGAATGGCCGTTGGCCGCCGTGAATCCCACCCCCGCCGGTTGCCGAAGTCTCTGGTACCGGATATTCGGCGGGGGCGGGAATCGGGCCTCGCCGGTTGGCGGGCCCCCCCGCTGGATTCTCCGGCCCGGATGGGCCGAAGTCCCGCTGATAAATTGCCTGTCCCGCCGGCGTAAATTAGAGTACCTATTTACCGGCGGGACAAGGCGGCGTGGGCGGGCTCCGGGGTCCTGGGAGGGGCGCGGGCCGATCTGACCCTGGGGGGTGCCCCCACGGCGGCCAGGCCCACGATCGGGGCCCACCGATCCGCGGGCGGGCCTGTGCCGTGGGAGCACTCTTTCCCTTCCGCCTCCGCAACGGTCTCCACCATGGCGGAGGCGGAAGAGACTCTCCCCACTGCACATGCGCGGGAAACTGTCAGCAGCCGTTGACGCTCCCGCGCATGCGCCGCCCCGACATGTCATTTCCGCGCCAGCTGGCGGGGCAACAAAGGCCGTTTCCGCCAGCTGGCGGGGCGGAAATCCCTCCGGCGCCGGCCTAGCCCCTCAATGTTGGGGCTCGGCCCCCAAAGATGCGGAGCATTCCGCACCTTTGGGCAGCGCGATGCCCGTCTGATTGGCGCCGTTTTGGGCGCCAGTCGGCGGACATCGCGGCGTTTGGGGAGAATTTCGGCCCACATTCTTCGCAATATTTATGGAGGTTGGATGATAGAACAATTGAGGGAAAGTTTGAAAGAAGTGAATAAAGAATTAGTTTGGAAAGGGAACTAAAATTAATTTAATTTGATATGCTGTGAGTTTCTGTTTAAAAAAATTCTGTCTGTGGAAAAAAGCATTTTTGCAACCAAGGCCAAGTAGGCTATGTTTGACGGCGATGCCTCAGCCTATTCCAAAACAAAAAGATAAGGCAGCTTTGCCAGCAATCCAATTTGAGTCTTCCAAAATGTTGGAGTTGTAAAAAAGTCAGTTAAAAACCTGTTTCACCAAATATCTCTTTAACTTTGATTAAGTAGCAAAAATTGGAAATTAAAATTGGTTATAAAAAAGAATAGAAAACAAAAGACATGAAATTCGAGTAAAATAGGAAGGAATAGAACAAAATAAGTTTTTAACTTATATAAAGGGATGTAATGGCGTGCTAAGTTTCCCCGCCTACTCTCCCCCCCTTTAGGTTCGTAGAAAAATTAATCTTTTCAGCGGACAGCTGATTTGTTCTAAATTGCCTGGAAAATTGCATGTCTATGATTATATATTGATCTATGTTAATTTATATAAGGCTTAATTGTAAATTTGTGGGAATTCAACAAGACCGGTTAAATGTGAAATTTTAAGCATAGTTCAGAGGAATTTGGAACAAACGTGAGAATTATATTATGTTTGTCACATCCCCCTAGATAAGGAACAAAACATTAGTAGGAACTATGCTGGACCAATGTCAGCAAGTCAGCAAAATGTTAATCGCTCTATATCCAATATACCGCTCCAATCAAGCCAAATGTTATCATAGAATTTACAGTGCAGAAGGAGGCCATTCGGCCCATCAAGTCTGCATCGGCTCTTTGAAAGAGCACCCTACCCAAGCCCACACCTCCACCCTATCCCCATAACCCAGTAACCCCACCCAACACTAAGGGCAATTTTGGACACTAAGGGCAATTTATCATGGCCAATACACCTAACCTGCACACCTTTGGACTGTGGGAGGAAACTGGAGCACCCGGAGGAAACCCACGCAGACACGGGGAGAACGTGCAGACTCCGCACAGACAGTGACCCAAGCCGGGAATCGAACCTGGAACCCTGGAGCTGTGAAGCAATTGTGCTAACCACTATGCTACCATGCTGCCCATGATTCAATGTGATTCAAGACAAATGAGAATATAACTTGTACTCTAGAAGTTCGAACCCGAAACACAGAGATCACAAGGGTTGCACATGTGGATAATGGAGAATATTTTGTTATCACCTCACTGAAGAGATATTGGTATGGGACCAGAATCTGCCCTGATGAGAAACCCACATTTTGCATGAAACCCCAGGTTTCAGCTAGAATTGGTAAAATTGAGTTAGTTGATGTCATGGAAGAAATTTAATCTGAATTTAAGGAGTATTGGGAAAAATATATGACAAATATACAATTATTGCCAGAAACCTTTAGATATATTAAAAAGTGCCTTAAATATTCTCATATGACATATCAGTGTTACAAAAAGTAAGTGTAATCAAAACTGATATAAATGAAATTAAATAAACTAATTGGTGGAATGATATGTGGAACTGGGAGAAAATGTTCAGCTTTACCCATGGAAAAGAATTATATTGTATTTAGTAATAATAGCCATGCTTATTATTTTATTGTATCAAACTCATATTATGATTATGTTAAAGCGCTGGAAAGTTAAGATGGAGGAGGTGGAGTTGTTTCTGAAAAAACGGGAATGATTGATGGGAAAATTTTATGCCAATGAATAATTATTTATATATACACATTAATGTAATTGATTTAAATAGTTATAATTAATTGTAACATGGCTTGAGCTTTGGTGTCTGCCTGAAGCTGCTCAAAAACAGCTTCTTCCCTGCTGTTACCAGACTCCTAAACGACCCTCTTATGGACTAACCTGATTAACACTACACCCCTGTATGCTTCACCCAATGCCGGTGTTATGTAGTTACATTGTGTACCTTGTGTTGCCCTATTATGTATTTTCTTTTCTTTTCATGTACTTAATGATCTGTTCAGCTGCTCGCAGAAAAATACTTTTCATGGTACCTTGGTACATGTGACAATAAAGAAAATCCAAATCTAATGGAGAGGGCTGGCTAAGATTCTTTGTGATCCACTTCGCTCAGTGGTTCAAAAGGGGGGGGGGAGAGTGTTGAGTGGGACAATTGCCAACATTAACCGTACGGCATAATGGGAATAGAGGACAATGACTAACATTGTGCCGTAAAGCATGATAGGAAAAGAGGACAATGACTAACATTAAACAAGCAAACGGAGAAAGCTGCAGCTCTTTACAGAATGACTTACATGGGAACCAGGGAAAGGTAACAATAACATTGCAGATAACACCCTTGTTTTTGGAACATGAAGATCAGACTCAAATGCCATCTGGAAACTAAAAGATTGTTTAACTTAAACCTTATAAAATAGCTGGCATCTCCGCGATTCAAGAACGATAACCCCGGGACCAATCGTCGAACGTTTTGACCTGAGTTTGAAGGCTCACAAAGCACACCCCCAGAGAAAACCTGACCAAGTTCTCTCCAACGGGGTAGTATATTTTCATTCACATCGTGAGTCTTGAAACTTATGTAGCTGTTGAAATGAAAACATAGCTTTAATAAGCTTGTATAAATTCAACCAGCAATGAGTATTCAATTCTGTCCGCAATCATCAGTTGAAGCCAGCAGAGGCATCAAGAGTCCTTTGATGAGTGGGAATTGGTAATGCCTTTGAATGTCAAGGAGAGATAGTTAGATTTTCTTTTGTTGAAGATGGTCATTGCCTGGCACCTCTGAGGCATGGATGTTACTGGTCACTTGTCAGCCCAAGCCTGAATGTTGCTGCATTTGGGTATGCACTGTTTCAGTATCTGAGGAATCACAAATAGTATTGAACATTGTACAATCATCGGTGAACATCCCCACTTCTGATTTTATGATGGAGAGGTCATTGATGAAACAGCTGAAGATGATTGAGCCTAGGACACTACCCTGAAGAACACCTGCAATGATGTTCCTGGACTCAGATGATCGACATCGAAACAGCACAACAACCTTCTTTTGTGCGAACCAGTGGACTCGAACCAGTGGAGAGTTGTCCCCCTGAGTCCCATTGACTCCAGTTTTGCTCAGGCTCCCTGATGCCACACTTGGTAAAATGCTGCCTTAATGTCAAGGGCAGTCACTCTCACCTCACCTCTTGAATTCTACTCTTTTGTCTATGTTTGTAATGAGGTCAATAGCTGAGTGGCCCTGGCAGAACACAAACTGATTGTCAGTGAGCAAGTTATCCCCAAGTAAATAAGGCTTGACAGATGTCGACAACACCTTCCATCACTTTACTGATAAGCAACATTTATACCAACAACAGTTCTGGGGCAAGAGTCCCTTAGCAAAAACACTATGCATTTATATAGCACCTTTAACATAGTAAAATGCCAAGGCACTTCACAGGAACCTGAAGAAACAAAATTGGACACAGATCACCTGAGGGGATATTAGGTGAGGTAACAAAAAATGTGGTCAAAGAGGTAGGTTTTAAGGAGCTTCTTAAAGAAGAACAGTAACCCATACTGTAATTGCAACAACAGTAATAAATGATGCGCCAACAGTGCCTAATGGTGATATAAATAAAGCAGATTACGGTATAAGTCAAATACAAAAAGTCAGAATTGAGATGTTTAGGGTACACATTTCAAAACCATTAGCAAACATTATCATCAAATTGAAAAAAGGCTGAAAAATATTTACTTTAGCATTATCTATTCCCTAATAGATATAAATTGGGATTTGTTCTGTTCGTTAAGTCATTTTGATTTTGTTCGATTGAGAGATATTTTAATTCTGTATTGATCATTCTGTTTCTTAATTACTCACTGTTGATAGTTTTTCAATATCTTCATCTGATGCTCCCAGTGAAGCAAGGCCCAGCTCCTACAAACAACAAAAGGTGATCACATTAATATCTGATTATTTTAATGTTCAGCTGCACTTACACTTATAGATGTGCTATTGGTTCAAAGCATGATTGTTATAAGGGTTTACATTCTTCTCCTATTCTGTCTGAATTTGGACAGATATGGATTGAAAATATAAGGAAAAATGGACAGAAGTATTTTACCAACAGTTTCCAGGCACTTCCAAGATGTCCCATTGGAAGCAACAGTAGGCATCTCATACATTGGTCGAAATATGGGTGGTCATATTAAAGGGATGCAGTCATGTAGTAATTATATTACTTAATTAATCATCCAGGAGCCTGGATTAATGATCTAGAGAACATACGGTCAAACCCTATTTGAATTCAATTTAAGAGAAAGCTGCTTTCAGTAAAAGTGACCATGAAGCTATTGGTTTGGTGGAAAAACCTACCTGGTTCACTAATGTCATTTAGCGAAGTAAGCCTGATGTCCTTGCCCAGTCTGAGTCTATATGTGATGACAATCCCACAGTAATGTGGCTGACAGGTAGCTAGCTGCCATCGAAAGCGGCCTAGCAAGTCACCCAGCTGTATAAAACCACTAGAAGACCCATCACCACGTCTCAGATCAGCTGTTTGGATTCCTAAATCAATGCTGCTGATACACAATTTTCCTGTTACGATCTCAATTGATGTTATAATTGGACGGGAAGATCCCAGAATGGAACCCTGGCTCAAGAGACCAGAACTTTTCCTTTTTTCATAAAATGTGGGGGAACAAAATCACAGGACCGCTAATTACTTTTAACAACAAGAAAAAATATCATTTATTAAAATGAAAATTGGATTATGATACAATACTCTTTTACTGTCCCTTAGCTTAACAATTTTTAAAACTTTATTCCTTCATGGGATGTGGGCGTCGCTGGCTGTGCCAGCATTTATTGCCCATCCCTGAGAGTATTTAAGAGTTAGCCACATTGCTGTGGATCTGGAGTCACATGTAGGCCAGACCAGGTAAGGACAACAGACTCCCTTCCCTAAAGGACATTAATGAACCTGATGGATTTTTATGACAATCGACAATAGTTTCATGGTCACTTTTAGACTTTTAATTCCAGATTTTTATTGAATTCAAATTTCACCATCTGCCATGGCGGGATTCAAACCTGGGTCCCCAGATTACTAGTCCAGTGACATTACAACCAGGCCACTGCCTCTGCCTGCACACCGATGTTAAGATTAACCCGGATTACAAAGTACATGTTAAACTACAATGGTCTCATTAACACACAAAGTCCCCTTTAAGCAACAAGATGACTGTGGGAAGACACACTCCTCTCTGAACCCAAGTGAATGCCTGTGGATTTCACCTCAAAACTCCTCTCCCCCAGGATGATTCTTATACCGTGGGCCACTTTGTCTCACTGAACTGCAGCTTTCACGAGAGTGATTTCAAATTCTGCTTTCAAAAGTCACACTTTCAAATCTTCCTTTAAATTATGCTTTTCCTCCGTTGCTTCCTGCAAGTTTTCACTTTCAGGTTTTGCACCTCTCCCTTCAGGTTTCTTTGGTCTTAAAGGCTTTTACACAAACTCCAAGGCCCAGCCACCAATTTCGACAATTCTTTGAAATAATGGGCTAGATTGAAGACTAAGTGCTGACACCGACGTGAGAACAGTGGCATTTTTTAAAACGGCGCAAAAGCTGCACCGATCCTCCGTCTGGTGGGGGGATAGCAGGCACGCAGCATAAAGCCCCTGGCTTTAGCTGCGGATACGGCCAGAGAATTGCCGGGTTCATGCACGGCAGCCGCCTGCAGCAGCCTCAACTTGCAACATGGCGCCGGCTGTGCACGAACCCACCCTGTCAAAAACTGCCCATTTTTACCAGGCTTTCCACCCCTGGGCCATCCCCCACACTGCCCGCAGCCTTGGCCCCCCCTGCCCGCGGATCGGCTCCCACCCGACTGTGGAGGCTCTGGACTCAGTCCTCAGCCGCCACGCCGGGTTCACAAAAATAAATAGGATAAGTGTTCCACGCCACCGGGAACTCGGCCCATTGGGGCGGAGCATGAGGGAGGGCCTCAGGTGGTGTCCTGAGGCCGTTCTGATAGCGTATGCCGTCTTTTTGAGGGGGTGGATTATCGCAAAAGCAGCATTGCCCCCGATTGCATGCAAACAGGGATTCTCCGGCCGATTGCCAAATGCGATTTTGGCGTCAGAGACCAGAGAATCCTGCCTAATGTCTCCCAAACTGTAGTAATTTCTCACAAACTTTAGCACTACTGTAGATATCAAACATTTAGCTCCGTTCTCTCTCCACAGATGCTGTCAGACCTGCTGAATTGTCCAGCAATTTCTGTTCGTGTGTACAATAGAACCACAGTTAGAATTGAAACCAACCCCACACATTCAAACACCTTTGTCCATCATGAATCTTACTACAGATTTTATCCTTCGAGGCACAGAAACATCAAATTAAACCCATTTAAAACTATACCTTATTTCTAATGTTTATCAATACAAATATAAATCCCTTGAAGCTACATTTATTTTCCTAACAATCTTTTTAAAAATTGTTTCAAATAATGGGACTATTTTCATAAAATAGATGCTCTACAATTGTTGCCACAACAATGCAGAATTTTGGGGTATTCAAAATGGAATGGCCTGGAGGGAGTGTAATCGATCTCAGGATAAATTATTTGAAAAAGATACTCATGTTCAATTACCCTGGAGAAAATTACATTGTGGTTGGGTTCAGTGAGTCATTTCAGAGATTTTTCAGAGCCATTGCTGGGATTTTCCTCCCTGCCGATGCTGGCTCACCAACAGGCAGAAATTGTTTGGTGAGTCCATCCATATATATATTGGCAGCGAGAAAGTGGCTGGGATTGGGGTGAGTAACAGGGGCAAGTAGGTGTCCTGCACTGATCTGCTTGTGCTTACTGTTAGTCAATGGGAAGACTCTCTTTGTTTCTGGGAGTGGAATGAAGTGAGACTAGAAATATAGGGAATACATTTTGTATTAACATTGAGGATGTGATGTTAATGGTGCCTTAATGATCACTTCTACTGGAGATAGAAGTGCTAATCTTACAGTTTTGATGTTAATAATCTGTAATGATGGACATAATACAGTTAACACATCCAGAGTAACATGTTGTTACATGAATGGAGCTAATATTTTGTATGTGGAAGTATTTGAAAAAAAAACTGAACTTGCGTTTAAAGAGCAACTTTACACCATTAAATATGTCAAAGCCCTTCTCGACACTTTGAATGTTTTAATGCAGGCACACGTGTCAGTTAAATTCTGTACTCCAAGCTCCCATGTGCCGCAATTAGATAAATAACTATACAGTTTGTTTTAGTGACCTGGCTGAGATGTAACTGTTGACATAGTATTGTGGTCAACGAGGAGTCCCGAAAAGGAGAGTCAAAAATAGTTTATTTCCTACTCACACTAGGAAATACAATAACAAAGTAACAGTCCAAGTCCCAGCTGGGATCATCCTGAGATGCCGGTTCCTTCCTGGGCCGACTTTTATCTTGGGGAATTAATGGGCCCACTGTTGGGCCTCAACCCATCTGCAGGAGAGCTCGTACTCCACGAGCCCAATGGGGAGATCAATCGAGTCGTCCCCATGGGTCCCGTGTGGGTTTTAACACTTCAAGACTGGGAGAACTCTCTCGCCCTTCATTGAATAATGCCTTGGCATCTTTGACATCCATCTGAGAGAACAGACAGTACCTCAGTTCAAGATCTCAGCGAAAAGACAGGAGCAGAAAGTGCAGCACTCTTGAAATTCAGAAATGCCAGGTTTGATTAAATCTTAGAATCAGACATCTCTGGAGTGTAGCTTGAACCCATAGATTCATTTTTTAAAATGTAATTTTATTTACATTTTTCCAATTAAGGGGCAATGTAGTGTGGCCAACCCACCTATGCTGCACATCTTTGGGTTGTGCGGGTGAGACCCACACAGACACGGGGAGAATGTGGAAACTTCACATGGACAGTACTCAATGAATGGCAGGACACCAGGAAGCTCAGTGGAGCAGAGGAGTCTTGGGGTACTTGTCCACAGTTCCCTGAAGTTGGCAGGACAATAGAATAGTTAAGAAGGCATATGGGACCCTTGCCTTTGTGGTGGTGTGCATCAATGTAAATGCATGTAGGCTAGCTAGACACTAGAGGGAGCACCAGAAACATCACACACACACACTCAACCAATAGATCAGTTAGATAGGACGCGACCAATAGACATTCACGATACACAAGGAGGTGACACAACCACAGGGGGGCATTACACCAACCCATATATAAAGGACACCACACACATGATCTGCCTCTTTCCAGTGGAGACAGTCAGTGAGTACAGACACAGGGTTGATTCAATATCACTCCCGCCACGTGGATTGCAGCAGCTGGTTAGTCAGTCTGGGTAGCTATAGTAGGATTAGCAGTCATGTTGAACCCAAGTAATAGAAGTGTAAATAGTTTAATAAACGTGTTGAAGTTATCTCCACGTCTGAACCTTCCTTTGTCAAGTGCACCACAAGGAAGCCACTTATGTTACACCTGCAACATAACAAATCAGCCTTTATCAGTAATGACATAGATTATGAGAGCAGGAGGTTATGTTGGAGCTGCACAGGACTTTGGTAAGGCCACAGCTGGAGTACTGTGTTCAATTCTGGTCACTGTACTATTGAAAGGATGTGATTGCACCAAAGGAGGTGCAGAGGAGATTCGCCAGGATGTTGCCTGGGATGGAGCATTTTAGAAGTTGGGTAAACTCAGGGTATTTTCTTTGGAGCAGAGAAGGCTGAGAGGGAACCAGATTGTGGTGTATAAGACTACGACGGGCATGGACAGGGTGGATAGAAAGCAACTGCTCTTCTTAGTTGAATGATCAATAACAAAAGGAGTATAATTTTAAGGTGAAAGGCAGGAGATTTAGAGGGGATCGGAGGAAAATATTTTTCACCGAGAGGGTGGTGGGAATCTGGAATGCACTGCCGAGGAAGGCAGATGAGACAGAAGACCTCACAATCTTTAAAAAGGTGACGACTTGAAATGTCATAACATTCAAGGCTATGGGCCAAGTGCTGTTAAGTGGGATTAGTGTCGATTAGAGTAGTGTTTTGCAGGTGCAGGCTTGATGGGTCAAAAGATCTCTTCTGTACTGTATGATTTTATGTAGTTCACTTGTGCATCAATTTTAAAATTCTCACCCTTGATTTCAAATATCTCCGTGATCTTGGACCCTCCCGATCTCTGTTATCTCCTCCAGCCCCACAACCCTCCAAGATATTTGGGTTTGAAAATTCTGGTTTCTTGATTTCCTGATTTTAATCAGGATTTTAATTAGAACCTTAAATAGAGTGTGAGATTGTGAGACTTTACCTGTGAGAATTGTGCAAACTGTTTGTCTGCCAACATAGGAATGTGTCCCAATAATTCATGACAGCAGTCACTGTAAAGAAGAATGACAGTGTCACTAATCATTTTCATTTATTTTATAAGCAGCTTCTCAGATCTGACCATCTTACCTGACTGCCCATCACACCTGACTGCCCATCACACCTGACTGCCCATCACACCTGGCTGACCATCGCACCTGGCTGACTGTCATCATTCCTGGCTGATGGTTCACTCTTAATTGACCATCACTCCTGGCTGGCCATCATTCCTGACAGGCCATCATTTCTGGGTGACCATCACACCTGGCTGACCATCGCACCTGGCTGACTGTCATCATTCCTGGCTGATGGTTCACTCTTAATTGACCATCACTCCTGGCTGGCCATCATTCCTGACAGGCCATCATTTCTGGGTGACCATCACACCTGACTGACCATCACTCCTGGCTGACAACCCACTCCTGGCTGACCATCATTCCTGGCTGACAACCCAGTCCTGGCTGACAACCCACTCCAAGCTGACTATCACTCTTGACTGACCATCACTCCTGCTGCCAACCCACTCCTGACTGACAACCCACTGTTGGATGACCATCAGTCCTGGATGACCATAATTCCTGACTGACCACCATTCCTGGATGACAACTCAGCTCTGACTGACCATCACATCTGACTGACCATCATTCCTAGCTGACAATCCACTCCATACTGATCATCATTCCTGACAGACCATCACCTCTGACTGACCATCACTCAGTGTGCTAAACCAGCCCCTTACTCACAGGGGCGGCACAGTGGTGCAGTTGCACCGAGAACCCGGGTTCGATCCCAGCCCTGGGTCACTGTCTATGTGGAGTTTGCACATGCTCCCCGTGTCTGCGTGGGTCTCACCTCCACAACCCAAAGATGTGCAGTGTAGGTGGATTGGCCACGCTAAATTGCCACTTAATTAAATAAAAAAAGAATTGGGTAATTTAAATTTTAGAGAAAAACACAAATAGCACACACAAAAATGTACACATATACACAGTCGCACGCACACACATAAATGCATTCAAATACACAGAGAATATGCACGCACATGCACAGAAATTACACATGCACATAAGCATGTTCTCACATACATGCACATATATGCACACAGAGTACACACACTTAACAAATACTTACACATATTGGCTCACCTACACACATGTACGAACACATGAATGCAGACATGAATACACGGATGGACACCTACACGCACACACAATCACTGCACTCAGACACACGCACGTACACATGCGCACACACACCCACGCACACAGATATTAGGCTCACGGTTCAGGAGAGTGCATTGGTGATGATGAGTGACGGATGTACTGAGTGCATTGAAAAACTCGGAATGCCAGGCTGGATAAGAAATCTCTGGGTGATAGGAGACCAGCAATAGGGCGCAGGTGAAAACCTGTCCTCTCTAGAAAATGAAAGCAAAAAGTCAGAGTGGTCAGGGAGTTGGATTAACTTTATTGCTTCACAATCACTGTCAAAACAGGCCGAAAGCTCCAATGAGATGTAACACTTGCCTTTCAAGAAACTGGAGACATCTTGAAGTTGAGGGATATTGTCCGCCCGATAGCCACAGTCTTTCTCCAGAATGTGGAAGGCATCCAGAAATTGCTTGCAGGCATGACTTGGGTACAAGGTAGACAACTTAATGTAGACCTCCTTCCTGGCATAACAAGCACATAGATTATCAGAAGCATATTATAATTCATTCTCAGGATTTTGGCATGGCCAAAAAGCCCAGCATTCATTGTCCATGATTACAAAGCCACTGCAATGGACAATAAAGAGTCAACCGTGTTGATGTGGGTCAGAGGTGGTAAGGACTGCAGGTTTCCTTCCCTAAAGAACATTAGTGAACCAGATGGGTTTGTACAACAACTTTATGGTTACCTTTACTGGTGCCAGATGTTTGTTTCCAGAACTTTTAAAACTGAGTTCAAAGTCTCAAACTGTCAGATTGAGTTTTCAGAATTTTTCACCCAGTGACAGAACCACTGCAATACCACACCCCTTTCATTAACCAAGACATTTAGAAATATACTCAGGTCTCTATAAAAACTGAAAATACAAAATGGGATGAACTTTCTGACAATAAAATTACCAAATATGAAGCGCCTTGAAAAATAAATCTGCAATTAGATTGCAATCAAATGGATAGATTTCCATATTCAAATCAATGCCTTAATAAGAACAAAGAATAGGAGGTGGGGTAGGCCATTCGGCCCCTTAGAGTGGTTTCACAACCATTGGATTTCTCAAAACACTTTACAGCCAATTAAGAATTTTTGAAGTGTTGTTATACAAAGAAATATACACAAAAATGCTCAAAATACACAGGGTGTTGTCAATACGCAAACCAAGCACATGTTATATTCAGGATGGCAACCAACATCAAAGGAAGCTCCTACCAGAATTCTTAACCTGTCTATTTCCTTTCACGATATTGACAGGGCTGCTGAAAATTTCCATTATTTTTGCATTTATTTCAGAATTTCAGAGTGGTAGTATGTATTAGGGGTCATGTGGGACTGGAAGCCCTAATGTCATTGGCTGACAGATCCCGGGTCCTGGTTGGCCGTTGACCTCTAGCTCCGCCCTGAAGGCGGAGTATAAGAAGCCGGAGTCCTCCCCCGCAGGCCATTCTACTATCGAGCTGCGGGGGAACAGACATGCTTAATAAAGCCTCATCGACTTCACTCTATTCGTCTCTCGGAGTCTTTGTGCGCTACAATTTATTAAGCGTGCCTAAAAAGGACTATGGAGCTCAGGATCATCCCGGAATGCCTGAGGATCAGCCCCCACGCAGTGAACGTGGCAGCAGCCTTCAAGCACTGGCAGACTTGTTTCGAGGCCTACCTCAGAACGGCCACCGGCCGGGTCACAGAAGACCAAAAACTACAGGTCCTGCACTCGAGGTTAAGCACGGAGATTTTCTTCCTCATCGAAGACGCGGACGATTTTCAGACGGCGTTCGCAGCACTGAAAAGCCTCTATGTCCGCCCAGTTAACCAAATCTACGCTCGCTACCAGCTCGCGACGAGACGGCAAAGTCCCGGAGAATCGATTGACGAATTCTACGCCGCGCTGCTGATTTTGGGACGAGCCTGCAGCTGCCCTTCGGTGAACGCAAATGAACACACGGACATGTTAATGCGCGATGCTTTTGTGGCAGGTATGAATTCCTCCCAAATCCGCCAAAGACTTCTAGAAAAAGAGTCGCTAGGACTCTCAGAGGCACGGGCCCTAGCAGCCTCCCTAGACGTGGCCGCGCGGAATACCCGCGCCTACGGCCCCGACCGCGCGGCAGCCCATTGGGCTCCGTACGTACCCATCGCGACAAACCCACCACCCCCCCCCGGACACCCCACAGGCTTGCGCGGTCCAAACGCCAAGTCGCACCGGGGGTGCCCGCTGCTATTTCTGCGGCCAGGCGAAACACCCCCGGCAGCGCTGCCCGGCCCGCGCAGCAATCTGCAAGAGCTGCGGGAAAAAGGGCCATTTCGCGGTTGTGTGCCGGTCCCGCGAGGTCGCCGCTGTCCCGGGAGAACAGGGAGCCCTGCACGCCGCTTACGCTCCCCAACCCCCCCAGCGCCCCATGTACGACCCGCAGGCGCAGCCACTCTGGGTCCCGACCACCGCGGTCCCGGGAGAACAGGGAGCCCTGCACGCTGCTTACGCTCCCACCCCCCCCCCCCGTCCCCACGTATGACCCGCCGGCGCTACCAATTTGGGTCCCGACCACCGCTGTCCCCAGAGATGAGGGAGCCCCGCGCGGTCCTAACGCTCCCCAACCCCCCCAGCGCCCCATGTGCGACCCGCAGACGCCGCCATTTTGGGTCCCGGCCACCACGAGGGGAGGAAGGGCGCCGCCATCTTGGACCACCCCAGACCTGTACGATGCATGGGGGCGGCCATTTTGTCCACCCCCGCCACCATCTTGTGACCCCCCAGCCATGTGCGATGTATGGGGGCAGCCATTTTGTTCATCCCCGACGCCATCTTGGACGGCAACAACGGACCCCAGTGTCGACGGCTCCACGGGGTTCGAGGAAGACGCTCCACTACTACAACCACGTCTTGCTTCAATAACGCTCGATCAAGCTCGACCCCGGACACTCCAGACGACGACGACAACGGTGCTAATAAACGGGCACGAGACACCATGCCTAGTCGACTCCGGGAGCACGGAGAGCTTTATCCACCCCGACACGGTAAGACGCTGTTCCTTGACCACCTATCCCAGCGCACAAAAGATTTCCCTAGCTGCAGGATCCCACTCCGTACAGATCAAAGGTTTCTGCATAGTTACCCTAACGGTGCAGGGGAGGGAGTTCAAAAACTACAAACTACACGTCCTTCCCCAACTCTGCGCCCCCACATTACTGGGATTAGATTTCCAGTGCAATCTACAGAGCCTTACGTTCAAATTCGGCGGCCCAATACCCCCACTCACTATCTGCAGCCTCGCAACCCTCAAGGTGCAACCCCCGTCCTTGTTTGCGAACCTCACCCCGGATTGCAAACCCGTCGCCACTAGGAGCAGACGGTACAGCGCCCAGGACCGGACCTTCATTTGGTCCGAAGTCCAGCAGTTACTAAAGGAAGGCATAATCCAGGCCAGCAATAGTCCCTGGAGAGCACAGGTGGTAGTAGTGAAGACAAGGGAGAAACAAAGGATGGTCATAGACTATAGCCAGACCATCAACAGGTACACACAACTAGACGCGTACCCTCTCCCCCGCATATCCGACATGGTCAATCGGATTGCCCAATATAAAGTCTTCTCCACCGTGGACCTCAAGTCCGCCTACCATCAGCTCCCCATCCGCCCAAGTGACCGCAAGTACACAGCCTTCGAGGCAGACGGGCGATTATACCATTTCCTAAGGGTCCCATTTGGCGTCACAAACGGGGTCTCGGTCTTCCAACGGGAGATGGACCGAATGGTTTATCAACATGGGTTGCGGGCCACGTTCCCGTATCTCGACAATGTAACCATCTGCGGCCACGACCAGCAGGACCACGACGCAAACCTCCAAAAATTCCTCCAGACCGCCAAAGCCTTGAACCTCACGTACAACGAGGACAAGTGCGTTTTTAGCACCAACCGGCTAGCCATTCTGGGCTACGTAGTGCGCAATGGGATAATAGGCCCCGACCCCGAACGTATGCGCGCCCTCATGGAATTTCCCCTCCCGCACTGCTCAAAAGCCCTGAAACGCTGCCTGGGGTTTTTTTCATACTACGCCCAGTGGGTCCCCCAGTACGCAGACAAGGCCCGCCCCCTAATACAGACCACGACCTTCCCTCTGTCGACAGAGGCTTGCCAGGCCTTCAGCCGCATCAAAGCGGATATCGCAAAGGCCACGATGCGCGCCAGCGATGAGTCCCTCCCCTTCCAGGTCGAGAGCGACGCCTCCGACGTAGCTCTAGCGGCCACCCTTAACCAAGCGGGCAGACCCGTGGCCTTTTTCTCCTGAACCCTCCACGCTTCAGAAATCCGCCACTCCTCAGTGGAAAAGGAAGCCCAAGCCATAGTGGAAGCCGTGCGACATTGGAGGCATTACCTGGCCGGCAGAAGATTCACGCTCCTCACCGACCAACGGTCGGTAGCCTTCATGTTCGATAATGCACTGCGGGGCAAAATCAAAAACGACAAGATCTTAAGGTGGAGGATCGAGCTCTCCACCTTCAACTACGAGATCTTGTATCGTCCCGGAAAGCTGAACGAGCCGTCCGATGCCCTATCCCGCGGCACATGTGCCAACGCACAAATTAACCGCCTCCAAACCCTCCACGAGGACCTCTGCCACCCGGGGGTCACTCGGTTTTTCCACTTTATCAAGTCCCGCAACCTCCCATACACTTTAGAGGAGGTCCGTACAATCACAAGGGACTGCCACATCTGCGCAGAATGCAAACCGCATTTTTTCAGGCCGGATGGTGCGCACCTGATTAAGGCTTCCCGCCCCTTTGAACGCCTTAGTCTGGATTTCAAAGGGCCCCTCCCCTCCACCGACCGCAACACATACTTCCTTAATGTGGTGAACGAGTACTCCCGCTTCCCATTCGCCATCCCCTGCTCTGACATGACCGCGGCCACAGTCATTAAAGCCCTGAACACCATCTTCACACTGTTCAGTTGCCCCGCATACGTCCACAGCGACAGGGGGTCCTCTTTCATGAGTGACGAGCTGCGCCAGTTCTTGCTCAGCAAGGGCATAGCCTCAAGCAGGACGACCAGCTACAACCCCCGGGGGAATGGGCAAGTAGAGAGGGAGAACGGCACGGTCTGGAAGACCGTCCTACTGGCCCTACGGTCCAGGGACCTCCCAGTTTCACGGTGGCAGGAGGTCCTCCCGGACGCTCTCCACTCCATCCGGTCGCTATTATGTACGAGCACTAATCAAACGCCTCATGAGCGTCTCCTTGTCTTCCCTAGGAAGTCCTCCTCTGGAACGTCGCTGCCGACCTGGCTGGCGGCCCCAGGACCCATCTTGCTCCGAAAGCATGTGCGGGCACACAAGGCGGACCCGTTGGTCGAAAGGGTTCACCTCCTCCACGCGAACTCGCAGTACGCTTACGTGGAGTACCCCGACGGCCGACAGGACACGGTCTCCCTGCGGGATCTGGCGCCCGCCGGCAACACACACACCCCCCCGACACCATTCACCCAACCCCCCCCCTTCCTGCCACCGCCGCACCCCGCGACCGCCCCC
This sequence comes from Scyliorhinus torazame, assembly GCF_047496885.1. Lineage (NCBI taxonomy): Eukaryota > Metazoa > Chordata > Chondrichthyes > Carcharhiniformes > Scyliorhinidae > Scyliorhinus > Scyliorhinus torazame. The sequence continues at coordinate 92,899,327 of NC_092725.1, read as the reverse complement.
TTCCCAGGATGATCGGTTCCCCTCCCCTCAGGCCCGACCAAGAATAAAGCCCAAGCTGAAACCGTAAGGCTCCCGGAGACGACAACACCGGAACAAGCACCATCACCACCACCGGAGCCGAGGCGATCGACACGGACGACCAGACCGCCCGAACGACTCGTGGCGTCGATCTAAATCAATATATGGACTTTTCACAAGAACATTTTGCTTTTTCTCCCGATACCTTCTGTAAATAGTTGAAACAGGACAAAATTGTACATACTGTATTGCCATATGAATGTTTTCCTCCCAGGACCAGCCCTGTAAACCCTTACCACCATGCGAAGTATCACCCCGCCGGGTTCATTTTTGACAAGGGGTGAATGTGGTAGTATGTATTAGGGGTCATGTGGGACTGGAAGCCCTAATGTCATTGGCTGACAGATCCCGGGTCCTGGTTGGCCGTTGACCTCTAGCTCCGCCCTGAAGGCGGAGTATAAGAAGCCGGAGTCCTCCCCCGCAGGCCATTCTACTATCGAGCTGCGGGGGAACAGACACGCTTAATAAAGGCTCATTGATTTCACTCTATTCATCTCTCGGAGTCTTTGTGCGCTACATTCAGCATATACTATTTTTAATAAGACAGAATCTATACTGTTTGCAGAGTTTATTTTATTGAAATTGATCGCAGTATAAGTGAGCGTTGTTTAAGAGCCTATTTGAGTAGATTCTTAGAGCTAGACTTAGTGCAGACTCAGGATTCATGCTTTAACATCACTATGGCAACAAACCAAATATTATATTATCTGCACTCAGGGCATGGGCAACACTGGAAAGGCTGGAATTTATACCCATCCCTAGTTATCCTTAGAAGTTTGTGAGTTCTCGCAGTAAACTGATCCATCCCTTTTCCTTATTTTTTTTCAAACTAACCTCCAATGGCATTGGAAGTGTGATTGCCTGGTATTGGTAATCAGGAGCTGTCTCGCACAAAATGCTGGAGATCAGTTGTAATTTTTGAAGACTGAGATTGGTATGCTTTTGTTGAGTAAGTATATCAAGGAATATAGAGCAAAGGTGAGTCAATGGGATTGAGGTCCAGATCGGCCATGATCTAATTGAATAGCAGTGGAACAGGCTCCAATTTCTTTGTCATTTCAAGTAGGTCCATGCAGGTTAAGGACAGCAGGTTACCTCCCTTGAAGGATATGAGTGAACTAGATGTGGTTTATAATTATTCAGCAGCTTTTCACAATCATTTTCTTTCTGGTGTCAATCTAACAATTGAGCAGATTTATTAATTTACCATGATTGGTTTGAACGTATGAGCATCTGCCTTGCTCACCTTGTTACATAACCAATGTAGACCCATATCCAGCCATATAGTCATACTACAAATGTTTCAATTAGAATGCTGTCAAACCTCAAATCATAAGAGGGATTCTCACCATGTTGCTATTTCTTCTGTTGTGTACTCCACCTTTGGTAATGGCTCTCCCCTATTGAAAAAAGACATGTCAAACTTCACATCTGAACATATGAGCTTTCAATCCACATTTAAGGATTCTTCTAAATTTATCCTTCCGATCATTTGCTATTAATTTTACTCTAACATGTTTACATTTCATAAAGATTCAAAGCTTCACCGAGCGGAAATAATTATTATGTAGATGTTTTTCAAGCATATTTCTCTTATGAATTATAAGTTCAATGATGAAGTGAGACACACTTACTGCTTATAATTAAGTGCCAGACTTGCGATGTGAGATCTGCGTTCTCTATATCCCAGATCTTGGTAACCCTTAATTGGGGGAAAGAAATACTTAATTACTGCCATTGCCCCACTGATTGGGTTATGCGTTAACGTTTCTGTTGAATCTGATCCAATATCAATCTTCTGTACACAGAGGTTCAGTGAACTAACAAACTTACTGGATGGTCTTGATCCAGATCAGGTTCGAATTTGATAATCAGATGATGACACCTGTCAAGATCTTGGATTTTTTGGGGAAACCAAGGGACTGGAAAAGAGAGAATGTATCATCTTGAAACCATTCAGAGATTTAAGGCTAGGTTTATTTCAATACGGAAGAGATTTTACAATTCACTGCTCCCGTTGTAGACTCCTCAGATGGATTTATTCATTCTTCCAGATGCACAGTTATTACTGGCAAGGCCAGCATTTGTTGCCCATCCCTAGTTTCCCCTTGAGGACAGCTTAGAGTTAACCCCACTGCTTAGGTCTATAGAATCACATGTGGGCCAGATAGGATAAGGACAGCAGATTTCCTTCTCTGAAGGACGTTTAGTGAGCCAGATGGGTTTTTATAACAATTGATGATGGTTTCAAGTTCACCATTACTGGATGGTTTGAATGAAAACCAAAAACCCTCCCCATGGAAATGCCCGAGGTGAATGCCACCCCTGCCATTACATGAACCCCAGGCAGATCAGACTCCCCAGTTGGAGTGGTCAGTTGCAAAATGTACCATTAATATTGCCCTGTGAATCCTTAATCAGCATCCTCCTGACACACTCGTGATTCATACCACAGCTTTGTAAAGTCAGTATGAAGTGAACCTGCTTCAGAATGACTATCTACGGTTGCAGCATGTGGCGAGTTGGATCTAGCAGCTTCACACAGAATCACACAGAAATCACAACATGCCAGCAGTAGTCCTAATCCAATCTTATTTTCATGTTCCTCTCCAGGGAAACCACTCCACCTCTGTTCTGAGTCAGATTGGGCTGTGGTTTGAAACTTGGTGTTTCAATATGAAAATCATGCACTGTATTGGTTCAAAACGGCAGTCACCATCAACATCTCAAGGGGAATTATGGATGGACAGTAAATGCTGGCCTAGTCAGTCGCACGTTCTCATGAATGAATTTTTAAAAAAACTACTTCACACCAAAGCTGAAGTTGCAATATAAATTTAGACTTATCGAAAATGGGGCAAATCTGAGTTTCCTGAGCAGCTTCCCATTGATAGAAGTCCCTTACCTTTCTCCTCTTTACTCATGCTGACATCTTCAGCCACTTTTTTTAAAGAGTTTATCAGGGTAATGATTCTGGAACTGTGCACCTCACATCTGATGAAGAAATCTAGGTCATCCGCCCCACCTTTGCCCTTTCTGACTTCTCTGCTTTCCATGTGGTGGATTTGAGCTTCACACGCCTACAAAAACAAAGTCATCACATTCATCAATCCTTTAATGCCAGTCTCACTTCGGGCCATTTTAACTTTGAATCAGGGTGCCAGTCTGAGCACTGCCAGTGCTGGCTGGATGTACCGCTGCAGGTTCCCAAGCCTTTATTCCTAATTGTTATGGGCCAGGGTTTAGAGAACCCCAAAGTGTATCATGGAGTTCACCTTACCCACAACTTTTACTAGATTGTGGTATGGGGAGCACACAGCCCACTCTACAAGTGTGGTACAGCAAAAATGGAAAAGTATTTTTTAAAGCAAAACAATGTTTATTCTATGAACTCAAGTTAACCTTTTTAAAACATACAGTGAACATCTTAGCAACCATTAATTCAAATACAACCCCCAAAGACTACAACACTAAGTAAACCTTTAAGCTTTCCTTTTTAACATCCATACGACTTAAAAACAAAGCCTTTATCAGAAGCACATCAGGTTAAAGGCACTACTGAAAACATTTATAATTCTGAATTCACCAAATGATCAAGAGATAGTATTTTCATGGCAGAGAGATCAACAGTACAGCTGCTCTGTCTGGCTTCAGCTCCCACACTGAAAACGAAACGAAAACACACCCTGCAGCCTGCTCAAAAATAAAAGTAAAAAGCTGACAGACAGCCCAGCTCCACCCACTCTCTGACATCACTGCAGTAGTAAACACTCATTTCTTAAAGGTACTCTCACTACAGATATTTATATACACACCCATTTATAAACACCCATTTCTTAAAGGTACTCCCACATGACATAATATCCCATTTTTTTCTTATAAGGAATTAAATTGATCAGTTGAAAGTAACTCAAAATAACACATTTTGAATGCTCCTACTATTTTTGACTAAGGTATTTATAAGGTTGTCCAGGAGATTGATCTATAAATTTTGCAGACTCCAGGACAACCTTGGACAGTTGGCAACACAATGTAAAATGGATTAAATTGAATTGATTGTGTATTCTAGGCCATAATGGAGTAACTTCAATTGAACTCAATGAAATAATGAATGGTCAGTTTAATATTGTCCACATTACCCCCCATGCCTCACAAAGTTAAATTAACCTGAGTTAACCTGTGTCTTGTGATTGGATGATTCTATTTTCAGAAATCCTTGTTATTTTTTACATTGCTTCACGCTGAAAACTGGATGAAGAATTTGAAACTACCACCAGATTCACTTCAGGTACACTCAGGTAAAATAAATTGCGTTTGTTAATCAGCCGAAGAATCCCTGTTTATGTCAAAATCGGGGTCGGCACTGATTTTGCAATGCTCCGCCCCCTCAAAAACTGCAAACTCAGGGAGTACGCCGCACGCCATATGGATGGCCTCAGGATGTTACCTGAGGCCCACCCCGATGCTCCGTCCCCAATGGGCCGTGTTCCCGACTGCATGGGACACTCATGTTATTTTTTTTCGTGGACCCCGCGAGGCAGCGCGGGCTTTGGCGGGGGCGGATGCCTCTTAAATGTTGCTAACGTGCCTGCTTTCACCACATCCTCTGGCAGTGCATTCCAGGCACCCACCACTCTCTGTGTGTGAAAGACGTACCCAGCACATCTCCCTTAAACCTTCCTCCTCTCATCTTGAACCTGTGCCCCTTTTAATTGACACTTCCACCCTTGGAAAAAGCATCTGACTATCCACCCTGTCTCTGCCTCTCATAGTTTTGTAAATCTTGATCAGGTCTCCCTAGCCTCTGACTATCCAGTGAAAACAATCCTAGTTTATTCAACCCCTCCTCATATCCAACACCCTCGAGACCAGGCAACATCCTGGTGAACCTTCTTTGTACTCTCTCCAAAGCTTCCACGTCCTTCCGATAATGTCATGATCGGAACTGCATGCAATACTCCAAATGCAGCCTAGCCAAGGTTTTATGCAGCTGCAACATGATTTCCCAACTCCTGTACTCAATGCCCTGGCTGATGAAGGTAACCATGCCATATGCCTTCTTAATCACCTTGGCCACCTGTGTTGCCACTTTTAGGAAACTGTGGACCTGCATGCCCAGATCCCTCTGTATGTTAATGTTCCTAAGTGTTCTGCCATTTACAATATAATTCATACCTAGATTTGATCCTCCAAAATGCATCACCTCGCATTTGTACGGATTAAACTCCATCTGCCATTTCTGTGCCCAAATCTCCAACCGGTCTACATTCTGTTGTATCCTCTGACAATCCTGACACATACACACCTCATTACACCTTCATTGTGCACACACACACCTTCATATACATATCCTCACAATCACCTTATCACACACATCCTCACACACACCTCATCACACACACCATATCACACACACATCATCACACACTCCCCATTGCATACACTCATCCTCACACACACTCATCACACACACTGCACTACTCACATCGATCTTCACACACACCTCTTCACACACACCTCAAGATACACATCTCAAATAGCACTGCTGCCTCATGGCGTCGACGTCCCAGGTTCAATCCCGGCTCTGGGTCACTGTCTGTGTGGAGTTTGCACATTCTCCCTGCGTTTGCATGGGTTTCGCCCCCACAACCCAAAGATGTGCAGGGTAGGTGGATTGGCCACGCTAAATTGCCCTTTAATTGGAAAAATGAATTGGGTCCTCTAAATTTATTGTTTTTAAATATGCACATCTCATTAACATACCCCTTCACACACATACCCTCACAAACGCCTCATTATACACATCGTCACACACACCTCATCATTCACACACCATACGACACATACCTCACCACATACACACCCCATCACACACATCCCTTCACAGACACCCCTTCACACACACCTATCACACATACCACACATACCTCATTACACACACACACCCCATCACACACACATACACACCCTCACACACACCCCTTCACATCCACTTCATCACACACACGCACACTCACGCCTGCACCTCACATACACCCACCTCATCAACCACGCACCTCACACACCCCTCATCATGCATACCATATCACACAGACTGTGTCATACACACCTCATCACATACATACCCCATTACACACATGCACCCTCACACATAACTCATCACATCTACCTCATTACACACATCTCATTACACATACACACACCATCACACACACCCCTTCACACACATACCCTCACAAATTTCATCATACTCATCCTCGCACACATCTCATCACTCAGATACCATACCACACACACCTCATCATACATACACATACTTGGGCTAACAAGTGGCAAGTTACATTTGTGCCACACAAGTGCCAGGCAATGCCAAATTCCTACAAGAGAGGATCTAATCATTGCCCATCACCCCTTGACATTCAATGGCATTACCATTGCTGAATCCCGTGCAATCAATATCCTGGGGTTACCATTGATCAGAAACTGAACTGGACTAGCCACACTAATACTGTGGCTACCAGGGCAACTCAAAGGCTAAGAATCCTATGATGAGTAACTCACCTCCTGACCCACCAAAGCCTGTCCACCATCTATAAGGCACAAGTCAGGAGTGTGATGGAATACTCTCCACTTGCCTAGATGAGTGCAGCTCCAAAAACATTCAAGAAGCTGAACACCATCCAGGACAAAGCAGCCCGCTTGATTGCTGCTCCTTCCACAAACATTCACTCCCACCACCACCGACGAACAGTGGCAGCCGTGTGTACACCATCTACGAGATGCACTGCAGTAACTCACCAAGGTTCCTTCGACAGCACCTTCCAAACCCACGACCACTACCATCTAGAAGGACAAGAGCAGCAGATACCTGGGAACCCCACCACCTGGAGGTTCCCCTCCAAGTCACTCACCACCCTGACTTGGAAATATATTGGCGTTCCTTCAGGGTCGAAGGGGCAAAATCTTGGAATTCCCTCCCTAACAGCACAGTGTGTTTACCTACACCTCAAGGATTGCAACGGTTCAAGAAGGAAATTCACCATCACCTTCTGAAGGGCAATTACGGACGGGCAATAAATGTTGGTCTAACCAGTGATGCCCACATCCCGTAAATGAATTTTAAAAACATGCAACTCATCACACACACACCATTACAAGCATCCACCCTCACACACACCTTATCACACCCAGTTATCACACACCTCATTACACATATACACCCTCACACAACTCATCCCACACACACGTCCTCTACATTCAAATGCCTGGGATTGCATTTACATTGGACACAATTAACTGGGTGCAAATTCCTCTCTAATTCACCCAAATCTAAAATCTGAATTTGAGTCCGATTGAGTTTGAAATCCAGGATTTATTGGGGAGTGCGTTGCGGAGTTTCCTTTGCATTTTCGCTCCAGGGTTGAAGGAGCAATCGGCGCCCATGCAAAAATAAAATCCTGCTGGTGCTGGAAATCTGAATCAAAACACTTCAAGAAAACAGAAGTGCTGGAAATGCTCAGCGGGTTAGGCAAGGCCTGTGGAGAGAGAAACAGGGGTTAATGTTTCAAGTCGACATGACCAACTCTGTTTCCCTCTCCACAGGTGCTGAGCATTCCCAGCACCTTCTGTTTCTGTTTCAAAATGTCTCTACTCTGTTGGACTGCGGTGTAGATTCCTCAACCTTTCTGCATTTATTTTAAATTGCTTTACGGTTTTCTTTTCAGAAACAAATTGCAATAAAACAAAACCTCAGCGAAGAGATATTTACAAAGGAGCTGACACAAAACATTCCTCAGTGCGCGCAATAAAAATAATTCACTTAATCTGAAACCGAAGATTCCAACCAGTCAAAAAAATTAAACCTACCTCGAAAATGTTGATGGCGCGGGAGAGAGCAGAATTCTTGACCTTTCGGAGAGTAAAGCTGAAAGTTACCAGGTCCCTGCCTCCCTCCTGTTCCGAAGTGAAGCTAAGCGAATGGCCAGCAAGCTCAGGGGCAGAGCTACCCGGCTCTCTGCCCTCCCGAATATCCTCAATCAGGCTCCTCTTTTCCACGAGGCACTGGGGAGCAACTTCGGTCTTCATTGCGAGGAGTGACACTTGACAGCCCAGCCTGGTGTCGTCAATGGCAGGGATAATGCTCAGCTTGTTCGCCAGAGCTCGATCTTCGTGAAAAATGTGTGTGTGGGGCTCACCCCCCGCTATTTATTGGAACTCGCGGAATTAATTATGGCAACTTTTTCTGACGCAGATGTGTGTGGGTAGATCCACATGTTCGGAGCAGATGGAACCATTTGGATTGCGTCAATTGCCGAATTGCCAATTGAGAAGTTGAATAATGAAGAGATGTCAATGATGGAGATTAGCACCATATTCCAAGAGAAAATCGGATGAAGCGAGAGAAAAGAAATAGGATGGAAATCGCAAACCCAAACTTTGATATCAACCTGTTTCCATCCTGATGGTTCTTTTTGTTTTGTTGTCGTCTACACTAACAATCGTTACATTTCCAAACCAACCGATTGGTGCTGAATATCTGGCTGTTTTGACTGCTGAAAAAATGTGTAAATACAATCTCGTTTGCGAATGGATAGCGCAGCGATTTTAACTCTATGTCGATATATTTGCAGTTTTCGTGTGTTCAATTTGTATTTAGAAGGATATAAAGTAATTAACTTTAAAATTCACAAAATAGCCTCAGTTTGTTGCTCGCTCCTTACTAATATTTTGTGAGTTATTAACCATATTTCAGTCACTCCTGCAATCCCCTTCTCTCCCAATGAATCTCCCGATTTCTCAGGTACCCGTTTGCCTCTATCTGTTCTCTCACTCCCAGCTGAAGCTCCGGTCTTGTGTGCTACACACCCAGGCGGCGATATCGCTGACCGTGGTGCTGAAATAAGGTTGCTCTAAATCAGCCATGCCACTCTGAGAGGGGGAGCTCCCGCAACCGACAGGATTCAAGATGATGGAAAGTGGGATTAGAATCATAGAATTAAACCACAGGATTCCTACAGTGCACAAAGAGGCCATTCGGCCCATCGAGGCTGCACCAATCCTCTGAGAGAGCATCCTACTTAGACCCAATCCCCCGCCCTTTCCCCTTAACTACACCTAACCTGCACATCTTTGGACACCAAGGGGCAATTTAACATGATCAATCCACCTAACCTTTACATCTTTGGACACTAAGGGGCAATTTAACATGGTCAATCCACCTAACCTTCACATCTTTGGTCTGTGGGAGGAAACAGGAGCACCCGGATGAAACCCACGCAGACATGGGTAGATTTAGTGTTGTTTTTTCGGTGCAGACTGGATGGGCAGAATGGCCTCTTCTGTACTGTCTGGCTTTATAACCACACGGGAATCCTGAAACTCGGTAACAATGTCCTTCAGAGCAAACGAGTGCATTTGCAATGACCGCTTGACATTTAACCTGCGCGGAGAGTTAATCCTTTCTCCCTCAGTGGTTGTTATTTTGCTTTCACATTGGCAGCACTTTCATTTTATATTTCCCTTTCATCGCTGTTTAAGGATGGTGGAGGAAGTGATCGAGGCTAGCGGTTTTAATCAATGACGTCCGACGAGTAAATAAATCAGGAATAGCAAAAGGAAATGGATCAATGGAAAGTGCCCGTTGCCCGAATGGAGTGGGTGCAGGAACCGCACTGGGCTCCTGGCTGACGGGTTGGAAACGCTGAGATTGGGCCGCGTTTCAAGGATTCGTTTTATTTCCATTTACGAAATTGTGGAAGGAAACGCTCCACTCTAAATCACAAGCAAAAGATTTGAAACAAAGCACACAATTTAAATAGGACAGCAGTACAAAGATAGCATGCGATTCTAAACATACACTCAGCTAATTGTGTCCACTGCCAATGCAAGCTCAGGCATTTGAATGTAGAAGAAGTGTGTGTCTGTGTGTGTGAGGTGTGTGTATGTGTATGACGTGTATGTGTGAGGTGTGTGTGAGTGTGAGGTGTGTGTGAGTGTGAGGTGTGTGTGTGATGAGATGTGTGTCTGAGGTGTGTATGTGTTGAGGTATATGTTTGTGAGGTGTGTGTATGTGTGATGAGGTGTGTGTGAGAGGTGTGTATGTGTTGAGGTATATGTATGTCTGTGAGGTGTGTGTACATGTGTGAGGTGTGTGTGTGTGAGATGAGGTATATGTATGTGTGTGAGGTGTGTGTGGGTGGGTGTCCATGTGTGTGAGGTGTGTGTGCGTGAGGTGTGTGTACGTATGTGTGAGGTGTGTGCGTGTGTGAGATGAGGTATATGTATGTGTGAGGTGTGTATATGTGTGTATGTGTGATGAGATGTGTGTCTGAGGTGTGTATGTGTTGAGGTATATGTATGTCTGTGAGGTGTGTGTACATGTGTGAGGTGTGTGTACATGTGTGAGGTGTGTGTGTGTGAGATGAGGTATATGTATGTGTGTGAGATGTGTGTGAGGTGTGGGTGGGTGTCCATGTGTGTGAGGTGTGTGTGCGTGAGGTGTGTGTACGTATGTGTGAGGTGTGTGTGTGAGATGAGGTATATGTATGTGTGTGAGATGTGTGTGAGGTGTGTGTGGGTGGGTGTCCATGTGTGTGAGGTGTGTGTGCGTGAGGTGTGTGTACGTATGTGTGAGGTGCGCATGTGTATGATGAGGTATGTGTATGCGTGTGTGAGGGATGTGTGTGAGGTGTGCGTGTGTGTGTGATGAGGTATGTGTATGTGTGTGTGTGAAGAGGTTTGTATGTGCGTGTGAAGGGGTGCGTGTCTATAATGCCCTTGTTCAATTTTAAACTTAAATAACGTTGGAAAAACACACGATAGAAGGGAATTGTGAACAGCATATTCACGGTATTCCCATTTAGTTCCGATTCCGAAATTGGTTGGAAATGTCGACAATCGGATTGAAAAGTGTAGCCCGGAAAATGGCAACCATGTTGAAGACTGGAAATGTGCTAACTATAATTTTATTAATTATGTTTTGATTTGTCACTTACCGTTTGGATCTAACATACTGCGGATAACCTAAGAGATTTAAGATTAAAGCTGCACTTCGACATAATAAACTTAATAGACTTAATAAATACCGTGGATGTAAAAAAAATGTATACGTGGTCTCTTTTTGTGCTTTATGGTTTTTTTATATGGTGTGTATAGAATAAATGGCGAAATTAATTCGGAGCTAGATTTTGCTATGAAAGATTCAATGTGCAATGCCTTTTTTATTCTTTCATGGAGTGTGGGCTTCGCTGGCTGAGCCAACATTTATTGTCCATCCCGAGTTGCCCTTGAGAAATGAGACATTTGCTTGAACATAGTGTGATTAAGGCACACACCACGGTGCTGTTTAGAGGTAAACTTGGCCAACATTGCGTGGAGTATGGCTTTATTTTTGTTACACCTCTTTCTAGGACAGGTGAGAGATCCCAAATCCCAGATGGAATATTCCATCGGGCGACATAATCAGCAGCACCGCTCCCACTTATAGCTCTGGGCTGCGCCTGGAGGATTTAACTTTTAGTTCGATCCTTTTAGGGAAAAAAACACTCCTTACATGGGAGCTGAATAGTATTTAGAGAGAACGGATTTTTGCAGTGATATTTTTTTGAGGTTATGTTTACATTCCGGTTTGATAACCTAACCAAAATGATACAACATCCTTGCTGTATTTGAGTGAAACCGGCGTCCGACCCGTTCAAAAAGACAAATACTTTGTCAGTGTTTAGGGACCAATGCAGACACGGTTATTGTAAACGGCGACAGAAACAGTCGGTCACATTAATCAAAGTGTGAATATAAAACAATTGATTCTAGCATCGAAATATCCCAGGGTCTGTACATGCCTTCAAAATTGATCGAAATGTGTCCGATTTTATCTTGTAATATAATCAGTTTCAGCGGCTTTCGGTCCGTCCAGTTGTATTTGATTACATTGCAAATTCGAGGTGTTTTCGTTTTGGGGGAGAAATCGTGAGATCCTGACGTGTGCATTGGAGTGCAATCCTAAATATTATGTAAACTTTAATTTCCCCATCAAGGTGCTCCTCCCTGAGAGTATTTTCCCTCTAGGCCATGATTTACCTTAGTCGAATGATCGAGAGAGCTGAATGCCGGGCACTTGGCTGCAGGTATTTGACTAATTTGCTGTCCAGTCCGTTAAATGAAGTTTGGTTACAGAGGCTGCACAGAGAGACTGGGAACGGGAACTGGTCCGTGTCGTGCGCTTCAAACGGGCCGCTGTCTATTCGAGCTCCCTCGCTCAGCTTGGGTGAAATCTCCCATAAGAAATACCGTAATCTCTATATTTTTTATTGTGTATTTAAAATGTTTGGCGGAAACGTCGACCTATAAATTCAAAGATGGTACGGAGGCGCAAAGCGAGGCTTCAGATACAAAAACAGACCAGGTGAGAAATACTGGAGGACGATCCAGAGTGAAAAGGACAAAGCAAAGGGTGAGGACAGGGAGAAATATCAAGCAGCGCGGGACAGAAGTCAGGTCAATGAGAAATACGCTCCACTGTTGGGAAGCAGTCCTTCTGATGGATACAACCGTCAGTAATTACAGTGACAAGCTATAGACTATTTTACCAGTAAACATTTGTATCTTTCATGTACTCTTAAGGGAGGAATTGACATGTCTGTATAATTTTATAACGTTGATGTCAGTTTAACCTAGGATGAGACACCGGGAAGTGCAACTGGGAATTCGGGAGAAGCCTCTTTACACAGAGAATGGTGAGATCCCCACCGGGAGAAGTTCAGGTGAACAGAATACATAAATTTAAGGGGAAGTTGGATAAACAGCAAGGAAAAGGGAATAGAAGGATATGCTGATAGGGTGAAATAAATACCAGCACGAAACAATTGGGCCGAATGGCCTTGTTTCTCTGTTGTAATATGTAACATACCGAGGCAATTAGTCTTTCGCGTTCTCTTTCGTATTGGTTCCCACGGAAGTCACTGGAAGCAGGAGACATTTATTTGACAAAGGAATGAAATATCTAATAGCTGAGTTGGTCAGGAGATGGAAGCGAATCAAAGATAATGCAGGAAACTGAAATAACTAATTGGTGAAAGACGGGAGATATGCTGATAGATTTGGGACACCAACAATCCCTGAAATGGGCTAATTACAGCACAGATGGAAAGTGACCTGAATTGCTGGGTAAGTCTGGCAGATGGCGATTGCACCTTATCTTTTAGCGTCATGGAAAGATAAAGCAATGAAATGGGCCATTCGGCCCATCGTGCCTTTGTCAGCTCTTTGGGAGAGTAATCCAGTGAATCCCATTCTCCTGCTGTTTCCCAGGAGCCCTGCAAATCGATTCACAATAATTAAATTCTTTGTTAAAATATGTTTAGTAAGAGCTGGGGATTATTCAGGCGCAGGCTAAAACAAGTTTTAACGTTCCCACAATCTGGATAGTTATTGTCGTTTAATATTAATCATTTGCATTTTTCATTGCGTCAACTTCAGCGCATGTTCTTGTCTTCTGAATTTTTCAAAGCTTCACGTTACAACTCTGAGGTTCCCTGAGATTCCAACCTTCAAAGTGGTATCCTATCAATTGTCACCACGCGAATTGGAGTTGCATTTGGTGTGTCGCAGATTCTGCTCTAGTTTGATGCATATTTTACAACTTTGATGAACGATGTGTAGCGTAATTGACCTATACACCAGGGCTGGTGCCGACGTATAGATTTTTAACACAAATTTCAGTTAACCACTGTTCTATTGTTCTACTGATTTTGTTCATGGTTATGACAACGAAGGTGAATAAAACCAGTCTCTCTTTCTATGGGAATGAAAGGCAGAAACTTACCAATCAGTGGGTATAAGAATGAAGGACGGTTTCGCTCAGTTGGCCGGCCAGCTGGTTCGTGATGTCGAGTGTTCTATTCCCCTATGGTGCTGAGGTCATTCATGAAGGCCCAACTTTCTCAATCTCACCCCACACTTGAGGTGTGGTGATCCTCAGGTTAAATCACCATCTGTCAGCCCCCCCCCCCCCCCCACCCCTCGAAGGGGAAAGTAGCCGATGGTCATCTGGGACTGTGGAGACTTTACTTTTAATCATTTTGAAACTCCTAACAGTCCATTGTGCATTGGATGTATTGCAGGATAGACAACAGTGTAACAACATTTTAAAGCTCTATTCTATTTTATTAGATATAACGGTACATTTATGACATTGACAGGTATGACATCCACCTCATTTTTATATTACATCTTAGTGTTTAATTTAACACATATGCATGTTCTATATATTTTTGTAGTGAGACAATTGGCATGGTGAATTATATCTTTAAAACAGGAAATACGATGGAGCCTCTTCAATTCTTTGCCTTTTTGTGTAGTACAGGGAAGGATATGTACCCATCTTCTAGTTGTGCAAAGCAATTACCTCAAGTAGTAAAATTAACATTGCAAAAGCAAATATTGTACAGTATGATCATTTGAATTACATTTCAAAATAAATATGTGAACAATCAGCAAACAGGATGCTCGATGTCATCAAAAAAAATATTGTTTTAAATTTCATAAAGGATTAACAATATTTTACAATATCTGAAAATTATTTTAAAACATTGTTCTGAGATAAATTAATAACATTGAAAAGCAACTTCCTTCTGTTTTAGAACTCCTTTTTAAATTTGTTCATGAGATATGGGTGCCGTTGGCTGGGCCAACATTTATTGTCCATCCGTGAGGGCATTTAAGAGTCAATCACATTGCTGTGGGTATGGAGTCACATGTAGGCCAGACCAGGAAAGGACGACAGATTTCCTGCCCTGAAGGACATCAGTGAACCAGATAGGGGTTTACAACAATCGATAATGGTTTCATGGTCACCTTTTTGTTTTAGACGTTAAATCCAAATTTTTATTGAATTCAAATTTGATCATCTGCCATGGCAGGATTCAAATCCAGGTCCCAGTATGATTCTGGGTCTCCGGATTACTAGTCCAGCAATAATACCACTAGGCCACTGCCTTCCCTACAGCTGCTGAATTGAAAAATCCTCAAGTGGTTTATATTAAATTTATAAATATTAGTTCAAAGAGCTCTAACCCTAACCCTAATTTCTCAAAATTTCTTAACTGAACAGGATAGATTTCTAATGTCTATTGATGAAAGAGATGATATCTGAAATGAAAATGAAATGAAAATCTAACCTCAGCCCAAGAGCCATATCGAGTCCTTAGATCCTGAAATTCCAGCCCTTGGATCCCAGGTTACCCAATCCTATTTGCAATTAGACTCCTGTCTGACTTCAAGATAAAACCCCCCCAGAAAATGCTGCAAAAACTTAGCAGGTCAGGCAACAAACATCATGGTGGGAGAAACAAAATTAACATTTCAGGTTGATGTCCTTTCACCAGAACCGGAAGATTAAACAGCTTTTAAGTAAATAAACAAGCAAGATTTGTTCACGAACACATGAACATCAGAAATTGGAGTAGGAGTAGTCCATGTATCCCCTTGAACCAGCTCTGTCATTCAATGGGATCATGGTTGATTTTCTACAGCAGCTTCACTTTCCTGTTCACTCCACATGTCCATTGATTCCCAATATCTGTCTATAAATATATGCCTTAAATATATTCAATGCTGGAGCATCCTCAACCTTCTGGAGTAGAAAATTCCAAAGATTCATAAACCTTTGAAAGCAGAAATTTCTCCTTATCTCAGTCTGAAATGATTGGTCCTTGCGCTGACACTGTGTCTCTGTGTTTCAGACCAGCAGAAACACTCTCTCAGTTCCCACCCTATCAAGCCCCTGAAGAATACTGTATGATGAAATTACCTCTAATTTTTCTAAACTTCACTGGGTCTTGACTCAATTAACCTAACTTCTCATCCTAGAACCAATCTAGTGAATCTCTGCTGTAGAGCCTCCAGTGCAAGTATATCCTTCCATAAATATGGAGACCAAAGTTGTGCTTAAATGTTGTTAAATGTTTTATACCTTCCAGTTCTGATTATAGTTTAATGATTTGAAATGTCAATTTGTTCTGCCTCTCCACAGATGTTGTCAGACCTGCTGAGTGCTTTCAGGATTTTCGTAGATTTAATTTCAGATTTCAAGCATATGTGATATTTTGCTTTTATTTTCTATTTGCTGATTTGTCCCCTTTCAACCTATCTTTGATCTGTCAGTTTCAGAATGGATATTAGCAGCATTTCCTTAATTGTTAATTGGAATAACTTACCTTTTATGGCATTTTATGAAATTACATTTATTTAGGATATCAGCTGAAATATATGTTCCATTTTTACATCTATGGGTGTATTCTATTTAAGAAAGGCAAGATATGTTAGTGTCAGATAGATGCAATCGAATGAATGTTGATTTTGACTTTATATGCAGTCCTTTATGATCTATGTTACACAATTATGCATCTCAGAAAATAATGCTTGGACAGCCCTGATCTTTTGTATCAACCCTATCTTTGTATTTCAATGATAATAGTGAAAGGCACAAACTATATGCAAAAAAATGCCTGCTTTAAAAGAGAACTGACAGATATACAGAATAGGAAAGGAGAAATAAAGAGCATAAAATAATTGTTCAAAGCATTCAAATGTAATCATTTTGCATAAATATGCTTCTACTCAAAAGGGTCTCAGGTGTTCTCTTCACACTAGCAATATGGTTGCATTGTAACAGCTGAACACCCAAGCATTGAGCCTCATAAATAACCACTGAGCTTGTGGCTAAAGGCGCAATCTGGACAGCTCAACATCACACTTGGCTTAAGAGAATTAAAACATCCCCAGTAAAGCACACTCATTCTATCTGCATTTTCAAAATTACTCTCATCTGCAGAGTGAATCTGTGGTGTGTTTAATGACTGGACAGAATATACAGGGGGCAGTGACTGGTGGAGTTCTGCAGGGTCTATCCCAGATCATAAACTGTCTACATAAATAATGTGACAGTATAGGCATTAACATTTACTAAAGGTAATGACTGAGATGCCTATAGGAAGGAGCTATTGGCATTGGCAGAGATGCAGGCACATGATCATAGAGTTTTAGAATTTCATACCTGTCTTGAGTATTTTAGATCACTTCGCTCAATACAGGAAAATTTCCTGCCCATCCCCATTCACCTTCACCAAGTTCAAAATGAACAAGCGTAAGGCAAGGTCAGAAGATAATATGTTGCCCACCATACAGGTGTTTAATACCTAGAATAGAGTCCCAGCAAAACCCTCTGATGCAGTGTTGATTAAAGCTCCCTCTGCACTGGCCTTAAGAGGCCCTTAATGCTATAATGTTCTTATGTGCAGTCAATGACAAGCTCAATCAAACTGGCTCGGTTTATGGAAGTTTTTCACTGATCTTCTTGCTGTGATAGATTTGCCTAGTACCAGCAGTAACATAAATTTGTCAAAGATCATAGAATTTACAGTGCAGTATAATAGAATGTGATCTGCTCAGTAACAGGTAAAAATCTCTCAAGCAACAGCAATAGCTAGCCTACAAAAGGCATAATCAAAGTGGAATAAAGGAATAATTGCCCAGGCCTCCAAAAGCAAAGGAGGTCAGTTGACTCCCAGCATCCTCAGAAGCAGACAAGCCAATTTTCTAGCTAGCAGCCTGGAGGTCAAGTTTTATATCAAACATCCTCTAAATCTTAGAGCCAAGGCAGTGCAGAAAACATTCGCAAAGACAATTTAAATATCTTTGCTGGACCTGGTAAAGATTTTCCCCAGGCATGATTATTACCCCTGTATTGTCTGGTAACTATAAGCGGATTTTAATTTATAAATTTATTTAATTTGGATTTTTTTTTTTGCGAACAGGGGGAGTCTTTGGAGTTCAGGGATTATAGATATATTTTGGAAGAAGAGGTACATTCTCATAAACTGCGTGTGTTTAGCAATTCATATACTTAATTGTCTTAATGTTGTACAGTCATGTTTGTGTGTATTTGTCTTTTCTTTAATTTAATAAATAGTCTTCAATAATCACTGATGTTACATGACGACTTGGCTGCTTATTCTCTTTGGTGTTTCACTTGACTCCTCACACCATTCCTGAAACTATGCACCCCCAGAAACCAGTGTCCGAGTTGAGATGCCCTTGCAGATAACATCAGTGTGGTTCGTGACACTAGTGATGAGAGATAGTGGAATTGACATGTTTACATTGGAATTACTTTTCTCTCTTTAAGATCTGTGTCAGCATAGAAACCCCTGCACAAAAATTGTTTTAATCTGAACAGATATATATGTACCCAAGAATGATGAAGGTTTTTGACAGCGTAAATAAGGAGACTCTGTTTCCACTAGCAGGAGGCTCAAGCACCAAAGGAGCCCAGATCGAAGATAATTGGAAAATGATTCAGAGAAGGAGATGAGGATGGGGTGCAGTAAGTTGCTTTGATCTCCTAGAATCATAAAATTCCTACAATGCAGAAGAAGTTCATTTGGCCCATTGCTTCGGTACTGACCCTTCGAATGACCACTCTGCCCATTTACGAGTGTCTATCCCGCCCTATCCCCATAATCCCATAACTTAACCTGCACATCCCTAGACATTAAGGGGCAATTTAACATGGTCAATCCACCTAACCCGCATATATTTGGATGTGGGAGGAAACCGGAGACCCCGGAGGAAGCCCACGCAGTCCTGGGGAGAATGTGCAAACTCTACACAGTCACCTGAGGCTGGAATTGAACCCGGGTCCCTGGTGTTGTGAGGCAGCAGTGCTAACCACTGTAATGCACTGCCTAAAAAAACGGTGGAGCCATATTCAACAGTGACTTTCAAAATCAAATTGGATAAATTCTTGAAACAAAAATTCGTAACATGCCTATGGGGTCCCCATTACGGGAGTGGGAATAATTGGATAACTTTTTCAAAGAACCAATGATCGAAAGGCATGCTTCCTTCGATGTTGTATGCTCCAAATGAATGCAATGAAAGTTATAAAGAATTAGGATAGTTGGAGATGATGATCCAATACTTTTGACAAGACTTTGTACCACTGGAGCCATTGAAGTGTAATTTCTGGAATGCAACTAGTAAAATTTCAAATGTGAAATGTAAGGTGGGTTGATGTCCTCACAATCACCTTCTGAAACTGACAATACATTTCAGAAGAGTTCACCTTCTTAGAAATGTTATCGATAGTGGGCTCCCTCACATGCAAGATTGAATGGGTTGACCAGAGCAAACAGTATACAGTGTGTCCAAGGAGGGTGGGTGATCAGGTTGGTGGGCTGAATGCATTGTTCTGATTCTATATATATTTTAAATATTTCCTGCACACCTATTGATGACTTAACTTTCACAGGAAGTATATGTCCTTTGACATCTTCACTGAAGCTTCCTGAGGGCGTGGTAGAGAGTTCCCATTTCACCTATAAATTTAAACAATAACAATCAGAATTTATGCATTTTTTAAATTCAATTGGTTATTAACACACAACTTAGTGTCCATTTCCTCTATAACGTCATCCTCTCTACATTTGTAAGCTCTTCCAGCCCTATAACCCTACAAGATAACTGCCTTCCTCCACTTCTGGCCTCTTTCTCATTCCTGATTTTAATCACTTCCCTATTGGTACCTGTGCCTTCAGTTGCTTGGGCACCAAGCGCCGGAATCCCTTCCTAAACCTCTGTCAATCTGCTTTTTTCCCCTCATTTAAGATGCTATTTATCCAAATGTTCCATTCTGGTTTCAATAGTAAGGTGCGGGGGGGGGGGGGGGGGGGGGGGGGATACTGGTGGGTAAATGGGTAAGGTTCCAGATGGAGAAGGTGGTGGCAGACAAAAGGGGGCAGGTACGTGATAGTGACGGGTGTGATGGAGGGGAGCTTAGTGGTGTTGGTGAGCACGTATATCCCAAACTGGGATGGTGCTGGGTTTATGAGGAAGATTTTAGCGGCCTTACTGGACCTGGATACTCACCTTTGTCATTGGCTGGCCAGGTGCAGGCAGTCAAAATGAATATTTTGCCCCGGTTTCTGTTTTTGTTCCAGTATCTACCTGTCTTTTTGCCAAAGGCATCTTTTCGAAAGGTGTATAGGGTGGTCTCTTTGTTTGTGTGGGCAGGGGAGGTAGCGAGGGTAAGGAATGCGGTGCTCCAAAGGGGGCAGCAGTCGGGGGGCTTTGCCCTTCCAAACCTGTTGCACTATTACTGGCCGGTGAATGCGGAGAAGGTGTGGGGCTGGGGCAGAGAGACAGGAACCTTGTGGGGCCGGATGGAGATGGATTCCTGTAAGGGGCCGGGGCTGTGGATGCTAGCAACGGCGCAGTTCACCCAGCAAAGTACTAGGGTTGTCCTGTGGTGGTAGCCACGCTGAAGATTTGGGTGCAATTCTGACAGCACTTCAAGTTGAGGGCAGGATCAAGGGTGATGCTGAAAAGAGGGAATCATAGGTTCGAGCCAGGTAGGATGCATGCGAGGTTCCGGGGATGGGAGTAGAAAGGGGTAAAAGAGATGAAAGTTATGTTTTTGGAGGGAAGATTTGCAAGTTTGGTTGAGCTGGAGGTGAAGTATGGGTCCAGCGAGAGGAGGACTACAGGTATATGCAGGTGTGGAACTTCGCAGGAAAGGGTTTCCCAAGCTTTCCAGTGGCACCGTCATCCTCGTTGTTGGAGGGGGGTGGGGGTTGGGGGGGGTGCGGGGGCAGGGGCAGGGGGCTGGAGAGTGGGGTCGTTTCGGCAATCTCTAGCAGGTTTCATGGAGAGGGCAAGGAGTCATTGGAAGGGATTACGGCCAAATGGGAGGATGGGCCTGGAAGAAGAATTACAGTGCAAAGTGTTACAAAAGGTCAATGTTTCGACCTTGTGTGCGAGGCTAGGGTTGGTTTAGTTAAAAGTGTATATAGGGCACTCTTAATGAAGGCAAGGATGAGCTGCCTTTTTGAGGGGGTGGACGATAGTTGTGAGCGATGTGGGAGGATTCAGCTAATCATGCCCATATGTTCTGGTCCTGCCCGAATTTGGAGAAATATTGGGTGTCATTTTTCAGCACCATGTCCGAAGTTCTGCAGATGGAACTGGAGCCGGGTCCCCTAGGGGCCATATTTGGGGTGTCAGACCTGCCGGAGTTGCAGACGGGAGCGGGGGAAGATGTTCTAGCCTTCGCCTCATTGATTGCTCGCAGGCGGGTTCTGTTGAAGTGGATGTCAGCTTCTCCTCCCAGTGTCTGGTGTGGCTGGGGAAACTTGAAGTTCCTGTATTTGGAGAAGGTGAAATATTTTCTGAGGGGATGGATGAGGAGTTCCACCAGAGATGGGGGTTTGTTTGTTTTACGTTTTGGAGACCTGGTTGCTGTCGAGAGGTTGGGTGCCGGCGTAGGAGGGGAGGGGGAGTCTCGGGCATTGTTGTTGGAAAAATGTTGAATAAAAATGTACACCCACAGTGCTGTTAAGGAGGGAGTTCCAGGATGTTGTTCCAGTGACAGTGAAGGAAAGGCAATGGGCGGTGGGATCCTCCGTCCCACCGCACCTATTTTCTGGTGCGGCGGGCGACCACCGGCAGCGGGATTTCCCGTCACGGCAGCCAGCTAATTGGGCTTCCCATTGTGGGCACCCCATGCCATCGGGAAATCCATGGGCCTGAGTGCGCTGCCGGTGAAACGGAGGATCCCAGCGACGGAGAATCCAGCCCAATATATTTCCAAGTCAGGATGGTGCATGGCTTGGAGGGGAACATGCGGATCGTGGTGTTCCCATGAATCGGCTGTCCTTGTCCTTCTAGGTGGTAGTGGCCGTAGGCTTGGAAGGTGCTGTTAAAGGAGCATTACTGCAGAGCATCTTGTAGATAGTACATAATGCTGCCACTGTGCATTGGCAGTGGAAGGAGTGAATGTGATGAACGGGACGCTAAGCAAATGGGCTGATTTGTCCTGGATCATGTTGAACGTCTTGAGTGTTGTCGAAGATGCACTCATCCAGGCAAGTGGAGAGTATTTCATCACACTCTTGACGTGTACTTTGTAGATGGCGGACAAGCTTTGCGGAGTCAGGATAGGGGTGAATTAATATTTTATTTTAATTTATTGATTGGTGAATGAGGGAGTTCTGTTTTATGTGGGTGAATGAGGGAGTTGATTTAATTTTGGTGATATAGGTTGGGGAAGGGGCGTTGATGGAAACAATGGGTGAATTCCTTGATTTCTTCAATTGCTGCTATGTGATCTTTTAAAATAACTACCTGAATGGTTTAACAGCCCACTGAAACACAGCACCTCTGACAATTTACACACAGCAACATCCCAAAAATAGCAATGTGATAATGATCAGTTAATGTGTTTGAGTGATGTTGATTGAGAACAAATCAAGTTGTCAGAACACTAAGGGCTCTACTTAGATTAGTGCAATGGAATCCTGAGAAGGCAGATGGGGCCTTATTGAAAAGACTGCAACTCTAGACAGTGCAGCACTCCATCTGCACTGCTTTGGAGTATCAACTGCTGCATCCTTAGATATCTGTCAATAAATATGGTTTACTCAAGGATAGTAAGTGGTCATTCACTGCTGTGTAGGAGCTACAAGTACACACTCAATCCAAAATCTAAAATAGACTAAAATGCCTGCATAAAAATAGGGTGCATGTACAAATGTAGTTACAGCTCATTGGATATTTAGAATTGGCATTCATGTCCAATAGTGTTTGAGCTAATCGTCAATCTGATCATTCTGCGATAGACTTACCACTGATGCTGTCAACTAGGTTCTTCAGCTGCTCAATGTTGTCGAGAACTTCAATACTTTGGGTGTAAGAGTTATAACGGACAGAGAAAGGCCGAGGGATTGTGGCAGCAAATTTCCTTTGGAGGAGCAAGAAAGACAAATGTCAGTGGGATCGGTTCAGTTCTCACATAAAATGAGGAGTGTAGCGCTTGGTGCTTAAATATTGCTGTCATTTGCCAAGAAATATTCTGAGATGGGCCCTCATGAAACTTTGACCCGCGAATGCAAACCCAGCACAACCACTAAAATAACCAAATTAA
This sequence comes from Scyliorhinus torazame, assembly GCF_047496885.1. Classification (NCBI taxonomy): domain Eukaryota; kingdom Metazoa; phylum Chordata; class Chondrichthyes; order Carcharhiniformes; family Scyliorhinidae; genus Scyliorhinus; species Scyliorhinus torazame. The sequence goes on along the minus strand of NC_092725.1, from coordinate 92,876,271 downwards.
TTGGGGTGGTTTGATTGTATTTTTTTAGACATTGTTATGCTCCTCTTGCTCAATGTAGGAGATCGGGACACGGCCGATGCCCCTGACTCCTTCATGTGCGGGAAGTGTGTCCAGCTGCAGCTCCTGTTAGACCGCATGACGGCACTGCAGCTGCGGATGGACTCACTTTGGAGCATCCGTGATGCTGAGGAGGTCGTGGATAGCACATTCAGTGAGTTGGTCACACCGCAGATTAGGATTGGTAAGGCAGACAGGGAGTGGGTGACCAAAAGGCAGAGAAAGAGCAGGAAGGCAGTGCAGGTGTCCCCTGCGGTCACCTCCCTCCAAAACAGGTATACCGTTTTGGATACTGTTGGGGGAGATGATTCAACAGGGGAAGGCATTAGTAGCCAGGCTCATGGCACCGTGGCTGGCTCTGCTGCACAGAAGGGCGGGAACAAGACTGGCAGGGCTAGAGTCATAGGTGATTCAATCGTAAGGGGAGTAGACAGGCGTTTCTGTGGTTGAAAACGAGACTCCCAAATGGTATGTTGCCTCCCGGGTGCAGAGGTCAGGGATGTCTCAGATCGGCTGCAGGACATACTGAAGGGGGAGGGTGAACAGCCAGTTGTCGTGGTGCATATAGGCACCAACGATATAGGTAAAAAACGGGTTGAGGTCCTACAATCAGAATTTAGGGAGTTAGGAGATAAGTTAAAAAGTAGGACCTCAAAGGTAGTAATCTCAGGATTGCTACCAGTGCCACGAGACAGTCAGAGTAGAACTTCAAGAATAGTCAGAATGAATACGTGGCTTGAGAGATGGTGCAGGAGGGAGGGGTTCAGATTCTTGGGACATTGGAACCGGTTCTGGGAGCGGTGGGACCATTATAAATCAGATGGTCTACACCTGGGCAGGACTGGAACCAATGTCCGAAGGGGTGCTTTTGCTAACACTGTTGGGGAGGTTTTAAACTAATGTGGCAGGGGGATGGGAACCAGATTAGGAAGTTAGAGGTCAGTAAAGAGGTAGCAACTAAAGCCAGTAAGGTACTAGATAATAAACTCAATGTGACTAAGGGGAAGAGTAGACAGGGAAGAGATGATGAACTCAAAGGGACAGGTGGTATGAGGTGCATTTGTTTCAATGCGAGAAGTGTAGCAGGTAAGGCAGATGAACGTAGGGCTTGGATTAGTACCTGGGAATATGATATTATTGGTATTACTGAGACTTGGTTGAGGGAAGGGCAAGACTGGCAACTAAATATCCCAGGGTATAGATGCTTCAGGAGGGATAGAGAGGGTAAAAGGGGTGGAGGAGTTGGATTACTGGTCAGAGCTGATATCACAGCTGTGATTAAGGAGGGCATGATGGAGGATTCGAGCACTGAGGCAATATGGGTAGAGCTAAGAAATAGGAAGGGTGCAGTCACATTGTTGGTACTTTACTACAGGCCTCCCAAAAGCGAGCGTGAAGTAGAGGTACAAATATGTAGACAGATTATAGAAGAATTTAGGAGCAATATGGTGGTCATGATGGGAGATTTTAACTTCCCCAACATTGAATGGGACTCATGTAGTGTTAGAGGCGTAGATGGAGCAGAATTTGTAAGGAGCATCCAGGAGAGTTTTTTAGAGCAGTATGTAAATCGTCCAACTCGGGACAAAGGGACAACATTAGCAGTTCTCTAGTCCTCTGGGACCTCATCCGTGCTCAAGGATGCTGCAAAGATATATGTTAAGGCCCCAGCTATTTTTACTCTTGCAAAGCCTCTCTTTACTTCTCAGTGTATTCCCAGGATGCCCACCAGATGTGGAGATGATCTGCTGCCTTCTACGCCCTATTGCCTGATATGTCCTTGGAAGGCCCCGACCTACTTTCAAGTGGTACTGATTTGCTGCATCACCCTGTTCTGTCTGCTGCACTGAGATGCATCAGTATCAGGAAGGGGAGATTCAGAAGGGCTGGTCACTCCCAGGCTCTCCTGGGTGGAAGGTCCCGGGAGGTTCTCCAGCAATTCCTCCTCCCGCTGGGTGTTCTTGGGTCCGTGGGTTACTCCACGAGATAGAGGAACAGTTGGAGTCAGCTCCAGAAGCATCAACATCATCTGGCGCCCCCAGTCTTGCAGGCTGGCCTGTGTCTGCCTCATGGTGTTGAACCCATCAGGGACTGAGGCATGTTTCAGAGTTCTGCAGTTATGGCTCTGATATCTTGGCAGGATTCTCCGACTTCCTGCCGACTCGGAGAATCGCCGGAGGGCGGTGTAAATCCCGCCCCCGCCGGCTGCCGAATTCTCCGGCGCCGGGGGTCTGGCGGGGGTGGGAATCGCGCCACGCCGGTCGGCGACCGCTGGCAGTGGCCCCCCCCGGCGATTCTCCGGCCCGCGATGGACCGAGTGGCCGCCCGTTTTTGGCAGGTCCGCCAGCGTAAATTAGAGTACGTCCTTACCGGCGGGACCTGGCGGCGCGGGCGGCCTCCGGGGGGGCGTGGGGGGATCTGGCCCCAGGCGGTGCTCCCACGGTGGCCTGGCCCGTGATCGGGGCCCACCGATCCGTGGGCGGGCCTGTGCCGTGGGGGCACTCTATTCCTTCGCGTCGGCTGCTGTGGTCCTCCGCAATGGACCCGCGCATACGCCAACTCGCGCCGGCCGGCGAAGGCCCTTCGACGCCGGTTGGCGTGGCACCAAGCCCCTTCCCCGCCGGGTAGGGGGGAATCCCGTTCACGCCACTCCTCGGTGCCGGGACCCCCCGCCCCGCCGGGTAGGGGAGAATCCCGCCCCTTGTCCCAAGCTTTCCACTGTGGATCTACAGTGTTGGCCTGGGTGCCACGCAACACCGGCAACATATCCTGCGACAGAAGGCTTTAGGACTCCATTCAGTCTTGCAGTCACAGGAATGCCGCTAACAACCCCTTCTGGTATTCCGGGCTCTGCCTTTGCATCTCCACCAGCTGAGGGATGAACGTGTCCTCGGGCACGGCACTTGGCTGGGACACAGTTGAGTTCTGCGATCCAGCAGACCTCTGACTATCCATTCCTTGGGATGTTCCTGCCTCCACCTGATATGGATCAGAAGCTATGTGGTGCTCACCAGATAGTGATCTAGAGGCCTGTCTGCTGTGTTCGCCCACTGAGGTGCTTATCTCTGCACAGGTGGATGGTGCGGGTGGTAGCTGTGACACGCCATCCGTGCCCTCCTCGGAGATCTCCTCCAAGGTGCTGTTGTGGGAGACTTGGGTGGGGGGGCTGCGGTGGAGGTGGGGTCACTGCTTGTTGATAGTCAAGGCTCTTTGGTTGATGTCCCTGCAAGGCAAGGGACATGGTTCTAGTACATGGCCTGGTCAAAGGTTTGGACAACAAAATCTCACTTGAGACTGGTCATCTGGATGAAGCTGCAGTGGCCCTTCACTTTTCTGTTGTAGGCCAACCTCAGTATCTATGTAGGCCCTCTGCTGGACATCCCCTGCAAGCTCCATAGCCCTCTCCTCAAAAGGAGTCAAGATTCTTAGTTTGGGAATTCCATCGCCAGTCTTCTATTTCTCGTGGCTGTGGGCTATCTTCTCTTGCAGGATACAAAAGGGGATAATATGAGCCAGATGCCTGGTGGGTCAGAGGTTGCTGGCACCTGGCATGTATGGGCACTGTCCTGAAGCGGGAGGTTCTGATGAGGAGTGCAGGGTGATTTGGGGATGATGCTGGTGGGTCAGGTGCTGCGAACCTGTGGGTTGGCAGCATGTGGGTTCAAGGTGACATTCTGAGGGTTGACGAAAGGGTGAAGTGCCAAGGGGAGACAGGGGACAATTATCCTTACAGATTGTAGTTGATCATTATTTTTTTTGTTTCAATTGAACCCCCTGTCTTCTTGGCCAGACTGCTGGCACTGACCAGTGCTGCCATCTCCCAGGCCGGATTGGTGACCTTGCTGGAGGGCCTCTTGCCAACCCGTGGATAGATTGTGGCTCGCCTCTCCTCCACAGCATCCAATAATCGAGTGAAGGCCTTTGGGGTGAGCGTATCAGTTGCTTTATGCTTCCAGTACAATGTTTTTCATGGGGGGGGGGGGGGGGAATTTGTGACTAAAGATTGCAATCTGGATCATGTCGCCGAGACTGGCGAGGTTCGCACCAATCTTCTCACTGGAAATTACACTTTGTCATTTTTCCAGATAATTCCGCCCAATGTTTTAAGTCGATGACATTTCATTCGAACTGCGAAAAGGTAGAGATGTGATGGATTTTGAACAAGAGGTGGATGGACAAGAACAAAATGGAGGTTTGTGATATGGTGGAAGACAGGAGCGATTGAATGACAGAAGTCTTTCATGGCCAAAGGGAATGGTGAAGGGGCAAGAATAGAAACAAAGAAACAAAAGATGTGCCTCGAGCAGGTCCTGCTGCCTGAAAACAAAAATAGGAGAAAAAAAACAAAACTTGCAAAGAAAAGGAAACAAAACGAGGGATAGAGATTATGGTCTGAAGTTGTTGAACTCAAATGTTGAGTCTGGAAGGTTGTAAAGTGTCTAATCAAAGGATGAGGTGCTGTTCCTCATCTTACTTTGAGTTTCACTGGAACAGTGCTGCAGACCAAGGATAGAGATGTTAGTGTGAGAGCAAGGCGGGGAATTAAAATGATAGGCCAGAATCATGTTTGTGTCAAGATACAATATTCTCAAGATATGAAGGCTCAAACTTCCCAGACACAGGGTAGGAGCACCCCAACTCTGAGGGGGCTTTCAGAGTGAGGTGCCCCTTCCCTTCCTGCCAAGATGGAGAAAAGTAAAGTGCAAATGTCACTTTCCCACCTTCGACGCACCCACCAGACTAAAAATTAAGGTTGGGTGGGATAAGGCCCTTAATAGGTGAATGGGCAGGTTTCCTGAAAACAATGAAGTTTGTTGGGTAAGGGTATCAAGGTACAAGGCAAAAATGCAGGAAAATGGAATTGAGCAGATCTGCATTCATTCTAATTGAATGGTGGAACAGGTTTAAGGGTCTGAATGGCCTCCTGTTTCTTATACTCCGAATGTCTCAGGTTACCTCACTTTTTCCTTTGCATCTTCAAATGATTCAGCAATAAAGTAGATTGGTTGGAAGTTGGTGATCGGATATTTCTGACAGGCCGTCTTCTCTGGGTCAAAGGGGAGCAGTTCTGGTTCATTCGTTAGGCAATACTGAAAAGGAAAAGGTAATTCACTTAATCGGTGAAATATTCAACAGTAAACATGAGTATGGAAGGACCAATCTCAACGTGTAAAGAGCATTGGAAAATGACAGACCTGCAGTTCTCCAAAGGAAGACAGCAGCCCTGCACCGTAGGCCTTGATCTCGTTATTCTGCTTACAGAGGCCGAACTCCACTGTGAACCAATAGACCTGGGAACAGGAGAAGGATTCAGTCAGTAAGGTCTGGGCTGACAAAACACATTATTCACCTGACTTTCTTGGGAAAATTAGATTTCCTCATTGCGCACAGAGGCAAGCGATTGTGTCAGTACATGCAGAAAATAAAAATGGGCGTATAAAGTCACATGGCCATCAAATCACCCACATATCATCATATGGTGACAACGACATCTGCCCATAATATCACATGGTCAAAACATCACATGCCTATAACTTGTCTTGCTCATGTGATCCTTTGCACTTGCACAGTAAGGGAAAACTAGCTCCTTCTGGTTCATTTGTTAAAAAGAATTCTTGCACCTCTTTAATGTCTATGAAATCTGCCAATAAATTTTTGTGTCAACATTTTCCATGACTAATTCCTATCCCTACATTGATAAATATGTCCCAATGTATTCAGATGTGCATGATCTGATTTAAATTCAAAATAAATGTGCTCCAACCATCCCCATCCTGTATCATAACTTCAGCTCTGAGAAGGTATCTTGGGAGTGAATTCTCCAGTTCCAGCTTCATCGAAACACTCAATCATGAAACATTTGCCTTTTAATAAAATCCACACTTGTATGCGTGACTTTTGATTTTGTCCTGGATTAATATTGATAAAAGCTTTCACACCCTGTTTAACTGACTGATGCTGGGCAACTACACCATTTATTGAACAAGAAAGTAACTTTTGCAATTCTCCAGCCCTCTATCATGATCACCATATCTAAAGGCGACTGGAAGATTATGGCCAGCACTTCCAAACTTATTTTTCTCAGCATCTTTGGATGCATCTCATCTGGTTCTGATCACATAGCAACTTTAAGTAAAGTCAGCCTGTCTAATACTTGAAATTGAAAGCTATTCTCAATAATGATAACCATGGATAGACTTCTTGATAAGATCCCACCAGTGACTGATGAGACATCTCCGCGATGGAGGGCTGAAGAATTCCACCTCATCAATTGTCATAAAATCTCATCTGGTTCATTAATATCCTTTACGGAACAAAATCTGCCGTCATTGCCTACATGGGACTCTAGACCTACAGCAATGTGGTTCACTCTCAACTGTTTTCAATGGCAATTAGGGACAGGCAACAAATGCTCGCCTTGCCAGTGGCATCCACAACCCTTGAAGTAATAAAAACTCCTTTCAACTTTATCAATTTTTAGCCCATCCAGTTTCTCAACCATCTTGTTTTTTGCTTTGACTTTGGCAGCATTTCTTCTTTGGTAAAGACAGGTGTAAAGTTATCATTTAGTACCTCAGTCATTTCCTCTGCCTCCATTTGTAAGTCTCTTTTTAAAAATCTCTATTAGGCTCATCCCTCCTCTTATGATCCTTTCACTATTATTATGCTCATGACATGTGAACTTATGAGCTAAACATGACCTTATGAAGTAGAAACCCAAAATGGATACTTTCCTGCATAACAAAATGGAGTTGAGATATCAGGAGACCTTTTCTTTCCTGTCAATACTCATAGAACTGCAAAGACCCTGATTTAATCTTCACGTATTAACAAGTCTTGACAAAGTCATTAAAATGCAAACAACCTTTCTGGACTTATCTTTGAAAAGTCACTAAAATGCAAACAACCCTTGCCGTGGTTAATGGTTCCACTTCTCCAAAGTAAAGGACTGGTTTCACAATTGTTTAGATGCTATTGTACTCCAAAGTTGAAGTACAGAAAATGTATCTACCTTATCAAAACAGTACACGGATGAATAATGATCGACCTACATTGTCTCAAAAGAGCCCACCACCAGTAACTGGAAAGAGATTCTGATCGCATAATATGATAAGATTTAATAGGGCATATTCCTCTCAGACAGAGGCCAGCAAAGGAAAGATATCCTGTCTGAGAAACACAAGTAAACAGAGACGGGTAATGTTTTTTTTTAATGGTTGCATCGCTGTTTATCTGTGACTCCCAAGCAAAAGGGAGAACCTCACACATTGGTATTCTGGTAAGCCAGTAATGAACTCCTATGGGGATCAAAGAGAACTATAAAATGGCCACCTGCATTTTGTAACCCATGCTGGCCAACAGGAGTCTGCTCATTGGTTGAGGCAAAGGGCCTTGCAACCTTCCTTTCAATTCTTAATGGCTGAGACACTTAACACTCTCAGAGACCGAGAAAAGGAATACACATCCTTTACCAAAGATGTGGAGATGCCGGCGTTGGACTGGGGTGAGCACAGTACGAAGTCTTACAACACCAGGTTAAAGTCCAACAGGTTTGTTTCGATGTCACTAGTTTTCGGAGCGCTGCTCCTTCCTCAGGTGAATGCAGAGGTCTGTTCCAGAAACACATATATAGACAAATTCAAAGATGCCAAACAATGCTAGGAATGCGAGCATTAGCAGGTGATTAAATCTTTACAGATCCAGAGATGGGGTAACCCCAGGTTAAAGAGGTGTGAATTGTATCAAGCCAGGACAGTTGGTAGGATTTCGCAGGCCAGATGGTGGGGGATGAATGTAATGCGACATGAATCCCAGGTCCCGGTTGAGGCCGCACTCATGTGTGCGGAACTTGGCTATAAGTTTCTGCTCGGCGATTCTGCGTTGTCGCGGGTCCTGAAGGCCGCCTTGGAGAACGCTTACCCGGAGATCAGAGGCTGAATGCCCTTGACTGCTGAAGTGTTCCCCGACTGGAAGGGAACATTCCTGCCTGGTGATTGTTGCGCGATGTCCGTTCATTCGTTGTCGCAGCGTCTGCATGGTCTCGCCAATGTACCACGCTTCGGGACATCCTTTCCTGCAGCGTATGAGGTAGACAACGTTGGCCGAGTCGCACGAGTATGTACCGCGTACCTGGTGGGTGGTGTTCTCACGTGTAATAGTGCTATCCATGTCGATGATCTGGCACGTCTTGCAGAGATTGCCATGACAAGGCTGTGTGGTGTCGTGGTCACTGTTCTGAAGACTGGGTAGTTTGCTGCAAACAATGGTTCGTTTGAGGTTGTGCGGTTGTTTGAAGGCAAGTAGTGGGGGTGTGGGGATGACCTTGGCAAGATGTTCATCGTCATCAATGACGTGTTGAAGGCTGTGAAGAAGATGACGTAGTTTCTCCGCTCCGGGGAAGTATTGGACGACGAAGGGTATTCTGTCGGTTGTGTCCCATGTTTGTCTTCTGAGGAGGTCGGTGCGGTTTTTCGCTGTGGCGCGTTGGAACTGTCGATCGATGAGTCGAGTGCCATATCCCGTTCGTACGAGGGCATCTTTCAACGTCTGTAGATGTCTGTTACGCTCCTCCTCGTCTGAGCAGATCCTCTGTATACGGAGCGCTTGTCCATAGGGGATGGCTTCTTTAATGTGTTTAGGGTGGAAGCTGGAGAAGTGGAGCATCATGAGGTTATCCGTGGGTTTGCGGTAAAGCGAAGTGCTGAGGTGACCGTCCTTGATGGAGACGAGTGTGTCCAAGAATGCAACTGATTTTGGAGAGTAGTCCATGGTGAGTCTGATGGTTGGATGGAACTTATTAATGTCATCGTGTAGTCGTTTCAGTGATTCTTCACCGTGGGTCCAAAGGAAAAAAATGTCATCGATGTATCTGGTGTATAACATCGGTTGAAGGTCCTGTGCGGTGAGTAGATCCTGTTCAAACTTGTGCATGAAGATGTTGGCATATTGGGGTCCGAATTTAGTCCCCCGGCTGTTCCGTGCGTCTGGATGAAGAACTTGTTGTCAAAGGTGGAGACGTTGTGATCCAGAATGAAGCGGATGAGTTGCAGAATTGCGTCTGGAGATTGGCAGTTGTCGGTGTTGAGTACTGAGGCTGTTGCAGCAATGCCGTCGTCATGGGGGATGCTGGTGTAGAGTGCCGAGACGTCCATTGTGACGAGGAATGTTCCTGGTTCAACTGGTCCATGGGTGCTGAGTTTCTATAGGAAGTCCGTCGTGTTGCGACAGAAGCTGGGTGTACCTTGTACGATGGGTTTCAAGATGCCCTCGATGTAGCCAGAGAGGTTCTCACACAGCGTACCATTGCCTGAAACGATAGGGCGGCCTGGTGTGTTGGCCTTATGTATTTTCGGGAGGCAGAAGAGATCTCCAATGTGGGGAGTACGTGGGATGAGAGCACGTAGGGTGCTCTGAAGATCTGGATCCAAGTTCTTGATCAGCCTGTTAAGTTGGCGGATGTGTTCCTTGGTCGGATCTGCGGGTAACTGTCTGTAGTGTTCTTGGTTGTTCAGTTGTCGGTATACTTCTTTGCAGTAGTCCGTTCTGTTCAGTACGACAGTGGCCCCCCCTTTGTCTGCTGGTTTGATGACGATACTGCGGTTGGTCTTGAGAGCGCGGATGGCATTGCGTTGTGCTTGGGTGACGTTCGGGGCTGTCTTGTGAATGCAACTGATGAATCTGGCATTGACCCGACTCCTGACGGCTTGAGCATATATGTCGAGTCTAAGGCAGCGGCCTTCCGGAGGGGTCCAATTCGACTCTTTCCTCTTCGGTTGCCGCACCGCAGATCTCTCGGTCTGCTGTTCCGGTTCATTGGTAGTCTGCTTGGATTCGCTGTTGGCCTCTTGGGGTCTGTGGAAGGAAAAAAATGTCATCGATGTATCCGGTGTATAACGTCGGTTGAAGGTCCTGTGCGGTGAGTAGATCCTGTTCAAACTTGTGCATGAAGATGTTGACGTATTGGGGTGCGAATTTGGTTCCCATGGCTGTTCCGTGCGTCTGGATGAAGAACCTGTTGTCAAAGGTGAAGACGTTGTGATCCAGAATGAAGCGGATGAGTTGCAGAATTGCGTCTGGAGATTGGCAGTTGTCGGTGTTGAGTACTAAGGCTGTTGCAGCAATGCCGTTGTCATGGGGGATGCTGGTGTAGAGTGCCGAGACATCCATTGTTTACCAAAGACACTGTGGAGAGGTGGGAGTCATGTGAAATGGGCATCTGGCTTGTGGAACCGGTAATGTTGCCTTGTTGAACTGAAAAGCTCAGCCTGCTCTTCACCATCTAAGAGCCAGCCTCACAGAAAAGGAACCATATTGAACACCTGGCACCATCTACACTGCTCCAGTTGGAAATACTGTACCATTACCTACAAGGCTAATTCCCCTTTGCATTCCTAGCTCAATTTATAAAGTCAACGAGTGAATTATCCTGCATTGGTTTCCAGTTTCCATACATATGAACTTATATACAAACATACAAAATAGGAGCAGGGGCATTAGTTTTCAACCCACCAACCTATGGGAAGGAATACACCATTGGACTTTGATTCTGAACTCTGGAACCCATGTGAAACAATTTATTTTCCCTGTGGGCAGCAAGGTAGCACAATGGTTAGCACAGTTATTTCACAGCTCCAGGGTCCCAGATTTGATTCCCGGTTGGATCACTGTCTGTGCAGAGTCTGCACGTTCTCCCCGTGTCTGCGTGGGTTTCCTCTGGGTGCTCCGGTTTCCTCCCACAGTCCAAAAATGAGCAGGTTAGGTGGATTGGCTATGCAAAATTGCCCCTTAGTGTCCAAAAAGAGGTTAGGTGGGGTTATTGGGTTACGGGGATGGGGTGAAGGTATGGGCTTAGGTGGGGTGCTCTTTCCAAGGGCCAGTGCAGACTCGATGGGCCGAATGGCCTTCTTCTGCACTGTAAATTCTATGGTCTCTGGACTGTAAATCTTTCTTTTCCATATTCCCTGTCATTACTGTCTGAGCATGGAGCAATGTTGGGATCCTCCTTTCGTGTTTTAAGTGTGTGCAAATAAACTAACCCTTTGAGTTCATCCCATCTTTGGTTTTCTGCGGAGTTATTAATAAAAAATAGGAGGGCAGCACTGTGGCACAGTGGTAGCACTGCAGCCTCACAGCGCCGAGGTCCCAGGTTCGATCCCGGCTCTGGGTCACTGTACGTGTGGAGTTTGCACACTCTCCCCGTGTTTGCGTGGGTTTCGCCCCCACAACCCAAAGATGTGCAAGGTAGGTGGATTGAACATGCTAAATTGCCCCTTAATTGGAAAAATGAATTGGGTACTCTAAATTTATTTTTAAAATATATATAATAAAAAATTGGATCGCACCAAAATCGAGGGGTTGGGAAATACGCCACTTATGAAGAGGGAAACAAATCAAAAACACCTTTCTATTGATAGATGGGTGGGGAAAGGAGAAATTAATGGTGTTTAAATTAGCACCCCCTCCCCTCCTGTCTTAACAGAAGCCTCCACTCCAGGGCAAAGCAAGTGCAAGAGAGAATTCTTGAAATCCTAAGATTTAAATACATGCTACTTCAGCTCAGAAGCACCTTAAAGGTAAAGCAATTATATACAATTATCCCGTGTCTTTCAGTTATCAATGGGATGCAGATTCTCTTTATCAAATTTTCTTTACAAATACATGAATAGGATGGGAGTAGAGGGATATGGACCCAGGAAGTGTAGAAGATTTTAGTTTAGACGGGCAGCATGGTCGACACAGGCTTGGAGGGCCGAAGGGCCTGTTCCTGTGCTGTACTTTTCTTTGTTCTTTGTTCTACTTCTATAACCACAATCTTTTCTTGAAACTGTGTATATCTGTATGTGTATATATTAAAATGCTGAATAATAACTATCTTACATTTCGAACTTACGTAAAAACCTGTCATTTGTCTTGCTGACAGTTGCAGTACTCAAGGGTTAAAATTAAAAAAACACCAGCTTCAGTCATTCGAGAGGTGGAAAAAGGGAAATCATGCATTTCGTCTCTCCCTTATCCATAACACTATTTGTATGCTTATAATGACTTTTGGATTTCCTTTACGTTAACTGCCCATCTCTTCTCAGGTTGTCTCTTAGCCCCTCTTATATCCCTTTTTCACTTCCACTCAGCTTTCGATGTTCAGCTAGTTCACACTTAAATTAATAACCTACAAACTGGCATCGACACCTTTTTTCTGCTTCATCTGAGTCACAATCGCTTTCTTCATCTAAAAGACGGCACATCCAGCGCACAGAGAACTGCAATGGGAATGTCAGCCTTGTGATCCTATCAACTGGATTGGATTCAAAGCCACTGCTCCACTAGTCCCAGCTGCAGCATTTTAAAGCATTCATCAGTCAGAAGCAGTTGATCCTATTGTTCTCATTACTCTAGATCCAGGTTGTAATTGGCAATGTTTTAATTCTCTAATTATTTGATTTTGTTTCTGCATCCCATTGATAACTGAAAGACACGGGATAATGATATATAATTGCTTTACCTTTAAGGTGCTTCTGAGCTGAAAGGCAGATCAAAGAATTTAATTTAGGTAAGAGGCTGGAGGCCTAAGTTTAGACTTCATACTCTATAAAGCAATACTGCTGTTTTCTAATGCTACATTTAACTCAATAATTTTATTATAACTTATTGCGAGTGCAGTTGGGAGCACAGTAGATAGCACTATTGCTTCACAGCTCCAGGGGCCCAGGTTCGATTCCCGGCTTGGGTCACTGTCTGTGCGGAGTCTGCACGTTCTCCCCGTGTCTGCGTTGGTTTCCTCCGGGTGCTCCGGTTTCCTCCCACAAGTCTCGAAAGACGTGCGGTTAGGCAATTTGGACATTCTGAATTCTCCCTCCATATACCCGAACAGGCACAGGAATGTGGTGACTAGAGGCTTTTCACAGTAACTTCATTGCAGTGTTAATGTAAGCCTACTTGTGACAATAAAGATTATTATTATTATATTATAACCTAACAAAGGGGGCAATATTGAAAGAGGTCTTTGCAAGGAGGGAGAAGGGCGAGGGTTCACAATGACAGGAAAAGTGGTAAGGAGGTGGGTGAAGCAGATGAACAATGGGAGGCAGAAGGAAGACCGAGAGGAGGGCAGCTGGACTCCGGCAAAGCTGCATGAAAAGTGGGCTAACAAGGGGGGTCAAAGGTATACCACATTGTTTACTGGAAGGGGATGAACAAAGACTCCAGATGCTCTGGGTAGATGTCAAAGTGGGACCTTGCAGATGATGGTCTCGGGGAGAAGATGGTTGAATCAAGGATCAGACTTCCTTGTGAGGTTGCCAGCCTTTTTCCGTTGGGTCGCTGACATCTTGCACGGTCTGGTGAAGTCAAGTTAGTTGGAGAGAGTGATACGAGTGTGCTGGACTGGTGTTTAAATATGGCCCTGGAAACTTTGAACCCATTAGCTGAGGGCAGGTTGACAAATCAGCTGCCACTCCACTAAATGACTCAGAGGGGAACGCGCTTGTGCATAATTAATGAAGTTCCAAGTGCAGAATCTGCCACAGGAGACCTCTATTCTGGTCAGTTGGGAAAGAACCGCCAGAGTCCCCTACCACCGCACTTGGCCTGAAAATGGGAGAATTCTGCCAAATGTCTTTATTCTCAAATGAGCCCTTAGTGCCAGCACACAAAATCCCTCTTTGTGCTATTTTAAAACAGGGCTAACCTATAAAAACAAAACCAAGCAGGTGAACCAGCATTAAAAGAGCACAAAGAAAATTGTATGGTGCAGAAGAAGGCCACTTGGCCCATCTAATTAGTTCCACCACTCTGCTCTTTCCTCATGGAACTGTAAATCTTTCCTTTTCACTTTTTTATCCAATTCTGTTTTGAAAATTATGATTGAATCTGCTTCCACCGCTCTTTCAAACAACACCCGCTGAATCATTACAACCTGTTGTATAAAAAACATTCTTTACATTAACCACTCTAGTTCTTTTGCTAATTAGCTCAAAACTGCAATCCTTGGTTACCAACTTGCCTATCGGTAGGAAGGGTTTCTCCTAATTTACTCCATCAAAACTCCTCAAAATCTTTTCAGTCTTCCCTGAACCTTCTTTTCTGTGAGGCCGATTTTCTTTTATATTCTTTCAAGGGATGTGGAAATTGCTGGCTAGGCCAGCATTTATTTCCCAACCCTGTAAGCAGTAAATCCTGGCCTAGCCAGTGAGGCCCACAGTCTGTGAAAAAAATATCAAATAATTCCTTGCTGCTCTAGACTGGAATTTTCCAAATCCTCCTGCTGGTGGGATCTTTTAATCCCGCGAACGTCAATGGATATTTGAATGGCTCACTGCATCTGCTACGGGGGAACTGCCAAAGCGGGATCTTCAGCCCGCCCCCACGCCACGTTTTGCAGTGGTGGAGGCAGCCTGCAATTGGCCGGTGGTGTCAACGGGTTTCCCCATTGTTCGACCCTCCACTGTCAGCAAACCCACAGCGGAAGGTCGCCATTGTTGGGACCGGAAGATCACGCCTTCGGGAATGGCCAGAAATCTTTGACCCTAGCCTTTCCAAGTAACAATTGTAAGTTTAGTTTTTGTGCCTTTTTGTTAACTCCATTTCAATCAATGCTTATTCTATTATATTCACCATGAAACTATCTATTCAATCTATTCCATCAATGGGCTTTTCTTTCCCTCTGATTTTCCAATCTAATATTCTTCATTTGATTTCCCAGACTTCAACGGGAATAAAGTTTTGCAAACATGAAGCACATTGGAAGAATGTGAAGAGGGTGAAAGCAGAACTAGGGGGCATAGCCTCAAAATACAGGGAAGTAGATTTAGGACTGAGTTTAGGAGGAACGTCTTTACCCAAAGGGTTGTGAATCTATGGAATTCGTTGCCCAGTGAAGCAGTTGAGGCTCCTTCATTAAATGTTTTTAAGATAAAGATAGATAGTTTTTTGAAGAACAAAGGGATTAAGGGTTATGGTGTTATGGCCGGAAAGTGGAGCTGAGTCGAAAAAAGATCAGCCACGATCTCATTGAATGGCGGAGCAGGCTCGAGGGATCAGATGGCCTACTCCTGCTCCGAGATCTTATGTTCTTATGAATTCTGCCCTAGTTGATCTTCATCCATTTTACCATCATTGATTGGTGTTTATGTCATTGACCAGTCATAATTCAATATTAACTTGGAGGCAGGGAGGCCGTGCATGCTACTTTCTGTTGCTCTGGTGTTGCTGTGAGATGTAATTGGTTTAAAGGGATGGATTCTGGAATTTATCACCAATACTGAACAGTTTTTTTCTTCTTCTTTTCTTGCTGGCATTCAGATTTCCCTTTTCACTAAACCCAATTGTTCTATTTTCTTGTAGCTTACAGCATTATAAACGGCAACAAGAGGTTTCCAAGGGGGAAGCAGAAAGAAGGAGGAAGATTAACAGGGGTTGGCCGAGTCTGGAGAAGTGCCCTGTGCCCGTGCGCTGGTACATGCACACCTATATCTATAGATGGAGGTGAACATACTTTGTTCTGGCAGCTGGAGATGATGGGCCGGATTCTCCGACCCCCCCCCCCTCCAGGTCGGAGAATCCACGGGCGGCGGCCGGATTCCCGCCACGCCGGTCGGGGGCCGTTGACAGCGGCCCCCCCGGCAATTCTCCGGGCCCCGATGGGCCGAGCGGCCGTCCATCTTTGGCCAGTCCCGCCAGTGTGGGTTACTCAGGTCCCACACAACGGAACCTGGCAGGTGAGTATGCGTGGGCAGTCCTCGGGGGGGTGCGGGGGGGTCTGACCCCGGGAAGGGGTGGGGGGGGGCCACGGTGGCCTGGCCCGCAATCAGGGCCCACCGATCTGCGGGCGGGTTTGTTCCATGGGGGCATTTCATTCGTCCGCGCCGGGCCCTTGTAGTCTCCGCCATGGCCGGCGCGGAGAAGAGATGCCCCCGCGCATGCACCAAATTACGCCAGTCGGTCTGCGCATGCGTGGAATCACGCCTGCCGTTCCACACATGCGGGAGATCACGCTGGTACTTCGGCGCACGTATGAACTCGCGCCGTCCCATCGGCGCCGGCTAGAGCGGCGCCAACCCCTCCGCCGTCTACCTAGCTCCCGAAAATGCGGAGAATTCCGCACTTTCGGGGGCTGTTGACGCCGGAGTGGTTGGCGCCGGTTCTCCCGTCAGCGTGGGGAGTTAGTCCCCAGAAGGGAGAAACCCGGCCAGATTCCATTTTTTAAAGGAAGCTGCAAGAGCAGATGTGATGGGAGATAGTCTTATTTTCAATGACACTGCTTGAAAAAAGCCATAGCAGGGTGAACAGAAACCCACAGGACTTGACTTGAAGCTCATTTAGTCGATGGAGTCAAACAGCACTGCTGCACTTACCTGGTGACAGGTGTGAGAACTGTCTTTGCAGCGTTCAAATCACTATTTGTTGCAAGGACATCTGTTGCCAATGTGAACCATACATCGGCACAGCCTGTACCGCCACCTGCAGTCTCAAGCCTACACCCACTTCCATGGTGGGAGAAAGACAAACATGGCCTCGCAACTACCTCAAGTGGCACCACCTCCACTTGAGAAACCATTCGCAGGTGAGTCCAGCATTTTCATGCCTGCAGACTCTTTCCTGCCCCAGAAGGTAACTGTTTGACTTATGCCTCTACAGCCTTGGCTATGTCTGACCAACAAGTTGAACCTTTCCGAAAGCTGCAGATCTACTTGTTCTCTGAATCCACATATGGTCCACACCCCTTTAAGTGTAACTCTGCTGGACAAACCTACAATTGAGGTAGTGAATGATCATGCAAAATTCAATCCCATAGGATTTTGCCAATCTGTTAGGATTTCCAATGTTCCCAAACATTTAGAACTCACAAATGCAAAATGATCAGCTTCTATGCCCATTCTGGAGCTATTCTTCAGCAAAGCAAATGGACAATGTTCATGGAACCTCTAACCCTCTATGTACTGTGAACAGGAAGAACAAGAGCAATCCTTTGGTATATCACAGCAGCAGCATGTTTTATTTGTAGTCACGTTAGCTGCAGTATTGTACATTTAAACAATCAATCATTTTAAAAGATAACCAACTGGTCCATGCTAGAGTTTCTGCCCCAGATGAATGTCCTCCTATCCCTCAATATCCCCTCCAGGCCACACACCACCCCACCCGTGAAATATATCACCATTCTTTCATCATCTTTGGGTCAAAATCCTAGAATCCCCCCCACTCCCCCAACAGCATCGTAGGAACCTTTTCACCAAACACCAGTTCATGGAGGCGCTCACCACCACCTTCTCAAGGGTAATTTGAGATGTGCAATGAATGCTGCTCCAGCCAGTGACACAACCCAAAATTAAATAAAATAAAACTCATCATTTTATTCCTTTCTCCCTTGTGTACCTATCACGTTTCCCCTTAAATTCATTGAAGTTATATGCCTCAACCACCCCTTTGTCACCATCAGAACTCCATTCTAATCTCTCTCTGAGTAAAACCCATTTCTCCTCAATTTCGGACTGAATTTATGAAGGAGTATTTTACATTTATGATCCCTGGGTTTTGGCGACTTCTCCAAGTGTAAACATCTTTTCTACATTGTACCTTATCAAACTCTTTCATAATCTTAAAGATTTCAATCAGCTCACCCCACAATCTTTTCTGGGTAAAATTTCAATGCCCGTCATCTCCCTCCCACAAGCTCCACACCCTGCTGTCCATCCCCACCATGTTTCAATCTTTCCAAACAGGCATAGCCTCTCAGTTCTGGTACCATTCTGATAAATCTTCTTTTGCATTTGTCTCCAATGCCTCCATGCCCTTTATATAACATGCAGACCAGAACAGCTGACAGTCATAGAATTATGTGTCATGATATTCAAACACACACATCATGATAGACACACCAACAGACAAATCAGAACACACAACACCACAACCAATGACAGAAAGATATAAAAGCACAGACACGACCCCCGGTGGTCAGTATTAGCTGCAGAGGAGAACCAGGACACATCTGTTACCAAACACACTCAGGGAGACAGCACGTGCAGAGTATCCAGAACGAACTGTATTATAAGAGTTATAATAAAATAGAGTTGTACCATATACAACTGTGTTGGCTCATCTGTGCACCAGAGCACCCAACACCACATGGTACAGGAGTGGATCGATACCTGCCGGCATACCTCAGTGTACACAGACAACCAGCAGTGCCCAGGCAAAATGATAGAGCTCCCGGTTCCGCAGCCGCTCCAGTGCTACGGCGATCTCTACGAAAACTGGCGGCGATTCCGGCAAATGTTCGAATTGTTCCTGGTGGCAGCTGAACTCCAAGACCTGGATGATAGCGAAAAGATTGAATTTCTCCTCACCATCGCCGGTGCAAGGGCAAGAGAAATATTCACAAGGTTCAGGTTCTTCAGGAGGCAGCAAAGGTACGATTACCAGGCAGTCCTGGACAAATTCTCCAAGTACTGTGAAGAAAACGCAATCCAATCGGCAAGTAAAGGTAAGAAAAGCTGCAGTACTCACCTCGTGGCTGGGATCCCGGAGCCCGAATTCCCAGAAGCCAAAATCCCGGGCCTGAGAGAAGGCTGGGTCGAGGTCGGCGGCCATCTTGCTAAAGGTATAACGCTAGCACAGTTGCGCGAGCAGTGCGCAGAACCGGAAGTTTCGTTTGCGCATGCGCGAGATGCTGCGCATGCGCAGTCAAGAAAACGGCCATCGGTAAAGGAACAGCGATCTGAGCATGCGCAGTCGCTTCCTACGTGCTACATACCGAGCGTCAGGATGTCAGAGGCCCCAGACTGCACCAATTTAAAAGGGAAATGTCCCAAATCCAATTTAAAAGGGAAACGTCCCAAATCAAAAAACAAAAATCTGTTAAAGCTGTAAAACAACCTTCCCTCACCTGGAATGACAGCACAGTGCCGCAAATTGACCCAGGAGATGAATTTGACCTCCGAAGAACCCTCCGACAAGCAGTTACCTACGCACAAGCCGATGATTCCGACCTTGAATACTTCGATGACGATCTTTACAGTGTTTCCGGACCTCGCGAGCCCAATGATAGCTCCGTGGTCCTATATGACTATGACTCGGACGAACCTTTCGTGTTGCACATTGGCGGCCCCCACATTGAATCCGACGCAGATGCGGATTCATTTTTCGGATTTGAGGATCTTCAATCCAGCAGATATGACGTTCCAACTTATCAGTACCGGATGATGCTGCAGCCTGACATTAACAGACAGGGAGCGGTGCAAGCACACGGAGAGTGCCCTGCTGCCACACAGAGCGTGGTCCACGTCCCGCTCAACGTTCCCGACTCTATGAAAGAAGACATGCAAGACTCCAGAGTGCAGTCCTCGCATGAACCAGAAGTGACTCCAGTGTCACAAGCTTCCACAGCAAGCTCGTGGACAGACTCTACAATTGCAGAACTGCAAGACTCCAGAGCACAGTCCTTGCACGGACAAGAAGTGACTCCAGTGTCACAAGCCTCCACAGAGAGCTCGTGGACAGCCTCCACGATAGAGGCAACGCAAGACTCCAGAGCGCAGTCCTTGCACGAACAAGAAGTGACTCCAGTGTCACAAGCCTCCACAGAGAGCTCGTGGATAGCTTCCACGATAGAAGCAACGCAAGACTCCAGAGCGCAGTCCTTGCACGAACAAGAAGTGACTCCAGTGTCACAAGCCTCCACAGAGAGCTCATGGACAGCCTCCACGATAGAAGCAACGCAAGACTCCAGAGCGCAGTCCTTGCACGAACAAGAAGTGACTCCAGTGTCACAAGCCTCCACAGAGAGCTCGTGGACGGACTCCACGATGGAAGGAACGCAAGACTCTAGAGCGCAGTCCTTGCAGGAACAAGACCATGAGGGTCTAGCAACCTCTCCTGACCAACCAGCGGCAGACGATGCAAGTCTGCCATGCTCACGTGAACAGCAAGAAGGCTATAACAGCCTACCATGCTCCACTACACAGCAGCATGAACATGACGGTCTCTCATGCTACAATGAAGGGCACAGCGCTGAAGACTGTTCAAGCCCAACTGAAGACAAGCCAAAGGAATCGCCTCGTCCAAGCCCGAAGAAAAAAGGTTTATGCGCTGACCTTCAGGATCATTATAGCCGAACAGAGATTAATAATGCTGCACGGCCACAGAAGGATGCTGAGGATTTGCTAACGAAATTAATTGAATGTTTAACTTGCAAGGAGCAGACTGAGAATTGCCAGTGTTTTAGTACGGATCGAAAAAATGGACAAGACATTGATCCTCAGGTAATGGAAATAACACAACCTGAATCATATCTACAGCAGGGACAAATGTCTCCCTTCAACACAACACCGCAAAATCCCAACTTCGGAGACCAGCAGTTAGTCAGTAATGACTCTTCAAACCTTGAGGGGAACATTAATTGCATTGAACCTATACACGCTCCACTGATTATTGAGCAGAACATTGGAGCAAGAATCCTGAGGACACCGACATAGAGTAGCCAGATAACGAATTTAAAACCCACAGCAGTTTCAAGTGAACCAAGTGTGCTTTCCACTAATGGTGAAGATGCAGATAAGGTCGACCCGATTATCCATTGTACCACACTAACCCCAGTGATTAAGCAGTTATGTATGGGGAGTATAATGTGGGCAATTGAGAACAGTAAAAGAGAGACTGTGACCATGCCAGTCCCAGCAAAATCAGACCCAGAGACCATGAAGGCATGTACATTAGACAAAGATACATATGAGGCACCTGAGAAGAAAAGTGAAACGGAATGTTCTTTGGAAAATAGTACAATGTCGATAGAAACATTGGATCCTATATTCGAGACCATACCTATGGGAGAATTTGGGGGTAATAAACAAGGTTCTGCAATGTCTGGAGGAAGATTTAAAATTCCAAAGAAGAAAAGCCCAAATGAAGGACAACGGCAAGACAATGACAGTCCACCGACATGGTGTGCACCACCAGATGAAAACTCTGACAATTTACCCAACCCTAGTGAACAGCAAGCTGCTAATGAGGATCTATCCACGGGATGTGAGACGAGTGACGACAGCATCCCACTTCCCATGCAAAAGGTGCAAGGTGACAGACCTCGCCTAGTGCGTACCGAGGCACTCGACGATCACGGTGGGACCACTGACGACTGCGGTGGCAGCGCACCGCTTCCACCCTCGATGGCTCGACGCTCTCCACTGGTTGGTGCATTCCTGCATGTTCCGACTCCAGAAGTGCAGCTTCAGGGAATCTCGGCTGCCTCCAGTGAACCTGTTGGGACTCCGGACGGGGGGCATCGACGGAAGGCAGACCGGACTCCAGATGGGGAGCAGCCAAGCGCCGACTCTGATTCGCGCACGCCAGACCTTGCTCCGGACGGGCGGTGTCGCGGCCTCGGTGATGGCACGCTCAGGGTGACGGCGGATGCCACGGCGACAGGGAATGGATCGCGTGGCAGTCCCACTGGGTCGGCAGTGGCAACCAGCACCGGCGGTCCAAGATGGACACACCAATTCGCGCCATCGCCAGACGTTGATGCGAGCAACAATTCTCTCTCCAAGGCGACATGCTTCGACGTTTCTCTGCGGAGTCGCCCTTCCGGCACAGCAGGTGGCCGGAACCAGCGTACACGGTCTCGGCCAACTTCCACATCTGGCACAGTCATCGCCTTGCATGATATTAGTGATGGTGCTACTTCGATGGCAACGACCCATCGGCTACAAGATGCCGTCCACCACAAACATAAAAAGAAAAAGACTCCACCTTGTTCCTGGCATGCAGGGCGGATGGATTGGTGCGTAGGCGCAATCAGCGAGCTTTGCGCCGCCTTCCACGCTCGCAACTGAACCGTACGCACACGCCGGATCCTCCACTGGTTCCCAAGGATGACTTCGTGGAGATGCCACGGATCATGCCCCTTCCATCGCCACCAGAACCAAACCACAGCCAAGGCACCACTAACAAAGATGTTGAATGTTATATTTGCACGAATAAAAAAACCAAGCACTGCACGAAGTACAACAAATGGTAAAGTAGAGACTTCGGCAACAGCATCACCTCCAACAGTCCAAGGTGAACCAGCGTGACCCCAAATCTCCACAGCTGAACCGGCTTGAGGACCAGCCCATTCTTGAGGCGGTCACCCATTAGACTGGACTTATAACGCTGTTCATACGTTCAAAAAGTCAAACACTTCTGTATTATAACCTGTTGTTGTTTATTGTTCCAGATATCGTCTGACCAGACCAATGTTCAAGTTTTTTTTTTCTCTCGCATCCAAGTTTTGTTATGGTACAACCTTGTTAGTGTGACGCACCCGACATCGCCCCATGTAAATAGTTACGTCATACACACACGCTGTACATAACACACACACACACTCTTCGATGCACTCACGACACAATTATATTTATAACCACGTAGGCACATATCTTTGTAAAAAGGGGGGATGTCATGATATTCAAACACACACATCATGATAGACACACCAACAGACAAATCAGAACACACAACACCACAACCAATGACAGAAAGATATAAAAGCACAGACACGACCCCCGGTGGTCAGTATTAGCTGCAGAGGAGAACCAGGACACATCTGTTACCAAACACACTCAGGGAGACAGCACGTGCAGAGTATCCAGAACGAACTATTATAAGAGTTATAATAAAATAGAGTTGTACCACATACAACTGTGTTGGCTCATCTGTGCACCAGAGCACCCAACACCACATTATGTTCAGTTGCAATAGTATTTAGAGCACAGGGACAGGCCATTCTGCCCAAATGGTTCGTGCTGGTGTTTACACTCCCCAAGAGTCTCCAATCGAAACCTAGCAGTATATCTTCCTATTCCTTTCCCCCTCACCTGTGCATCTAAACTCCATTAGGCATGGCAAAATTTAAATTTAAATTGCAGACAGACAGAAATGAAGAGAATTTAAGAGATCTCCTACATACCGTTGCCAGCTTCTCAATATATTCATCTGGAGCACCCAGGGAAGCAAGTCCTATTTCCTGTAGGAATCAGTAGGGAAAAACAACAAGGACTACTCAGTAACATTCCTTAAGTGAAAGGTTTATACCAGCTAAACACAAGAGAGATTCAGGTGATGATGGCCATTTGGAAATAAAGCTACCCAGTGTGCCCTCTATTAATGGTATATTCAATCATTCCTGGGTTTATTCCATCACTTTCCCACCTAACTCCATTCCTTGCTGATTGAAGAACCTTTTGTCCTCAATCAAAATTCAACCTTTTTTATGATAGCACCAACAGCTTGCAATTATATATCACCTTCAACTAACAGTTAATAAACACTTACTGTTAAACTATACAAGGCTCAGAATCTCTTCGTGGGACTTAATAAACGACACACATCTTTAGGGGGAGAGGGTGGCATAGTGGTATTGTCACTAGACGAGTAAACCAGAGACCCAGAGTAATGCTCTGAGGACCCAGGTCAAATCCCACCACTGCTGATGGTGAAATTTGAAAGTCTAATGATGACCATGAAACCATTGTCGCTTGTCGGAAAAACCCATCTGGTTCACTATTGTCCTTTAGGGAAAGAAATCTGCCATCCTTACCTGGTCTGGCCTACATGTCACTCCAGACCTATGGTAATGTGATTGACTCTTAACTGGCCTCTGAAATGGCCGAGCACTGGGTGTAGGAGAATTAGGCATGGCCAATAAAGAATGTCCTTACCATGGGCCGGATTCTCTGTTCTGAGACTATGTGTTGACGCCGGCGCAGGATTTGTGGAGTTCCATGTCAGCAAAACTGGCGCCGCACCTGGACAGATTCAGTGACCGTTGAGGGGCTAGCACCGGCGGCAAGTGGAACACAATCAATTCCGATGAGAATGTTGCGGGATTCGCCGGATTCGCAATTGACACTCAGAAGGCTGACAAGCTGCAGCCGCGTATACACACGCCCTACACACACCATTCCAACCAAGAAGATGGCAGCAAGGAGAACGGCCCCCAGATTCACCGCGCTGAGATGGATACCCTCCTGAACGCAGTGAAGGAGAGGCGGTTGACCCTGTACCCCAGCCCAGGAAGGAGGCTGCCAGCCGTTGCCATTTGCTATGCCTGGGTGCAGGTGGCAGAGGCGAGCGCCACCAGCAACACCGTCTGGACACCCAGCAGTGCTGCAAAAAAACCTGCACAATCTTCTCCGGGCGGCCATTATGAGTACGCAGCACTGTGCCCCTGACACCAAACCCCAGCCCACACACCCTCCATCTCCAACCCAGAGGGCCTCAGAAGAAAACTGGCAGATCTGCAGCCCCTCACTGTGGCAGAGCAGAGGGCTCTGGACGTGGTCAGCGGCCTGGAGGAAAGGGTGGTCGCCGAGGTGGAGATCGGCTGCGGGCAAGGAAGTGAGACACCGCTTAGTTGCGGTTTCCCAACACCACCCCACACCATGCTCACCCCCACACAACACCCACACCACATCCACATCACCCTCACCATCACCCCCACCCTCACACCACCCTCACCCCCATCCTCACACCCCCCCCAACACACCTGGCCAGTGGTCTAATCATGCATCTTGTCTTGTGTATTGCAGAACCTGCTGGTGATGGGGTGGGTTCATCCGGTGCCCCCCTCCCCCGGCCAGTGCCACAGCCGACCCCCCGTGAGTCGAGCAGTGAGGAGGAGGGCAGTTCAAAAGGCAGCCCTTGACCCGTGACCCAGGACACCCCGGAGCTCAAGTTCAAGGATGACACGGATTTCCCATCACAGCTGTCTCCAACACCCTCCACCATCCCAGAGACACTCACCTTGGTTGGGCACTTTAGTAAAGAGGCCACGGGGACACTATCTGGCGCATACCACACAGCTGGAGGTACTGTGGAGGCCTCTGGCCCTGTCGCACATCCCTGATGCCAAGGGTACTGTCGGCTGGCGCTGCCCTTGCCAGCAGTATGATCCACTGCCCCTGCCCGGCGCCCCTGTAGGGGCTCCAGTGGGCGTTGCCCTTGAGTGGACCACGTGATGCCCCGCAGGGGGTTAGGTGGGGGTGGCGGGGGTCAGTAGTATGACGGAGGGTGAGGTGCAGGGTTGGGAGAGTGGGGGCCATACCGGTGGTGGGTGGTCAGTGAGGTGCGCAGCCACCCCCTCCCTCCACCCCCACCCCAGCCAGCCTGGCTGGTGTCCGGCCCATCAGCCCAAAGTCCCGCTTGCCGCAATTTCGGTGCCGTAACCGATTCTCCGCCCATTTGTGTTTCCCGATTCCGGCGTCAGCTAACAGAGAATCCCGCCCCATGACTCTCTCATCCTGTGAATCAATAAAGGATAGTACAAGCGAGAGTGACGCAGTAAAACTAAGCCTCTTTGAAACAACTTTCTTCACATTAATAGTTTGAAATGTTCTGGGGTGTAATTTGAGGCATGGTTCACTGACCTGTGAAAATTGGGCAAATTTCGGGTCTGCAAAGAGTGGCACATGTCCCAGCAACTCATGACACACGTCCCTAAAGGTGGGTTACAACATATTAAAGGGTAAGATATTTACTGCATTAATGGGATAGAGGAACAGGGGGTACTAAAACACAAATCACTAATAGTAGGGACATCGGTTAATGAAGCCAGAAAAATTCAAGTCAAGCACTGTGGTTGATGTCTAGAGGGATAGAACTGAATTGTGTGAGATTACGCTAAACTTATATAAAACCTTGGGAAGACCACACGAAGTATTGTGAACAGTTCTTCGGCGGGATTCTCTGATCCTGAAGGTTAAGTGTTGATGCCGTCGTAAATGCCGTCGCCTTTCACGACGGCGTCAACATGCCCTCAGGACCAGTGATTCTGACCCCTACTGGAGGCCAGAATGGCACTGGAGCGACCCACGCCGCTTCAGCTGCCGATGCCAGCGCCAAATGGGTGGCGCGGGTGGGCACATGCGCAGACCAACCGGCGCGAATGCGCGCTTGCGCAAACTGACCGACACGGTTGCGCACATGTGTGGTGGTTCCTTTCTCCACGCCGGCCCTGACGCAACATGGCGTAGGGCTCCAGGGGCCGGCGCAGAACAAAAGAGGCCTCCAGCCTGAGAGGCCGGCCTGCCGATTGGTGGGCCCCGTTCGCGGGCCAGGCCACAGTGCCACTGGGGTCGGACCCTCCCGCACCAGGCCGCCCCCGGATGGATGCACTCTGAGGTCCCGCCGGGTAAGACCACACGTGGACAGCGCCGGCAGGACCTGGATTTTTTTAACGCCCGCTCGACCCATCCCGGGAAGAGAATCGGCGGGGGGGGGGGCGGGGGGGGGGGGCGCGTAGAGCGGCCGCAACCGGCGCCGCGCCAGCGCCATTGGCGCCGATTCTCCGCTCTTCAGAGAATCGGCGTCGGGGTGGCGTCGCGCAATTTGCGCCCGGCCTGCCGATTCTCCGACCCGACCTGGGCTGAGAGAACCCCACCCCTTTATCTCCATATTGCAAAAGTGATAGAGAGGCACAGGAGAAGATGCCAAAATATATCTGCAAAGGATGATATCAGAACTGAAGGGATTTAACTGTCAGGAAAGATTGATCAAACTGGGACTCTTGTCTCTAAGACAGAGAAAGTGGAGGGTTGACCTAATCGAGGCCTTTACAATTATTAAATGTAGAGTAGATGAAGTGAAGATATTTTCACTTGTGGGAGAGTTAAAAACTAGTGACCATAAATATAAGATTTGTCACTTATAAATCCAGTGGAAAATTCAGAATAAACTTATTTCCCAGAGAGTGGTGAGAATGTGGAACTCATTACCACAGATAGTGGTTGAGGTGAATATTAAAGATACAGTAAAGGGGAGGATGGATAAATGCATGAGGGTGAAAGAAATAGTTTATGTTGATGGAATTAGATGAAGAGGGTTGGGAGGAGACTCATGGGGAACATAAACACTGGTATAGACCAATTGGGCTGCATGGCATGTTTCTGTGTCCTAAATTCTGTATCATCCTTGTTCATGATTCTCATTGAAACACATAAAATTCTTAATGGTCTTTGTGGGCTTCCTGCTGAGGGGATGTTTCCCCTGGTTGGGGAGTGAAAGGTTTTACATCACAGTCTCAGATTAAGGGATTGACTATTTAGGAATGAGATGAGGATACATTTCTTCACAAAAGGTTGTGAATCTTTGCAAAATTCTCTAGCGGCGTAGACGCTCAGCCATTGAGTACATTCAAGACTGAGGCAGATAGATTTTTGGGCACTGAAGGAATTAAAGGACGATGAAGGTGGATTTGAAGTAGAAGATCAGCCATGATTGTATTGAATGATGAAGCAGGCTCGAATAGCCTCGTCGTGTTCCAATTTCTTACCGACATGTTCAAGAAAGGTAGAACTGGGGCGGGATTCTACTCTACCCGGCGCGGCGAGGGTTTCCGGCGTGATGGAGTGGCGGGAACCATTCCGGCGTCGGGCAACCCCAAAGGTGCTGACAGTTTCTGTCATGATATTTAGATCAACATATCATGGTGCAATCAAACACACACTGATGGACATGCAGTAGGACCAACCAACACACACATAACATCACAGCCAATCACCAGTGAGAGCACACACACTATAAAAACAGGGGACACTACAGTTCCCGCTCATTCCAGCAGCAGCCAGCTCAGAGCACCGAGCTCAGAGCCTGCCACTCAGACATTCACCATGTGCTGAGTGCCTCACCCAGATAGTAATAGGACAGGGTCCACAGATTAGCTGGTAATGCACGTACCCAAGTTAGCAGTGTGCTGGTATAGTTAAGTAGATAATAAAATTGAGTTACACCATCTCCAGCCGTGTTGGATCGTTTGTACATCAGAACACCCAACACGACATAATACCAGAAGTGGACGCAAGCCAGCGCCTGTGAAACCTACCTGCAACGTATCAGCAATCCGCCGTCCTGCACCATGGAGAACATCAACCCGCCGCCGCCGCTCCGAATCGCTGGCAATCTCGGGGTCAATTGGAAACTGTTCAAGCAGCGCTTCCAACTCTTCCTCGAGGCCACAGACAGGGAGAATGCATCGGACACCAGGAAGATTGCCCTTCTTCTCTCCACGGCGGGGCAACAAGCCATCCACATCTTTAACTCCCTTACATTTACGGACGGCGAGGACAAAACCAAATGTGAGACAGTGCTCCTGAAGTTCGCCGAACACTTCAGCGTTGAAGTAAACGAGAGCTTCGAGAGGTACCTGTTCCAACAGCACCTGCAAGGTAAGGACGAACATTTCCAGTCTTACTTAACACACCTCCGCATCCTAGTGCAGTGCTGGGACCACCTCTGACTCCATGATACGCGACCAGATAGTTTTCGGAGTCATGTCGGACACCCTGCGCCAGCAGCTCATTCGGGTCAAGCAATCACCCTGGCAACTGCCGTCAAGACCTGCGTCCTGCATGACAATGCCACCAGCCGGTACTCACACATCCAGGCGGCCGAAACGGTGCAGCACAGGCCCCACGAGGCTGAGCGGGTCCAGACGATCGACTAGCTCCCGGGCCGCAGCCTGGAGGAGTCCAAGAACAAGCTGTCCCCGAGTCCAATGCACCAGCCGCTGTCAGTGCACAGCATTGATCCGGATGACGAGTGGTGTGCCACCCTGACGGTCAACCGATCATAGATCAGATTCCGCCTGGACACTGGTGCCTCCGTCAATCTCCTTGCATGGTCAGCATTCCAGACCCTGAAGGTTAAACCACCTATTCTGCCATCCAACTGTCAACTCGTTGACTATAATGGCAACGTCATCCCCGCCACGGGGTCGTGCCAGCTCGAAGTGACACACAACTCACGTAAAGCTACACTACCATTCGGAATCGTGGGCTCCTCAAAGGACTTTCTGCTAGGCGCACAGGCGTGCAAAATCCTCCACCTCGTTCGGCGTGTACACTCTCTCTCTCCAGAAGGCTCGTCTGATTTCCCTGATGCAGACTTTAGGGCGCAGCTCAACTCAATCCTCACGCACAACCAGGATGTTTTCGAGGGCATGGGCACACTGCCCTACACGTACAAAATCCGGCTTAAACAGGATGCCACCCCGGTAGTTCACGCACCTCGCAGGTTCCCAGCACCCCTCAAGGACTGCCTCAAGCAGCAGCTGCAGGACCTTCAGGACCAAGGAGTGCTTTCCCAGGTAACGGAGCCGACTCCATGGGTCAGCTCCATGGTGTGCGTCAAGAAGCCTTCCGGCGAGCTCCGGATCTGTATAGACCCGAAAGACTTAAATCGCAACATAATGAGGGAACACTACCCCATACCCAAACGTGAGGAAATCACGTGCGAGATGGCTCGGGCAAAAATATTCACCAAGCTTGATGCCTCGAAGGGTTTTTGGCAGATTCAATTGGATCAGTCCAGCAGGAAGCTGTGCACTTTCAACACTCCATTTGGCAGATACTGCTACAATAGGATGCCATTTGGCATCATATCGGCCTCTGAAGTGTTCCATCGCATCATGGAACAGATGATGGAGGGCATCGAAGGGGTGCGCGTCTATGTAGATGACATAATTATTTGGTCCAGTACACCGCAGGAGCACATCAGTCGCCTCCAGCGCGTCTTTAAACGGATACGGGACCAAGCCTTGCGTCTTAACCGAGTCAAATGCTCTTTTGGACAAACCGAGCTGAAGTTCCTGGGGGACCACATCTCCCAGTTGGGGGTGCGGCTGGATGCCGACAAGGTGGCAGCCATCACGGCCATGCAGAAGCCCACAGACAAGAAGGCGGTGCTACGCTTTCTCGGAATGGTCAACTTCCTGGGGAAGTTCATCCCCAACCTTGCTTCCCACACTGCAGCTCTCCGGCACCTTGTCAGGGAGACAACTGAATTCCAGTGGCTTCCCACCCACCAGCGTGAATGGGAGGAGCTCAAGGTCAAGCTCACCACCGCCCCGGTACTGGCGTTTTTCGATCCTGCAAGGGAGACAAAAATCTCGACTGACGCCAGCCAGTCCGGCATTGGGGCGGTGCTCCTGCAAAGGGGATGACACCTCATCATGGGCCCCAGTCGCCTATGCGTCATGGGCCATGACCCCCACAGATCAGCGCTATGCGCAGATTGAAAAGGAGTGCCTAGGCCTGTTGACTGGCGTTGACAAGTTCCACGACTATGTGTATGGCCTTCCGCAGTTCACCGTGGAGACTGGGCATTGAGAAGTGCCAACGGAGGGCCCGAGAGGCTGTGTACTGGCCGGGAATAAGTAAGGACATTGCTAACACTGTGCTCAATTGCCCCACCTGTCAGTGGTTTCAGCCGGCACAACCCCGTCAGACACTTCAGCCCCATGACTTGGTCACGTCCCCCTGGTCGAAGATGGACGTGGACATGTTCCATGCACTCGGCAGGGAATACATCATCATCATCGGCTACTTTTCCAGCTATCCAGAGGTCATACGTCTGCACGACACCACGTCATCGGCTGTCATCCGGGCCTGCAAAGAGACCTTTGCTCGCCACGGCTTTCCGCTCACCGTGATGTCAGACAATGGCCCCTGCTTTGCGAGTCAGGAATGGTCTTCCTTCGCCAGCTCATACAACTTCACACACGTGACGTCCAGTCCTCTGCATCCTCAGTCGAATGGCAAAACAGAAAAGGGCGTCCATACCGTTAAAAGGCTCCTCTGCAAGGCTGCTGATGCAGGATCTGACTTCTGCCTCACCTTGCTGGCCTATCGCTCGGCCCCACTGTCCACGGGCCTATCGCTGGCCCAGCTGCTTATGGGTCGCACCCTCAGGACCAGACCTCGACCATGCTCCGGTACATCGGCGGATGCAGCAACAGCGTGAGCAACAAAAGGCGACACATGATGTTCGGGCGACTGATCTTCCTGCCCTGGCACCTGGAGATAATGTCCGCATACACCTTCCGGAGGGCGGCTGGTCGGCAACCGCTGAGGTTCTCCGACAGATAGCTCCCCGCTCGTTCCTGGTTCGTCTGCCTGATGGCTCCATTCGCCGCCGCAATCAGCGTGCCCTTCGTCTGGTTCCGCGCTCGCTACGTGATCCTGCACCGGTGCCACGCCCTCCTGTTGTCCCTGCAATGGACTTTGTTGACCTTCTGGACACCCTGCATCCTCCTCACTCGACCGTGGCCCGGCCCATTCCTCAGCCGGTGGATCCTGACCCATCCTTGAGGCGGTCAACCCGAATTTGTCGCCCATCTGAGAGACTTAATTTATGAACCTTTACATATTGGACTCACTGACTTGTTCTGACATACTGTTTTTGTCTTTTTGCCATACTGTTTAAGATTTTGTTATTGTTTGTTAATGACATTGGTTTCGTTCTTGGTGTAACATAGTTAGTTTCTGCACCTGGCACCTTCCTGTGTATATAGTATAGCCACATGTACATATTGTTGTAAATATTGCACACACATGATTAGATGCACTCACCACACTTCTTTATTTATTATCATGTAGGCACATATTCTTTGGGAAAAGGGGGGATGTCATGATATTTAGATCGGCATAACATTAAGTAGTTAAGTAGTTAATAAAATTGAGTTACACCATCTCCAGCCGTGTTGGATCGTTTGTACATCAGAACACCCAACACGACAGTCTCCGCACCTTTACTAGGGGGCATAGGTTTAAGGTGAGAGGGGCAAGGTTTAGAGTAGATGTATGAGGCAAGTTTTTTACACAGAGGGTAGTGGGTGCCTGGAACTCGCTACCGGAGGAGGTGGTGGAAGCAGGGACGATAATGACATTTAAGGGGCATCTTGACAAATACATGAATAGGATGGGAATAGAGGGATACGGACCCAGGAAGTGAAGAAGATTGTAGTTTAGTCGGGCAGCATGGTCGGCACGGGCTTGGAGGGCCGAAGGGCCTGTTCCTGTGCTGTACATTTCTTTGTTCTTTGTTCTTTTGTTCTTAGGGGCTAAGCCTTCACCTTGAGGGGCTAGGCCCGCACCGGAACAGTTTCCGCTACACCTGCCGGCGGGAAAGGCCTTTGGCGCCATGCCAGCCTGGGCCGAAAGGTCAGCGGCTGCTGACGTCATCCATGCGCAGGGGAGGGGGTCACTTCCGCCTCTGCCATAGTGAAGACCATGGCGAAGGGGGAAGAAAAAGAGTGCCCCCACGGCTCAGGCCCGCCCGCGGATCGGTGGGCCCCGATCGCGAGCCAGGCCACCGTGGGGGCACCGGCGTGGGGTCGGAGAATCCCGCCCCTGATGTTTGAATAGATCAGGCAGATTGTGCTAAATATCTGAATTTAGATGAATTTTCCTCCCCACTATTTTCAGCTGAGTACTTCCTGTGTCCCACCAACTGCATGGAAATATTTAGCATGTTTATTGACCTCTTTTGCAATAGACTTTTGGCAAATAGTCTTAGATGAAGTCAATGTGCAAGCGGATGCTGTAAGGTGAACGGGATAATGAAAGGAAAGGAAGTGAAGGAGAGGAAAGATAAATTTTAATTTATTTAAAAAGTTAGCAAATACAGAGGACATCTGAAAATGTTGGTTGTGGCTCAGTGTGCCAAACTCTTGCTTCTTCAGTCAGAATGTCATAGGTCCAAGTCCCACTCTAAAGACTTGAGAACAAGTTCTAAATTGACACATCCTGTGCAGTACTGAGGGCTCAACACTGCTCCAATGTAGTTTTTCAGTTACAAAATCGCATGGCACTATTTGGAGAGCCTACAGTGGAAGAATGATATTTCAAAATTAATTCTTGGAACCTTGATGTTGATGGCTAGGCCTGCATTTATCGTCCATCCCCTAGTTGCCAATATGGAGGTGGTGCTGTCCCAGCTTCTTCAACCACTGTGTGAAGATGTTCCAGTGGTGGGAGGGAGTTCCAGGATTTTGACCATAAGGAACAGTGATATAGTTCCAATTCAGAATGGTGTGTGACTTGGAGGGGAATTTGTAGGTGGTGGTGTCCCCTTGCATCTGTTGCCCTTGTTCTTCCAGGTCACAAATTACTAAAATCAATGGTCAGGAATACTGCTATTTTTGTGTTAGCTTAGGGGAACAATACAATATTGAAATAGCCAGCCCTTTCAAACACACGCATGGAATAATGGCCGGCACGGTGGCACAGTGGTTAGCAGTGCTGCCTCACAGCACCAGGGACCTGGGTTCAATTCCAACCTTAGATGACTGTGTGGAGTTTGCACTTTCTCCCCATGTCTGCGTGGGTTTCCTCCAGGTGCTCTGGTTTCCTCCCACAGTCCAAAGGTGTGCAGGTTAGGTAGATTGGCCATGCTAAATTGCACCTTACCATCCAAGGATGTGTAGGTTAGGTAAGGTTACCATAAGACCATAAGACATAGGAGCAGAATTAGGCCACTCGGCCCATCGAGTCTGCTCTGCCGTTCAATCATGGCTGATATTTTCCTCATCCCCATTCTCCTGCCTTCTCACCATAACCCCTGATCCCCTTATTAATCAAAAATCTATCATTTTTGTCTTAAAGACACTCAGTGATTTGGCCTCCACAGCCTTCTGCGGCAAAACGTTCCACAGTTACGCGGATGGAGTGGGCCTAGGTAGGGGGCTCTTTCAGAGGGTCAGTGCAGACTTGATGAGCTGAATAACCTCCTTCTGCACTGTAAGAATTCTATGGTAATTTCACTTTGGAAGGTCCAAGATTTCATTTGGCTGCTAACAACAAAGCTAGCCCATTAAAACAGGATACTTACGGTTCTGGTGTGTACATCGGTTTCAATCCATGTCGAATGTACTGTGTGGAATGAAAGACTCGGAATGCGAGACCTGCCAGGAAATCCCGGGAGGACAGGAGACCAGCCACAGGACGCAGACGGAACCCCGTGCAAGCTTTAGACCATGAAATAAAAGTCAGGAGTCATTTTCTGTCTGTCTCTGAAGCATTTCTCCTTCAATTAGCAACTAGCAAAATGCATCAATATCAGAAAAATGTCAATTGGCAAGGCTTTGATCTTTGGATGAATTACATTTTTCATCACTTAAATTTTCCTGATTTGAATCTCACTTTTCACCTATCATGAATTTGTGGAACATTCAAACTTTATATAAAAATCTCCATCAGATCCAATTGATCCAAAACTGTTGCTCCTATCCTATCTCACAATAAGTCCAATTTATCCATTATCACCGGTGCTCCCTGACCTACACTGGCTCCTGGTCTTCCAATGCCCTATTATAATGTTCTTCACCTGGTCTGGAAATCCCTCCATGGCTTTTCTCTTCCCTATCATCAGTAACCTCTTCCTGTCCTACAACACTCCAAGACCTTTGCATCCCGCAATTCTGGCTTGTTGCGCATGTCCGATTTTAATCACTCTCCTATTGTGAAGAAGGAAGAAGGAGGCCTATGTGAAGATGAGGAGTGAAGTTTCAGTTGGGGCGCTTGATAGTTACAAGGTAGCAAGGAAGGATCTAAAGAGAGAGCTAAGATGAGCAAGGAGGGGACATGAGAAATATTTGGCAGGTAGGATCAAGGAAAACCCAAAAGCTTTCTATAGGTATGTCAGGAATAAAAGAATGACTAGGGTAAGAGTAGGGCCAGTCAAGGACAGGGATGGGAAGTTGTGTGTGGAGTCTGAAGAGATAGGCGAGATACTAAATGAATATTTTTCGCCAGTATTCACTCAGGAAAAAGAGAATAATGTGGAGGAGAATGCTGAGACCCAGGCTATTAGAATAGATGGCATTGAGGTACGAAGGGAAGAGGTGTTGGCAATTCTGGACAGGCTGAAAATAGATAAGTCCCCGGGGCCTGATGGGATTTATCCTAGGATTCTCTGGGAAGCCAGGGAAGAGATTGCTGGGCCTTTGGCTTTGATTTTTACGTCATCATTGGCTACAGGAATAGTGCCAGAGGACTGGAGGATAGCAAATGTGGTCCCTTTGTTCAAGAAGGGGAGTAGAGACAACCCCGGCAACTATAGACCGGTGAGCCTCACATCTGTTGTGGGTAAAGTCTTGGAGGGGATTATAAGAGACAAGATTTATAATCATCTAAATAGGGATAATATGATTAGGGATAGACAGCATGGCTTTGTGAAGGGTAGGTCATGCCTCACAAACCTTATCGAGTTCTTTGAGAAGGTGACTGAACAGGTAGACGAGGGTAGAGCTGTTGATGTGGTGTATATGGATTTCAGTAAAGCGTTTGATAAGGTTCCCCACGGTAGGCTATTGCAGAAAATACGGAGGCTGGGGGTTGAGGGTGATTTAGAGATGTGGATCAGAAATTGGCTAGCTGAAAGAAGACAGAGGGTGGTGGTTGATGGGAAATGTTCAGAATGGAGTTCAGTTACAAGTGGCGTACCACAAGGATCTGTTCTGGGGCCGTTGCTGTTTGTCATTTTTATCAATGACCTGGAGGAGGGCGCAGAAGGGTGGGTGAGTAAATTTGCAGACGACACTAAAGTCGGTGGTGTTGTCGACAGTGCGGAAGGATGTAGCAGGTTACAGAGGGACATAGATAAGCTGCAGAGCTGGGCTGAGAGGTGGCAAATGGAGTTTAATGTAGAGAAGTGTGAGGTGATTCACTTTGGAAGGAATAACAGGAATGCGGAATATTTGGCTAATGGTAAAGTTCTTGGAAGTGTGGATGAGCAGAGGGATCTCGGTGTCCAAGTACATAGATCCCTGAAAGTTGCCACCCAGGTTGATAGGGTTGTGAAGAAGGCCTATGGAGTGTTGGCCTTTATTGGTAGAGGGATTGAGTTCCGGAGTCAGGAGGTCATGTTGCAGCTGTACAAAACTCTGGTACGGCCGCATTTGGAGTATTGCGTACAGTTCTGGTCACCGCATTATAGGAAGGACGTGGAAGCTTTGGAGCGGGTGCAGAGGAGATTTACCAGGATGTTGCCTGGTATGGAGGGAAAATCTTATGAGGAAAGGCTGATGGACTTGTTTTCGTTAGAGAGAAGAAGGTTAAGAGGAGACTTAATAGAGGCATACAAAATGATCAGGGGGTTAGATAGGGTGGACAGTGAGAGCCTTCTCCCGTGGATGGAAATGGCTAGCACGAGGGGACATAGCCTTAAACTGAGGGGTAATAGATATAGGACAGAGGTCAGAGGTAGGTTCTTTACGCAAAGAGTGGTGAGGCCGTGGAATGCCCTACCTGCAACAGTAGTGAACTCGCCAACATTGAGGGCATTTAAAAGTTTATTGGATAAGCATATGGATGATAATGGCATAGTGTAGGTTAGATGGCTTTTGTTTTTTGACTTCCCATGTCGGTGCAACATTGTGGGCCGAAGGGCCTGTACTGCGCTGTATCGTTCTATATTCTATGTTCTATTGGCAGCATAGAATCCCTACTGTGCAGAAGAAGGTATTCGGTCCATTGGGTCTGCACCAACACTCTGAAAGAGCACCCTACCTAGGCCCACTCCCCCACCCTATCCTCACCTAACCTTTGCACACTAAGCGGCAATTTAGTATCGCCAATCCACCTAACCTGCACATCTTTGGACTGTGGGAGGAAACCGGAGCACCCGGAGGAAACCGACGCAGACACAGGGAGAAAATGCAAACTCCACACAGACAGTCACCCCAGGTTGGAACTGAACCCGGATCCCTGGCACTGTGAGTCAGCAGTGCTAACCACTGTGCCACCGTACCAAACCCTAACTTCTGAATTAACTCCCTAAACCTTTCCACCCCTCCTCCAGGGTTGACCAAGTGTTTGGTACCTGTTTTGAAATCCCTTTGTGCATCTCTGTTAAATTTATGGCTGAATATGACAGCTGTGAAGAACCTTGGGAAGTTTTACTATGCTAAAGGCACCATATAAATACAAATTATTTGTTTTCTCTTTATTACTCACATTGTAAGAACTTGGAGACATCCTCAAGTTGTGGAATGTTCCGCTCCCGATAGCCACAGTACTGTTCCAGCAATGGAAACACGCGATTGTGTTCGCGACATGCATAGGTTGGGTAGAGCGTCTTCAATTCTCGAAATACAATACTCCAGGTTTTCCTCTCATCCTCTGTATATTCCACTCTGGGAATCACATCGCCACTTTGATAAGACAGAACGACAAATTTATCAAATGAAAATCGCTTATTGTCACGAGTAGGCTTCAATGAAGTTACTGTGAAAAGCCCCTAGTCGCCACATTCCGGCGCCTGTTCGGGGAGGCTGGTACGGAAATTGAACCGTGCTGCTGGCCTGCCTTAGTCTGCTTTAAAAGCCAGCGCTTTAGCCCAGTGCACTAACATCAAACGTGCCACAAGCTGAAAAAGTGTTGCCTCCAATTGCTACAATTTTTGCATGAATAATAACCACACTTCTAGAAACATAGGAACAGTAAGAAGCCATTCATACCCTCAAACCTGTTCTGTCATTTAACCAAATCATGGCTGATCTGAAACTCCAGTTACTTCCCTTGGCTCCATATCCTGACCCTATGAAACTCTGTCATCCTCAGTTTTGAAATTTGCAATTGGCAATACCCACCCACTTTGCAGCAACAACATTTTATTGGTGAAGGGTTTCCACTACCAGAGGTACTTCCTGATATCGCCACTCCAACTTTAAGGTTATACAAGTGGAGAGTATTCCATCACACTTCTGATTTGCACCTTGGCGATGGTGGTCAGGCTTTGGGGGCCAGGAGGTGAGCTATCTGCAGAATTCCCAGCCTGATACCAGTCCTTGTGGTTACAGTTTTTATATGGCTTGTCAAGTTCAGCTTCTGGTCAAGAGCAACCCCCAGAATTTTAAAGGTGTCAGATTCTGTGATGGCAATGGCATTGAATGTTACAATCTCACATGTTGGGCATGGCTATTGCCTGACACTCATGTAACGCAAATATCTTGCCACTCATCAACCCATGCCTGGATGTTATATTTCTATTATGTCCCTTTGAAATCTGCTGATCAGTACTTGTGACTTTGTCAGTTTGGATCTTGATGTTTTCTCCTTTGTACATCAGGTGCTGCAACTGATGTTGCCCTCAAAGACCAACTAGGCTCAATTAAGGAAAGGACCACTGTGAGAGAAGAAAATCTTGAAGGGGAAGGGGGCTACACGGTAGCATCGTGGGTATCACTGTTGTTCCACAGCTCCGGGATCCCTGCGGTCCTGTGATTTAGTAATTCAATTAACCTCCCACATATACGG
Source organism: Scyliorhinus torazame (assembly GCF_047496885.1). Taxonomy (NCBI): domain Eukaryota; kingdom Metazoa; phylum Chordata; class Chondrichthyes; order Carcharhiniformes; family Scyliorhinidae; genus Scyliorhinus; species Scyliorhinus torazame. Next base: position 92,838,151 of record NC_092725.1, on the reverse strand, counting down.
CGTCATTCTCTGACCCCCCGCCGGGTCGGAGAATGGCCGTTGGCCGCCGTGAATCCCGCCCCCGCCCCCGCCGAAGTCTCCGCTCCCGGAGATTGGGCGGGGGCGGGAATCCGGCCGCGCCGGTTGGCGGGACCCCCCGCTGGATTCTCCGGCCCGTATGGGCCGAAGTCCCGCCCAGGAATTGCCTGTCCCGCCGGCGTAAATCAAACCTGGTATTTACCGGCGGGACCAGGCGGCGTGGGCGGGCTCCGGGGTCCTGGGGGGGGGGGCGCGGGGCGATCTGACCCCGGGGGGTGCCCCCACGGTGGCCTGGCCCGCGATCGGGGCCCACCGATCCGCGGGCGGGCCTGTGCCGTGGGGGCACTCTTTCCCTTCTGCCTCCGCTACGGCCTCCACCATGGCGGAGGCGGAAGAGACTCTCCCCACTGCGCATGCGCGGGAAACTGACAGCGGCTGCTGACGCTCCCGCGCATGCGCCGCATTTCCGCGCCAGCTGGCGGGGCAACAAACGCCATTTCTGCCATCTGGCGGGGCGGAAATCCCTCCGGCGTCGGCCTAGCCCCTCAATGTTGGGGCTAGGCCGCCAAAGATGCGGAGACTTCCGCACCTTTTTGCCGGCGCGATGCCCGTCTGATTTGCGCCGGCTTTGGCGCCAGTCGGCGGGCATCCCGCCGTTGGGGGAGAATTTCGCCCATAGTGTTTTTGCACACAATAATCCCTTCAAAATCCAGAAATTAAAAGGCTGACAACTTCCCAATCTACTCCGAGCAGCATGGTAGCACAGTGGTTAGCACTGTTGCTTCTCAGCGCCAGGGTCCCAGGCTCGATTCCCGGCTTGGGTCACTGTCTGTGTGGAGTCTGCACGCTCTCCCTGTGTCTGCGTGGGTTTCCTCCGGGTGCTCCAGTTTCCTCCCACAAGTCCCAAAAGACGTGCTATTAGGTGAATTGAACATTCTGAATTCTCCCTCTGTGTACCCGAACAGGAGCCGGAATGTGGTGACTAGGGGCTTTTCACAGTAACTTCATTGCAGTGTTAATGTAAACCTACTTGTGATAATAAAAAATTATTTTAAAAGGCCATTTTAGGACCCTCTAGACATGTATGCCAACTTGGGTTTATTAGCAGTTCCATTGTTGGAGAACAGTTCTGGGTATGATAAGCTTGGCTGGTGATTAAATTGAGCCGCATAAGGGGCGGCATGGTGTCGCACTGTTTATGACTGCTGCCTCACAGTGCACATTATCCCCATGCTTGCGTGGGTTTCACCCCCACAACCCAAAAGATGTGCAAGGTAGGTGAATTGGCCTTGCTGAATTGCCCCTTAATTAGAAAGAAATAATTGTCTGTATTAAATTTATAAAACATTTGTGCGGCATAAATATTGACAGAATGTGACAAAAGGGAAAAAGCTTCTCAGTCAAGAAGCTGAATAAGTGAAGAAACACCATCAGTAAAGTACAAAGTATACAAAAGGTTATCAAAAGACAATTGACTGGAAACAAAGAGCAATGGTTGGCTGTTTTTTGAGCTGGAGGGAGATTTGCAGTGGAATTCCCCAGGGGTCGGTTTTGGGACTCCTGCTTTACCTCATATATATTAATTATCTCCATCTTGGTATAAAGGGAAACATTTCAAAATTTTCAAACAATAAAAAACTTGGAAGCACTGTGAGGAAGACAGTGAAAAATTTTAAAAGGGCATCGACAAGTTGGTGGGTTGGGCAGAAAGATGGGAGATGAAGTTCAATGAGGAGAAATATGAGGTGATTCATTTTGACAGGAAGAACATGGGGAGACAATATAGAAGAAAAGGTAAAATTGTAAAAAAGTTGCAACGACAGAGGAATCTGGGTGAATGTGTGCATAAATCATTAAAAGTGCCATGGCAGATTGAGAGCATGATTAATAAAGCATACACTATCCTGGGATTTGTTAATCCTTTGTTGCAACATTTCTTTGAGTCTGTGAGGATGGACATAAAGATTTTTTTTTTTTTAATTTGCTTTCTCTATGTGATGTAAGTCTAAATTAAGTGTTAAAATGAATGCTCACACCAGGATAGAATCTCCGAATGGACAATGAACACACGCGCACACACTACTTTCACACAGATCTTGACCAGTAGGATTTCTGTTGATCAGAAACTGAACTGAACCAGCGAAGAACTGGACAGTAACTCACCTCCTGACTCACCAAAGTCTGTCCACCATCGACAAGGCACAAGTCAGGTGTTTGATTGCCTGGACCTGTGCAACTCCAACATAACTCAAGAAACTCAACACCATCCAGGACAAAGCAGCCCGGTTGATTTGCACTCCTTCCAGAATAATAACATTCTCTCCCTCTACCACTGGCAAACATTGACAGCAGGGTGTACCATTTATAGGGTGCACTGCAGCAAGGTTCCTTTGACGGCATCACCCAAACTTGTGAACATCTATCACCTAGAAGAAGCTGAACAGCAGGCACAGGGGAACACCATCACCTGTAAGTTCCCCTCCAAGCCACACAGTATCCTGACTTCGAACTATACCACTGTTCCTTCACTTCCGCTGGGTCAAAATGCTGAAAAACCCTCCCAAACAGCGTGTGACCACATGGTTAGTAATGGTTTAAGACAAAATGTCACTACCTATTTCTATGGATTATAAGTTAGGGTGGGTATCCAATGCTGGCCTTACCAGTGACATCTACAACCTGTCAATTAAAAATACTTTATAAAACGCATATTGGTGCTGTGGGCATAAAGATTTGATTGTCTGGTTTGTTGTCCTCACAGTTTTCAAACCATTAGGAGCATAACATCGGGAATGTCACAAATCAGACATGTCAGATTCAATTTTCAGTTCCCACTGAGGAAGGATACACTGGTGCAACGCAGATGCAGAGGAATGTTATCAGGGCTTAAAGTGATAGGTTATGAGGATGGGTTGCTAAACTTGGCTGAGTTTAGAAGATTGAGGGGTGGTCTGATTGAGGTGTTTAAAATGATAAAGGGAAATTATTTGATAGATACAGATAAACTAGCTCTGCTGGTGGTAGGAACATACACAGAGCAGAATTATAAAATTGAAGCCACTGAGCAATGAAATCAGGAGGTTAAGTAAGGTTGAAATTGGTAGATTGCTGTTGTATAAGGAAATCAAAGGATTTGGAGCAAAAACTGACCAACGGAGTTGATACACAGACCAGCCATAATTTAATTGAATGTTAGAATAGATTAGCAATGATCTAACTATATGTTGGAATAGATTAGCCATGATATAATCGAATGTTGGAATAGATTAGCCATGATCTAATCAAACGTTGGAATTGATTAGCCATGATATAATTGAATGTTGGAATAGATTAGTCATGATGTAATCGAATGTTGGAATATATTAGCCATGATCTAATCGAATGTTGGAATAGATAAGTCATGATCTAATCGAATGTTGGAATATATTAGCCATGATCTAATTGAATGTTGGATTAGGCCAGCCATGGTCTAACTGAGCATTTAGATAGACAAGCCATGATTTAATCAAATGTTGGAATATATTAGCCATGATTTAATCAAATGTTGGAATAGATTAGCTATAATCTAATCGAATGTTGGAATAGATTAGTCATGATCTAATCGAATGTTGGAATAGATTAGCTATAATCTAATCGAATGTAGGAATGGATTAGCCGTGATCTAATCGAATGTTGGAATAGTGTGGCCATGATCTAATCAAACGTTGGAATAGATTAGTCACTTTCTAATCGAATGTTGCAATAGATTAGCCAAGGTCTCATTGAACATTGGAATAGATTAGCCATGATCTTATTGAATTTTGGATAGATTAGCTCTAATCTAATCGAGCATGAAAATGAAATGAAAATCGCTTATTGTCACAAGTAGGCTTCAATGAAGTGACTGTGAAAAGCCCCTAGTCGCCACATTCCGGCGCCTGTTCGGAGAGGCTGGTACAGGAATTGAACCGTGCTGCTGGCCTGCCTTGGTCTGCTTTAAAAGCCAGCGATTTAGCCCATAAACCAGCATTGGAATAAATTAACCATCATCTGATCAAACGTTGGAATAGATCAGCTATGATGTAATCGGATTTTTGGAACAGACAGCTATGAGGTAATCGAACATTGGAATTAATCAGCTATGATCTAATTGAATGTTGGAATTGATCAACTATAATCTAATTGAAGGTTGGGATTGATCAACTATGATCTAATTGAAGGTTGGGATTGATCAACCATGATCTAATTGAAGGTTGGGATTGATCAACTATAATCTAATTGAAGGTTGGGATTGATCAACTATAACCTAATTGAAGGTTGGGATTGATCAACTATGATCTAATTGAAGGTTGGGATTGATCAACCATGATCTAATTGAAGGTTGGGATTGATCAACCATGATCTAATTGAAGGTTGGGATTGATCAACTATAATCTAATTGAAGGTTGGGATTGATCAACTATGATCTAATTGAAGGTTGGGATTGATCAACCATGATCTAATTGAAGGTTGGGATTGATCAACTATAATCTAATTGAAGGTTGGGATTGATCAACTATAACCTAATTGAAGGTTGGGATTGATCAACTATGATCTAATTGAAGGTTGGGATTGATCAACCATGATCTAATTGAAGGTTGGGATTGATCAACTTTAATCTAATTGAATGTTGGGATTGGTCAACTATGATCTCATTGAAGGTTGTGATAGATCAACTATAATCTAATTGAAGGTTGGGATTGATCAACTATGATCTAATTGAAGGTTGGGATTGATCAACCATGATCTAATTGAAGGTTGGGATAGATTAACTATAATCTAATTGAAGGTTGGGATTGATCAACTTTAATCTAATTGAAGGTTGGGATTGATCAACTATGATCTAATTGAAGGTTGGGATTGATCAACCATGATCTAATTGAAGGTTGGGATTGATCAACTATGATCTAATTGAAGGTTGGGATTGATCAACTTTAATCTAATTGAAGGTTGGGATTGATCAACTATGATCTAATTGAAGGTTGGGATTGATCAACCATGATCTAATTGAAGGTTGGGATTGATCAACCATGATCTAATTGAAGGTTGGGATTGATCAACTATAATCTAATTGAAGGTTGGGATTGATCAACTTTATTCTAATTGAAGGTTGGGATTGATCAACTATGATCTAATTGAAGGTTGGGATTGATCAACTATGATCTAATTGAAGGTTGGGATTGATCAACCATGATCTAATTGAAGGTTGGGATTGATCAACTATGATCTAATTGAAGGTTGGGATTGATCAACTTTAATCTAATTGAAGGTTGGGATTGATCAACTATGATCTAATTGAAGGTTGGGATTGATCAACCATGATCTAATTGAAGGTTGGGATAGATCAACTATGATCTAATTGAAGGTTGGGATTGATCAACTATGATCTAATTGAAGGTTGGGATTGATCAACCATGATCTAATTGAAGGTTGGGATAGATCAACCATGATCTAATTGAAGGTTGGGATAGATCAACTATGATCTAATTGAAGGTTGGAATTGATCAACTATGATCTAATTGAAGGTTGGGATTGATCAACTATGATCTAATTGAAGGTTGGGATTGATCAACTATGATCTAATTGAAGGTTGGGATTGATCAACCATGATCTAATTGAAGGTTGGGATAGATCAACTATGATCGAATTGAAGGTTGGGATTGATCAACCATGATCTAATTGAAGGTTGGAATTGATCAACTATAATCTAATTGAAGGTTGGGATTGATCAACTATAATCTAATTGAAGGTTGGGATTGATCAACTATGATCTAATTGAAGATTGGGATTGATCAACTATGATCTAATTGAAGGTTGGGATTGATCAACCATGATCTAATTGAAGGTTGGGATTGATCAACTATGATCTAATTGAAGGTTGGGATTGATCAACTTTAATCTAAATGAAGGTTGGGATTGATCAACTATGATCTAATTGAAGGTTGGGATTGATCAACCATGATCTAATTGAAGGTTGGGATTGATCAACTTTAATCTAATTGAAGGTTGGGATTGATCAACCATGATCTAATTGAAGGTTGGAATTGATCAACTATGATCTAATTGAAGGTGGGAATTGATCAGCTGTCATAGAATTTACAGTGCCATTCAGGCCATCATGTAAGCACTGGCCCTTGGAAAGAGCACCCCAACGAAGACCACACCTCCACCCTATCCCCACACCTCCACCCTATCCTCTATCCCCACAGCTCCACCCTATCCCCGTAACCCTACCTAACCTTTTTTCGACATGAAGGACAATTTAGCATAGTCAATCCACTTAACCTGCACATCTTTGGACGGTGGGAGGAAACCGAAGCTCCCGAAGGAAACCCACGCAGACACGCGGAGAATGTGTAGACTCCATACAGACAGTGACCCAGGCCGGGGATATCGAATCTGGGACCTTGGTGAAGCAACTGTGCAACCACAGTACCACCGTGCTGCCCTATAATCTAATTGAATGTTGGAATTGATCAACTATGATCTAATTGAAGGTTGGAACAGGGTTGAGCAGCTGAATGGACTCCTCTGGATCCAAAGTCATAAGGGAATCACAGATGGGCAGCTGGTGATTATTGTCCATAAACATTATTAACCTTAGCACTTCGCATAGTTACTACAGCTGGGCTAGGTGAAGGCCATTCGGCCCATTGTTTCTACAATGAAAAACTTGCATATCAACTACATAGACAAGTTAGAAAGGTTTCACAAGGAACTTACTTTTGAACAAACTGTCTAATTTACTTCCTTTGGTTTGATTGTGAGGGGTGAGGGTGGAGGGTGGTGGTGTGCAGAATTAAAACTGCTAAGCACAGCTGTGATAGAATAAAGGTGGAATAATAAAAGGTGAATTACATCAGTACCCTTTACAATATTGTGTACAGTGCTCACTTAAATGTAAATTCTAACCTCTTCAATGTTATGATGAATATTGCTTAGAGCAGCATCATTCAGTGTTCAGGCCTTTGTAGTTGTGTCTGATTAAGCTGAGCAATTAGACAACAAAGACTGCTTGCCTAATAAATATATTTATAGGCACAGTTCCATTCACTTCTGCTAGTCAAAGGAGAAAAAACACCACAGCTGTATATGGGATGCAGGGTTAGCTATTTGCAAGCATTTTATTATAGAATCATAGAATCTTACAGCATAGATGAAAGTTATTCAGCCCATCATGCCGGTGCTAGCTCATTAAGAGAGCTACCAATTCATTGCACTTTCCAGCCAAATTTTCTCCTTTTCAAGTATTTATCCAATTTGCCCTTTTGATAATTGCTATTGAATCTGCTTCTACTGCTCTTTCAGGCAGTGGACTCCTGATCGCAACAACTCGCTGCGTAAGAGAAAAATGGTGCTTCTCATCTCCTGTCTGTTTCTTTTACTGATTATCTTCAATTTGTGTCTCTGGTTACTGATGCCCCCGCCTCTGCCAGCGGAAACATTTTCTCTGCCTTTGCGTTATCTAAACCACTTCATGTACCCTGGGCATGTTTCTCCCAGTCCGGGGCCGGGCCGGAGAATCCCCATGACCGGCGCGAATCGCACCACGCCGCCCCGATGCCGATACGCGATTCTCCACAGAGCGGAGAATCGGCGCCATTGGTGCCGGCGTGGTTGGCGCAGCGCCGGTCGCGGGCCGCTCTACGCGGCTGCCCTGCCGATTCTCGGGCCGGGATGGGCCGAGCTGCCGTCGTGGAAATGCAGAGTCCTGCCGGTGCCGTTCTAACCTACTCTCAGCTGGCGGGAACTCAGCGTTGAAGGGTTGGGTGGCGGCCTGAGGAGGGGAGGGGTGTCCGACGCCGGGGGGGGGGCTCTGATGTGGCCTGGCCCGTGGGACCCACCGATCGGTGGGCCGGCCTCGCTGTCTCCCGGCTTCCTTTCTTCCCCGCCGGCCCCTGTACTCGTGCGCCATGTTGGGTCGGGGCTGGCGCGGACAAGGGAGGCACCGTGCATGTGCGGAAATCACGCCGGTGGGACTGCGCATGCGCGGATTTATGCCGGATCCACTGTGCACGCGCGCATCCCTCGGCGCCCATTCCACGGCCGGATCAGCAGCTGGAGCGGTGTGAACCGTGCCAGGGCCCCGCTGGCCCCCTGTAGGGGCCAGAATTGCTGACCCTGAGGCCGTATTGCGCCGTCGGGAAACACGATGCCGCTCCCGATGGCGTCAACACTTAGCCTCAGGATCAGAGAATCCCGCCCCCTATATTTGGTATATTCAGAGAGGTGAAGGCTCATTGGCTTTTGTTGTACTCACTGTCGATAGTTGTATGCAATATCTGCAAACTCCTTCCTGCGAGCTCGATACACTGAGTCTGTAAAACCCTGAGAATGTAGCACAAGGATTCTATCATTAAAATGACAGGTTTAATAACTTCTTTTTATAAATGTAAAGTACCCAGTTCTTTTTTTCCAATTAAGGGGCAATTTAGCATGGCCAATCCACCTAACCTGCACATCTTTTTTTTGGTGTTGTGGGAGTGAGACCCACGCAGACAGAGGGAGACTGTTGTGGGCAGCACGGTAGCACAGTGGTTAACACAGTTGCTTCGCAGCTCCAGGGTCCGAGGTTCGATTCCCGCCTTTGGTCACTGCTGGGGTAGTCTGCACGTTCTCCCCGTGTGTGCGTGGGTTTCCTCCGGGTACTCCGGTTTCCTCCCACAGTCCAAAGATGTGTAGGTTAGGTGGATTGGCCATGCTAAATTGCCCTTAGTGTCCAAAGATGTGAAGGTGAGGTGGGGTTACTGGGTTGCGGGGATAGGTTGGAAGAGTGGGCTTAAATGGGGTGCTCATTCCAAGGGCCAGTGCAGACCCGATGGGCTGAATGGCCTCCTTCTGCACCTAAATTCAATGATTCTATACAAACTCCACACAGACAGTGATCTGGGGCAGGAATCAAACCCGGGTCCTCACTACCGTGAAGCAGCAGTGCTAACCACTGTTTCACCATGCTGCCCCAACAGGTTTAGTAACTGAGGGGGTATTTTTGATTAACATGTTTGAAACTGCAGGCCCGGATGTACAATCAGCGTTATCAACCGCTATCTAATTTAACAAATGCATAATGATAATGTTGTCATTCTGAAAAAGATACCCCTTCTTAAAACCTAATGCATTTTGATAAAGAAGAGCAATTATATCTTATTATATTACATCAATTACACTCTAATAGCAGCAATTAGTACTGCACTGGCAAATCTCCACAGCCTTAATCATGAAAAGCAACTTATCTCAAAATCTACAGCTGTCTGTAATTTGCATTTGTTTGTATGTATGTGTGCACATTTATATCTGTGCATGTGTATGTGCACATTTATATCTGTGTGTGGTTTCTGTGTGTGTACACATTTATAGATGTGTGTATCTGTCTTTGTGTCTATATATCAGTGTGTGTATTTATATGTGTGTTTGTAGTCTGTAGCTGTGTAAGTACTTGCTTCAATTTGTATCTGTACATACCTATGTGTTTATGTATCTGTGTGTGCCTTTATGTTCAATTATCCATATGTGTATATGTTGTAGAGTTGTGAGAGCGGGGAGCACTGTGCAAAAGGATCCAAGAATTCAAACTGAAGCACAGCAGAGTCTCAGTGGAAAGAGGACCAGGACCATATTGTGGATGAGGGGTTTGCTCGTGGAGCTGGGGAGGATTTAAACTAGGTCGACAAGAGAATGAGAATCTGAGCATAGATTCAGAAAGGTCAGAAGCAAAGCTGGAAATGGAAGGCAGAAAAGTAGTGGGCAGTGCGGAAGGCAAAGAAAGAAAGGGCTAAAGCTTAGACAAGAAAGAATCCATTCAGTGATTAATGGTACATACTTCAATAACAGGGAGAATTCAGAATGTCCAAATTACCTAACAGCAGGTCTTTCGACTTGTGGGAGGAAACCGGAGCACCCGGATGAAACCCACCCAGACACAGGGAAAACATGCAGACTCCGCACAGACAGTGACCCAAGCCGGGAATCGAACCTGGGGCCCTGGTGCTGTGAAGCAACAGTGCTAACCACTGTGTTACCGTGCCACCCTAAAATGCAAGGAGTCAGATGAATAAGAAAAATCAGCTGAGGACACACAGCGAGATATGGAAGCATGACATCAGACTGAAATGTGGCTTAAGGAACGGTACAAATGGCAGCTCAACTTTCCTGGTTACAGAGTTTTCAGGTGAGATAGAGAGGGGGATTAAAAAAGGATGGAGGGGGGGATTGTAATACTGGCAAGAGAAACAATTACAGCTGTGAGAAGGGCTGGTATGTTAGAAAGAGAAACAAATTAAGCCATATGAGTTGAACTAGACAACAAAAAAGGGCAATCACCCAGCTTGGAGCGCACTATAAATTCCCAAGGAGTCAAAGGATGCTAGAAGAGCAACTATGTAGTCAAATTGCTGAGAAGATCCAAAAGATTAGGTGAATAATAGCAGAGGACTTCAATTACCATAATGCTAACTTGGATGGAATGAATGTTAAAGATATAGAGGGTGCACAATTCTTAAAGTACATTCAGGAAAACATTGGGCGGGATTTTCCAGTTCCCCGATGCCACTGGGATCATCTGTGTCATGATATCCATATTAACATATCATGGTGCAATCACACACACACACTGATGGACAGGTCAACGGACCAATCAACACACACGCAACATCACAGCCAATCACCAGTGAGAGCACACGCACTATAAAACAGGGAACACCACAGTTCCCGCTCATTCCACCAGGAGAGAGCTCAGAGCACAGAGCACAGAGCTCACAGCGTGCCACTCAGACATACACCATGTGCTGAGTGCCTCACTAAGACAGTGCTAGGGCTGGGTCCACAGGTTAACTGGTGAAGTACGAACCACAGCCAGAAGTTAACAGTTGTTATTGTACAGAATAATAAAACAGAGTTGTACCATCTACAACCGTGTTGGTTCGTTTGTATATCGGAACACCCAACATGACAAAAAGCTAATAAACCTTTCACAAATCTTCAATCCAGTATTATCCAAATTCAGCTAATGTGTGAAAGATCCTTTAAGACTATTTGAAGGAAAGCTGGGGAGGCGTCCTGGCAAATATTTAATGCATTGGTGTTAATCGGCTCTTGCTCTGCACAACATTAGATGCTGCGTTTGCCTTTGTAACAGAAGTGAATTCACTTTGAAAGTAATTAATTGGATGTGAGGCACTTTGGGATTACTCTGAGGATCTGAGAGTTGATGTCTTGTTGGGTCTTTCTGTGCGAACCTTCAGATTTCCACTCTCTTTAGTGTGAAAAAACATTTCCTGACTGTGGTGAACCACTGTAATAGGAGTTGTAAGGTAGGACCTGCACTACAGGTTCTCCGGTAGCTCCTGCCGGCTGGCTCCGCCCACGGAGAACTGTATAAATATGCATGACCTCCAGTGCCCTGCCATTTCGCCAGCTGCAGCAGGAGGCCACACATCTGACTGTAATAAAGCCACAGTTGTACCCAACTTTAGTCTTTGTGCAATTGATCATGCATCACTGACATTACCCCTGAACAGTTTAGCTCCATTGCACTTCTACCTCCTTGTTCTGGATTTCCCCACCAGAGTAAAAGGGTTCTTTTATCTACCCCATCAATCTAATATTGCCCTTCAATCCTACATAATTCCCACACACTGATGACAAGTACATTAATTTACAAATTGATATTCACACTGCAAAACCTTTAAAGCGGGAATATCAATTGCTGAGTGGATGTTGGTATTCTCCCTCATGTGGTGACTGATAGAATGTGATGTGGGCAGCAACAGAGAGAAAAGATCAAACTAGCACTTGCGTAGCGACCTCAGGATGTCAGAGAGCACTTTACACAACCAATGAGGTACTTTAGAAGTGTGGTCATTGACGTAAGGTAGGCAAGAGAATGCAGCAACCAATTTGCAAACAGCACAAATAATGACTAGATAATCTGTTTTAAGTGCTGTTGATTAATGCATAAATATTGGCTAGGATGTCGGGAGAACTCCCCTGCTGTTTTCTGAAATGGTGCCATAGGATCTCGAACATCCACCTGACAGGACATACCTTGCTTTAATGCCTCATCTGAAAGTCAGCACATCTGACAATACAGCACTCCCTCCAGGTTAACCTCCCCCCAACCCTACTTCAGTTTCATAATACAATATTTTACTGAAACAATGTCCTTACAGGGTGATCTGAATCAAGCTCTGACCCATAGCTGAGGATCTGATTCGCAAATCTGTCCAAATCTTGAATTGACCGAGGAAACCACGGAACTGAAAAAGAAAGAAAAAGCTGGGAATTTCTTTGTTAATATTATTCCTCTTGTCATGTGACCAGTTCATCTCTTCCCATTATCCTCAAAAATAGTTTCTGATGGTAAGGTCATTATCAAACATTGAAGTCCTGTTATCACCCATTCACATACAATCATGATAAATAGGGGGCGAGATTCTCCGTCCTGCCGCACCGGTTTTCCGGTCCTGCCCCCTCCGGCAGCGGGATTCTCCATCCTGCCAGCCAGCCAATGGGATTTCCCATTGTGGGCAGCCCCACGCTGTCGGAAAATCTCCTGGCGTGGGTGTGCTGCTGGCGCAACGGAGAATCCCGACAGTGGAGAATCCAGCCCAGGGTTTTTCACATGCATTTTCACCTGCCGCAATCTACCCGAATGAGGGCAGAGTCCCGTAGAGCATGATTAGCCGGGTGTTCCCCGGCGCTCAGTGCACCGAAAAAGCACCCCGATATCTAACACCCATCCGGTTAAATCGTGGGCCTCAGCGGGGAAAGGACGGCCCAGACCGCACTTAGCCCCATTCCCTGCACTGAGCGGCTCTGCTTGCCGGAACTCCTCAGTGCAGGGAAAGATCGTGCCCATTATTTCCCCTGGCTGGGGGGGGTGTCTAGAACAAGGGGTCGCAGTCTCAGGCCATTTAGGACTGAGATGAGGAGAAACGTCTTCATCAGAGGTTGGTGAACTTGTAAAATTCTTTACCACAGAGGCTTTGGAGGTCAAATCACTGCATGTTATTTAAAAATGGCTTTCTGATCTCGCGACCCCTGAACCTCCCCCAAGAACCAACTCATGTATAAGGGGGTCCTCGGCACTGCCAAGATGTCAAGGTGGCATTTTATACGTGGTGGTTTTTGGGTGGGGCACGGGTGTGCAGGGGTGCGGGGGATGCAGGGACCCTACTACACTGAGTTGGGGCTTGTGGGGGGTTAGGGGTCACGTCGGGGGCTCGAGAGATTGGGTCGCCATTTCAAAATGGCGTCCCGATCTCTCCCTGCACTGAGGAGTTTCGCCGTGCAGGGCTCCTCGGTGCAGGAAACAGGACTAAGTGTGGCCTCAGCCGTGCGTTCCCTGCTGAGGCTGTGCATCTAACTGGGGCCATGTTAAATAGCCTTGTGTTTCGCGGCACTTCGAGCGCTGGTAAAAAAACAGCTAAATGTGCTCGCAATGGGACATAGTTCCCATTTGGCTCAATCGGGCCGTAGAAACAATTTGACTACATAGTTGCTCTTCTAGCACCCTCTGCTCCCACCACTGTCAATGGGAATTCCCATTGAAGCCACCCCACACCACCGGGAAAGCGGCGGGCGGCGTTGCGCTGCTGGCGGGATTAGAGAATCCTGCCACCATCGGACGGCCAGAGAAGTCCGGCCAATTTCTTTATTAGAACTGAATATAACATGGCTGCCCCCAGCCTGTGCCTCATGGCAGAGGTCACATGACTACGGCAAGCCACGTAGGACTATGATTGTATTTGAATCCCAAACACACGCACACATTCATACACACACATATGTACTCCCACACACGTAGATGCATATAGCTGCATACACATACATGGATGCACCAACCTACTGAACAAGTTCAACAGTTGATGTGAGTCAATGCTAAACCTAATTAGTGCTTAACTATAAATCTAATGAAACAATTTTAACTTATTCATAAGAAATCCCATTGTTTCGCAGATGGATGGAGCAGGGCTCTGTAAAAGGGGGTCAGAGACACACATTGCCAAGTATAAATTCTCATAAAAATAAATAATTTCTAATGAGGGAATAGTAAACAGGAAGAGAAGGGAAAGGAGAACCGAATGAGAACTGGCAAATATTAAAATTAGACCAACTAATTTAATTGCCCACAGCCATTTATAACCTTAATTTCTTCCCCCGGACATTGCTGATACTGGCTGCATTGATGGTTAGGAGGTAACCAGCAGGTCAGCCAAGGAGGAGACTATAAAAGAGGGCAGTGAGCAAAGCTTCTGATTAGTCATTTATACTGACCTGCTCGTTTGTCAAACAGCGTTTTTAATGCCTTGACTCTGAACACCCAGTACTGTGGTCACTCTGAATGAGGTTAGATGTCCAAAGATTTGTTAAGTTTATGAGAATTCACAACACTCACTAAACTCTTGTCTAAACAGAGTTAACAACTCAACACTGCCTCAGGGCAAGGGGCTTGGGAAAGAAGACTTGCCTCTCAGTATCTTGGACTTTAATTCAACTCTGTGAAAAATAATAAATCTCCGACAAATATAAAGCTTTGTTCTGTTATCTCCAGCACCTGTCTGTCTGCAACTTATGAATACGTTGCTTTTTAAAAAAATACTTGTTAATAAAGAGTTTCACTGTAATTCTCTCAAACAGAAATTTATATTGATGATCTGGCCAACTCTTAATGAATGGCAACATGACAATAAATCCAAAAGGAGCCCGCAGGAGCTTTTCCCTCTATTGATGCAGCTGTACTTTCACCAATAAAGTTAAGTTAATATTTTTATACTTGGAAGTCGAATTATTCCATGAGAGCTTATCCCAAACCAGCAGCTGGATTCAAAGTCAAGGGAGGGAAATTGTTATACTTTATCCCAATGTCACAAAACATGTCAATATCACGGTGCAGAAATTGCGTACATTTTACAGATTTATAGGGTGCATTGAGCAAGTCCCTTCTCCCTGTGCGAACCCTCACCCACTGAGGGCATCTTCTTCCTCACCAAAAAAACAACAACTTGCATTTATATAGCACCTTTCACAAACCAATGAATTATTTTTTAAGTGTAGTCATTGTTGTAATGTAGGATATGCTGTAGCCAATATGGGAAAATGTGAACGTGTCAACTTTGGCAGTAAGTACCTTATTTAATTGGAGAGAGGCTAATGTACTCTGAGGTACAGAGGGACCTGGGTATTCTGATACATGAATCACAAGAAGTTACTATGCAGGTACAGCAGGTGATTAGGATAGCTAATGTTGGCCTTTTTGCAAGGAGAACTGAATATAAAAATAGGGAAATATTGCGACTCTGTATTAACAAGTATTTTTTTTAAAAACAACGTATTCATAAGTTGCAGACAGACAGGTGCTAGAGATAACAGAACAAAGCTTTACATTTGTTGGAGATTTATTCTTCTTCACAGAGTTGAATTCAAGATGTATAGGGCCTTAGTAAGACCACATCTCGAATACTGTGTACAGTTTTGGTCTTTTTACTTTATTTATAAATCATTCATAGGATGTTGTGTTGCTGGCTAGGCCAGCATTTATTGACCATTCCTAATTGCCCTTGAGAAGTTGATGGTGTACTGCCTTCTTAAACCGCTGCCGTCCATGTGATGTAGGGAGATCCACAGTGCTGATAGGGAGAGAGTTCCAGGATTTTGAGCCAGGGACAGTGAAGGAAGAGTGATATAGTTCTAAGTCAGGATGGTGAATAAGTTGGAGGGAAACTTGTAGGTGATCATGTTCCCATGTATCTGCTGCCGTTGTCCTTACAGGTGGTAGAGCTTGTGGATTGAGAAGGTGCTTTCGGAGGAGCCTTGGTGAGTTGCTGCAGTGCTTCTTGTAGATGGTGCACACTGCTGCTACTGTGCACCGGTGGTGGAGGGAGTGAATATTTATTGTGGTTGAAGGGGTGCCAAGCAGGTGGGCTGCTTTGTCCTGAATAATGTTGAGGTACTTGAGTATTGTTGGAGCTGCACTCATTCAGGCAAGTGGAGAGTATTCCATCACACTCCTGTCTTGTGCCTTATGGATGGTGGGCATGCTTTGGGAAGTCAAGGGGGTGAGTTATTTCTCACAGAATCCCCAGCCTCTGACATTCTCTTGTAGCCACAGTCTTTATAGGGCTGACCCCGGCAGTTCCCGCCCCTGGCGCCGATCAGACTGTTGCCTCATTGTCCGGACCCCTCTCCCCACATGAATAAATCAATTAAACTACCTTTCCAGCCCCAGTGAGTAAATAGTAGAACGAAACGAAAAATAAACAGAAGACACTAACATTGCCCCGTGAGGAGACACTTGTTGAATCAAGGCTCCAACTTTCTGAAAAATTGCACTAAGTACAGGGCCCCCATCCCCTCTGTATCTCAACTTTGCCGAAAACACTGCACCCTCCAGCCACCACCACAGCCCTTACACGCACCCAACATTATACACAATCTTATATTAGAAACGGTACCATGTTACCCAGCCCCACCGCCGCATTCCACCAAAGCTTAACTGTCCTTTAATTCGAGTCCAGCTTTTCTTGTTTGACGAATGACTATACCTCGTCTGGCGACTCAAAATAGTGATGCCGTTCCTTGTACGTGACCCATAGCCTCGCCGGGTGTAGCATCCCAAATTTCACCCCCTTGCTGAAGTGGTTCGCCTTCACCCTGTTGAATCCAGCACGCCTCTTGGCCAGCTCCACACCCAGGTCCTGGTAGATGCGTATCACGCTGTTCTCCCACCTGCTGCTCCGTTCTTTTTTTGCCCAACACAAGACAAGTTCCTTGTCCGAGAAGCGATGAAATCTCACCACCATGGCCCTTGGTGGTTCATTCGCCTTGGGCTTCCTTGCGAGGGCTCTGTGAGCCCCATCCAGCTCCAGGGGTCGATGGAATACCCCCCTCCCTATCAACGTCTCCAGCATCTTGGACACAAATGCTCCCGCATCCGACCCCTCCACACCTTTGGGTAGGCCCACAATTCTCAAGTTCTGTCTCCTGGACCTGTTTTCTAGGTCCTCCAGCCTCTCCTGCCACTTCTTGTGGCGGTCATCCTGCGCATCCACCTTAAGGGCCAATACGACCAACTCGTCCTCATGGTCGAATAGCTTTTTCTCCATCTCCTTAATCGCTTTCCCTTGTGTCGCCTGAGTTGCGATCATTTGGTCTATTGATACCTTCATCGGGGCCAGCAGGTCCTTTTTAAGATCAGCAAAGCAGCCCCTAAGGAACTCCTGTTGCTCCTGTGACCACTGTGCCCATGCACCCTGGTCTATACCGGCCGCCGTGCCATGCCTCGGCGCACGCTTCTGTCTGTTGGGACTTAAACGCTTCACCCGGCCACTCCTGGTCCAACTATCCATACAACAGAGAGGGAATCCTTTTGGCAGTGTTTGCTTCACCAATCTGCACCAAAATGTCCGTGAAAGCTCCTGAAAAAAGGTCCGAGAGTCCGTTCCAGACGGGAGCTGCCGAATGCGCGACCTACTCCTCCATGGCTGCCACCGGAAGTCTCGTCACCGCTTCTTCAATGACCTTTGCGAGATCTTTTCGCAGTTGTTCCCTCTGCTGCTGGAATTCAGCTTTAATAAAGGCCATCAAGTCAGTTTGAAGCTTTTGAGCTTGCCCTTCCCCCACCTGCATGCTTGAAGAGGCTTTCGTCTTTTCTGCAGCACCAGCCAAATCCCTCACTGTTTCTGCCTACAAAGTACTCCTCCAACATTCACCTACATCTTTTCATCAAAATTCCACCCCGTATTGATTAAAAAGAGCTCTTTTCTGTAACCTTGGGCAGGAGCTGCCTTGTATGTGACCACTTACTCCATGGTCCACACTGGAAGCCCTGGACATTACTGTTGATGACACTTTACTGATGATCAAGAGTAGACTGGTGGGGCAGTAATTGGTTGGATTGGATTTATCCTATTTTATTTTTATGCACAGGATATACCTGGGCTATTTTCCACATTGCCGGGTAGATGCCAGGTTTATAGCTGTAGTGGAACAGCTTCATAGATTATCATAGAATTTACAAGTGCAGAGGAGGCCATTCGGCCCATCGAGTCAGCACCGGTTCTCTGAAAGAGCACCTTACCCAACCGCTCACCTCCACCCTATCCCCATAACCCAACCCCACCCAACACTAAGGGCAATTTTGGACACTAAGGGCAATTTAGCATGGCCAACCCACCTAACCTGCACATCTTTGGACTGTGGGAGGAAACCGGAGCACCCGGAGGAAACCCACGCACACACGGGGAGAACGTGCAGACTCCGCACAGATAGTGACCCAAGCGGGAGTCGAACTTGGGACCCTGTTGCTGTGAAGCAATTGTGCTAACCACCATGCTACCGTGCTGCCCTAGGTTGTCTAGGGGTGCTGCCAACTCTTCAGTTGGAACAAAACCAGAAATACTGGACATCTCAGCAGGTCTGACAGCATCTGTGGAAAGAGAAGGGAGCTAATATGTCAAGTCCGGGTGATTCTTTGTCAATGCTGGAGAGAACTGGAAATAGAATCAGATTTAAACTGTTGTGGGGTGGGGTTGGGGGGTGAGGTTGGGGAGTGGGGAAGTGCATGGAGCAGTGGGGCTGGATGCGGGATCACAGTCTGAAGTTGTTGAACTCAATGTTAAGTCTGGAAGGTTGTAATGTGCCGAATCAGAAGACGGGATGCTGCTCCTCTAGTTTACATTTGGCTTCACTGGGACATTGCAGCAGGCCAAGGACGGACATGTGGACATGAGACGAGGACAGTGAGTTAAAATGGGAAGCAACAGGAAGGTCTGGGTCCTGCTTGTGGACGGACCAAAGGTGTTCTGCAAAGCCATCACCCTGTCTGCGCTTGGTTTCTCCAATGTAGAGTAGACTGCATTTGGACCAAATGCAATAGTCCAGATTGAAGGAGGTGCATGTGAAGCACTGCCTCACTTAAAAAGTGTTGAGACCCTTGGACGATAAGTAGTGAGGAGGGAAAGGGGCAGGTATTACACCTTCTACGATTCCATGGGAAGGTGCCGTGGGAAGAGGGTGAGGTGTTGGGGGTGATGGAGGAGTGGGCCAAGGTATCCCAGAGAAAACGGTCTCTGCAAAGGGGAGTGAGGGGAGGATGTACTTGGTGGTGGCATCATACTGGAGTTGGCAGAACTGGTGGTGGATGATTCTTTAAACATGGAGGCTGGAGGCTGGTGGGGTGACCCTATCCTGATTTAGATCTGACTTCTTGGAAACAGCTCAGAGATGGTTCACTTGATATATTCCTGGTCTAAAAGTGTTGTCTTCTGAGGGAAGGTTGAGCAGGTCAGGCCTGGACTCAGTGGAATTTTGAAGAATGAGAGGTGATCTTATTGAAACATATAATCCTGAGGGACTTGGAAGGTTGAATTTTGAGGGGATATTTCCCACTGTGGGGGTGTCATAGAGTCATACAGTCATAGATGTTTACAGCATGAAAATAAGCCCTTTGGCCCAATTTGTCCATGGCGCCCAGTTTTTACCACTAAGCTAGTCCCAATTGCCCGCATTTGGCCCGTATCCCTCTTTACCCAGCTTTCCCAGTTTAGAACTAGGGGTGACAGTTTAAAAATTAGGGGTATCCCATTTAAGATAGTGATGAGGAGAATTCTATTTCTCTCAGAGAATTGTTAGTCTGTGGAATTCTCTCCCCAGAGAGCATTGCAGACTGGGTCATTGGCTATATATTCAAGAACAAGTTAGATAGATTTTTGACAGACAAGAGAGTCAAGGGTTATGGGTGCAGATAGGAAAGTGGAATTAAGGCCACAGTCAGATCAGCCATGATTTTATTGAATAACAGAGCAGGCTCAAGGGGCCGAATGGTCTACTCCTGCTCCTAATACTCATGTCTTCTTGTGTTCACTTTAATCGGCATGTCCTAATCCACAATTAACATCCAATCCTAACCCCAGTTCTAAACTCAAACCTAAGGGCAGGGTTTTCCTGCTATTCCCGGCAACAGAATCTTCCAGTCCCACTAACAGCAACCTCCACCAACACCGCTCCCCCCCCCCGCCGCCCCCCCCCCCCCCCCTGCAACACCATTTCTGCACACCCCAACTGTAGGTTCCCCGGAGGCAGAGGATGTGAACGGCAGGAAACCCTATTGACAGTGGTGGGACTGGACGATCCCTTGGCCGGCCAATGACCGGTCACCTACGACCCTGCAAAACACGCCACAGGTGGTGGGGAAAATCCCACCATAAATCTTTCATTATCAACAGGGTCTGACCCAATAAATCCTTGGGCGGGATGATCCTTCCTGCTGCACCCTGTTTTCTGGTGCGGTGCACCCCCGCCACAGCGGGATCCTCCGTCCTGGCAGCTGGCCAATGGGATTTCCCATTATGGGCACCCCAGGTTGTTGGGAAATCCGCGGACATGAGTGCGCTGCCGGCGAACTGGAGGAACCCCCCGGCAGAGAATCCAGCCCCTTGCTCTGACTGATACTACTTTGTTGCAAATGCCCCAGGCAGCCAACACCTCTCATAATCCCCAAACCTGCACACAGGATCTCTCCCCCCCCCCCGTCCCCCGACACACAACCTGGTCATCCTATACAACTACCCTCATCATGCACAATTTCCTCCACCCTACATCTCCCCACACCCCATTCCCACACACCTGATTGTTCTCGCTGGAGATCAGAAGAATGAGGGGAGATCTCATAGAGACTTATAAAATTCTAACAGGATTAGACATGGTAGATGCAGGGAAGATGTTCCCAATGGTGGGTGTCCAGAACCAGGGGTCACAGTCTGAGGATTCTGGGTAAACCATTCGGACAAAGATGCGGAGACATTTCTTCACCCAAATAGCGGTGAGCCTGTGGAATTCATTACCACAGGAAGTAGTTGATGCTAAATCATTGAATCTATTCAAGAGGCGGCTAGATATAGCATTTGGGGAGAATGGGATCAAAGGCTATGGGAGAAAGCAGGATTTGGCTATTGAGTTGGATGATCAGCCATGATTATGATGAATGGCGAAGCAGGCTCGGAGGGCCAAAAGGCCTCCTCCTGCTCCTATCTTCTATGTATCTATGTATCTAAGTACCTGCCCCCCTAACTGCACCCACCATTGTTTAATAATTGAGAGAAAAAGGACTCCGTTACCTGTGTCCTTTTTCTTGTCCCGTGAAAGTTCATGAACTGTGCCGCTGATCTCTTGTCGCAAATTGTGGAGGATCTCCTCGAGGCTGGCCATATCTTCACAGTCCAGATCGATAAAGAACTCGTACTCTCCTCTCTTGAAGCGCGAAGGCCTGGATTCAATGTGAATGAGATTCACCCCTTTCTCCTGCCAAAGTCAAGAAATTAAACATGTGCTTTCTTTTCAGAAGGTGATGTTTTTAAATTTGTTGCAGGAAACCTGCATTTCTATAGCACCTTTCATCAGCCCAGAAAGATGGCAGCTGATTATGCACATCAAACTCCCACACATGGTAATGTGATAATGACCAGACAATCTGTTTTTAATAACATTAGTTGAGGGATGAATATTAGCCAGGATATTGGGAAGAATGCCCCTGCTCCTCTTCCAATAGTACGTCTGGGAATCTTTCATAGCCACCTGAAGTGGCAGGGGCACATTCAGCTTAATGTCTCATCCAAAAGACAGCAATTCTAACACTAGAGCACTTCGTCAGCATTGGACTGAAGAAGATCATAATAAGATCACGGCCGAAATGATTGTAGCCTCAACTCTACTTTCTATTCAGCCTCATAACTTCCTTGTCCAGCAAGAATCTGTCTAAATCAGCCTTGAATATATTCCATGGCCCACCTTCCACTGCTCTCTGGTGAAGAGAATTCCAAAGATTAACGATCCTTTGAGAGAGGAAATTCTTCCTCTTCTTCATTTTAAATGGGAACCCCTTATTTTTGTGCCCCCTAGTTCTAGACTCCACCACAAGTGGAAACCCTTCAGAGTCTTATATTTTTGAATAAGACCACCTCTCTTTCAAGGAATCAGTGAATCACAGAATTGTTCGGCACAGAAGGAGGCCATTTGGCCAATCGTGTCTGCACCAGCTCTCCAAATGAGCATTCTGGCTTCGTTCCATTCCCTGTCTTTTCCTTGTACCTTTGCACATTGTTTCTATTCAAATAATCACCTAATGTCCCCTTGAACACCTCGATTGGAACTGCATCCACCACACTTCCAGACAGCGCTTTCCAGACCCGAGCCACTCATTAGGCTCAATTAACGTAATCAGGAACAAAGTTCCATAGTGTGCACTATTAACTCACAGCGCTGAGAAACATATGGCTACAAAATGCCACTCGCGCTGTATAAGTGGCTTCAGCTGGGAACGCGTGGCCGAGGCCACACATAGCCCCGTATTGTACACTGGGAGCTCTGCTTGCCAGAACTCCCCAGTGTAGCAAGAGATCAGGACGCCATTTTTAAATGGCATCCCGATCTCTAAGGTCCTCAAAGCAATCCCCGACTACCCTCCCGACCCGAACGCACTAAGGTAAAAACCTATGCAGGGTACCCCAGCCCAATTATGCATGCCCAAAAAAAGCCAGATTGGCACCTGGGCAGTGCCAGCCTGCACTGCCCATACCAGCTGGCAGTGCCACTTTGGCACCTTGATAGTGCCACACTTGCACCCAGGTGGCACTGACAGGCTGGAACTGCCAAGACACCCAGGTAGCACCAGCAGTGTCAGGGCACCATCCTGCCCAAAAGACATGCAACTGAGGGCCTCCGATCCCCAAGGAAACCCCATTTAGTCACTGTTTCTGGGGACCAGTATTGAATGGCATTGCCCAAGGCCTCTGAGGCAAAGGGGATGAATCCCAAAGCCTCAGGTACCTCGGGAATCTGCACATTAGAGTGAGACTAGCCGTCACTCTCTATTATGCTGATTTGCCAAAAAATTATCCCGCACACAATGGTCGGGATTTACATCGTAACGTTTCATGAAATCGCGTTGCATCTCATGAGGCGTTGCGAGCCAGTTAGATCCTGTGAGTGGGGTCTTCTGTCTTTTATCGGCCACGCTGCGTCGCGGCGAGCTGCTTTTCCGGTTCAAAGCGGCCATTGGATCGCGGCCATTGTGTGAAAAAGTATTTTCTCACATCACTTTTGCTTCTTTTGCAAATCACTTTAAATCTGTGCCCTTTCCTCCTTTATCTTTTTACGAGCGGGAACAGTTGCTCCTATAGACATATGGACAATAAGGGAATAGTGTAGATGGGCTTTAGAGTGGTTTCACAGGTCGGCGCAACATCGAGGGCCGAAGGGCCTGTACTGCGCTGTAATGTTCTATGTTCTATGTTTTTTCCTGTCCAGCCCCCTCATGATTTTGGACATCCCTATCAAATCACTTCTGAGCCTCATTTCTCCAATGAGAACAGTCCCAACGTTTCCAATCTATTCTCATAACTAAAGTTTCTCACCCCCAGAACCAATCTCGTAAATCTCTTCTGCACTTTCTCCAACAAAGGTGAAGATACTGAATGAGATGCTTAACGTTTTTAAATTTCAAGACTGTACTGAAAAGATTGATTCATTCTGGGAGTGATAATATAAGAAATTGGACTTCAATATAAAGAAAACTTTATCAAAACGAAAGAAAATAAAACACTATTTAACTTTCAAACTTCACAGTTCCAACACTCACAGATTATATACAGTTTAACTTTGACACAAACTTCCGGTGGCGACTATGAGGGAGTAGGTTACTTTTCGTGGCTTCCGTTTCAGTCGGACTTTTGGACCTTTTCCCCCGACTCTTTCGCGCTTTTGAGTATGGAACTGGAAAGCAATAGTACTCAGGCGCTGAACCCATACAGAGTTGTATGGACTTAAGAAGCCGGAGGGACCATAAACAGCAGAAGAAGTGGTCAAGCAAGGGCACGGTGGGGGCTGTGAGAAAGACCAATATGGCTGATGTCCTGAGCAAGGCGCCGACAGCCCAGCCTACAATGGAGCACCTGCTACAGGCCATGCAGGAGGGCTTTTTAGCTCTGAAGCACGAGAATTTGGAGTTGCTTCAGAAGTCGATTAACCGATTGGAAATAAGGCTAGATGATCAGGCTGAGACGCTCCAGAAGCTGGAGAAGACGGTGGAGGAGCAGGCCGACTTTCAAACGGTGGCGGACGTGGAGATTCGGAGGGTGAGGGATCAGCAAACGATGCTCCTGGAAAGGCTGGAGGACCTGGACAACAGATCTTGCCGGCAGAATGTAAGAATCGTTGGCCTCCCGGAGGGGGCTGAGGGGCTGGATACTGCTGCGTATGTGGAGGATATGTTTCAGAAACTGCTGGGGAACGAGGTGTTCCCTCGCCCGCCGGTGGTGGACAGGGCACACAGAGTGAAGGTGAGGCAGCCGCGATGAGGGGGTCGCGCACGAGCGATGGTGGTCCAGTTCCACAGATACCTGGACAAGGAGCGGGTTCTGCAAAGGGCCAAGAGCACACAAAGCTGTACTTGGGCCAATAGCACCCTGCGTGTTTACCAAGACCTGAGTACTGAGGTGGCCAGGAGAAGGGGAGGCTACAGGCAGGTGAAGGAGATTTTGTATAAGAACAAGGTGAAGTTCAGGCTGCTTTTTCTGGCGCGACTGTAGATTACATATGAGAGCCAGCACCACCATTTTGAGGAACGCGTGGAGGCGATGGACTTTGTTAAGAAGCATGAGTTAGCCCTGAGCTGAGGACTCTTGGACTCATGGTAGAACTTTTATGTCTATGTCGTTTCTCTCTCGCTGTGAGAGATGCCTGCATGCTTGGGTCTGTTCTTTTGGGGGGGGTGGTTTCGACCTTTTTAGGTTGATGTATTGGTTGCGATGTGTTTTTTCCTGCTCTTTTTCGGGGTTTCCTTGAATGTTTCCTTTTTGGGTTTCTTGTTTGATTGGAGTTTTGGTAGGGCGAAAATTTTTAAAAGAAAATAGTTTAAAAGGTGCGGCTGTGATGGGGGTTTCGCGGGAATTTTCTTTGCAATCTTTTTTTGTCTGTGGAGGGGAAGGGCTGAGAGTGCATGGTATTTCTTATCTCTATTTGTTTGATTCAAATTGCACTATTGTTGACGATGTTTCTGACTTGTATAGAGTTTTTGTTTAAGCAGGGCTGGGTTGGGGAAGTGGTATGGATGGGCCGGGGGGAGGGGAGCCAGGGAACAATGGGTGCTAGATGCGCTGGCGCCGAAGCTGGGAGCCACCAGGCTAGCTGGGTGGGCTAGTCAATGGAAGCCAGGTGTGGGGTGTTTATATAGTTAGATTAGAGCAGGGGTTAGGTGGTAGGATGGTGTTACTCGTGGGGGGGAGGGGGGGAGTTGATCTGCTGACAAGGAAGGATATTGGGCATGGCAACAGTGAGGAGGTCATGGGTGGAGCTGGCCAGGAGGCGGGCCAGAGGATGCGTGACACATGGCTGGGGGGCTGGCCAAGGAAAGGGGATGGCTGATTGGCAAAGGGGGGGGCGAAGTGCCCCCCAACCAGGCTGATCACCTGGAATGTTAGAGGGCTAAACGGGTCAGTGAAGAGGGCACGTGTGTTCGCACATTTGTGGGTTCTGAAGGCGGATGTAGTCATGCTGCAGGAGACACACCTGAAAGTGGCAGACCAGGTTAGGCTAAGGAAGGGCTGGGTTAGTCAGGTCTTTCATTCGGGGCTCGACACTAAGACTAGGGGGGTTGCGATCCTGATTTATAAAAGGGTTCAATTTGAGGCGGAGGGTACAGTTGCAGACGGGGGCGGCATATTTGTCATGGTTAGGGGTAAGCTCGAAGGGGTGAGAGTAGTCTTGGTTAGTATGTACGCCCATAATTGGGATGATGTGGATTTTATCAGGAGGTTGCGAGGGAAGATCCCCGACTTGGACTCGTGCAAATTGATCATGGGTGGGGACAGTCTTGGACCTGAGCCTGGATCGGTCGTGTTCAAAAACGGGCAGGTTGCCAGCAATGGCAAAGGAACTGAGAGGGTTCATGGAGCAAATGGGGGGAGCTGATCTGTGGAGATTTAGCCAGCCGTCGGCGAGGGAGTTTTCGTACTACTCCCACGTACACAAGGTGCATTCCCGAATTGATTTCTTTGTCATAAGTAAGGACTTGCTGGCCGGGATGGTGGGGGCAGAATATTCGACAATTGCCATATCGGACCATGCTCTGCACTGGGTAGATCCACAGATTTGTAAGGATAGCTTTCAGCGCCCACAATGGAGGCTGGAAGTTGGATTGCTAGTGGACGAGGCGGTGTGTGAGAGACTCAGGAGATGCATGCGAAATTACCTGCAGGTAAATGATACCGGAGAAGTCTCAGCAGCGGTGCCCTGCAAGGCGCTGAAGGCAGTGGTGAGAGGGGAGCTTATCTCAATCCGGGCCCATAGGGACAGGACAGATAGGGCAGAAACGGACCGACTGGTTAAGGAAATTATACGGATGGACAGGAGCTACGCGGGCTCCCCGAGACCAGAGTTACTCAGGAAACGACAGAGGCTGCAGGCCGAGTTCAGGGTGCTGACTACAGGCAAGGCCGTAGAGCAGCTTAGAAAGGCAAAAGGCGCGATATATGAGCATGGAGAGAAGGCCAGCAGAATGTTCGTGCAACAACTAAGGAAGAGAGAAGCGGCTAGGGAGATAGGAAGGATAGTGGACGGGGAGAGAAATCTGGTGGGGGACCCGGCAGGGCTGAACAAGGTGTTTAGGGACTTTTATAGTAAGCTGTACACTTCTGAACCCCCCAGGGGACCGGAGGGGATGAGGCGATTCCTGGACGGACTGACCTTCCCAAGAGTGGGCAGGGGTTTGGTAGTTGGACTGGGGGCCCTGGTCAGGATCGAAGAGTATTAGGGGGCCTGAAGGTCATGCAGTCAGGTAAAGCCCCGGGGCCGGATGGGTATCCGGTGGAGTTTTATAAAAAGTTTGCCGAGATAGTGGGGCCGGTGCTGGTCAGGGTTTTTAACGAGGCAAGAGACAGAGGGGTTCCACCCCCGACGATGTCGCAGGACACTATTTCGCTTATTCTGAAAAGGGGTAAAGACCCGGAGGCCTGTGGGTCTTACAGGCCAATATCTTTGATCAACTTAGACGCTAAATTACTGGCCAAGATCTTGCCGACTAGAATTGAGCACAGTGTACCGGACGTAATTGCAGAGGACCAAACCGGATTCGTAAAGGGTAGGCAACTGGTGGCCAATCTAAGAAGGCTGTATAATGTGATAATTATGCCCCCGGAGAGCAGGGAGGCAGAGATAGTGGTAGCTATGGAAACGGAAAAGGCTTTTGACCGGGTCGAGTGGGATTATCTGTGGGAGGTGCTGGGATGGTTTGGTTTTGGGGGGGGGGTTCATTGACTGGGTTAGGCTGTTATATCAGGCCCCAGAGGCTAGTGTAAGGCCGAATAGGACAACATCAGATTACTTCAGACTGCACCGCAGGACAAGATAGGACTGCCTCTCTCCCCACTGCTGTTCGCGCTGGCCATAGAGCCCCTGGCAAAGGGCTGGTCCGGGGAGAGTGGAACATAAAGTCCCGTTATACGCAGACGATCTGCTGTTATACGTATCGGACCCAATGGTGGGGATGGACGGTATCATGGAAACCCTGAGGGAATTTGGCTGGTTTTCAGGATATAAATTAAACATGGCTAAGAGCGAGTTGTTCATAATTCAGGCGAGGGGGCAGAAGAGTAGACTCAAGGGGTTGCCATTCAGGATGGTAGGAGAAAGCTTCAGATACTTGGGGATACAGGTGGCATGGGACTGGGGCAAGTTGCATAAGCTCAACCTGTCCCGACTGGTGGAACGAATGAGGGAGGAGGTTCGGAGTTGGGATGTGCTCCCGCTGTCACTAGCGGAGAGGGTGCAGACTGTTAAGATGATGATTCTCCCGAGATGCTTGTTCATATTTCAGTGTCTCCCCATTTTCATCCCGAGGTCCTTCTTTAAGAGGCTGAATAAAATTATCCTGGGATTTGTCTGGGCGGGGATGTCCCTGCCGGTGAGGAACGTGATGCTCGAAAGGAACAGAGGGGAAGGGGAGCTGGCATTGCCGAACTTCAGCAACTACTACTGGGCGGCCAACATAGCGATGATAAGGAAATGGATGGTGGGTACGGGGTCGGTTTGGGAGCGGATGGAGGCTGCTTCGTGCAGGGGCACCACTTTGGCAGCCCTGGTTACGGCGCCTCTGCCGTTCCCGCCGGCGTGGTACTCCACCAGCCCTATAGTGGTAGCGGCTCTTCGGATCTGGGGCCAGTGGAGGAGGCACATAGGGGAAGTGAGAGCATCGGTATGGACCCCAATCTGCGGCAATCACCGATTTGCCCCGGGGAACATGGATGGCGGATATCGACTGTGGCGGAGGGCGGGGGTGCGAGGGTGGGTGATCTGTTCTTGGAAGGGAGCCCCCCGAGTATGAGGGCGTTGGAGGAGAAGTTTGGGCTGGTGGGAGGGAATGACTTTAGATACTTACAGGTGCGGGATTTCGTGTGCTGAATACTGTTGGCATGGAGGGACTCAAGGCCCCCGAAGACCAAGTATGGCTATCGGACATGGCGAGCTTTCTCAGTTTAGAGAAAGTTAAGTTCGCCTTGAGAGGTTCACTCTCGGGGTTCGCCGGAGGTGGCAGCCATTCAGTGACTTCTTCACGGAGAATTATCGTCAGCAGGGGGAGGGGGGTGGGCGCTAGGGTAGAGTAGAGTAGGGGGTGGTTTAGGCAGGTCCTTGCGAGAATGGAGTCGTGGTTTGTACTATGCGTTATTTGCTTTTCTTTTTGTACAGTACTATACAATGTCATTGTTTTATATGCCAAAAATACCTCAATAAAATTGTTTTTAAAAAAACGTTGACACAAATTCCTATTAAACACACTTGGCCTTAAACTCAGCTCTTTTTCCACTTACTCATCCAGGCAAAGGCAGCACTTTGATCTGGAAAGCAATTTCCTTCTAATAGTGACATCTCTTTCCGCATCCTTTGTCAAAGCTTTCTTTCTCTGTGGCTTTTCCCATGATCTGTCCCATGGCTTTTTGTATCTTTAAGCTTGCAGGTTTCCTGACCAGGCTGGCTGCGCTCTGCATGCTTCTCTGTCTGTTTTACGACCGTGTGTTCGTGATTTC
Organism: Scyliorhinus torazame; assembly: GCF_047496885.1. Lineage (NCBI taxonomy): Eukaryota > Metazoa > Chordata > Chondrichthyes > Carcharhiniformes > Scyliorhinidae > Scyliorhinus > Scyliorhinus torazame. Next base: position 92,809,043 of record NC_092725.1, on the reverse strand, counting down.
CTTCTGTGGGTCTTTGTCATAACATCCTCCACTGGCTGCCCACCTGCTTCGCTGCCTGCCTTTTTCCCCCCCAAAGATTTCTCTCTCTGTCTCTCTCTCTCTCTCTAAACTCCACCCAGCCCTTCAAAAAAAAATTCGCTCCTGAGGTGGTCAAGCCTAAATCTGTTCTCATTTTTTGGCTGATAGCCCATTCCCGTCTACACAAAAACTCGGAGCTAGGGCGTTCATATGCAACTAGATTTCCATTATTGGTCCATTAATGTGGAGATGCCGGCGTAGGACTGGGGTGAGCACAGTAAGAAGTCTTACAACACCTAGTTAAAGTCCAACAGGTTTGTTTCAAATCACTAGCTTTCGGAGCACTGCTCCTTCCTCAGGTGAATGGAGAGATAGGTTCCAGAAACGTTTATATACACAAAGTCAAAGAAGCAAGACGATACTTTGAATGTGAGCATTTGCAGGTAATTAAATCTTTACAGAGCCAGAGAGAGGGGTTAGCCCAGGTTAAAGAGGTGTGAATTGTCTCAAGCCAGGACAGTTGGTCAGATTTAGCAAACCCAGGCCAGATGGTGGGGGGGTGAATGTAATGCGACATGAATCCAAGGTCCCGGTTGAGGCCGTACTCATGTGTGCGGAGCTTGGCTATAGGTTGCAGCTCTGCGATTCTGCGTTGTCGTGAGTCCTGATGGCCGCCTTGGAGAACGCTTACCCAAAAGGATGGCCGCCTATTCCCCAAACATGGCGGCTTCTTTCAGATCTGTCCCTTACAAAGATGGCCGATCCATCCTACCCTGAACACGGCCGCGTCCCTCAAGCCCCGTGCCCCTGGTTGACCATTAAGTATCAGACTCTGTTAATGGGAGGATGTCTGGACCTGCAGGAATGTCCTGAAGAAAAATGGGTCTTTGCTCAATCACATTACGCATTCCCGAACGAGGCTAGGTTTGAATGTGACTCAGCTAGGTCTGCGCGTATCCCTTTGCCTCCACTGCTCGCAGTTTTCCATTCTGCTTACCTGCTTCATTTTTGGACCCCCATTTCTGAACCCATATTTCTAATATCTCCCTATCATTACATGTTCACATCATCCTTTTAGTGTGTCACCCAGAACTGTACATAATACTCCAGTTAAAGCCTAGCTAGTGCCTTACATAAGTTCAACACAACCTCCTGCTCTTGGACTCTATGCCCCTAATAATAAAGCCCAGAATACTATCTGCTTCATTAACTGCTCTCTCAAACTCTCCTGGCACCTTCAATGATCTTCTGAACTCTACTGATACAAGCCCAAGCTGCTCAACCTTTCCTCATAAACGATCCCTTCATCCCAGGAACCAGCTTCATGAACCTTCTCTGAACTACTTCCAATGCACGTATATCCTACCGTAAGGAGACCACAACTGTACACAGGACTCCAGGTGCAGGTTCCCCTATGCGCTGTACAGTTGTAGCAAGATGTCCCTGCTTTAAAGGCCAACATTCCAATTGCCTTTCTAATTATTTCTGATTCATGTACAAGGACACCCAGATCCCTCTGTAGTACAGCATTCTGCAGTCTCTCTTCATTTGAATAATATTCTGCTTTCTTATTCTTCCTGCCAAAGTGGTCAAGTTCACTTTTTTCCACATTATATTCCAGCTGCCAAATTTTTGCCCATTTACTAATCCTATCTAAATTTCTTTGCGGATTCTTTGAGTTGAATTTTCCGCACGCCCCTACCACTTATTTCACAATGGCGAAGGTGGCTCGCTATTGGCCAGCGGTGGGATCATCTGGTCCTGCCTTTGTCAACGAGGATTCCTGTTGAATCCACCCCCAGCCACCGGGAAATCCATGGCAGGGCTGTGCTATTGGCAGGACTGGAAGATCCCACTGACATGAACGGCCAGGAAATTCCGACCTTTGTTTCCTCCTCACATATTGCTTTCCTACCTATTTTTGTATCTTCGGCAAATTTGGCAGCAATAGACTTGGTCCCTTCACTCAAGCCATTAAAATGGATTATAAATAGTTGCAGCCTCAGTACTGATCCCTGTGGCACTCCACGAATTACAGTTTGCCAACCTGGAAATTGCATATTTATCCCAACCTCCACTTTTCTTGTTCATTAGCCAATCCTTTATCTGTGCTGGTATATTACATCCAATACAATAAGTTCTTGGGCGGGTTTCCCTGTTTCTGAGACTAAGTGTGATGCCAATGCAGAATTTGTGGACGTGGATGACAGAAAGATTGACCCACACCTGGACCAATTCTGCTACTGTTAAGGGGCTAGCATCAGCGCCCCATGGAACACAATCGATTCCAATGAGAAACGGGGCCGGATTTGCCAGTTCCGTGATTGACACTCAGGAGGCTGACAAGCTGCAGCCACAAATATACACTTCACTCCCCACACACACCATCCCGGCCAACAAGGTGGCAGCTAGGAGAACAGCCCCGCGATCTACCGATGTCGAACTGGAGACCCTCTTGGACACGGTGGAGGAAGACGGCTGATCCTATACATCGGCACAGGAAGGAGGTTGCCAGCCGTCGATGTTTGCAGTGCCGAGGCACCCTCAGGTGGCAGAGGTCTTCAGCACAATGGGCAACACCGTCTGGACCGGTCAGCAATGCCATAAAAAAACTGCACAACTTCCTCAGGGCGGCCAAGGTGAGTAAGCAGCACTGTGCCCCTGGTACCCCCGGAACACAACACCCCACCATCTGAGGGTGGCCGAACCTCCACCTTGCACCACATGTTGGCACCCATACCGCCCGCCATGTCCGGGTGCCCTGGCCACTGAGGCCTTGAGCTACCCTCCCCCTGGGCTGCATGCATCGCACTGTCTACGCTGTTCTGCTTGCCTCCTCCCACCCCCCCCCCCCCCCCCACCCCCGCAGGAGAAGGGTGCGCATAATCATTGAGAGAGGGAGAAGGCAGGAGGGGGAACTGCTGGACCTGTGGCTTCTCACTGTGGCAGAGCACAGGTAGAGTTCGGCCGCAGGCGAGGAAGTGAGACCCCGCTTAGTTGCGGGTCCCCATGTTACATGTCAACCACCCCCCCCCCCCCCCCCCCCACCACTCCCACATGTTGCTAACTTTTGGTTGGCTCTTAATTCGTAATTTGCTCTGTTTGTTTAATCTTTGCTCTAGAGTCGCCAGGTATCTTTATGATACCGCCACGAGGTTCAAGTTCAACTACTGATCAATAACTCAACACACCAATTAGTAAGATTCAAATCAAAACACATTTATTATACACAGTAAATCACTACTCATGCATAAACTCTACTTTCTAGACTATTCTCTATCACTAAAAGGCCTATACTTAGCTTCGGAATTGGCCCACCAGGGCAGGGGAACAAATGGCATTTTGTTCAGGTCCTGAGTCTGCAGGATTCAAAAGCTGGTATGGACTGGTAGCAAGGAGCGCCTATCTTGTAGCGTGCGTTGACTGGAGACTTACTTGCTTGATGTTACCGCTTGGGCAGTTCACTCTCAGGGGTTGATTTGCGTTGTTGAGTGACCCTGCCAAGAAGGACGATTTGAACTTGGGGGCTTTACTTTATAGTCCCCAGTGGCTTCCTGCCTTCGGGGCGGACCCCGTACCTGGTTCCAAGTGATTGGACTGCGTTCCGATCACTTGGATCGATTTTTCCAATACTGGAGTTGTTCCCTGATCGCTGGGCGGTCCCTAAATGTCCGTTGGCCTTCCTTTGTCTTGGCTCCTGCTGGCACCGAGGAGTCTGGCTTGGCTTTATTCACCTTAAGTGTTCCAATTGTGCCTTGGAATCGCTCATTGCTATGCAGATGGCTGCTGGTTTCAGTGGTCCCCGCAGCTCCAGCCGGCACGGAACGGCCCATGCGAGTTCGCGCATGCGCAGAACAGCCGGTGTATTTTCGCGCATGTGTGGAACAGCCGGCATGATTTGCCGCATGCGCGGGGGTTCCCTTCTCCGCGCCGCCCCCCGGGCAACATGGCGGTGCCCGGTGCAGAGTAAAGTAGGCCCCCATGGAACCAGCCCGCCCGCCGATCGGTAGGCCCCCGATCGCGGGCCAGACCACTGTGAGGGCCCCCCCGGGGTCAGATCCCCCCCACCCTCCCTCCAGGACGGCCCCCGCACACTCACCTTCCAGGTCCTGCCGTGTGGGAGGTGATTAATCCATGCCAGCGGGACTCGGCCAAAACCGTCAGCCGCTCGGCCCATCGGGGCACAGAGAATTGCCGGGGGGGGGGTGCTGTCAATGGCCCCCGACCGGCATATCAGCGATCCCGCTGGCGCCCGATAAACGGTGCCCGGAGATTGGGGAAGCCGGCGTCGGAGCAACATTCTCTGACAGTGCACCGGATCGGAGAATCACGGCCAGGGTTTCTCAGCTTTTATCGGCCACGCTTCACCGTGGCGAGCTGCTTTTCGGGCCTAGCATGACCATTGGGTCACGCCCAAAATCTTATTTGTGCCACGTGCCTTTGATGTAGGCAAGATAAAATATACAAAAGAACATGGTTCAAGGCAAATTACTGCGGATGCTGGAATCTGAAACCAAAGAGAAAATGCTGGAAAATCTCTGCAGGTCTGGCAGCATCTGCAGGGAGAGAAAAGAGCTAACGTTTCGAGTCCAGATGATCCTCTGTCAAGTTGGGCGTCATTCTCCGACCCCCCAGAGGGTCGGAGAATGGCCTGTTGGCCGCCGTGAATCCCGCCCCCGCCGGTTGCCGAAGTCTCCGAAGGGAGAAAAGTCGGCGGGGCGTTAATGGCGCCGCTGCCGCGGAGAATGTCACGGGTCTGCGCAAGGCAGCCGATTTTCGGCCTGCCGATATTCTCCCTTCCGGATGGGCCGAAGTCCCGTCGACGTGATGACCGTTCACGTCGACGTGAATCAAACCTCCTTTTCATCGGCGTGACCCGGTGCTCCAGGCTCACGCCGACCAGCGTGGAGGTGAGTGACGGCCTGGGGGGTTGGCTCTGGGAAGGCAATGGCATGGCCGCAGTCTGATTGCGTGAGGAGAGGTGTGTCTCGGGTTGTGTGTGTGTGTGTGCGGCGGGGGGGGGGGGTGGTTAGAGTAGGCTGGGCTCCGGGGGAGTGCCGGGAGGGGGTCCGTGCCGGGGTGGAGGTTGGGGGGGTCCATGCCGGGGTGGAGGTTGGGGGTTGGGGGGGGGTCCGTGCTGGGGTGGAGGTTGGGGGGGGGGTCCGTGCTGGGGTGGAGGTTGGGGTGGGGGGGGGTCCGTGCCGTGCCGGGTGGAGGTTGGGGGGGGGTCCGTGCTGGGTTGGAGGTTGGGGGGGGTCCGTGCCGTGCCGGGGTGGAGGTTGGGGGGGTCCGTGCCGTGCCGGGGTGGAGGTTGGGGGGGGTCCGTGCTGGGGTGGAGGTTGGGGGGGGTCCGTGCCGGGGTGGAGTTGGGGGGGGGGTCCGTGCTGGGGTGGAGGTTGGGGGGGGGTCCGGTGCTGTGGTGGAGGTTGGGGGGGGGTCCGTGCCGTGCCGGGGTGGAGGTTGGGGGTTGAGGGGGAGTCCGTGCTGGGGTGGAGGTTGGGGGGGGGGGTCCGTGCCGGGGTGGAGGTTGGGGGGCGGTCCGTGCTGGGGTGGAGGTTGGGGGGGTCCGCCCCGTGCCGGGGTGGAGGTTGGGGGGGGGGGTCCGTACTGGGGTGGAGGTTGGGGGGGTCCGTGCCGGGGTGGAGGTTGGGGGGGTCCGTGCTGGGGTGGAGGTTGGGGGGGGGGTCCGTGCCGGGGTGGAGGTTGGGGGGGGTTCCGTGCTGGGGTGGAGGTTGGGGGGGTCCGTGCCGTGCCGGGGTGGAGGTTGGGGGGGGCTCATGCCGGGGTGGAGGTTGGGGGGTTCCGTGCTGGGGTGGAGGTTGGGGGGGGTCCGTGCTGGGGTGGAGGTTGGGGGGGGTCCGTGCCGGGGTGGTGGTTGTGGGTTGGAGAGGGGTCTGTGCTGGGGTGGAGGTTGGGGGTTGGGGGGGGGGGGGTCCGTGCTGGGGTGGAGGTTGGGGGGGGGTCCCTGCTGGGGTGGAGGTTGGGGGGGGGCCGTGCCTGGGTGGAGTTTGGGGGTTGGGGGGGGGGTCCGTGCTGGGGTGGAGGTTGGGGGGGGTCCGTGCCGAGGAGGGGGATGGGAGGGCAAGTGAGTTGGTCCACCTGGCCAGGTGCCAGCCTCCAACAGTTGGACCCATGCGGTCCATGCCACCTGGCTGGGGGGAGGAGGGGATATGGGCAATGATGACATGTCGTCGTTCCCCTCCCCCCCACCAGGCCGTCATGTTTTCAGATCATCCAGCGATGTTGGCTGCCGTGGTGGCAGCCGCTCATGTCTATGTTGCCCTGGATGAGGAGGAGGAGGAGGAGGAGGAGGAGGAGCGTGCCAGAGAGGCGGCGCAGGCTGCCGCAGAGGGGCAGGCGGCAGCCGCCCAGGCTGGAGGGACACCTGACCGACAGGACGAGGAGGGGGAGGAGGACGTCGCGGCCCCACGGCAACGGAGGCACCCGAGGGCGCCCCATGTGTACCGGCCCCGGCAGTCATACCAGGACCTCACGGACCGGGAATGCAGGAGGAGACTCCAGATGAGCCGGGAAACCGTGGCACACATCTGCCACCTGCTGGCACACCTGTCACCGCGTGGCACTGGCGGGGGACACCCTCTCCCCGTGTCCGTCAAGGTTACGGTGGCCCTGAACTTTTATGCAACGGGGTAATTCCAGGCACCGAGTGGGGACCTGTCCGGCATATCGCAGACATCGGTGCACCGGTGCATCCGGGCAGTGACAGATGCCCTATATGCCATGGCGCACCGCTACATCCGCTTCCCCGTGGACCGGGCCAGCCAAGATGCCCGGGCCGTGGGCTTCTCTGCCGTTGCCGGGTTCCCCATGGTCCAGGGCGCGATCGATGGGATGCACGTCGCCGTGCGGCCACCTGCAGATAACAGGGCCGTGTTCACTAATAGGAAGGGGACCTATTCGATGAACGTACAGGTGGTCTGCGACCACCGCATGATGATCCTGCATGTCTGCGCCCGTCACCCAGGCAGTGTACACGTCTCATTCGTGTTGTTGCGGTCATCCATCCGCGGCATGTACGAGGGACGCCATCCCCGGCTGAGGGGCTGGTTGCTGGGCGACAGGGGCTACCCATTGCGATCGTGGCTGATGACGCCTATACGGAGGCCACGCAATGAGGCGGAGAACCGCTACAATGATGCCCATGTAGCGACAAAGGGAGTGATCAAGAGGTGCTTTGGAGTGCTGAAGATGCGTTTCAGGTGCCTGGACCTCTCTGGGGGCGCCCTCCAGTATCGGTCAGATAGGGTCGGCCGCATCATTGTGGTGTGCCGCGTCCTGCACAACATAGCCCAGCAGAGGGGCGATGTGCCGCAGGCAGAGGAGGGCGGAGTGGAGGAGCAGCAGGAAGAGGCCCAGTCCTCCCCAGATGAGGGGGATGGGGGCAATGGTCAGGGAAGACGGGGTAGACACAGGCGGGTGGCTGTCCACCGTTACCGGCTGGCCCAGCGGGCATGGGACAGACTGATAGACGCCCGCTTCACTGACTAGATGGGCGTGGCAATCGGGTAGTATGGCCACAGACCGCACACCATGGCAACAGCCGACCACCCACACCCCCCACCCATCCACCCACCCAGCACCCTCACCCCCCTCCCCAACCCCACCCACCCCACCCGCATGCACACCACCCCCCACCCCCCCCCCCCCCCCCATTGCCGATCCACCTGCGGCACAACGGGCCGGGCTCACACAGTTGCGGATGGACGCGTGTCTATCGCAGGCCATGAAGGATGATGACAACCCGCCCTGCGATGAGCTCCTGGCTCTACATCGTTGGACTATGTCTGACCCATGGCCACAGTACCACCATCCACCCGGACCATCCCTGCATGCGGCTGTGACACTGCAGCGCACGGTCCCGTCCTCTGCCCGGGGGATGTTGATGACGGCCCAGGGGGAAGGGGGCAGACTCACCTGGGGCTGAGGTAAGACCACCCCTCACACACACACTTGCCTTTGGACAGAGCACAAAGGCAGCTTCGGTAGGTGTAACATTGACTTTAATAACCAAAGGAGTTCATGCACGTGCCCTAGCCCCTAAAACTCATCTGTGCCCTGCACCCGTGCCAACTTACTCAGTGTCTAATTGTTTGGCCTTACGGGCCCTTTGACTACGTCTACGTGGTTCCCCAGGCGGTACAGCAGAACTGGAGGTGGACTCCTGTGATTCCTGCCCTCTGACACTGGATCCCTTTGGCGGCCGTTTCCTGGGGCGCCCTGGCCTAGATGTGCCAGGCTGCGGCCTGGGCGACTGGGATGGCGAGCTGCCAGCCTGTCCTGCCCGTTGCCCACCCGATGCACCTGGGACGGAAGGGGGGGGAGTCCGAGGTGTCGCGGCGTACTGGGACCTCCCCTAAAGAGGGGAGTCGGGAACGGACCACACCACCTCCTCCTCCCTCGGGGTGCCCGATGCCCCCAGGCCTCTACATGGGTGGGGGATGCGAACGGACTGGCCATCCGACGCCCCCCCGACATCTGGCGCTGCCAGTCCTGGAGGCCCGTGCTTGGTATCGACAGGGGTCTGCAGGTTTGCAGCCATGGAGCCCAGGGGGTTGGCAAACCCTGTCTGTGGACAGTGCGACGCCGGCTCGCACATGGCCACTGGCGCCGATGCCCTCAGCGATGGCCTGCAGAGACTGGGCCATGGCCTGCTGAGACTGGGCCATGGCCTGCAGAGACTGGGCTATGGCGTTGAGCGCCTCTGCCATCTGGCGCTGGCACTGGCTCATGGCCTCCTGTGAGAGGGCAGCCATTTCCTGGGCCACAGACGCCGCCTGCACGGAAAGCCCCAGGCCTCGCAAACCGTTCCCCATTTTTGACACCGTCGCACCCATTGCCTCCACCGCGGACGCCACCGTGCGGTGTCAGCCTGGGTGGCACCCATGACCGGCACCACTCCCAGCTCCTGGACGCGGGTGGACTCCTCCACCTGCGACCGCAGCCGCCGCAAGCCGCCCGTCACCCTCTTCGCTCGTCTCCGGGTCGGTGGTTGCATCGGATCTATGTGTGGGTGTGGTTACTGCAGGAACCCGGGATCCATCTGGGCGGCAGATGTTCGCTTGGGCTGGGCTGCCCTCCGACCGCCCGGTCCCTCTGCTGCTCCTACCTCCACCTGCTGTACCGGGACGGCTGTGTTGTGCGCACCAGTGAGTGTACCAGACGCCTCATCACTAAAGTGCCCAACCGTGGTGAGTGTTTCTGCGATGGTGGATGGTGTTGGTGACAGCAGTGGCGTTGTGTCGTGCTCTTCGTCCCACTCTGAGTCCATGGCACTTTGGGGTGGGGGTTCGTCTCCACCCATCCACTCTGAGTCACTGTCCGGTATTTTGTCTTCCTGGGTAGTGCTGTCCCGGGTAGGGGAGTGTCCTGGGTAGTGCTGTCCCGGGTAGGGGTGTTCTGGGTAGTGGTGTCCTGGGTAGTGGTGTCCTGGGTAGTGGTGTCCTGGGTAGTGGTGTCTGGCTCGGATGTGACGGGGGGCCTGTGGCTGCCCCTCTCGTCCCCTGGGTGGTTGCTCCCGCACGTGACGGGGGTGTCGTCTCCCTGTTGCTCCAGGTTCTCTCCGTCTCCCGTGGTGTGCGAGGGTCATCCTGCGGGCGTCGCAATGCTGGAGGGTGCGGGTCTCTCCATCTCCTGTGGTCTCCGAGGGGCATCCTGCGGGCGTCGCATGCTGGAGGGTGCGGGTCTCTCCGTCTCCCGTGGTCTCCGAGTGGCATCCTGCGGGCGTCGCATGCTGGGAGGGTGCGGGTCTCTCCGTCTCCTGTGGTCTCCGAGGGGCATCCTGCGGGCGGTCTGCATCTGCGGGGACTGGGTGCCTGGACGTTTGGTCCTGCGATACACAATGAAGCATGCATGGTTAGACATCAGGCAGTGATTAGGTGATACGGGGGAGGGGGGGATATGGGGGAGGGGGGATATGGGGGAGGGGGGATATGGGTGATATGGGGGAGGGGGGATATGGGTAGGGGGGATATGGGGGATATGGGGGAGGGGGGATATGGGGGGAGGGGGGATGTGGGGGAGGGGGGGATATGGGGGAGGGGGGGATATGGGGAGGGGGGGATATGGGGGAGGTGGGATATGGGGGAGGGGGGGATATGGGGGAGGGGGGATATGGGGGATATGGGGGGAGGGGGGATATGGGGAGGGGTGGATATGGGGGAGGGGGGATATGGGGAGATATGGGGGAGGGGGGATATGGGGGAGGGGGGGATATGGGGGATATGGGGGTGGGGGGATATTGGGGATATGGGGGAGGGGGGATATGGGGGAGGGGGATATGGGGGATATGGGGGAGGGGGGATATGGGGGAGGGGGGATATGGGGGATATGGGGGAGGGGGATATGGGGGATATGGGGATATGGGGGGAGGGGGATATGGGGGAGGGGGGATATGGGGGAGGGGGAGATATGGGGGATATGGGGAGGGGGGATATGGGGGATATGGGGGAGGGGGGATATGGGAGGGGTGGATATGGGGGAGGGGGGATATGGGGGATATGGGGGAGGGGGGATATGGGGAGGGGTGGATATGGGGAGGGGGGATATGGGGGATATGGGGGAGGGGGATATGGGGAGGGGGGATATGGGGGGAGGGGGGATATGGGGGAGGGGGGGATATGGGGGATATGGGGGTGGGGGAATATGGGGGAGGGGGGATATGGGGGATATGGGGGAGGGGGGATATGGGGGAGGGGGGATATCGGGGGAGGGGGGATATGGGGGATGGGGGATATGGGGGATATGGGGGATATGGGGGAGGGGGGATATGGGGGAGGGGGGATAGTGGGGGAGGGGGGATATGGGGGAGGGGGGATATGGGGGATATGGGGGAGGGGGGATATGGGGGAGGGGGGGATATGGGAGAGGGGGGGGATATGGGGGATATGTGGGGGGATATGGGGGAGGCTCACCCTGCCTGCTCTGACGAGGTCGTTCACCTTCTTGTGGCACTGGGTGCCTGTCCGTGTTGTCAGGGCCACAGCGGTGACGGCCTCTGCCACTTCCCATCCACAGACGCCGGCTGTGGCGTGGGGCAACTCTGCGGCCGTGTCCGGGATACAGGGCGTCCCTCCTCTGCTCCACCGCGTCCATGAGCGCCTCCACATCGCGTGACTCGAACCTCGGGGCTGAGCGACGGCCAGCCATCCAGTCGGGTGTTGCGGTCGGGTGTTCCGGTCGGGTGGGGGGGAGCAGCGCAGCACCTTATGAGCCGTCACGCCGTGCAGCGCGTATGACGCTGCACGGCTGTGAACCACTGCGCAAGCGCGGATCCCGTTACGTAGCTGCTAGCCCATTTCGGGCCGGAGACTATCGACCCATTTTTCCGACGTGACGCAAGTCGATTTGCGCCGTTTTTTGCGACCGATCGGCGGACTTTCCGCCGATTAACGGAGAATTTCGCCCATGGTTCTTTAGAGGGGCTTGAAAGATCAAACTAAAAATTGAATTTGATTCTCTATAAACAGGTTAGGTCGATCACCTGGGTGTTAATCATGTCTGTACTGGATACTCACCATCAAACAGCCCTGCACTTGAAGTGAGTCATTACAAAAAATAGAAGGAAGGAGGGTGACTAACTGTTGAATGTTAAAAAAATTAGTTGGGCAAACCTGCTAATTCGCTACATCGGTTGCACAACAGGCTCCAGTGTTGGGTGTTCTAAACGTAGTGACATTTAAATAGAACCTAAGAAATCAGAGCAGGTCCTTCTAGCCTACTCTGCCAGTCAATGAAGTTGTGGTTAATTTTCCACCTCAACATTACTTTCCTGCACAATCCCCCACATCCCTTGGGTAGCTTTTATATCCATAAATCTGACAATCACTATTTTAAATGTACTTAACCATCGTAAGGCTGAGAAGATGACAGAGAGAGTGAGAGGCTATGGCTACGAAGGGGCTTGAATACAAAGATGAGGGGCGCGATTCTCCATCGCTGTCGCCGAAAATGGGAAAGGTCATTGGGCGGAGAATCGGTCATGAGGCCAAAATCGTGGCCGGCGCCAGGCTCCCACCAGAATGCCGTTCTCCAGTGCCTCAACAGCGGTATCAATGTGTTCTACTCTGCATGTACAGTAAATGCCATTGGGATATCATTAGCGGACCTGACCTGGTATTCTCCGGTGCCACTGCGATGCTCCATCTCCGCTGTGAGGAATTACCAACGCCGTGTTTCACTTGTGGTTTCAAATATCAGGAAACAGGTGCCGTGCCTGATGAGGGAGAAAGGCCAACATCGCTATAGTTTGCTGACAGTTGTGCCGTTGGCTGGGGGGCTTCTGCCAGGGCTGGGAGGGAGTGGGGGTGGGGGGGGGGGGGGTAGCAGGGGCTGGCCAGGAGAAGGGCTGTGGGGTTGTGGTGGACGGCACAGAAAACCATCGCCACAGCCTGCAAGGCAGCCATGTGGCTGCACACGCCACTGACTGCCCACTGTGAACTTAGTGCCACGGTTGTATGGGTATCTCCACACGCCACCCTCCTAGGTACCTGCTGGCCCCAGCCAACCCATCAATGGGATGGGCGTGCTCCAGTGCGACCAGTGCCATCTTGTTGGCTGGGATGAGCGTGTGTAGGGAGCGGAGTGCTAATCTGCGGCTGCAGCTTGTCAGCCTCTCGAGTGCCAATCCCAAGCCCAACGAATCCGACACCATTTTTCTTTGGAATCTGTTGTGTTCTGCATGGCTCCGGTGCTAGCCCCTTAACAGTTCCTGAGTTGCTCCGGAAGCGGCGCCAATTTTTCTGTCATAGATGTCCACCGATTCTGTCCCGCCGTCAGCACTTAATCTCTGAAATGATGAATCAAGATGATGCCGGACCAGGGGTCAGTATCGCTTCTGGGATGATAGGTGCAAGGTGCGAGTTTTGGATTAGGTATTGTTTATAAAGGGTGGAGAAATATTTCGTTAATTCCACTCAAAATTCCACTCAAAAATCCTCGAATTAACAGAGGAAATTCATTGTAATGAACATGCATTGTGAAACTTGATCATGGTAAGTTAACAGAACAAACAAGTCGTTAAGCTTCTCAGCTTGTCGGATATTTTAAAGTCCTGCTCTGCTCTGCACTCTGTGCTAGCAAGTGGAATTTTCCATTGATAAACACATTATTTAGTTGGATGACCTTATTAATTATGCCTGTGTCCATTCAGCTTTGAGGCCATTGTGACCTGTACTGCAGCAAACAAGTAGTGATGTCAGCCTCACCTTGGTGTGGAAGGTTAAGTGTTTAAGCCCCGCCCCTGGGACAAAAGCAGTCTAGTGCCAAGTGGACATTGCACTTCAGAAATGCTATCTTTTGGATGAGACCCTGTCTGCTCCCTCAGGTGGAAGAACCCATGGTCACTACTTCAAAGAAGAGTAGGGCAGTACTCATGGGCTCACTGGCCTATATTTACTCTTCAGCCAGAGTACCTGGTCATCATCACATTGATGTTTTGGGACCTTGCTGTGCACACATCGGTTGCCATATTTCCGACATTCGAACATCAGACCTAGGAGCTGGAGTATGTCATTTTCCCTGTGAACTTACTCTAACCTTCAGCACGATCATCGCAAAACTACTTTCTCAATCCCACTTTTCCACACTGTTCCCACATATCTTAATTTCCTTAGTATTGTATCCAAAAACCTTACAGCCTCGGACTTGAATATACTCAACGGTAGAGCGCCCACAACTCACTGGGTTAGAGAATTCCAAAGATTCGCAGCTCTCTAAATGAAAACGTTTCTCTTCATCTCAGTGCTAAATGGCTGACCCTTTATCCTGAAACTATTACTCCATGTTCTAGATTCACCAACAAGGAAAAACACCCTCCCAGCATTCTACCCTAGCGACTCGCTAAAAAAATGTTATGTGCTTCAATGCGATTGTCTCTCATTATATGAAGTCTATGGAATATAGGCCTAGTCTATTCAATCTCTCCTCATAGGACAATTCCCTCATCCCATTAAACAGTCTAGCAAATGTCCATTGAATTCCCTCTAGTGCAAGTATAGCCTTCCTTAGATAAGACCATGAGACATAGGAGCAGAATTAGGCCATTTGGCCCATTGAGTCTGCTCCACCATTCAATCATGGCTGATATAGTTCTCATTCCCATTCGCCTGCCTTCTCCCTATAACCCCTAATCCCCTTATTAACCAAGAACCTATCCATCTCTGTCTTAAAGACACTCAGTGATTTGGCCTCCAGAGCCTTCTGCGGCAAAGAGTTCCACAGATTCACCACCCTCTGACTGAAGAAATTCCTCCTCTTCTCAGTTTTAAAGGATCGTCCTTTCAGTCTGAGGCTGTGCCCTCAGGCTCCAGTTTTTCCTACTAGTGGAAAAATTCTCTCCATGACAACTCTACCCAGGCCTCTCAATTTCCTGTAAGTTTCAATAAGATCTCTACTCATACTTCTAAACTCCGACAAGTACAGAGTTCCGAACCGTTCCTCATATGACAAGCTCTTCATTCCAGGGATCATTCTTATGAATCTCCTCTGGATCCTTTTCAAGGCCAGCACATCCTAGATACGGGGCCCAAAACTGCTCACAATATTCCAAATGGGGCCTGACCAGATTCTCATACAGCCTCAGAAGTACATTCCTGAGATCAAAACTGTACACAATCTGCCAGATGTGGCCTGGAACAGTGAATAGACTTCAAAAATCCTTTGTTGGAAGTGAACATTTTGGGACATCCTGAGTTTGTGAAAAATGATATGGAAATTATTTCCAAACTGCTGACTTGTTATTGGCTGCTTTGTGCTAACGCCAAAGGCAGTAACCAACACCTTTGTTCCAATACAAAACTTGTTGCTTTGACTTTCTTGAACCAGTTGTACTCCAATTTGCCTTCCTAAAATTCTGTACTTTTAACAGATGCTGTTATTGGTACAACCAGCCCTTTGGAGACCACAGTTTTAAACCTGGCCAGATTAACTGAGGACTCATATGGAGACCACAGTTTTAAACCTGGCCAGATTAACTGAGGACTCATAGAATCCCTGCAGTGCAGAAGAAGGCCATGCGGCCCATCGAGTCTCTGAAAGACAACTCCATCCAAGCTTAGTCGCCTGCACTATCAATGATCCCTTAATCTAACCATCTTTTTTTTTTGGACACTAAGGGGCAATTTAGCCAATCCATCTAACCTTCACATCTTTGGACTGTGGGAAGAAACTGGAGCACATGAAGGAAACCCACACAGACATGGGGAGAAAGTGCAAACTCCACATAGACCCAAGGCCGGAATTGAACCCGGGTCCCAGGCAGCAGTACTAACCACTGTGCCACTATGCCACCCTGCAGCCCACTCATTTGACAAACCCTCCCTTGTTTGGTCAGGAGCCCCAGTTGAGGATCACAACAGAAATTCAGAAACTCATGTTGAAGAAATTGCTTTGGAAGAGGTTGGAACTTAACACATCAATGCCAGGGTTAGGTTTGACTGCTAGTGCCCATTGTATTTTTTTTGTGAGGGCCACGAAGAATCCAGCACGTGTTTTAAGGATACAAAGTAATAACATTTATTTACAATAACATATATATAACAGCAGCAGCAACTTCCCTTGCTGCACTCTCCTTCCTCTTGGTTCCAAACTGGCCAGCTTTATTTATACTTGGAGTATACTAATGGTTTCCCGCCCCCCTCATTGGGGAAGCTCATACTCCCACAGGATTGTGGGATTGTCATTAGTCCCCAGCCAATGGTAAGAAGGCAGGTTATAACACTTTTGTAAACAGTTATATCACA
Source organism: Scyliorhinus torazame (assembly GCF_047496885.1). Classification (NCBI taxonomy): domain Eukaryota; kingdom Metazoa; phylum Chordata; class Chondrichthyes; order Carcharhiniformes; family Scyliorhinidae; genus Scyliorhinus; species Scyliorhinus torazame. Next base: position 92,793,267 of record NC_092725.1, on the reverse strand, counting down.
TGGTGGCTGTTTATAAAGCAGTGTCGAGGACCAAAAGGAGGTGTGGAGGGGGAGGATAAAGGGGGCGGAGATTGGTGCAAACTATAAAACAAATGTTTCTAAGCCAAACAAGCTGTGCAAAATGTTACTGTACAAATAATTGCATCATTCCCTGAGCAGGAAAGCGAGCATAGACGAAATGTGAGATAGAGGCGGAAGCTAGACACAAAATCCTATAGGTTGCTTGAAATGTTTCTCCTTAAAATATTATTTTCCAGTTGTCCCTTTTGTGACATTTGGCACAAAATGAAAGAACTGCGTGTCCAGTCCGATGATATCTATGTGACACAGGGAGGAACCAAAAGGTGTATTTGCTCAAATGATTTCTTTTTCTCTGAACTTTGATGCTGCAATCTGTATTTTGAGCAAGCAAAGTTGCAACACCAGAGTTCAGATATTTTACCACATAAGCACAAAGGAACATCGAAAGATTGGAACATATTAGCAGCAGGAGGCCAATCATCCCCTCGGGCTCGCTTCCACATTCAACAAGATCATAGTTAGTTGTCTACCTCTACGACATCATGGGCAGGATTCTCCCGTACCCGGCGGGGCAGGGGGTCCTCCGCACCTTCAGGGGCTAGGCCCACCCCAGAGTGGTTGGCACCCCGCCAGCTGGCGGGATAGGGGCTTGGCGCCATGCCAACCGGCGGCGAAGGGCTTCCGCCGGCCGGCGTGAGTCGGCGCATGCGCGTTTGCGCCAGCATGTGCTGGTGTCAACCCACGCATGCGCGGGAGGGTTCGTCTCCGCATCGGCCATCGCGGAGGACCACAACGGCCGTGCGAAGTAATACAACGTAATTCAACGTCAAGATCCCCCCTCGACCCCCCCAGGAACCCCGGAGCCCGCCCGCGCCGCCAGGTCCCGCCGGTAAGGGACCTACTCTAATTTATGCCGGCGAGACGGGCTACAGACGGGCGATATTTCGGCCCATCGCGGGCCGGAAAATTCGGGCGGTCCCGGTGCCCATTGAGTCGCGCCGGACCCCGCCATTCTCCGAGGCGGGCGGCACGACTCACGCCAGGCTGGATTTTGGGGGGTGGGAGAATTGGGAGGACGGAGGGGGCGGGATTCACGCCCCATGTCCCTGGATGTCACTAGTATCCAGAAATCTATAAATCTCTGTCTCAAACATAATCACTATTTGAGTCTCCAAAGCCCTCTGCGGTAGGAATTCCAAAGATTCATCACACTTTGAATGAAGAAAGCCCTCCTCATCTCTGTGCTAAATGGCTTGTCCCTTAAACAGAGATTGTGTCCCCTGGTTCTAGGTCCATCCCCCCCCCCCCCCCCCCCTGGCCATGGGACATATCCTTTCTGCATCTACCCTGTTGAGCCTTGTAAGAACTTTGAAAGGAAGAACTGAACAGGCTACTTTCTCTAGAAGAGAGATGGTTGAGGGGTGAAAATTGCAAAAGGGTTTAATGGAGAGAAAATATTTAAACTTGCGGGAGGGCAAACAAACGAATGGCCATAGATATAAGATGGTCACTGATTATCCAATTAGAAATTCAGGGGAAACGTATTTACCTAGAGAGTGGTGGGAATGTGGAACTCACAACCACTAGGGGTGATTTAGAGGAATAGCAGAGTTAGATTTTAGGGAAAGCTGGATAAACAAATGAACAGAAAGATATCCTGATAAGGTGAGATGATGAGGGGTGGAACGAGACTTGTATGGAGCATAAACATTGGCATGGACCTTCTTTCTCTCAGAGGGTTGGCAGTCTTTAGAATTCTCTTCTGTGGCGAACAGTGGAGGTTGGGTCATTGGACATATTCAATGCACAGTTAGACAGATTTTTGTTTGACAAGAGAGTCAATGGTTAAGGGGGGAAAGACAGGAAAGTGGAGTTATGGCCACAATCAAATCAGACAAGATCTTATTGACTGGTGGAGCAGGCTTGAGGGGCTGAATGGCCCTGCTCCTGCTTCTATTATATATGATCTTATAGTCTGTTACTGTTCTAAGTAAACTGTACAGCATTTTTTGCAACCTCAAGTCATCAAAAGGGGCTTAGCTTTTATTTCTAGGACCATCTTTCTAAAGTGATAGGTAACTTGACTAGCTTGCCTTATCTGTATTTGCATTGAATGCTGTGCTTTTTAAAAAGGGAGTTGTATTTATGTAATGCATTTTCGCTTTACATGATGTGCTAAAGCGCTTTACCTCCAATGGATTATTTTTGTCAGTTTATATCTGCATAAAAGCAGCGGCCAGTTTGTACGCAATAGAGGGTACAGAGGAAATTTACCAGGATGCTGCCTGGACTGGAGGGCATGTCTTATGAAGAAAGGTTGAGGGAGTTAGGACTTTTCTCACTGGAGCGAAGAAGGCAGAGAGGTGAATTGATAGAGGTGTACAAGGTGATGAGAAGCATGGATAGAGTGGATAGCCAGAGACTTTTCCCCAGGGTGGAAATGGCTGTTACGAGGGGACATAATTTTAAGGTGATTGGAGGAAGGTATAGGGGAGATGTCAGAGGTAGGTTCTTTAAACAGAGAGTGGTGGATGTGTGGAATGCACTGCTAGCAGAGGTGGTGGAGTCAGAGTCATTAGGGTCATTTAAGCGACTCTTGGACAGGCACATGGACAGCAGTAAATTGAAGGGGTGTAGGTTAGGTTGATCTTAAATTAGGATAAATAGTCGGCACAACATCGTGGGCTGAAGGGCATGTACTGTGTCATGATATTCAGGTAAACATCATGGTGCAAACATACATACATACTGATGGACAGATCAACGGACCAATCAACACACACACAACATCACAGTCAATCACAGGCAAGAGCATACACACTATAAAACGGGGAACACGACACTTCCCGCTAATTCCAGCAGGAGACAGCTCAGGGCACAGAGCTCACAGCAAGCCACTCAGACATCCACCATGTGCTGAGTGCCATGCCAAGATTGTGTTAGGGATAGGTCCACAGATTCAAGGGTAATGAACGAACCACAGTAACCAGTTTAACATTGTAAATATAGTTAGTAATAAAACTGAGTTGTACCATCCGCAACCGTGTTGGTTTGTCTGTGTAGCAGAGCACCCAACGTGACATAGTACCAGGATTGGAACCCGGTAACTGTGAGACCTACCTACGAATCCGCCATCCTGCGCCATGGACACCGTCAGCACGCCGCAGCCGTTACAAATCACTGGAAACCTCGGCGTCAATTGTTCAAACAGCGCTTCCAGTTCTTCCTGGAAGCCACCGAAAGAGAGAGCGCTTCGGACACCAGAAAAATCGCCCTCCTCCTCTCCACGGCAGGGCAACACGCCATCCATGTCTACAACTCCCTGATGTTCGCGGAAGGTGAGGACAAGACCAAGTACAAGACGGTCCTTCTCAAACTCGAGCAACACTTCAGCGTCGAGGTAAATGAGAGTTTCGAGAGGTATCTCTTCCAGCAGTGCCTGCAGGGTAAGGATGAGCCCTTTCAATCTTTCCTTACACACCTCCATATCCTCGCGCAGTCCTGCGGTTATGACACCACCTCCGATTCCATGATTCGGGACCAGATTGTTTTTGGGGTCACCTCGGGCGCCCTACGCCAGCAGACCCTCAAAATTAAAGTCCTCACCCTAGCCTCCGCAATTGAAGCCTGTGTCCTTCATGAAAACGCGACCAGCTGCTACTCCCAGTTTCAAGCGGCCGAATCGGCGCGGCAGGGGTCCTACGCGCCCGAATCGGCAAGGCAGGCGTCGTACAAGGCCGAACGGGTCCAGGCGATCGAGTTCCTCCCGGCCCGCGGCCCGGACGAGGGCGGCCATTTTGCGCGCTTTCTGCGGCCTCCCGCGTTTGTGCGCGCCAAAAAAGACCTCGACGCAGAGGGACGTGATGCGCAGGCGTGCTCGACGCAAGACCGAACTGCGCATGCGCGGTGGCGCAACGAACGCCATGACGTCACAACGTGCGGCAACTGCGGAGCCGCACATTTAAAGCGGCAATATCCGGCAAAAAAACGACAAAGCCTCCGTTGTGGCAAGATGGGCCACTACGCTGCCTGCTGTCGAGCAGCTCAACCTGCCAACGCTCCCCAATTCCGACAACCTCTCAGGGCTGTCCGGACCATTCAGCCTCCGTAATACGAGTCGTGCCCAGACGACATCCAAACCAGTGACACAGACGACCGGGACGCCTTCCATGTTGCGGTCATTGATAGGAACCGGATGTCTCCAGGCAGGACCCACCAGCCGATGCCAGTGAACAGCGTCAATCCGGGGGATGAATGGTGTGCCACCCTAATGGTCAACTGATCACCGATAACATTCCGTCTGGACACTGGTGCCTCCGCCAACCTAATAGCATGGTCAGCCTTCTACTCCTTGAAGGTCAGACCACCAATTCGGCCATCCCGTTGCAAGATGACTGACTACAATGGAAACGTTATCCCGGCCACGGGATCCTGCCAGCTCCAGGTGACACACAACATATACACGGCCACACTGTCCTTCGAAATAGTCGGATCATCAAAGGACTCCCTGCTAGGCGCACAGGCATGCAAGGTTCTCCACCTCGTGCAGCGGGTCCACGCTCTGTCTCCAGAAGGCACATCAGACTTCCCAGATGCAGAATTTAGGGCACAGCTTCAATCACTCCTCGCCCACAACCAGGATGCATTCGAGGACATGGGCACACTGCCCTACACCTACAGAATACGACTCAAACAGGACACCACCCCGGTCATTCACGCACCTCGCAGGGTCCCAGCGCCACTCAAAGACCGCCTCAAGCAGCAGCTGCAGGATCTCCAGGACCAAGGGGTGCTATCCCGGGTCACGGAGCCCACGCCATGGGTCAGCTCCATGGTGTGTGTTAAGAAGCCCTCGGGCGAACTCCGGATCTGCATTGACCCGAAACACCTGAACAACAACATAATGAGGGAACACTACCCATACCCAAACGGGAAGAGATCACGAGCGAAATGGCCTGGGCTAAAATCTTTACAAAGCTGGATGCCTCAAAGGGTTTCTGGCAGATCCAACTGGACCAGTCCAGCGGGAAGCTGTGCACCTTCAACACTCCTTTCGGCAGGTTCTGCTATAACAGAATGCCGTTTGGCATCATCTTGGTATCTGAGGTCTTTCACAGGATCATGGAAGAGATGATGGAGGGCATCGAAGGGGTGCACGTCTACGTTGATGACGTCATCATCTGGCCCACCACACCACAGGAGCACATCAATCGTCTCCAGCGCGTCTTTGCGCGGATACGGGAAAACGGCCTGCGCCTCAACCGAGCCAAGTGTTCTTTCAGCCAAACCGAGCTGAAGTTTCTGGGGGACCACATATCCCGGTCAGGGGTCCGTCCGGATGCAGACAAGGTGAGCGCCATTACAGCCATGCCGCAGCCGGCAGACAAGAAAGCAGTTCTACGCTTCCTAGGCATGGTCAACTTCCTGGGAAAGTTCATTCCCAACCTTGCCTCCCACACGACGGCTCTTCGTCACCTAGTCAAGAAGTCCACGGAGTTCCAGTGGCTGCCCGCACACCAGAAGGAATGGGAGGAGCTCAAAATTAAGCTCACCACAGCCCTGGTATTGGCGTTTTTCGACACATCTCGTGACACTAAAATTTCGACTGATGCCAGCCAGTCCGGCATTGGGGCGGTACTCCTACAGCAGAATGACACTGCGTCATGGGCCCCGGTCGCCTATGCCTCGCGGGCCATGACCCCCACAGAACAGCGCTACACGCAGATCGAAAAGGAGTGCCTGGGTTTGCTAACCGGAATAGACAAGTTCCATGACTACGTGTATGGTCTCCCCCAGTTTACCATTGAGACTGACCATCGCACCCTGGTCAGCATCATACATAAGGACCTGAACGAGATGACCCCCTCGCCTCCAGCGCATCCTACTCAAACTCAGGAGGTATGACCTCCAACTGGTCTACACCCCGGGAAAGGATCTTATCATTGCGGATGTCCTATCTAGAGCAGTGAGCACACCGCCCGACTCAGAGGGGTTCGTCTGTCAGGTCGAAGTGCAGGTGGCCTTCATGTCGGCAAATCTGCCAGCCGATGACTCCAGTCTGGCCCGTATTCGCTGGGAGACTGCGGCTGACCCCCTTCTACAGCGTGTGATGCGCCACATGATGGGAGGGTGGCTCAAAGGACAGTGACCACAGTTCTACAATGTCCGGGACGACTTGGCCATCATTGATGGTGTCCTCCTAAAGGTGGACCGGATTTTGATACCACACAGCATGCACAAGCTGGTCCTCGACCAACTACCCGAAGGCCATCTAGGGGTCGAGAAGTGCAGACGGAGGGCCCGAGAGGCGGTATACTGGCCGAGCATCAGTGATGACATTGCCAATATGGTGCTCAACTGCCCCACCTGCCAAAGGTTTCAGCCGGCGCAACCTCCTGAGATGCTTCAGCCCCATGAGCTGGTGACGTCCCCCTGGGCGAAGGTGGGTGTGGACCTTTTTCACGCGCTCGGCAGGGACTATGTAATCGTCATAGATTACTTTTCAAATTATCCAGAGGTCATATGCCTGCACGATTTGACATCGTCCGCTGTCATAAGGGCCTGCAAAGACACCTTCGCTTGCCACGGCATTCCGATTACTGTCATGTCGGACAATGGGCCCTGTTTTGCCAGCCAGGAATGGTCTTCCTTTGCTGCTTCGTGTGGCTTCACACACGTGATGTCCAGCCCTCTGCATCCCCAGTCCAATGGAAAGGCGGAGAAGGGCGTTCACATCGTCAAGCGGCTCCTCTGCAAGGCTGCTGCTGCCGGATCGGATTTCTGCTTAGCCTTGCTAACCTATCGCTCGGCTCCACTAGCCACTGGCCTCTCACCAGCCCAGCTGTTGATGGGTCACGCCCTCAGGACCACTGTGCCATCCATTCTGGTCCCCACAACCAACCATGCTCCAGAACTGCACAGGATGCGACAGCAGCGCGTTCGCCAGAAGGTGGCACATGACACATGGGCAACTGATCTTCCCGCCCTGGCGCCTGGGGATGATGTTTGCATCCACCTACCAGAAGGTGGCTGGTCAGCACCTGCCGAAGTTCTCCGACGCGTGGCTCCCCGCTCGTTCCTGGTTCGCTTGCCTGATGGCTCCATTCGCAGGCGCAATCGCCGGGCTCTTCTCCTGCTTCCACGCTCACTACGGGAACTTACACCGGTGCCATGCCCTCCTGTTGTTCCTGATGTCGACTTCGTGGAGCTTCCGGCCACCATGCCCATTCCGTCGTCGCCCGTGGCCAGGCCTATTCCTCAGCCGGTGAATCCTGACCCACCCTTGAGGCGGTCAACCCGAATTCGTCACCCACCTACTAGGCTGGACTTATGAGCCTGTTTGAACATTGAACTCACTGATGTATCATACCACTGTGTTAATATGTTTCTCTTTTTCCTTGTCGTTACAGGAGTTCGTTTTGACATTTAACATTTCCACGTGTTTTGTTTATGATACAATCGCGTTGCTATGTCGCACCTGACATCGCCCCATGTATATAGTTTAGCCTCATGTACATGCTGTAGATATTGCACACACACACATTCAGCTGCACTCAGTACACATATCTATTTATAACCACATAGGCACATGTTCTTGTAAAAAAGCGGGGATGTCATGATATTCAGGTAAACATCATCGTGCAACCATACATACATACTGATGGACAGATCAACACGTACAACACCACAGCCAATCACAGGCAAGAGCATACACACTATAAAACGGGGAACACGACACTTCCCGCTAATTCCAGCAGGAGACAGCTCAGGGCACAGAGCTCACAGCAAGCCACTCAGACATCCACCATGTGCTGAGTGCCACTCCAAGATAGTGTTAGGGATAGGTCCACAGATTCAAGGGTAATGAACAAACCACAGTAACCAGTTTAACATTGTAAATATAGTTATTAATAAAAACTGAGTTGTACCATCCGCAACCGCGTTGGTTCGCCTGTGTAGCAGAGCACCCAACACAACATACTGTGCTGTACTGTTCTATGTTCTATGTTCTAATAGGATCCTGTTGAGACATGATGTCAATCAATCTTACCCATGGTAAGCAGAAAACAGCAAAAACTGCAATAGATTTGATCAATTATGGCAGAAAGTCCTGGTGAGCAAAGCTGAAAGATTCCTGCTAGGAATCATCCAAAGTTGTCTCTCTCTCTATCTCTGTAACTTCCTCCAACCCCATAACCATACAAACATAGAAATTATGAATTCAGAGCATGAGTAAGCCATTCAGCCCTTTGAACCTGTGCAACCATTCCAACCTGTCCAACCTGTGTAAATCATGGCCGATCTGATTGTGGTCGCCACTCCACTTTTTCCCCTACCCGCACGTCTTTTGACTCTCTTGTCAATCAAGAGTCTATCTGATTCAGCCTTAAAAATATCCAGTGGCCCTGCCTCCATTGCTCTCTGGAGAAGAGAGTTCCATAAACTCACGACCCTCTGAGAGAAAGGCCGGAATTCTCCAGCCGTTGCGATTCATTCCCGCCGACAGCCTATCCCCGGCCACAGGTTTCTCAGTGGGATGGGGTGGCTTCAATGTGAAATCCCATTGCCAAACAGCGGAAGTATAGAAGCCCGCAGGCAGCGAACGGTGCCACACAGAGAAACATGCACCTGGGGAACTGGAGGATTCAGCCTGAAATTCTCTCCCCATCTTCACTGTAATTGAGAGATTCCTTATTTTTAAACTTTGTTTCCTGGTTTATAGTGTGTTCCACAAGTGGAATCATCCATTCAACATCCGCCCTGTCAAGTCCCCTCAGGATCTTACATGTTTCAATAAGATCACCTCTCATTCTTCTAAATTTTAATGTATCAATGTCCACGTGCCCTCATAGGATAACCCCATCATTCCAGGAATCAGTTTAGTGAACCTTCTCTGAACTGCTCTCAATGCAATTACCTCCTTTCTTAATTAAGAGACCTAAACTGTACACAATACTCTAGATGTGGTCACATCAATACCCTACTGTTATATTCCATTTCCTGACACTACGAAATCAATGGCACATCACTTTCTGGTTCTCCAGTTTCAAATTTCGGGGGTACCCCAATGATGCACTGGGGAATCCCTCTCGGAGGTTCCCATGTACAGGTTTACCTGGCAGTTGCCCAGAAGTACTAACTTCCTCTAGACAACTGGGTTGGGCTGGTAACCATTCAACAGAAGTGATTTAAATCGATTACTTTGGATGGTTCTGCCAGTTTTACCCTGATAAGAGTTAGAGGAAAATAAATCACTTTAACCCCAGAGTGACTACTTAAAACACCCATATCAGGGTGATCAGGGCACTCACCACATATACGACTCCTCCAGGACACCCAGCACACAACCCCCATCCCGGAACGCGACCCACACCCCCACCTTCCGACCTGACACTCCCCTCTCAGACTGTTGACACCCCCCACTCCCAGACCAAACCTCCCCCCTCCGGTCTAACACTTTCCTTCTCAGACTGCCCCCCCCCCACCCCCTCTCCAGCCCAACCGCTGACATGACCCCCCCCCACCCTGCAATCTGATCCACTCTGCCCCCCACTCCAGTCCGACATGATTCCCCACCCACCCCTCCCCCACCCCGCTTTCGGAACAACATCTTTTAATTGACTCTTTAAGCACCTCCTTTACGGCATCTATTGCCATAAAAATTTGGCGTTTCTGATCCCTCTACGCCACAGTTACTCCACACAAATCGCTGTACCTGTCTCACCCAGCCTGAGTGAGGCAGGTTGGGCAAGACTGAGGCTTTGGAATAGCAGCATGGGTAAGCCCATTGACAGTGACGATCTGCCAGAGATTGCCAATCTGTGCTTTTCCAATTCTTGGGCGAAATTCTCCTACCCGCCCCGCCACATTTCTGCCCCGACCGGCCGACGGGAGTCTCCGTAACACCGGCCGGTCAATGGGGTTTTCCATTGTGGGGCAGCCCCACGCCGTCGGGAAACCGCCGGGCGCCGGCAAAACGGAGACTCCCACCGGCGGAGAATGACGCCCCTGATCTCTTGCCGGATCACCAGTCGGATTTTATTTGCTTCCTCACTGGTGTCCATACCTTTAGCTCGTGGGCCCTAAGCTCTGGAATTCCCTCCCTAAGCCACTTCACCTCTATACCTTCCTCTCCTCCTGTAAGGCACTCCTCAAAACCTACTTCTCTGATCAAGCTTTTGGTCACCTGGGCCGGGATTCTCCCCTACCTGGCGAGGCGGAGGGTCCCGGCGGGATGGAGTGGCGGGAACCACTCTGGCGTCGGGCTGCCCCAAAGGTGCATATTTCTCCGCAACTTTAGGGGCCAAGCCCTCACCATGAGGGGCTAGGCCCACGCCAGAGTGGTTTCCGCTCCACCGGTTGGCGTGGAAGGCCTTTGGCGCCACGCCAGCTGGGGCTGAAAGGACTTCGTCAGCCGGCGGAAGTCCGCGCATGCGCAGGAGCGTCAGTGCCTGCTGACGTCATTCCCGTCAGTATTGTCGAACTCAAGTTATAAAAGTGTACATAGTGTAAATAAATGAGTTGAAGTTATTTACACGTCTCGACCTTCCTTGACAAATGCAACACAAGGAATCCGCTTATGTTACAAAGGAAACATAACAAAACAACCATCTTGATTGAATGAGCAACACCCTTACTAAACCTCACATTGTGTTTCCAAGAACCCAGAGTGTGGGCACCTCGGTACCTTTTCTCTTTGCGGCAATAAAGAACTATTACAGTCTGATAATACTGCTGCAAAGCATCTTGGGACAGTAAACCCACATTAAAGGTGCTGTGTAAAAACAAGCTCTTAAAAAACAGAAAATGCGAGAAATACCCAGCAAGACCAGCTGCAACTGTGTAGCGAGAAACAAGGTTAACATATTTCATGTCACTGACCTTTTGTCAGGAATTTTAAATCATAATGTTTATCTCATTTGGCGACCTGAAAAATTATCAAAGGCCAGATCTGAAAATGCTGGACTAAATCTTGACCAACAATTAACTCAAAGCCCTTTGTGATAATAAAGATGATTATTGTTATTACTAGGAAAATTAGATTGAACTGGACTGCGCTACCCTGTTAAAAATCTGACCAATCAGTCTCCGATATTATAACATGAAAACCTGTTCTTAACAGAAATACCTGCTCTGGTCCTTTAAGGCACTGCAGATAGTTAAACACTTCAGTCGTCCTTCTTCCAGTGGCAAGCTCCCAGTAAAGGTTCTTGAATCCCATCCACTGTACACATATAAAGATAACCCAGAAAACACCAACGATCCAGCAGAGGGCAGTAGAGCATAGCTGCTGATTGGCCGTTGCAGGGGAAATTTGCATACGTCCGTGTGCTCACCCTAACTTGGAGGCGTACCTGAACAACAGACCCTAGCTGTTCAAGTGAAGACAAGCATCCAGCAGAGGGCAGTAGAGCGGAGATGCTCATTGGCCGTTGCAGGGGAAATTTGCATACGTCCCTGTGCTCACCCTAACTTGGAGGCGTACCTGAACAAGAGACCCGAGCTGTTCAAGTGAAGATAAGCATCCAGCAGAGGGCAGTAGAGCGGAGCTGCTGATTGGCTGTTGCAGGGGAAATTTGCATACGTCCGTGTGCTCACCCTAACTTGGAGGTGGTTTGTGGAGGAGCTCTTGTCAAGTGACTTATGTAAAGATGAGTCATGAAGGTTCAGTTAGGGCACTTGAGAGTTACAAGTTAGCTAGGAAGGACCTAAAGAGAGAGCTAAGAAGAGCCAGGAGGGGACATGAGAAGTCTTTGGCAGGTAGGATCAAGGATAACCCTAAAGCTTTCTATAGATATGTCAGGAATAAAAGAATGACTTGGGTAAGAGTAGGGCCAGTCAAGGACAATAGTGGGAAGTTGTGCTTGGAGTCCGAGGAGATAGGAAAGGTGCTAAATGAATATTTTTTGTCAGTATTCACACAGGAAAAAGACAATGTTGTCGAGGAGAATACTGAGATTCAGGCTACTAGACTAGGCTTGAGGTTCATAAGGAGGAGGTGTTAGCAATTCTGGAAAGTGTGAAAATAGATAAGTCCCCTGGGCCGGATGGGATTTATCCTAGGATTCTCTGGGAAGCTAGGGAGGAGATTGCTGAGCCTTTGGCCTTGATCTTTCAGTCATATTTGTCTACAAGAATAGTGCCAGAAGACTGGAGGATAGCAAATGTTGTCCCCATGTTCAAGAAGGGGAGTAGAGATAACCCCGGTAACTATAGACCAGTGAGCCTTACTTCTGTTGTGGGAAAAATCTTGGAAAGGTTTATAAGAGATAGGATGTATAATCATCTGGAAAGGAATAATTTGATTAGAGATAGTCAACACGGTTTTGTGAAGGGTAGGTCGTGCCTCACAAACCTTATTGAGTTCTTTGAGAAGGTGAATAAACAGGTGGATGAGGGTAAAGCAGTTGATGTGGTGTATATGGATTCCAGTAAAGCGTTTGATAAGGTTCCCCATGGTAGGCTACTGCAGAAAATACGGAGGCATGGGATTCAGGGTGATTTAGCAGTTTGGATCAGAAATTGGCTAGCTGGAAGAAGACAAAGGGTGGTGGTTGATGGGAAATGTTCAGACTGGAGTCCAGTTACTAGTGGTGTACCACAAGGATCTGTTTTGGGGCCACTGCTGTTTGTCATTTTTATAAATGACCTGGAGGAGGGCGTAGAAGGATGGGTGAGTAAATTTGCAGATGACACTAAAGTCGGTGGAGTTGTGGACAGTGCGGAAGGATGTTACAAGTTACAGAGGGACATAGATAAGCTGCAGCGCTGGGCTGAGAGGTGGCAAATGGAGTTTAATGCAGAAAAGTGTGAGGTGATTCATTTTGGATGGAATAACAGGAAGACCGAGTACTGGGCTAATGGTAAGATTCTTGGCAGTGTGGATGAGCAGAGAGATCTCGGTGTCCATGTACATACATCCCTGAAAGTTGCCACCCAGGTTGAGAGGGTTGTTCAGAAGGCGTACGGTGTGTTAGCTTTTATTGGCAGAGAGATTGAGTTTAGGAGCCATGAGGTCATGGTGCAGCTATACAACACTCTGGTGCGGCCGCATTTGGAGTATTGCGTGCAATTCTGGTCGCCACATTATAGGAAGGATGTGGAAGCATTGGAAAGGGTGCAGAGGAGATTTACCAGAATGTTGCCTGGTATGGAGGGAAGATCTTATGAGGAAAGGCTGAGGGACTTGAGGCTGTTTTCGTTAGAGAGAAGAAGGTTAAGAGGTGACTTAATTGAGGCATACAAGATGATCAGAGGATTGGATAGGGTGGACAGTGAGACCTTTTTCCTCGGATGATGATGTCTAGCACGAGGGGACATACCTTTAAATTGAGGGGAGATAGATATAAGACAGATGTCAGAGGTAGGTTCTTTACTCAGAGAGTAGTAAGGGCGTGGAATGCCCTGCCTGCAACAGTAGTGGACTCGCTAACACGAAGGACATTCAAATGGTCATTGGATAGACATATGGACAATAAGGGAATAGTGTAGATGGGCTTTAGAGTGGTTTCACAGGTCGGTGCAACATCGAGGGCCGAAAGGCCTGTACTGCGCTGTAATGTTCTATGTTCTAACACAGAATATAGAATCATAAAGCCCAGAAGGAGGCCATTCAGCCCATTATGTCTGTGCTGGCTCTTTGAAAGAGCTGTCTAATTTGTCCCTCACATCTGATCTTTCCCCATAGCCCTGCAAATTCTTCCCCATCAAGTATTTATCCAAATTACATTTTGAATTTTCTGGGGAGTCACTTTCACTTTCATTGATCTGGGCTTCATACAGAAGATCCCACCTCAGGTCTGTTCAATTCTGACTTGAGTCCACCAGATGGACTTTCAGCCTCAATGAGTCAAATTTAGGGTTTTCAACATGAGAATTGTATTTTTTTAAGTTTAGAGTACCCAATTATTTTTTTCCCAATTAAGGGGCAATTTAGCAAGGCCAATACACCTACCCTTCACATCTTTTGAGTTGTGGGGATGAGGCCCACGCAGACACAAGGAAAATATACAAACCACACAGAGAGTGACCCGGGACCGGGGTCGAACATAGGTCATCGGTGCCATGAGGCAGCAGTGCTAACCACTGCACCACCGTGCCGCCCTCAACATGAGACTGTTAAATGGGTTTTCAAACAGCCCCTCTGCCAGCAGGGGGTGCTGGACTGGATACTTTTGCAGGTTAAACTGACTGCAGAATGAAAAGTCTTTATCCTAAACCTTCAGAAAGTATCCTCAGGTGGGAGAATTCAGAGCTCTGGTTTCACAGTTGCTTAATCAAAATGGGAATGACTACTTCCCAACAGCTCACAGGCTGTGCACAAAGAGGGAGGTATTTAGTCACAGGTAATCAGATGAGAAAGATCTGATTTAGCTCCCCAGCCTCATGATCAGTAGTGGAACTCTCATAGGCTGGCTAGATAGACTGCTTGTAGCCCTTTAATTGGAAAATAAAATTTCACAGGTTGGCTGGAAAGCAGTTAAATAATCAGACAGGGAGCTGGTGGAGAGTCCAAACCTGTGTCCCTGCCCTCTCCTGAGTCTAAGCAGAACTGAATACAAAATGGAGACTGCCTTTTTGCCAGAATGCTCTGGAACTCCTTCAACCAGTCAGAATTGAAAACCAGCAAGCCCTTGGATTCCAGGGAAGCTGATTGGCTGCTAGCCAAGTCCATCAAAATGTAACATCACTGGACTATGCCACATCGAACCCAACACTAACAGACGTTTTCAGGCCAGTTCAAATAGCACCTTGTACAAAGGGCATTTCAGTTTAAAACCAAAGCCTGCAGAATTCTAGAATCCAGCATAACAGAACACAAAGGGGATTACGCAGGAAAGCCAGAGTTATACAGGAAAAGCAAGGTGTAAACATGAGTTGCGTGATTTCCTCAGCCCGGGGCCGGGCCGTAGAATCCCTGCGACCGGCATGATTCACGCCACGCAGAGCGGAGAATCAGCGACATTGTGCGTGCCGCTTGTCGGGAGCTGCTCTACTCGGCCCCCCCGCCGATTCTCGGCCCGGGATGGGCCAAGCGGGCGTCGCAAAAAACCCGAGTCCCGCCAGCACCGTTCACACCTGCTTTCAGCCGGCGGGACTTCGGCGTGGAAGGGCCCGGGGGCGGCCTGTGGGGAGGGGAGGGGGGGGATCAACCCCGGGGGGAGGGGGGGGCCTCCATCATGGCCTGGCCCGCGATCGGGTCCCACCGATCAGCGGGCCGGACTCTCGGGCTGGGGGCCTCCTTTCTTCTGCGCCGGCCTCTTTAGCCCTACGCCATTTTGCATCGGGGCCGGC
Source organism: Scyliorhinus torazame (assembly GCF_047496885.1). Classification (NCBI taxonomy): domain Eukaryota; kingdom Metazoa; phylum Chordata; class Chondrichthyes; order Carcharhiniformes; family Scyliorhinidae; genus Scyliorhinus; species Scyliorhinus torazame. The sequence goes on along the minus strand of NC_092725.1, from coordinate 92,777,952 downwards.
GCGGAGAAGGGACCCACTACGCATGCGCGCGTTGGCGCCGGTGCCACTGCGCATGTGCGGACCCCGCGGCACCCAGTTGATGCCATGATCAGCAGCTGGAGTGGCATGGGCCGCTCCAGTCCCATGCTGGCCCCCTGTAAGGACCAGAAATGCTGATCCTGAGGCCATGTTAATACCGTCGGGAAACACGACGGCGTTTCCCGACGGCATCAACACTTAGCCTCAAGATCACAGAATCCCGCCTGAGGATCCTTACAAAATAGAAGTATTTCTTTCTCTTTTACTCAATGACCTTTACTGACTCCCAGTTAAGCAACATCTTGTTTTCAAATCCATCCTTCCTTTCTCTATAACCTCCTCCAGTCCAATAATTCTCCTAGATCTTTGTACCTCCAATTCTGGCCCCTTGCTCAGAATGTCCATTCAGTTGCCAGCGTTCTAAACTCTGGAATTCCCTCCCTGAACCTTTCCACCTCACTACCTCTCTCTGCACTTTTACGACACTCCTTAACACCTATTTTTCTAACCAAACATTTGGTCAATTGTCCTAATATCCACTTATGTGACTGGGTGTCACTCTTTGTTTGGTATTTTATTGTGTTAAATGTGCCATAGAGGATGTTGTTACTGTTGGGGCCAACCAGTTAAAATATATGCAGGCATCCTTCCCTAAATGACAGCAGTCAACTGGTTGGGCATTTATACAACCTGACAATTAAATTTTTACTCATACCACCTTCTTCGTAATAACTCAAGACTAATGCTTACTCATGATTGACCTAAACATTTCAATGTAGTGAAACGAATTCACTATGTGTTGAATATGAGAAGAGATTAGCTGAGCCTGTGCTGAGATAAATGGCCTCAGCTAGACTGACGGAACATAGAACTGACCTCAGGAACCCCTCTCCCACCCCAGGATTATAATATAATAATCTTCATTGTCACAAGTAGGCTTACATTAACGCTGCAATGAAGTTACTGTGAAAATAGATCATAGATCATAGATCATAGAATTTACAGTGCAGAAGGAGGCCATTCGGCCCATCGAGTCTGCACCGGCTCTTGGAAAGAGCACCCTACCCAAGGTCACCACCTCCACCCTATCCCCATAACCCAGTAACCCCACCCAACACTAAGGGCAATTTTGGACACTAAGGGCAATTTATCATGGCCCAATCCACCTAACCTGCACATCTTTGGACTGTGGGACGAAACCGGAGCACCCGGAGGAAACCCATGCAGACATGGGGAGAATGTGCAGACTCCGCACAAACAGTGACCCAAGCTGGGAATCGAACCTGGGTCCTCGGTGCTGTGAAGCAATAGTGCTAACCATGGTGCTACCATGTATTAGGAAGGCAGCAATAACTGGCCAATGACGGGCTGCCACTGCTGCTGCAAAATCCCACCCGATATGTAGAAGCACCAACAACACATAAAAGCTTGGCCCCATCGAGGACAATGAACTGCCCTTGATTGGCAGCCAATCCACCACCTTAAATGTCCACTCTCTCCACCACCAATATGAAGTAATTTTAGTGTGTGCCATTTACAAGGTGCACTGTAATAATGTGCCCACGCTGCTTCGACAGCACCTCCAAAACCTGCGATCTCTGCCACCTAGAATGACAAGAGCAGCAGATGAATGGGCACACCACCAGCTCCAAGTCACACACCAGCCTGACAGGAGCGTAAATTACTGTCTTCTCAAAATCACTGGGCCAAAATGCTACAAAGCACTGCAAAAGCACCTTTACCACATGGACTGTAGCAGTTCAAGAAAATGACCCAATAATACCTTCTCAAGAGGCAACTTGGGATGGGTAATAAATTCCAGACTTGTCAGTGACACTAACATCCCAAATTTAAACATAAATATGTATATCTTAGTAGGGTGTCACTGTCTTTGGGAAAAGATTTGAGGACATAATCCCTGTAAGAAAAGTAAAAAGAAATTTGGTTAACAAGGGCTTTGTTGTATTAATGAACAAACTCCTGTATTGAGTCATTAATGCTGGCTGGTGCAAATTAGTGGATGATAGAGAAAAATCAGGAATCTTCTCTCCAATAGCTTTGGCTGAATGGTCCTTCATTGCTATGAACTTCAGTTTAGTATTTTACTCAACAGAAATAATTACTGTTTACATGCATTATGATGATGGAACATTAGTTGCTGCAACATACTGACATATAAAGTGAACCCTTGCTGTTATCTGATGTGTTAAGTCGACTTGCACAAGTACAGGGGACTTAACTGAGAGTGACCTGCTGAACTTGAATAAGTTTGCGTCATTGAGAACACAAATATTTACAAAGCTTTAGCAAAGTAGCAGAAAGACCGTACATAGAAGCAAAAATCCTCATGGTGGGGGAGGGTTGAAATGGGTAGTTTTGCCCGAGGGATTCCAGGAATTCAGGAAGGACTCTGCATCTGCTGATTGTGATAGTCTCTTAGAATCTCCCGACACATGAGGTGGCATAGTGGCACAGTGGTTAGCACTGCTGTCTCCAGCGCCAGGGACCCGGGTTCGAATCCAACATTGGGTGACTGTGGAGTTTGCACGTTCTCCCATGTCTGTGTGGGATTCCTCCGGGTGCTCCGGTTTCCTCCCACAGTCCAAGGATGTGAAGTTAGGTGAATTGGCCATGCAAATTTGCCCCTTGGTGCTCAAAGGTTAGATGGGTTACAAGGTTCAGGGATAGGGCGAGGAAGTGGGCTTGGGTGGAGTGCTCTTTCAGAGGGCCAGTGCAGACTCGATGAGCTGAATAGCATCCTTCTGCACTGTAGGTATTCTATGACCAGGAAACAAAAGAAAGATACAATATGAATATCTTTGAATATTGATTTCTAGAGATTGAAGACAGTGCAGAAGAGATTTGCCAAAATGGATCCAGGGATGAGAGACTTGGGTTATATGGAGAGATTAGAGAAGGTAGGATTGTTCTCCTTAGGGAAGGTTAGGGGGAGATTTTATAAAGGTGTTCAAAGTTATGAAGGGTTCAATAGAGTGAATAGGTTGGAGAAGATGGTAACGTACTGGCAATGTCACTGGACTAGTAATCCAGAGATAGGTTAATGCTCTGGAGGCATGAGTTCAAATTCCAACACCGCAGTCTGCAATTTAAAAAGCTAGTCTCAGTAATAGTGACGATGTTGTAAATACCCATCTTGTTCACCAATGTCCTTTAGGGAAAGAAATCTGTCATTCTTGCCTGGTCTGGCCTACATGTGACTTCAGACCCACAGCAAAGTTGTTGAGTCTTAACTGCCCTCTGAAATGGTGAGTGAGCTGCTCAGTTCAAGGGCAATTAGGGGTGGGCAACAAATGCCGGCCAAGTCAGCGATGCCCACATCCCATAAAAGAATAGAAAAACACAGAGGACAGACATTTGAGGTTATTGGTAAATGGACCCCAGGTGAGATGAGGAGAGTATATTTCACACAGTGAGCTGCTGTGATCTGGACTGTACTGTCTAAACGGTTGGTGGAAGCAAATTCAGTAGCATTTGTAAAGGAAAACAATTGCAGTGCAATGGGGAATGTGACTAATTGGATCGTCTATTCAAAGAATCAGCACTGACATGATGGGTTGAATGACCTAATTCTTTGTTAAAGATCCTATAAATACAATATTACCAGTAATATGGCTGAATAAAACAATTTCTATCACGTATAAAGAACAAAGAACAATATAGCACAGGGACAGGCCCTTCGGCCCTCCAAGCCTGCGCCGATCACGTGTCCCATCGAGACCAACCGTCTGTATCCTTCTATACCCTGTCTGTTCACGTGCCTATCCAGGTAAGTCTTAAAGGTCGCTGTCATATCTGCCTCAACAACCTCACTTAGCAGTGCATTCCAGGCCACCACCACCCTCTGTGTAAAAAACTTCCCCCGCACATCTCCACTGAACCTTTCCCCCCTCACCTTGAACTTGTGCCCCCTTTTAATTATCATTTCCGCCCTGGGAAAATAATTTTATAAACTTTTATCAGGTCGTCCCTCAGCTTCCGTCAGTCTAGGGAGAACAATCCCAGTTCATTCAATCTCTCCTCATTGCTAATACCCTCCATATCAGGCAACATCTTGGTAAAACTTTTCTGTACTCTCTCCAAAGCCTCTACATCCTTCTGGTAGTGCGGTGACCAGAATTGGACACAGTTATTCCAAATATGACCTAACCAACATTCTATAAAATTGTAACATAATTTTCAAACTTTTATACTCGATACCCCGTCCTATGAAGGCAAGCATGCCATACACTTTCTTTACCACCATTTCCACTTGTGCTGCCGCTTTTAAGGATATGTGGATCTGCACGCCCAGATCTCTCTGTGTCTCTATGCTCCTGATGGTTCTGCCATTTATTTTATAGCTCCCACCTGAATTGGATCTATCAAAATCCAGTTCAGCCTTTGTACTCCTTCCCTAGCACACAATATCCCAAGTCAAAAGGGGACATGGTTTGCACTGCTGCCTCGGGTGACTGTCTGTGTGGACTTTGCACTTTCGCCCCGTGTCTGTGTGTGTTTCCACCGGGTGCTCCGGTTTCCTCCCATAGTCCAAAGATGTGCAGGTTAGGTGGATTGGCCATGCCAAATTGCCCCTTAGTGTCCAAAGGTTAGATGTAGTTACTGAGTTACAGGGATAGGGTGGAGGTATGGGCTTTCCAAGAGCCAGTGAAGATTCAATGGGCTGAATGGCCTCCTTCTGCTCTGTAAATTCTATACTCTGAGGTCTCGATCCTCCCTACTTGTAACTTTCTCCACCCTTACCACCCTCTGAGATCTCTGTGCTCCTCCAATTCTGGTCCCTTGTGAATGTGGCGACTAGGGGCTTTTCATAGTAACTTCATTTGAAGCCTACTTGTGACAATAAGCGATTTTCATTTCATTTCCTAATTTTAATGGCTCCACCATTGGCAGTCTGGGCTCTTAGTTCTAGAATTTCCTCCCTAAACCTTTCTGCTCCTCTTTCCACTTTAAGACATTCCTCTAATCTTTTTAAGTGTCTCTGTGCCAACTTTTGTTTGATAATCGCTTCTTTGAAATGCCTTGGGACATTTGGTTACATTAAAGGAGCTATATTAATGTAGATCATTGTATTTAAATTTTGAGTGGTTTGCCAGAGCAAGGACAAAACAAGTTTGATTTGGCAAGTGGATTAGTAACTAAAAGTCATACATTTAAAATAATTAGCAAAAGAATTGAAGGGATATTAGAATTTTCTTCACACAGAGGATTAGTAGGATCTGAAATGCATTCCCTAGAAATATTGTAGAATGCGATTCCATTGGAACTTTCAAAAAGCGATAGAATGTGTACTTGAAGAAGTAGAATCTACAGGAATTTGGGGACACAGCTGAAATATGCAACCGAAATGGATATCTCTTGTATTGGACAAGAGGTGAACTTCTTGAATTTCCCATCTTGTTAGTTAATGAAATGAACAATACATTTGCACACAAGCTTGAGTTCACATTTGACCCGGAATGTAACCATGGAGGAATCTGTGATGCAGGTCTCCATTACACTGAAACTCAAAAGTAAACTCCCTGGTGCCTGACGTTTCCTAAACCCAGATGTAGCTCCCTTGCAGCACTGTTGGTGTAAAATTGAATGCTTTGGACTCCAGGTACATGCACAAAAAACATTCTGTAACATCCTGACGCTTCAATGTAATCCATTGAGTAAGAGGAATTGAGAATGGGTTTAGATACAAATCAGCTCCACAAACCTCCAAAATAAAAATATTTTAAGAAGATTCAAAGGATATTCCCTTCCTGGGCTCGTAAAGGTGGACTCCTCCTTCTCATTAGGAGCAACATCTTATCTAATATCAACAATGGCATTTTACAAATATCCCAAATTATTAAAATGACATGAGCACGGGTAATTTAATTCTGTTCTAGCAAGCCCTAATGGCTGAAAGGAAAGACAGATTCTAAAGGTGTAGGTGGAATTTGTGATGAGAAGTAAGTGCAGAGGTTTTGGTTAATTTCTCCTGAATGAATGGGGAAGGAACAATTTAAAATTCTGAGTTTAGTGACTAATTACCACAAATAGATGTGTAACTCAATGGGGATTACCTCAAACATTCGCAAGGCTTTGGCCAAGGCTCCAACCTCTTCTTTTAATGAGAAAATAAGGGACATTACATCACCCTTGGTAGTCTTTTCCTCAATGTACATCGACTTCTATAAAAGAAAAAAGAAACATCATGATACTGTTTAACACAAGTATACCACAAGTTCCTAGATTAGACTACAAAACTAATTCCAATTTTGCATCTGTTCCAGGTGATGACTGCACATTATTCTTCAACCACATCTTCCAAATGCAGAACTTCCAACACCGAGAAGTACTGGAGCAGGAATTGCATGAGAACATTATCACCTCCACATTCCCCTCCAAGATACACATGCTGTTCTGACTTGGGAATATAACACTGTCGCTGTGTCAAAATCCTGGAATTCCCTCCCTAATTGCACTGTGCTCTGCACAACACAGGCTGTAATGGTTCAACAAGAAGATCCACCATCACTTGCTCAAGGGCAGCAAGGAATGGTGAATAAATGTTGGTCTGTTACAAAAGAAATGGAGTATATGAAAATTTTCTTTTACATAAGAATATATACAAAAATTTGTTCAAGCGAAGAAGGATATCAAGAAGGTAAAATCTCTCTGAACTTTAACACCACCCTTTAAAATATCTTTAATTATTAACTATTAATTAACCCTTGTTACAAATTCCTTATTCACGCTCAAAAGTACTGGTTATCAGTGGTTCCAAGAGATTATCTGATCAAAGCACCCAAAATTATAAATTTAGGGTTAATAGAAATTTCCACTGGTCAGTCAGTTAGCGACTCTCTCTTTTCAGGTACCATGTCCGAAGAGGGTATTAGACTTCCATGTTAATCTTGCACTGGAGGCATGTATCACTTTGTTGATGGCACATTCATCCAATTTGCAAGGCTCTTTAGAAAGGTTGTTCTTTGTTTATCTCAATCTCTTTTACCATGGATCCTTCCATCAGCCTCAGACTTTCTAAAACATGGGGCGGGATTCTCCGACCCCCCGACGGGTCGGAGGATTGCCGGGGGTGGGTGGGTGGCATGAATCCTGCCCCGCCGCTCCGACGCCAGCTGCCGAATTCTCCGGCGCCGGTTTTTTGGCGGGGGCAGGGTTCACGTCGCGCCGGTCGGGGGCCGTTGGCAGTAGCCCTCCCCGGCGATTCCCCGGCCACAATGGGCCAAGCGGCCGCCTGTTTTCGGCCGGTCCCGCCGGCTTGAATTACACAAGGTCCTCACCGGTGGGACCTGGCTCTGAGGACAGCCTGCGGAGTCCTCAGGGGGCGCGGGGGGATCCGGCCCAGGGGGGGACCCCACGGTGGGCTGGCCCGCGGTCGAGGCCCACCGATCTGCGGGCGGGCCTGTACCGTGGGGGCACTCTTTCCCTCCGCGCCAGCCTGTGTAAAGCTCCGCCATGGCCGCCGCGGAGAAGAAACCCCCTACGCATGCATAGTGATCACGCCAGCGGTTCTGCGCATATGCCAGAACACGCTGGCACTCATGCACATGCACCAACTCGTGCCGGCCGGCGGAGGCCCTTTGGCACCGGTTGGCGCAGCGCCAACCACTCCAGCGCCGGCCTAGCCCCTGAAGGTGCAGAGGATTCCGCACCTTCCATGCGGCCCAGCGCCGGAGTGGTTCACGCCACTCCTCGGCGCCGGTACAGCCCGGCCCGCTGGATATCATGAGAATCCCGGCCATGATTTCTTATTACGTGCCCAAGAAATTCCAGCTGTCTCTTAAGAATCATAGAACCCCTACAGTGCAGAAGGAGGCCATTCAGCCCATTGAGTGTGCACCGACCCTTTGAAAGAGCACCCTACCTAGGTCACACCCCTGCAACCCCACCTGCCGTTTGGACACCAAGGGGTAATTTAGCATGGCCAATACACCTACCTGCACATCTTTGGACCGAGGCAGGAAACTGGAGCAACTGGAAACCCATGCAGACACAGGGAGAATGCAAACACTCCACACAGACAGACACCCAAGGGCGGAATCGAACCGGGGTCCCTGGCGTTGTGTAGCAGCAGTGCTAATAGTGCCACTGTAGTCAGTTTCCTCTCAGATTTTACCAGCACCTCTTCATTAACAGTATGACTACCCCAAGATAGTCATAATTGACATTTCTGGCTTCACATTGCTTTTAGGCCCTTATTTATTCGCCTCAGAAACCACAGCTCTGCTGTTTTACTTACTCTCTGATTTGCTTCACTAATCATATAACACTCACTTCATTACATCAAAACAGTGTGATGAAGCATTCCAAGAGTCTGAGCTTTGTTGTCATGGCTAACGTTACGTTAACCATAACCTGTTTCATTTTTTGAAATGCATCTTTGGCCATTCTAATTATTCATCTCATTTCTTGGTCATACTTTCTGTCCAATGTTCATATACTTGCCAGGTAACAAAATTTGTCTACCTATTTGACCTTTTCATTCTTCACTGTGATCTTACATTCCGGTGTGATTTTCTTATTGGACACTGCGAGACGTTTTGTTTTCTTACGATTTATGCTCAGCCCTTCCTTCGCTTTTTTTACTCACTACTCTATCCAATATCTTTTGCATTCTCTTCAGAGTTGGCAATACGACTGGCATCACTGGTATATCTTATTAAGATTATGACCTCCAATTAATAATCCAGGAAGGTCTTGAATCTCTCTAAGAGTATATTCATGGTGCAAGCTGATTAAATCTGGGGCGAAAACATAACTTTGTCAGGCACATCTTTTAATCTTCAAAAAATTATTTAGATATTTCTAACTTTTACAGCTGCAGTTTGTAACCCAGTAAAGATTTCTTAACACCCTAGGATCTTTGCCGTCAAGATCAAGAGACTCTAACATGCTCAGCAGTTTTTTGTAATCAATAAAACACACAAATAAACTTCTTTTCATTTGTGTGGCTCGTTTTATTAGACATAAATATTGCATTTCTCATTCCTCTATCTTCCAAAACCACACTGAACAATTAACATTTCTGGCTTCACCTTGCTTTCCGGCCCTAATTTATTAGTGCTCAAAGAAGGACTTTGTAATGTGACTCATCAGACTGATAACTGCAATGGAGTTAACATTCAATTGGTCCAGCCTTTTTAGGGGACAGAATAATTACTGATTTACTTAAGAATTCTTGGAGTTTTTCCATGTCATAAATTTCTTAAAGATGAGAGTCAGTTTGTCTATTCCAAAGGCTTTTAAACTTTTAATTTGTTCAGTGGCTACTTTTTCTAGGCTTTCGGCTTTATTACTTTCCATCTTATTTATTGCTGTTTCACTTTGTCTTTCATGACTTTTGAACCATCCACGTTTTTCTTAACTGTTAACTTTTCTTCTTCTCCTCCGATAAGTCTTGTATATATTCAGTCCATCTTGTAGGGTTCTTCCCCATGTTCTTCTAGATGTACACCTAACGTTTCCTATGATTTCCGTAATGTCTTCATGCATTTTTCTTGAGTCTGTGTTTTTACATTTTTCTATTCCTTCACATGTTTTGTTCAACTGCTTTTCATTCTCTGCCACACAATTTTGTTTGGTCCTTTTATTCAATTCCTGGTTTTGAAACCAGCAAAATACTTAAAGGAATAGATGCAGATGAGATTTTTCCCTTGACTGGGGAATCTAGAACCAATGGCACAATTTCAAAATGGAGGGTTGCCTGTTAAGACCGAGATGAGGGGGAACCTTTTTACACAGAGGGTTGTGAATCTTTGGAATTTTCTACCTCAGAGGGCTGTGAAAGCTCAGTCATTGAGTGTGTGTAAGGTACAGATTTATAGATTTCTGATGAACAATAGCGTAAAGGGATAGTGGGTGTAAAAGGCATTGAAGTGTCCCATCAGCCAGGATCGTACTGAATGGCGGTACAGGCACGTTGGGCTGAATGGTGTACTCTTGTTCCTATGTTCCTATTTCTGTTGACCGATTTGTTTTAACTTCCTTTTGTCTTCCAATATTATATCTGTCATCCATTTTTGTTTCTTTCTTTAATTGGAATGACCTTTTTTGATGACTCTAACAATGATGCTTTGAACATTTTCCATGGGGCTGGTTTAGTACAGTGGTCAGGGGGGGATAGCCATGTGGGGGTGAGGGAGGTGGAGACAGTGGGGGATAGAAGGGTTTGAGGGAGGAGGCACAAGGGTAGCTTTGATGGGAGATGTTGTACTAATACTCTCTGAGTTCCTAGTCAAATGGTATCTACCATCTTCCTAATCAATTCAGAGCATAAAGCGGGTTTTCTTGTGTTGCCCCTGGTTCTTTTGCCAATTACCTTAAATCTGGTTATAGCCCTTCAACCAATGAAAGCAGCTACTCATCTCAATCCTTCATGATGTTAAATATCTCTATCACATCGGGTGGGATTCTCAGGTCCCCCAACCACCTGTTTCTCGGCCGTGCCCCATTTTCTGATGGCGGGATTCTCTCTTCCCGTTGCTTGTCAGTGGGATTTCCCATTGAAGCCACTCCACGTTGCATGGAAACCTACGGATGGGGTGTGCTGCCAGCAGGAAAAGAGAATCGCAATGGCCAGAGAATTCCAGCCACCATCTTTAAACCTTCTCTGCTTGAAGGAGAACAATCTTAGATTCTCCAATCTATTCACAAAACTGTGGTCCTTCATCCCTGAAATCATTTGAATCAATCTCTTCTGTACCCTCCCTTCCCTCATTCCCAAAGTATAGCAGAACTGTGCACAAACTCCAGCTGTGACTGAATTAACTTTGTAGTTAATTATTATTGAACTAAATATTTAAAATTCTAAAAGTACGTAACAGATATGTCACTATATGTAATAATAATCGCTTATTGTCACAAGTAGGCTTCAATGACAATGTGAAAAGCCCCCAGTCGCCACATTCCTTCAGACCATATGACCATAAGACATAGCAGCAGAATTAGGCCACTCGGCTCACTGAGTCTGCTCCACCATTCAATCATGGCTGATATTTTTCTCATCCCCATTCTCCTGCCTTCTCCCCATAACCCCTGATCCCTTTATTAATCAAGAACCTATCTATCTCTGTCTTAAAGACACTCAGTGATTTGGCCTCCACAGCCTTCTGCGGCAAAGAGTTCCACAGATTCACAACCCTCTGGCTGAAGAAATTCCTCCTCATTTCTGTTTTAAAAGATCGTCCCTTTAGTCTGAGATTGTGTCCTCTGCTTCTAGTTTTTCCTACAAGCGGAAACATCCTCTCCAAGTCCACTCTATCCAGACCTTGCAGAATCCTGTATGTTCCAATAAGATCCCCCCTCAAACTTCTAAACTCCAACGAGTACAGACCCAGAGTCCTCAACCAATCCTCATACGATAAACTGTTCATTCCAGGGATTATTCTTGTGAACCTCCTCTGGACCCTTTCCAAGGCCAGCACGTCTTTCCTTAGATATGGGGCCCAAAACTTCTCACAATACTCCAAATGAGGTCTGACCAGAGCCTTTTACAGGCTCAGAAGTACAACCCCCAACGTTGGTGCTCTGCCTTCAACTGTCTAGTCCCCAAGCTCTGGAATTCCTCCCTTAACTGTCTGGTTCTCTCAATTTGAAGAAATTGTTTAAAGCCCACCTCTTTGACCAGGCTTTTGATCACCGATCTTAATATCCTTCTACGGCCCAGTGTACGTTTGTGTCTGATGATGCTCCTGTGAAACAGTTTGGAACTCAGTTAAATGTGATGTATAATTGCGAGTTGTATTTGCAGTAAAAGTTTCAGGTAGGATAAGCGACTCAATGTATTTAATTTACATTTATATTACTCCCCTTGCTCCATTTCTAATACCCTGAATCCTATTTGTTGTACTTCCACCATTATGAGTCTGGATGGCCTGTATCCGGGTGGCCTGTATTCGGGTGGCTGTATCCGGGTGGCTGTATCCGGGTGACCTCTATCCGGTTGGCCTATATCCGGATGGCCTATATCCAGATGGCCTGTATCCGGGTGGCCTGTATCCGGGTGGCTGTATCCGGGTGACCTCTATCCGGTTGGCCTATATCCGGATGGCCTATATCCGGATGGCCTATATCAAGATGGCCTGTATTCGGGTGGCTGTATCCGGGTGACCTATATCCGAATGGCCTGTATTCCCAATTCTTTTTCATTTGTGCTGCTGTTATAAATGCAGTGGCAGGAGGGGGAAATCCTGCAACAAACTTGAGTAGTTAGAACTTGAAATGTGCTCCTTATAGGGCTTTGGAAACAGATTCAACAGTAACTTTTAAAAGAGAATTGAATAAATACCTGAGGAAGAAAAAGATGCAGGGTCACGGAGAAATGGGAGGAGGGGAAGCAGTAACCAGTTTGTTCTTAAAATGAACCAGCACAGGCTGAATGATCTCCTCTTGTGCTGCACTAGTCTAAGATTAAACTCAGAAAATATGTTGGGCTGTATTCTCCGCGGCCTCCTGCCGAAATCACGGCTGACGCAGGTGGGGGGCGGAGGATCCACTTTCACGCCGTAATCGAGCCCGGCGCCGGTTCGGCGCTTCTCCGGGACCTGAAAACCGGTGTGACCGCAGAGTACTGCGCGCCGCCGGGGGGCCATTGCCAGAGGCCCCCCCAGCAATCCTCCGCTCCCTACCGGCCAAGTTCCCGACAGCGTAGAAATAACCACCTATTGCCGGTCGGGCTGCTGGCGTGGCGGCTGCTGACTCGGTCGGCGGGTGAATCGGAGACCGGGGGCGGGGGGGTGGGGTGGGGGGGGGGGTTGCCTTATAGATGGCTGATGATTAACTGTGCGGGGGGTTGAGGCTTGGGCGTGCAGCAGATCGGGAGGACTCTTTTTTCAGTGTGGCTCCACAGTCCTAGTCCACACGGCACGGCCGCTGGAGGCCGCCACTGGGCGCATGCGCGGACTCCGAACCAGGGGCGAAATTCTCCCCCAACGGCGGGATGCCCGCCGACTGGCGCCAAAGCCGGCGCCAATCAGACGGGCATCACGTTGGCAAAAAGGTGCGGAAGTCTCCGCATCTTTGGCGGCCTAGCCCCAACATTGAGGGGTTAGGCCGACGCCGGAGGGATTTCCGCCCCGCCAGCTGGCGGAAATGGCGTTTGTTGCCCCGCCAGCTGGCGCGGAAATGCGGCGCATGCGCGGGAGCGTCAGCGGCCGCTGTCAGTTTCCCAGCGCATGCGCGGGAGCGTCAGCGGCCGCTGTCAGTTTCCCGCGCATGCGCAGTGGGGAGAGTCTCTTCCGCCTCCGCCATGGTGGAGGCCGTAGCGGAGGCGGAAGGGAAAGAGTGCCCCCACAGCACAGGCCCGCCCGCGGATCGGTGGGCCCCGATCGCGGGCCAGGCCACCGTGGGGGCACCCCCCGGGGTCAGATCGCCCCGCGCCCCCCCCCCCCAGGACCCCGGAGCCCGCCCACGCCGCCTGGTCCCGCCGGTAAATACCAGGTTTGATTTACGTCGGCGGGACAGGCAATTATTGGGGGACCCGCCAACCGGCGCGGCCGGATTCCCGCCCCCGCCCAATCTCCGGGAGCGGAGACTTCGGCGGGGGCGGGATTCACGGCGGCCAACGGCCATTCTCCGACCCGGCGGGGGGTCGGAGAATGACGCCCCAGAAGTGCGGGGTCTCGTATCCGCTGTGAGATTCACTCCGGGTCCTTGCTAACCCCCTGCAAGGCATTGAATTGGTTCAACGTTTTGGAAGGAATTTCTGGACTAAGGAATGCCGGCATGGGGACATAGTCTCATTTTGGGCGAATCCTGCTCTTTGTTTCTCACCCAAAGGCATTAATAATAATAATCTTGATTGTCACAAGTAGGCTTACATTAACATTGCAATGAAGTTACTGTGAAAATCCTCTGGTCGCCACATTCTGGCGCCTGTTCGGGTACACAGAGGGAGAATTCAGGATGTACAATTCACCTAACAGCACGTCTTTCGGGACTTGTGGGAGGTGCACCCGGAGGAAATCCACCCAGACACAGGGAGAACGTGCAGACTCCGCATTGACAGTGACCTAAGCAAGAATCGCACCAGGGACCCTGGAGCTGTAAAGCAACAATGCTAACCACTATGCTACCGTTCCGCCCTAAACATTATGTAAACACAATGGCATGATTTTAACCTGACCCCGCACCCCCCCACCGCCCCACCCCTCCTCCCCCCAAGCACAAATTCCACAGTTGGGTTGAACAGCTGGTTCTACAATCTGCCAATATTGCTGTCCATTGATTCGCCTAGCCAATAAAATTGAGCAGGGTGTAAAATTATTCGAGCACCCAATCTCCTCAGGTTCCCAATGGGTTGGTTAATGCTGCTCCCAATGGTTTCCTTTCTCACTTCTTGCACAAATATTACAATGCCGGTGCCTCTGTTGCAAAGAAAGCAGTAAGGGAACAGAAAGGAGGTTAAAACAGAGTGCACCGCATGCTGATCAGCTTCTGAAAAGACAAACCCTTGATAGGCTGATCTGCTGAGTGTTTCTTGCTTTTATTTCAAGCCCCTTGCATTCACAATAATTGAAAGAGCTAAAGGTTTGTGTGTGCTTTGAGAGAAGCCTGATGAAATGAGGGTGAAAGGTTGAGAAAGAATAAAGTCCCGCAGCATATCTTTATATTTCAATCTGAATTAGCAGCTCAATCATTACCTTTGCATTCTCTACATTCTGGAAAAGTGTCGCATCCATTTTCTAGGGTTTCTTCACAACTTTGCTGCTTTAGTTGCCTGAAGTTTCGGAGTTGCTCCCACAGGAGTTTGAGAGTTGGTTCAGTTCACCACCCTGCACTTCTACCAACACAGCACTGCTGATTCTCAGTATAAATCAGCGCAGGGATCTTTGTCCTTGCTTGTCTCATTGGTGCACTTAAACTGAGTTAGGTACACACCTCTTCCCTGATTGATACGTCAATCACCAGTGGTCTTACCTCTCCCATCCCCAGCAATGGATCTAAAGATTTCAACTTTCACGCCCCGAACACTGTCTCAGATCCTGCAGTTATTATCACAAAGTCCTGCTTAACTGAGTTTTGATCCTGATTTATTTTAATAAGCTGAGGTTCTTATTTGCAAAATGATAGGAATAGCCTGACAGGATTCCTTCAACCATTTTATTCTGTTTAGCTTTGTAATATCCCCCACCTTCACAGCCTTTTTAAATGGGTGGGAGGGTGGGCCATACATTTAAAACAAATGCACAACAAGCAAATAAAGAGGGGGGGGGAGGAAGAGGGTGTGTGAGGGAGACTAAATTAACCAATACGCCTCAACCAGCACAATATGCATATCAGAGGCATGAAGCTCAAACAAACCCTGATAAACCCAAATTACATTATCATTATTCTGTTTCTGTTTCTCCTCTGTTGTCTGTCCCAGATATCAGTGCTCCCTCTTCTGCTCACCCCAACTTTTAATTCCGCTAAAGTTGACAGCTGTACCTTTAGTTGCCTGGGCCCTAAGTTCTGGAATTCCCTCCCTAAACCTCTTCATCTCTCTTTGCTCCTTTTGTGAGGGTCACGAAGAATCCAGCACGAGTTTATGGATACAAAGTAATAACATTTATTTACAATAACATATATATTTATAACAGCAGCAGCAACTTCCCTTGCTGCACACTCCTTCCTGCTGGTTCCAAACTGGCCAGCTTTATTTATACATGGAGTTTACTAATGGTTTCTCCGGCCCCCTCATTGGGGAAGCTCATACTCCCACAGGATTATGGGATTGTCATTAGTCCCCAGCCAATGGTAAGCAGGCAGGTTATAACATCCCTCCCCCCCCAAAGTCCAAGGAATCCAGCGAAGACTCTGGCGAAGGAGGGCGTCGGACTCGTTTTGCCGCAGGCCGGACACCATTTGCACGCGGCGCTGGATCAGGCGGCATGTAACGAGACGGAGACCGGCACTTCCGTGTTGAACGGCGTAACGGTTGTACATCCACGGCCCGTGGAGCCGAGGATTCCCCCTCTGATGCGTCCTGTGTCTCCATCTCGGAGTCAGAGCCTGCTGCCTCCGTCATGTCAGCGTCTCTATCTCCATTCGGTTCTGCAACGGCCTGCGCAGGGTTTGAGTGAGGCACCAGAGGAAGATTGTGAGGACTACCTTCCCTTGTCTCTGGTCTCTGCGGCTGTAGAAATGAGCTCCGGGGGCGGGGAATCTTTGGAGGGATAGTCTTCTGGACCGAACGTAGTCTACATATTTGCGCTGGAGACGACCCTGGGCTTGCACCTGGTAAGATATAGGGCCCGTTTGGTGAAAGATTACGCCAGGAGCCCACTGGGCACCACCAGCAAAATTCCGAACGAACACTGGGTCACCGGGTGCAAACTGCCGAATCGGCCGATGCCGAGAAAATCCCTGTCCCTGCCGTTCTTGTGTGCGGCGTACTTTTGCGCCAATGTCTGGGACAACCATACTAAGGCGTGTGCGAAGTCTCCGGCCCGTTAGGAGTTCTGCGATAGCTTACCCAGTCACCGCATGGGGGGTGGTCCCATACGTAAACAAAAAGCGAGCCAGTCTCGTGTCCATTGATCCGGAAGACTGCTTCTTTAGGCCTCTTTTGAATGTCTGCACTGCGCGCTCTGCCAACCCATTTGAAGTCGGGTGGTAAGGGGCAGTGCGGATATGGCGTATGCCGTTCATCTTTATGAATCTCGCAAACTCCTCACTCGTGAATGGAGTGCCGTTATCCGTAACCAGCACCTCGGGGAGGCCATGCGTACTAAAAGACAAACGCATCTTTTCAATTGTTGCGCAGGACGTTGTCCCCTGCATCTTATGCACCTCTAGCCATTTAGACTGGGCGTCGATTAATAGAAGGAACATGGATCCTTGAAAAGGGCCTGCGAAATCTGCAAGCAAGCGCGCCCAAGGCCGCCCTGGCCATTCCCAGTGATGTAGGGGCGCGGCCGGCAGGAGCTTCTGATGCTCCTAGTAAATGGAGCAGTTTTGGGCCACCTTCTCAATGTCGGTGTCGAGGCCTGGCCACCAGACATAACTCCGGGCCAACATTTTCATTTTGGTCACACCTGGATGCCCATTGTGCAAGTCTCTTAGTATCAACTCCTGGCCTTTTTCCGGGACAATTACACGCGTCCCCCACAAGAGGATGCCGTCTTCCACGCTGAATTCTGACTGCTTGGAGGAAAATGCCCGCAACTCGCCTGGGAGCTGTCTATGCTGCCCAGGACTATACAGGACTATGTGCCGAACCTTTGACAAGACTGGCTCTGTCTGGGTCCACTCACGGATCTGTGATGCCGTGACAGGCAAGGTGTCCATAAAATTTAGGGTTGCAACCACCTCACCGGTCGTGGGGGTCGACATGGGGCCGGTCGGTAAAGGCAATCGGCTCAGTGCGTCGGCATTTGCTATCTGCGTTCCTGGTTTGTGTTCCAGAGAATACTCATATGCAGCAAGCAACAAAGCCCAGCGCTGGATCCGTGCAGAAGCATTGGGCGGCATTGGCTTATCCGCTCTGAAAAGTCCCAACAGAGGCTTATGATCAGTCACGATAGTGAAATGGCGGCCGTACACGTACTGGTGGAAGCGTTTCACCGCAACAACCACTGCCAGGCCCTCCTTCTCAATCTGTGCGTACTTTTTCTCCGCTGATGTCAATGTGCGGGAGGCGAAAGCTATCGGTCGCTCGGCGCCGTTCTCCATCTTGTGGGACAGGACGGCCCCAATACCATATGGGGATGCATCACATGTGACAAGCAAAGGCTTTCCAGGATCATAGTAGGTCAGTAACCCAGACGACGAAAATTGTTGCTTTACCCGCTGGAAAGCGGTTTCTTGCGGCTGACCCCAAACCCAGGTGTGATTTTTCTTTAGCAGAAGGTGCAACGGGGCCAGCGTAGATGCCAGATTGGGGAGGAACTTCACATAATAATTTACGAGACCGAGAAAAGAACGAAGATGCGAAGTGTCAGTCGGGGCGGGGGCCTGTTCAATCGCACGCACCTTCTCTGCGACGGGGTGCAAACCTTCGCGGTCCACCCGATAACCTAGGTAGACTACTTCCTTTGCCTGAAATACGCACTTTGTGCGACATAAACGGACTCCAGCCTCCGAAAAGCGTCCAAGGACAGCCTCCAGATTTTCCAAATGTTCCTGCTCCAATGTCCCTGTAATCAAAACGTCATCTAAGTAGACAGCGACACGTGGTAAACCTCTCAAAATGCCCTCCATAACACGTTGACAAATAGCGCAGGCAGAGGATACTCCAAAGGGCAACCGTGTATGTTCATACAGGTCCCGGTGTGTATTAATCGTTACATATGGTCGGGAGGCAAGGTCCAGCTCCACCTGTAGGTAGGCGTGACTCATCTAATTTTGTGAACGAGAGTCCGCCTGCAAGCTTCGCGAAGAGATCCTCTATGCGAGGCATTGGATATCGCTCGAGTCGGGAAGCCGTATTCACTGTAAGTTTATAGTCGCCACACAAGCGAACTGTGGCATCTGGCTTCATTACTGGTACAATTGGTGCTGCCCAGTCAGCAAAACGGACGGGCCTGATAATACCCAAACTCTCCAAACGAGTGAGCTCCCCTTCTACCTTCTCGAGCAAGGCGTAAGGCACCGGGCGCGCCCGGAAATAGCGCGGCGTGGCTCCTGGTTCCACTTGGATACGGGCTACGGCCCCTTTTATTTTCCCCAAACCAGGCTGGAATACATCTGGGTATCGTCCTAGCACCTCAGTCAACCCTTCAGAAACCGTTTGGAGGATGTGCTGCCATTGCAACCGCAAATGGCGCAACCAGTCCCGACCCAACAGGCTGGACCCATGGCCGCGCACCACGATAAGTGGGAAACGCCCCTCCTGGCATCCATAAACAACAGGTGTCATTGTAGTTCCTGCAATGTCCAGTGGTTCCCCCGTGTAGGTGGCCAACCTGGCCTGTGAGTCGGTTAATATAAGGGTCTGTATACCCTGCTTGATGCGGTCGAATGTCCTCTGGGCGATCACGGAGACCACTGCGCCAGTGTCCAACTCCATCTCAAGCGGGTGACCATTGACCCGTACTGTCACCTTAATGGGGGCCACACGGGGAGCTGCCACACAATACAGCTGCAGGCAGTCGTCCTCCGTCTCCACGTTCTCAGGAGTAGTACCGCAGGTTCATCCACATGGAAGGTACGGCCCCTGGGCTGGTCCCAGTTTCGGTCAGAACGACGGCGCCTCTGGCGCCCCCAAGACCGGCGTCCACGCCGGGGTCGGCGCCTACAAGTCTGACACGGACATGGCTCCTCATCCATTGGTTCTGGAGAAGGCTCCCTTCGGGGAGGAATGTTCGACGGCCACTGGCGTCGATCCGGACGTCGCCTCGCCCAAGGTACCGCAGGAGTGCGGGGGGGCGTTTTCAGATGGAAGGGGTTGCGCCCCAAGGCATGCACTTCCATTCCCTGTAGCTCCTGCACTCCTCGTTCTGCGCTACCTCGGGACAATACTATTTGAATGGCCTGTTGAAAAGTCAATGTTGGCTCAGCTAACAACTTTCTCTGGGTGGCTGCATTGTTAATACCGCAAACCAAACGGTCGCGTAACATTTCTGACACGGTCTCACCATAGTCACAGGATTCCGCAATCCTGCGTAGCCTGGATAGAAAATCGGCAAGGGATTCTCCAGGGGTCCTCTCAGCGGTATTAAACCGGTAACGCTGGACTATCGTGGACGGGGTTGGGTTAAAATGTTGCCCCACTATATTCACAAGTTCATCAAACGTTTTGGTGTCCGGCGCAGCTGGGTACGTAAGGCTCCTAATCACCCCAAACGTATGCGGGCCGCAGGCGGTGAGCAATATGACCACCTGGCGCTCGTTTTCGGTGATATTGTTTGCCCGGAAATAGTAACGCATCCGTTGTGCGTACTGGTTCCAGCTTTCCAGCGCTGCATCAAAAACATCCAAACGTCCGTACAGAGGCATGGTATAATAGAAAACAACTTCCAACCTGTATCCAACAAAAATCCAGGGAGGTGGCTTCAGCAGTGTAGACAGCTATTCACTTTAACCCTCGTCGCCAGTTTTGTGAGGGCCACGAAGAATCCAGCACGAGTTTTAAGGATACAAAGTAATAACATTTATTTACAATAACATTTACATTTATAACAGCAGCAGCAACTTCCCTTGCTGCACATTCCTTCCTGCTGGTTCCAAACTGGCCAGCTTTATTTATACATGGAGTTTACGAATGATTTCTCCGCTCCCCTCATTGGGGAAGCTCATATCCCACAGGATTGTGGGAATGTCATTAGTCCCCAGCCAATGGTAAGCAGGCAGGTTATAGCAGCTGCTTTACAATGCTGTTTAAAACCAACCTCTTCAACCAGGTTTTTGATCACCTGTCCCTAAAGTCTGCTTTTGTGACTCGGTGTCAAGTTTTGTGCCTTTGGACATGTTACTGAATTAAGGACATCACATAATCAAGTTGCTGTTGTTTATAAGGATTATTTTCCAAATTCATATAACCTAGGGCGAGAGAGTTTCATGAAGTCAAGCAATGCCCCCATTTGTTTAAATTAATCAACGTTACCGCAACAGCTCTCCCTTCGCTTGTGACCTCTACCCCACCCCCTCCAACAGCTCTCCCTTCGCTTGTGACCTCTACCCCACCCCCTCCAACAGCTCTCCCTTCGCTTGTGACCTCTACCCCACCCCCTCCAACAGCTCTCCCTTCGCTTGTGACCTCTACCCCCTCCAAGAAGGACAAGAGTCTCAGTGCTGGGACCACCAAATCCGCTGCCCAAGTTTTTATTCACTTTTCTTATTCTTTCAGAGGATGCCAGTGTTGTTGATGATCATAAGAAATATGAAATCTTTGAGCGTGTTCCGTCATTCAGTAAGATCATGGCTCAACTCATTGTGGCCTCAACTCCACTTTCCTGCCTGACCTAAATAATCCTTGACTCCCTTGTCAATCAAAAATCCATCTAATTCAGCCTTGAATGTATTCAATAATGCAGCATCCAATGCTCTCTGGGAAAGAGGATTCCAAAATTTAACAACCCTCCAAGAGAAAAAATCCTCCTCAACACTATCTTAAATTGGAGACTCCTTGGGCGAGATTCTCCGTTGCCTGACGGCGAAATCGTGATCGGCAATCGGCGGAGAATCAGTTCCGATGCTGGAATTGGAGCCAGCGCCAGTTTGACGACGGTTTGTGATTCTCAGCGCCCTACAAACCGTCGTCATCGTGACGTATGCAGTTGCAAGGGCCACTCGCAATGCTGTCCTCCTGATGGGCCAAGTTCCCGACAGCACGGGACACGTGTGGCCTGAGCGTGCCAGCTGCAGATTGTGTCCAGCGCTGCCACACTCGGCCGGGAGCCGTGCCGCTTGCCGGGGGTGCGTCTGATAGGGCTCGGGGGCCTGGTGAGGGTGGCCAGGGGGTGGCCAGGTGGTGGGCTGTGGGGTCACGGTTTGCGGGTTACGTTAGGTGCACGGCCAGAGCCATGTTGCACGGCGTGACTGGTGTATGCCGGGCCCCGGCCATTCTCCATCCGCTTTCGGCGCAATCCGCGGGTGTTTCACGCGGTGCTGGTGCTAGCCCCTCACCGGTACCGGAATCGGTGAGGGGTTTGCGCCGATTTGCCGGTCGTGAAACACCACCTGTACTACTTCGGCGTCGGCACTTAACAGCAGCAACAGAGAATTCCGCCTTTATTTTTAAACTGTATCATACATAGAACATAGAACATACAGTACAGAAGGAGGCCATTCGGCCCATCGAGTCTGCACCGACCCACTTAAGCCCTCACTTTCCCCCTATCCCTGTAACCCAATAAGCCCTCCAAACCTTTTTTAGTCACTAAGGGCAATTTATCATGGCCAATCCACCTAACCTGCACATCTTTGGACTGTGGGAGGAAACCGGATCACCCGGAGGAAACCCACACAGACACGGGGAGAACGTGCAGACTCCGCACAGACAGTGACCCAGCGGGGAATCAAACCTGGGACCCTGGCGCTATGAAGTCACAGTGCTATTCACTTGTGCTGCCGTGCTGCCCAGCGCGGTATCCTTCAGTTCTAGACTCCCCCCACAGTGGGTGGAGCACCCTTGCAGCATCCACTCTGTTCAGCATCCACCCTGTCAAGCCCTTAGAACCTTACATGTTTCAATAAGATCACCTCTCATTCTAATCTCCAAAGAGTACAACCCCAATCGTTCAATCTTTCCACATAAGACAACTCCTTCATACCTGAAATCAGCTGAACTACTTCTAATTCAATTAAATCCGCCCTTAAGTAAGAAGGCCAAAACTTATTTTCTTCTCTTTATTTGAATGTAGGTGTTGCTGGCTATACCAGCATTTCTGTTGCTCATCCCTAATTGCCCTTGAGAAGGTGGTGCTGAGCTATCTTCTTAAACTGCTGCAGTCCATGTGGTGTAGGTACATCCACGGTGCTGTTAGTGGGGGAAGCACCAGGATTTTGACCCAGCGATAGTGAAGGAAGGGCAATATATTTCCAAGTCAGGGTGGTGTCTGACTTGGAGAGGAATTTGCAGGTGGTGGTGTTCCTACGGATCTGCTGCCCTTGTCCTTCTAGGTGGTAGCAGCCATGGGTTTGGAAGGAGCTGTTGAAGGATTCTACACAATACGCCAGATGTGGTCTCACTAAGGCCCTGGACAACTGTAGCAATGCTTCCCTACATTTGTACTCAATTCCTCTCAGGAAAAAGACCAACATTCCATTTTCTCTCCTAATCACCAGCTGTACCTGCATACCAACTTCGTGATTCATTCGCTAGGACCCCAAATCCCTCTGCACCTCAAAGTTTGCTTTTAGATTTCTAAAAATATTTTCCAATTAAGGGGCAGTTTAGCGTGGCCAATCGACCTACCATGCATATCTTTCGGTTGTGGGGCTGAGACCCACGCAGACACGGGGAGAATGTGCAATTCGACATGGACAGTGACCCGGGGCCGGGATCGAACCCAGTGTAGTGATCTGCATATCTGTGCGTATGTAAAGGGTTAACATACAGAAGTAACAGCTAGATAACCACTAGATGGTAGCACCAGATATGGGTATAAAAGATAAACTCAGAGAGAGTTCCTGTCTCTTTGTGTTAGGAGTGACCAGTGAACAGAGTTAGAGAGAGACAACTTAGTGTGCAGGTGCAGTTAATCATAATTATATATATTCAGTCTTCTTAATCTTATCTATAGTTATAGTTATTGAAGAGAGAACGAACTCATAGTTAAATTGTTATCGTTACTTAGAAAACAGTATTTGCTTTATTTGAAGACTTTGAGTGTTACTGAACATCAAGCATATGACCATTCTGGCAGAAAGCAAATGAGTAACAAGATATTACACAACGTAATGTAACACTCAGGTCCGCGCCGTGCTGCACCTCAGAGTTCTACAATCTCTCTCTATTTAAATAATGTGCTGCTTTTCTATTCTTCCTGCCAAAGTAAACAAGTTTACATATTCCCACATTATACTCCATCTGCCAACTTATAATCTTATAGACTTATTTTGTCTCTATCCCTTTGTAGACTCTTTACCTCCTCTTCATAACTTACTCTCCTACCTATCTTGGTGTCATCGGCAAACTTATAAAGCATACACATGGACCTATCATCAAAGTTATTAATATAGATTGTAAATAGTTGAAGCTCCAGCACTGATCTCTGTGGCACTAAACTAGTTACAGTTTGATGAAGCCAATATTTATTGCTCACCCCTAACTGTCCTTAAGAAGGTGGTAGCGAGGTACTTTGTTGAACCACTGCAGTCTATCTGGGTAGGTACAACCATATTGTAAGAATGAACTTCCCAAACAAAAAGTCCTTTTTGAAGTCTAGTCAGTGTTGTGTTGGCCAATTTACACATAATGGGGTTCTGTAAACAGTAATAAACAATGACCGGACAATCTGGAACTGGCCTGGAGAAAAGGGAGAACTCTCCTGCTCTTCCTCAAAATGTCTGAGGGGGTAAATAGATCCTTGATTTAACATCTAACCCTCTGCCAGTGCAGCACTCTCTCAGCACCGCTCTGAAGTGTGTCTTTTGAAAGCCATAGCTGAATCTACCTCCACCACACTCACAGGCAATGCCAGATTCTAATTACATGCTGCATAACAAAATGTTTTTGCATGCCTCCTTAGGTTCTTTTGCCAAACATTCTAAATTGGTGTCCTCTGGTTCTTGACCCCTTGGTCTAATGGAAAAGTTTCTCACTATCTACTCTGTCAAGACCCCTCATGATTTTGAACACCTCTATCAAATCCTATTTCAACTTTCTCTTTCTAATGAAGAACATCCCAAACTTCTCTAATCTAGGCACATAAATGAAGTCTTGGAACTATTCCCGTTGAAGTTTTCTGCACCTTCTCCAAAGTGTGGTGCCCAGAATTGGACACATTACTCGAGTTAAGGCCAAACCAGTATTTAATAAAAGTTCATTATAGCTTGCTTGCTTTGCACTCTATACTCTATTTATAAATCCCAGGATACCGTGTGCATCTTTAACCACTTTCTCAAGCTTCCCAGCTACTTCAATGCTTCTCTCTGTTCCTTCACCGCCTTTAGAATTGTATCCTTTATTGTATACTGCCTCTCCTCATAGTTTTTATCAAAATGTAACACTTCACAATTCTCTGTATTAAATTTCATCTGCTAGATGTCTGCCCATTCCACCAGTCTGTCTATGTCCTCTTGAGGCCAATCGCTATCCTCCTCACAGCTCACTATACTTCCAGATTTTGTGTTGATAAGAGCTCTTGGTATATGGGGTAACATATTAGCACAGATAAAGAATTGGTTAACTAACAGGAAACAAAGAGCAGGGATAAATGGGTCTTTTTCAGTTGGCAAGCTGTAACTAGTGGAGTGCCATCAGAATCAGTGCTGGGGCCTGAACTAGTTTCAATCTACAGCATATCAATGACATTGATAAAGGGACCAAATATATGGCAAACTTTGTGGAATTCTCTACCCCAGTGAGCAATGAAGGCTGGGTCATTGAATTTATTCAAGGCCAAGTTAGGCAGATTTTTGATAGACAAGAGAGTCAATGGTAATGAAGAGGAGATAGGAAAATGCTGATGAGACTACAACCATATCAGGTCAGATCTTACAGAATGGTGGAGTGAACTCAAAGGGCTGAATATGAATGATCGCCTTCTGCTCCTACGCCCTTTGTTCCTATCTGCAAATTTTGAAATGCCTTGTACATCCAAGTCTAAGTCATCAACATATATCAAGAAAATCAGTGTTCTTAATATCGACCTTTGTATGCCTCAAGAAATCCATCCAAAAAAGGGGGTGTGGTGATATGCACACAAATGAATAAAGCTGATCATCAGTAAATGTATTATCATAGAATTTACAGTGCAGAAGGTGGCCATTCGGCCCATCGAGTCTGCATCGGCTCTTGGAAAGAGCACCCTACCCAAGGTCAACACCTCCACCCTATTCCCATAACCCAGTAACCCCACCCAACACCAAGGGCAATTTTGGACACTAAGGGCAATTTATCACGGCCAATCCACCTAACCTGCACATCTTTGGACTGTGGGAGGAAACCGGAGCACCCGGAGGAAACCCACGCAGACACGGGGAGGATGTGCAGACTCCGCACAGACAGTGACCCAAGCCAGAATCGAACCTGGGACCCTGGAGCTGTGAAGCAATTGTGCTATCCAAAATGCTACCGTGCCGTGCCGGTAGCATTGTGCTATCCGCAATGCTACCGTATTGACAGTTATGACCTCCTGCCGGTAGGTGGAGCCAGATATACATCAGGTGACTGACCAGACCTGGGAGTTGGTAGCAGGACGGATAGTAAGACAGTCACATTCTACAGTAGCTCTCAAGGAACTTAAATATTTTTGTCTATACAAAAGTTACCAGCCCACGTGGTTAATAATAAATACATGTTCTAGTTAAACATACATGTTCTATGTATGTCTTCATGATCAGGGGAGCCATAGAACACAGCAGGGGGTGCTGATATGCTGAGTATAAAAGTAATCCACTGGCATGTGTATAGGTATTCACCATCTTAGTCTGCGCGTGCATGTCTTAAACTCCTGCGCATCTTTCCAACACAGCCTATATTGCCTGCTTGGTCTCCTGAGTTGAGTTATAAGTAAGTAAAATATGTATTTGTGGGTTGAAAAATTGAAGCTGCCTATTAATGCGAGTATCTTGTATTGAGACTAAAAAGGCGGAACAGGTCCAGTTATACCCAGAGTATCTCCAGAAGCATGATTTTTTGGCCAAAAATGGGGTTATGTTCTATGTTGGATCAACTTATTCGCTGTGATCTATTTATTGTACCTTCCTCCAGTCCAAAAAATGATGTATACTATCATTCTCCATTTTCTGTCATTCAAACAACTTCATACCCATGCTGCCACTGTCCCTTTGATCTGATTGCATAGCAGAACAGACTTGATGGGCTGAATGGCTGAATGGCCTACTTCTGCTCCTACGTCTTATGGCTTATAGTCATGAACCTGAACTTTGCTGGTATGATGTGGCATTTTATCAAAAACATTCTGAAAGGGCAGCACGGTAGCATTGTGGATAGCACAATTTGTTTCTCAAAGCTTTCCAACTACTGAGGTTAAACTGACTGGTCATATAGTTGCTGAGTTTATCTTTACACACATTATTGAAGAAGGGATAATATTTTGAATTCTCCAGTCCTCTAGTACCACCCCCGTGATAAAGGAAGATTGAAAGATTGAGACCAAAAGTCCACAATTTCCGCTCTTATTTCCTTCAGCATTTTCAGAGGCATCCCACCTGGCGCTGGTGACTTACCAACTTTAAATGCAGTCAGCATTTCTTCTACTTCCTCATTATCAATTTTTAGCCCATCCAGTATCTCAACTGCATCCTCTTTCGCTATGACTTTGACAGCATCTTCTTCCTTAGTAAAGGCAGGTGCAAAGTACTCAGTACTACAGCCATTGACCTCTGCCACCACATGCAGATCACATTTGTGGTCCATCAGTGGTTCCACCCTCCTATAACTGCTTATAGAAGACTTCTGGATTCTCTTTTATGTCAACTGCCAGTCTCTTCTCATACTCCTTCTTTGCCTCTTTTATTTCCTTTTTCACTTCCTTTCTGAACTTTGTATATTCAGTCACTCAGTGACCCCCTGAGCCACAACTGGCATCTGAGATCTCCACCAATCCAAAATAGTATCTATTGAAATAGGTAATAAATAATTTTCCAACTTATCTTGTATTAACAACAACTGGTTTAAAAATGTGTGCTTAAGATATATCTTTCTTGAACACTCTAAATCCCTTCACACACAGCGAATTACTTTGAATCACAATAACTTCTTGCCTCTGAATCAAAAGTGCAGGGGAGTTCTCCCTATTTTCCTGCTTAATACTGGATCGCAACTTTAGTGTTTCACGCATGCTCAGGAGTTCATTTTCCATCACTATCTAAATAGTGTTTCTCTGCCACCTACAGGCAAAGATGACACATTTCAGCTGGAGGAAAAATAGTTCTAAATGTTGAGGCAGCGTTCCCGGCTTTGGGCATAATCAGGAAATTGTGTTCAAAGTACACTTGGCATTGCACTTCTTCCAACCTCTGGTAAACGTATTTGTATCATCCGAAATGTGAAATCTTCCACGAACCAACGCAGTGGGCAGCATGGTAGAATGTAATTGTTTTCTACCTATTTAAAAATGGTAATTGAGGACAGCTTAATTAATACAGCTGAAAATGGATTTATCATCACAAAAAGCATTTTTAAGAATGATGTCCTGTCCCACTCCTATGTAAGCCTAATTTAAAATCACTGAAAACTACTTTTAAAAAACATATTGAATATTTTAATGACTCCAATTGTGCACACTACTCAGTTTCTTAATTAGTTCAACACTTTATGATGTGTAACTTATACAAAAAATGCATACCAGCAACTGGGAATATGAGTGCAAAGCGAAGAACCTTCCAGAACCAGCACAATCAGTGGAATATCATCATTCTGACCTGGGGACATGGCCAACAGGATACTGCCAACAAGCAAAAAATGTGTCCTGCCGAACACACAAATGAATAATGTGGTGATGCTCAGTATTTAGGACGTATGTCCCAAAGACTAGCGGATCGGATAGAACAAGGTGTCTCAACTTTTGTTCACAATTGGCATGATACAGACCATACCCAACCAACCCATGCTTGCAAAACTCAAAACACAGTCCAATATTAGATGTGATTCCACGATGGACAACATTTGTTAAATAACCCTCGCTAAAGATTACACTGGCAACCAATTTAAGATTGTCAGTTGGATTCACAGTGCGGTGCATTTGTGTGTTCTGGCAGCTACATATATTAATGCACAGGGCCCTGTTCTTTGCTTCAGAAAGAACATGTACACACATTGCGCCTGTTTCAGATAAACAAAATAAGTGATAGCCATTTACAGGTTTGTTCCTCGGGGAAATGCCTTGAAAAATCAGAGTCAAGCTGCCTGGTTTAAATTTTTTTTAAATGCTTGACAGTTAACTGTCATTCACCATGAACTAGTGCAATTCCTTTGGCAATGCCTCTACCAATCAGAGTCCACTTACCAACCAATCAGCACTCTCTTCTCCTGCAGTATAAAGTTATTGTTTTCCCTGACTTTGGTGTTCTTGTGATTGCACTGATGAGTGCAAGGTGAAAAGCTTTGACAAATTATCTTTTCCAATAATGCTCAAGTTCTACCAAACGACAATAGAAAGAAAATTATTAAACAATAAAGTAATCAAACCAGCTGGAACTGGTTCAGAAGAAAGGATTACGTTGTTTTGTGAATCAACCAATTCTCCATTAGCGTTTTTCACAATCTCACAATGCCTCAAATTGCTTTCCAGACACTAAAGTACTTTTGACGTGTAGTCATTGATGTAATGCAGTAAACACAGAAGCCACGTTGTGTGCAGAAAACTCCTAGCAAACAGTAGTGTGATAAGTGATCAGACAATCTGTTGTACTGATGTGGGCTGAGGCTCCAAACCCACAGAGCAAACAGCTTCAGCCTCCATTGTCTTTCAAATCAGATGTGAAACCTTTCACATCAGATCTTCCCTTTCAGGTGGATAGAAAAGCAAGTCAGAGTACTATCTGGAAGAGCAGGGATGTTCTGTCCCAAAACCAACTACTGAAACCTATAATCAGATTAATATCACATTGCGCTCCTCAGGTCTGTTTCACAATTTAGGAAGTTTTGATGTTGTTGCTGAAGCATTTCCCCCCCCCCCCTTAAAGCTCACTTAAGGGTGATATGCGTAGATTGTCGCCTCTGAGCCAGAATGTTGTGTGTTCAAGCCCCGCTCCAGAGACTTCAGTATAAGATTGAGGCTGTTACTCCCAGTGCAGTACTGAGAGAATGCTGCACAGTTGGGATTGCCGCCTTTCAGATGAAACATTAAACAAAGTCCCTATTTGCTCTTTTTGTGGTTATAAAAGATCTCATTGCACTATTTCGAAGAACAGCAGGGAAATCCTCATCGGGGTCCTGCCGATAAATATCCTTCAGTCAACTTCACAAATCAGATTATCTGATAATTTATCACATTGCTGTTTGTGGGGGATTTCTGCATGTAAATTGATTGCCTGATTCTGACATTTCAACAGCTGACTACCCTTCAAAAGTATTCATTGACTGTAAAGTGTTTTGGGACATTATGAGGTCACTATATAAATGAAAATTCATTCTCTGCTTCAGTGAATTTGTTGCATGAAACATTTGTGTTAATTCTGCAGCTTATTCCAAACTTAATAATGACTAAATTACATATTGGTGAGCATTGGGCCAACCCAAAAATTCAAAAAAGATGTTAATCATTGCAAGCAGGACATTTCCTCAGCAGCGCTCAGGAAGGATGTACGGCAAAGAGCATTGCGAGCCCATTACAGAACCTGAATCATCTTCAACCATCATGGATAGCATGGTGGTATCTTCAAGGACATCATTGTTAGCTTTTTGGAGTACATAAGGAGGCAATGGTGTAGACCTATTGTCACTGGACTTGTAATCTAGAGTCCGAATGGTATGTTCTTGGGACCTGGGTTCAAATCCCACCATGGAAGCTGTTAAAATGTAATAATTTTAACAGCTTGTGCTTATTGTTACAAGTAGGCTTCAATGAAGTTACCGTGAAAAGCCCCTAGTTGCCACATTATGGCGCCTGTTCGGGGAGGCCGGTACGGGAATTGAACTCACACTGCTGCCTTGTTCTGCATTACTAGCCCACTGTGCTGAACCAGCCCCAAATTTGGATTGATTGAAAAGTCTTGAATTAAAAGTCTAACAGTGACCATGACATCTTTTTGATTGTCGTAAAGACCCATCTGGTGGTTCACTCTTAAATGGCCTGGCAAGCCACTCAGTTCAGGGCAACTATGGGTGGGCAATAAGTGACCATGAACTCTTGATTGTCATAATTGCTTCACTAATACCCTTTGTTGAGGAGAGGAAACGGCCCTCCTTACCTTCTCTGGCCTATATGTGAGTCCAGTCCCACACCAATCTTTGACAAAGGGTCACCTGGACTCGAAACGTTAGCTCTTTTCTCTTCCTACAGATGCTGCCAGACCTGCAGAGATTTTCCAGCATTTTCTATTTGGTTTCAGATTCCAGCATCCGCAGTAATTTGCTTTTACCCACACCAATCTTGTTGACTTTTAACTGTCCTCTGAAATGACCAAGGAAGGCACTCAGTTGTATCAAAACAGCAACCAAAGGTTCAGGAAGAAAGTCCACCGTAACCTTTCCAGTGCGACTGAGGATGGGAAATAAAGAAGTCTTCGGAGCGAGACCCGAAACTGTTGTGCACTGGACAGCTCCTGGAAGGCTGTAGTACTGGCACCCGCCAGTAGATGTCACGGTTTACACGCTAGAATTACTAACGCACACTTGATATTTGCATGTAGTTTGAGCTCCTTTCATTCACTTCCTGCAATGTTCATTGCCATGCCCCAGACCTGGAAAACCAATAAATTAGTTCGCTGAGGTACAATATTTATCCTGCGTATGCACCTGCGCATCCACACCTGCCGCTCTTGTGTGCAGTGTTTTCAAAAGACAAACACAGAAACTAACTTTGTAAAGATGGACTTGTCCATAGCAACGCGTCCAGTTAGTTTATTTCTTGGGCTGTCCTGCCTGCCAGGGCATAAATTTTGCGCTTTCTCTTTCTCCTTGGCCAACAGCCTTCCTTTCCCTGTGTGTATCACTCTTCGCTGTCAAAGTAGCACTCTTGACAAACGGCACTCTAGAAATACCAGCGAGGTTAAATCCATTGACTCCTTTCAGGCAGAGAGAAGATAAAGTAATTCCTGACGCGCGTTTAACTGTTGCTCAGACTGTTTGAGAAGATTACGGAAAGGCTGCTGTAAACTTGAAATACAGGGCGCTATACTGTTTCAAATGTGCAGGAGGTTAGAACTGTTTAAAATTAATATTCGGGTCAACAATTTCTGACTTGTTTCAGAAAGAAGAAAGGGTATCCAACCAGTGGGAAGTTACACTGATGTGAAGCAATCTTGTAGATTCCTTGCTCCGTTGTTCACTGAATATCTGTAGTGCTTGCATTCCTGCTCAATCCTGCTCAGAATCTAATTTATATGTTCAGAAGTGATCAACCGGAATACAAAGCACCTTGTAATTTCAAAATTCAAATAGCATAAAGAAAAGGTAGTTAAGAAGGCAAAAGGCATTTTGCCCTTTGTTGCAAAAGGGTTGGAGTTTAAAAATAGGGCGATTTTGTTGCAATTGTACAGGGTGTTGGTGAGGCCTCACCTGGAGTACTGCATACAGTTTTGGTCCCCTTATCTAAAAAAGGATATAGTAACATTGCATGCAGTCCAAAGGGGATTCACCAGGCTAATTCTTTGGGTGAGAGGATTGTCCTTTCAAGAGACACTAAATAGCCTGGGATGTATTCCTTGGAGTTTAGAAGAGTGAGGGGTGACCTTATTCAAACATACGAATCCTGAGGAGGCTTGACAAGGTAGATGGTGAGATAGGCGCTGGTTTAGCACAGTGGGCTAAACAGCTGGCTTGTAACGCAGAACAAGGCCAGCAGCATGGGTTCAATTCCCGAACAGGTGCCTGAATGTGACGACTAAGGGCTTTTCACAGTAACTTCATTGAAGCCTACTTGTGACAATAAGCTATTATTATTATGTTTTCATGAATGGGAGAGTCTCGAACAAGGGGACATAGCTACAAGATAAAGGGACGGTCATTTAAAACTGAGACACGTAGAAATAATTTCTTCTCGCAGAGGGTGGTGAATCTCTGGAATTCTCTGCCCCGGAGAGTGATGGAGGCTGGATCATTAGAAGTATTTAAAGTGAAAGCAGATAAATATTTGATAGATTGAAAGAATCCAAGATGGCGCCGGAGCGAGGCGACTTCTTGCAAGCTGTGCCCAGCATACCCTGTATCTTTTACTCTCGTTCTATGCTTCTTAAACTTCATTCTCACTCTTTTCATATTAAGTTGATCTTTTCTCGATACCCTAGTTATGGCTGTAACATTACATTCTGTAGTCTCTCCTTCCTTCCCTATGTACGGTATGCGTTATCTGTACAGCATGCAAGAAACAATATTCTTCACTGTGTATTAATACATGTGACAATAATAAATCAAATCAAATCAAATCAAATAGATTGAGGATTAGAGGGCTATGGGGAAATGGCACAGAAAAGGAGGAGGCTGGCATAGATCAGCCATGATCATATTGAATGGCGGAGCAGGCTTAAGGGGCCTGGTGGCCCACTCCTGCTTCTATTTCCTGTGTTCTTGTGCATCGGCAAAATTACGGAATCATACTTCATAGAAAGAGGCATTTGCCCATCCTGTCTGTGCTATCTTTTCGGAAGAATTATTAAATAGCCTCTTTCCAAATAGCCCTGCATTTCCCCCCTTTACAGAGTTTATTGAGTTAAAGACACATATATATAATCACTGTGTTTAATAGTGACTGTGTGTTGTGAATATTAGCTATTGTCTGAGGTGGAGTTGGAGCGGCTGACACCTGCGAGGTTCAAATGCTCAGCTCCCACCCGCAGGCTGGTGTCTGGAAGGCGCCATCAGCCGGTCAGCAGCTTCAAGCCCAGCGAGAGGAGACCCCGACGCCCGAGGGCAAAGAGACACAGGCCCACTCCTCAGCCCGAGAAATGCCAGAGAAAAGCATCAACTGTCCATGCCATTCTATCAGCCCTCAATACATCAACTATTCATGAGCATTATCCTCCAAACTAACCTTGCAACACTTTTTTCAAGCCAGCACTAACTTGCATAGAGGACACTAATTCCATCCTGAATATTAAGCCAAACACTCAGCATTAGTTTGCTGACTCAGTAGTAATTTCCCATTCATTTTTTAAAAAATATATATATTTATTAAAGTTTTTTAACACAATTTTTCTCCCTTACAAACAATAACCCCCCCCCCCGTAACAAAAAAAAATGAGAAATCGCACAGAGCAAGATATATACATGGCAAAATGATATATTTACACAGCTTTGTACACTGGCTCTCTCCCGTACGTGCCAGTTTCCCCAACCCTTCATGTTATCGTTTGCTCATCCACCCTCCCAGGCAGTCCCCCCTTTCCTCCCCCCTCCCCCTCCCAGGATGTCCCCCCCCACCCCCCCACCCCCCCCCCCCAAGGTTGCTGCTGCTGCTGACCGACCTTCCTCTAACGCTCCGCGAGATAGTCTAGGAACGGTTGCCACCCCCTGTAGAACCCCTGCGCAGACCCTCTCAAGATGAACTTAATCCTCTCCAACTTTATGAACCCAGCCATATCATTTATCCAGGCCTCCACGCTGGGGGGCTTTGCCTCCTTCCACATTAGCAAGATCCTTCGCCGGGCTACTAGGGACGCAAAGGCCAGAATGCGGCCTCTTTCACCTCCTGCACTCCCGGTTCGTCCACTACTCCAAATATTGCTAGCCCCCAGCTTGGCTTGACCCGGACTTTCACCACCTGAGATATTGCTCCCGCCACTCCTCTCCAGAACCCCTCCAGTGCCGGGCATGACCAAAACATATGGACATGGTTCGCCGGGCTCCCTGAGCACCTTCCACATCTGTCCTCCACCCCAAAGAACCTACTCAACCTTGCCCCTGTCAAGTGCGCTCTGTGGACCACCTTACATTGTATCAGGCTGAGCCTGGCACACGAGGAGGAGGAATTAACCCTACCCAGGGCATCAGCCCACAGACCTTCCTCGATCTCCTCCCCCAGCTCCTCCTCCCATTTACCCTTCAGCTCTTCTACTAGCGCTTCCCCCTCTTCTTTCAACTCCTGGTGTATTTCCGACACCTTGCCCTCCCCGACCCATACACCCGAGATCACCCTATCTTGAACTGCTTGTGCCGGGAGCAACGGGAATTCCCTCACCTGTCGCCTCACAAAAGCCCTCACCTGCGTATATCTAAACGCATTTCCCGGGGGTAACTCAAACTTCTCCTCCAGTGCCCCGAGGCTCGCAAACGTCCCGTCGATGAACAGGTCCCCCATTCTTCCAATCCCCGCCCGATGCCAGCTCTGGAACCCCCCGTCCATCCTCCCCGGGACAAACCGGTGGTTATCCCTGATCGGGGACCACACCGATGCTCCCATTGCACCCCTGTGCCGTCTCCACTGGCCCCAGATCCTTAGCGTTGCCGCCACCACCGGGCTCGTGGTATACTTTGTCGGCGAGAGCGGCAGCGGTGCCGTCACCAACGCCCCCAGGCTCGTTCCTTTACAGGACGCCATCTCCATCCTCAACCATGCCGCCCCCTCTCCCTCCATAACCCACTTGCGGATCATCGCCACATTTGCTGCCCAGTAGTAGCTCCCTAGGTTTGGCAGCGCCAACCCTCCTCGGTCCCTACTTCGTTCCAGGAACCCTCTCCTTACCCTCGGGGTCTTATTCGCCCATACAAACCCCATAATACCCCCTACCTACTCTCTTAAAAAAGGCCTTGGTGATCACGATGGGAAGGCACTGAAACACAAACAGAAACCTCGGAAGGACCACCATTTTGACCGACTGCACTCTACCCGCTAGCGAGAGCGGTAACATGTCCCATCTTTTGAAATCCTCCTCCATTTGCTCCACCAACCTCGTCAGATTCAGTTTATGTAGGGTCCCCCAACTCCTGGCTATCTGTATTAGTGAGAGGCAGCACGGTTTTGTGAAGGGGAGGTCGTGTCTCACTAACTTGATAGAGTTTTTCGAGGAGGTCACTAAGATGATTGATGCAGGTAGGGCAGTAGATGTTGTCTATATGGACTTCAGTAAGGCCTTTGACAAGGTCCCTCATGGTAGACTAGTACAAAAGGTGAAGTCACACGGGATCAGGGGTGAACTGGCAAGGTGGATACAGAACTGGCTAGGCCATAGAAGGCAGAGGGTAGCAATGGAGGGATGCTTTTCTAATTGGAGGGCTGTGACCAGTGGTGTTCCACAGGGATCAGTGCTGGGACCTTTGCTCTTTGTAGTATATATAAATGATTTGGAGGAAAATGTAACTGGTCTGATTAGTAAGTTTGCAGACGACACAAAGGTTGGTGGAATTGCGGATAGCGATGAGGACTGTCTGAGGATACAGCAGGATTTAGATTGTCTGGAGACTTGGGCGGAGAGATGGCAGATGGAGTTTAACCTGGACAAATGTGAGGTAATGCATTTTGGAAGGGCTAATGCAGGTAGGGAATATACAGTGAATGGTAGAACCCTCAAGAGTATTGAAAGTCAAAGAGATCTAGGAGTACAGGTCCACAGATCACTGAAAGGGGCTACACAGGTGGAGAAGGTAGTCAAGAAGGCATACGGCATGCTTGCCTTCATTGGCCGGGGCATTGAGTATAAGAATTGGCAAGTCATGTTGCAGCTGTATAGAACCTTAGTTAGGCCACACTTGGAGTATAGTGTTCAATTCTGGTCGCCACACTACCAGAAGGATGTGGAGGCTTTAGAGAGGGTGCAGAAGAGATTTACCAGAATGTTGCCTGGTATGGAGGGCATAAGCTATGAGGAGCGATTGAATAAACTCGGTTTGTTCTCACTGGAACGAAGGAGGTTGAGGGGCGACCTGATAGAGGTATACAAAATTATGAGGGGCATAGACAGAGTGGATAGTCAGAGGCTTTTCCCCAGGGTAGAGGGGTCAATTACTAGGGGGCATAGGTTTAAGGTGAGAGGGGCAAAGTTTAGAGTAGATGTACGAGGCAAGTTTTTTACGCAGAGGGTAGTGGGTGCCTGGAACTCACTACCGGAGGAGGTAGTGGAGGCAGGGACGATAGGGACATTTAAGGGGCATCTTGACAAATATATGAATAGGATGGGAATAGAAGGATACGGACCCAGGAAGTGTAGAAGATTGTAGTTTAGTCGGGCAGTATGGTCGGCACGGGCTTGGAGGGCCGAAGGGCCTGTTCCTGTGCTGTACATTTCTTTGTTCTTTGTTCTTTGTTCTTTGGATCCCCAGATACCGAAAGCTCCTCTCCGCCCTCCTCAGCGGTAGGTCCCCTATCCCTCTTTCTTGGTCCCCGCCTGTAATACAAAGAGCTCACTCTTCCCTACATTGAGCTTGTAGCCCGAAAACTCCCCAAACTCCCTTAGAGTCTGCATGACCTCCACCATCCCGTCCATTGGATCCGCCACGTACAGCAACAGGTCATCCGCATATAGCGACACCCGATGCTCTTCTCCCCCTCGGACCACCCCCCTCCATTTATTAGACTCCCTCAATGACATGGCCAATGGTTCGATCGCCAATGCGAACAACAGGGGGGACAGGGGGCACCCCTGCCTCGTCCCTCGGTACAATCGAAAGTACTCCGACCTCCGCCGGTTCGTCACTACACTCGCCATCGGGGCTCTGTAAAGGAGCTTAACCCAACTGGTAAACCCTCCCCCAAACCCAAACCTACTCAGCACCTCCCAGAGGTACTCCCACTCTACTCGGTCAAAGGCCTTCTCCGCGTCCATAGCTGCCACTATCTCCGCCTCTCCCTCCTCCGATGGCATCATCATCACGTTTAAGAGCCGCCGCACGTTAGTGTTTAATTGCCTGCCCTTTACGAATCCCGTCTGGTCTTCATGGATCACCCCCGGGACACAGTCCTCGATCCTCGTGGCCAGCACTTTTGCCAGCAACTTTGCATCCACATTGAGGAGCGAGATCGGCCTGTACGATCCACATTGCAGTGGGTCCTTGTCCCGCTTTAGGATCAAAGAAATTGTCGCTTCCGACATTGTCGGCGGCAGGGTCCCCTCCTCTCTTGCCTCATTAAAGGTCCTCTCCAGTAGCGGGGCCAACAGGTCTACGTACTTCCTGTAGAACTCCACCGGGAATCCGTCCGTCCCGGGGCCTTCCCCGCCTGCATACTCCCCAAACCCTTGCTCAGCTCCTCCAACCCAATTGGTGCCGCCAAACCAGCCACCTCTTGCTCCTCCACCCTCGGGAATCTCAGTTGATCTAGGAATCGTCTCATCCCCTCTTCCCACGCTGGGGGCTGGGATCTGTACAGCTCTTCATAAAAGGCCTTAAATAACTCGTTTATTTTCGTCGCACTCCGAACCGTGGCTCCCCTTCCATCTTTGACTCCCCCTATTTCCCTCGCTGCCATCCTCTTATGGAGCTGGTGTGCCAGCATCCGACTAGCCTTTTCCCCATACTCGTAGGTCGCCCCCTGCGCTTTCCTCCACTGTGCCTCCGCCTTCCCTGTGGTCAACAGGTCAAACTCCGTCTGGAGTCGTCGTCTTTCCCCAAGTAATCTTTCCTCCGGGGTCTCTGCGTATCTCCTGTCCACTCTCAAAATCTCCCCCACTAACCTCTCCCTTTCCATACCCTCTGTCTTCTCCCTATGAGCCCTAATGGAGATTAGCTCTCCCCTGATCCCCGCCTTCAATGCCTCCCATACCACCCCCACCCACACCTCCCCGTTGTCATTGGCCTCCAAGTACCTTTTGATACACCCCCTCACCTTCCCACACACCACCTCGTCCGCCAGCAGTCCCACATCCAGCCGCCACAACGGACGTTGGTCCCTCTCCTCTCCCAGCTCCAGTTCCACCCAGTGCAGGGCATGGTCCGAAACGGCTATGGGCGAATACTCCATCCCCTCCACCCTCGGGATGAGCGCCCTACCCAGAACAAAGAAATCTATCCGGGAGTAGGCTTTGTGTACATGGGAGAAGAAAGAAAATTCCCTGGCCTGCGGCCTTACAAACCCCCATGGGTCCACTCCCCCCATCTGATCCATAAACCCCCTAAGTACCTTGGCCGCCGCCGACCTCTTTCCAGTCTTTGATTTGGAGTGGTCCAGTGCTGGATCCAACACTGTATTGAAGTCCCCTCCCATTATCAGGCCTCCCATCTCCAGGTCCGGAATGTGCCCTAACATGCGCTTCATGAATCCTGCATCATCCCAGTTCGGGGCATATACGTTTACCAACACCACCCACGTCCCTTGCAGCCTACCGTTCACCATTACATATCGCCTGCCATTGTCCACTACAATAGTCTTGGCCTCAAATGACACCCGCTTTTCCACCAATATTGCCACCCCTCTATTCTTCGCGTCCAGTCCCGAGTGGAATACCTGTCCTACCCATCCCTTTCTTAACCTGACCTGGTCCGCCACCTTGAGGTGTGTCTCTTGGAGCATGACCACGTCCGCCTTCAGTCCCTTTAAGTGCGCGAACACTCGAGCCCTCTTCACCGGCCCAATCAGGCCCCTCACATTCCACGTTATCAGCCGGTTGGAGGGGCTCTCACCCGCTTCCCCCCCCCCCCCCCGCCCCCCCCCCCCCCACCCCCCTGCCGACTAGCCATCTCCTTTTCTGGGTCAGTCCCGTGTCCACGCCTCCCTCACCCTCCAGTCCCCCAGACGGGGGACCCCTGTCCCGACCACCTCTTCTGTGTCCCATTCCCTTTCGGCCAGTGCAGCAGCAACCCTTTCCCCCCCCCCCCTTCCCCCCCTCCACTCCCCCCCGCTAGACCCCTGTCTAGCTTTTTCGCTCCCCCCATGTCACTCCCGTAAGTCAGCTGACGCCTGCTGACCCCGGCTTCCCCCGCTGTCCCATTGACCTCCCCGTGTGGGAGTCTCCCAATCAATATGCATTCCTTCGTTCCCCTTCCCGCCTTTCTTCCCGCGCGCGGGAAAAAGACCCCGCGCTTTCCAAAGCCCGCTCCGCCCCCTCTGGCCCGTGTAACATTTCCTGCGCGTGATTGACCCCCTATATACAACAACCATCACACATCAAACCTCAAACATCCCCCCCACCCTCACAAACCCTCAGTTAGAGTCCAACCTTTCGGTTTGTATGAAGGTCCACGCCTCTTCAGGCGTTTCGAAGTAATAGTGCTGGCTCTTGTATGTGACCCACAGTCGCGCTGGCTGCAGCATTCTGAATTTCACTACTTTCTGGTACAATGCCGCTTTGGCCCGGTTGAAACCTGCTCTCCGCTTTGCAACCCCCATGCTCCAGTCCGGGTATATTCGGATCTCTGCATTGTCCCACTTACTGCTCCGCTCCTTCTTGTCCCATCTCAGGACCCACTCTCTGTCCGTGAACCGGTGAAACGTCACCACCATCGCCCTTGGCGGCTCATTTGCCTGGGGCTTCCTCGCCAGCACCCGATGTGCCCCGTCCAACTCCAGCGGCCTCGAAGGGGCCTTCGTGCCCATCATCGCCTCGAGCATCGTGCTCGCGTATGCCCCAGCATCGGCCCCCTCCACTCCCTCAGGGAGACCCAGGATCCGCAGATTCTTTCTCCTTGACCTGTCCTCCAGGTCTTCGAGTCTTCCCGCCCACCTCTTGTGTAGCGCCTCGTTCTGCTCCACTCTCACCGCCAGGCCCACGGGCTCGTCCTCGTTCTGACTGACTCTTTTCTGTATCTCCTGGATCTTAACTTCGTGGGCCTTCTGGGTGATCCCGAGTCCTTCAATTGCCGAAGGCATCGGCGCCAACATCTCCTTGCGCATCTCCTCGCGCTGCTCCTCGAAGCAGCGCTTGATGAACTCCTGCAGCTCCCCTTTGTCCCTGGCCGCCGCCATTTTGTTTTCTTTCCCTCACTTCTCCCGTTGCTCCAGTGCCGCTCCTTTGGCCGTTGCACTTCTGGTCCGTTTCATAGAAGTTGGAGGGGGACCTCTCTCTTCCCTTCCCCACGGGTTGCGTCAAAAAAAGTTCAGTTGGGGCTCTTCTAGCGAGCCCGAAAGTCCGTGGTAGCGGGAGCTGCCGAATCGTGCAGCTTAGCTCCACATAGCCACCACCGGAAGTGAATTTCCCATTCATAATAATAACTCCATACAGTACAGAATAGTAGCCTTAAAACAGCATCACTGCCTTGTTACATGCATCTAACCTTAAAACACAGCAAAATCCCCAAAGAATAACGTAAAATTTGTCATTCAGTTCTTTTTGTTTTAGTTTTTTCCAAGTAAGAGCCAATTTTAGCGTGGTCAACCCACCTCCCCTGCACATCTTTGGGTTGTGGGGGTGAGACCCACGCAGACACGGGGAGAATGTGCAAACCCAGAGCCGGGATCAAATCTGGGTCCTCAGCGCTGTGAGGCAGCAGTGCTAACCACTGTGCCACCATCCTGCTCGGATCTAAACTTCAGAGTACCACAGGATACTGTAAACATCGGATTAAAACCAGAAGTCATGAATTTCAGAGCCATCAGGGCAAGTTGTGAATTTGAATTCAATAAATAATAACTTGCTGCTGGCAGCACAAAAGCTGTATTAAAATTCTTGCGGCTCACTAATCTTATTCATTGAGGACAATTGACCAATCCCTGTTCCGCCTGACCTGGATCACACTCCAAGTCCACACTACGGGCAGGATTCTCCGCCGGCGTGATGCCCCGTTTTGTCAGCAGCCCGGGGGTTTCCCGACGGCGTGGGGCTGCTCCGGAATGGGAAACCCCATTAACCGGCCGACGTAACGGAGAATCCTGCCGGCGGGTCGAGGCGGAAATGTGGCGCGGGGGCCGGAGAATCCAGCCCGTACAAGCTTGACTCTTCCTCCTCCCATACCAACAAAACATGAGCATCAGATGTGACTTTGTCATTGATGTCCGCGTACTGAGAACATATAAAAATTTAAATTAAACCTTCTCCCACATTGCTATCATCCAAAGAGCAACCGGTTTTGTAGAGATCGACTTTAAGGTTAGGCAATGCTGCCGTATTGAGGCTACTATTATGCATAGGAGGAGCATGACACCGCCTGGAGGATCCCCTCCAACCCACTCACCATTCTGACTCGGAAATATACCACTATTCCTTCACTATCGATGGGTCAAAATCCTGGAAGCCCCCCTCCTAACAGCACTGTGGGTGGACATACACCACAGAGACAGCAGTGGTTCAGAAAGGCAGCTCACCACCACCAATTGGGGAAGGGCCAGCAACACCCACATCCCATAAACAAACAAAACAAAATATAATACTGCTAACTTCCTTACTGCAGAATTACTTTTTTTCTAGAACATACAGTGCAGAAGGAGGCCATTCGGCCCATCGAGTCTGCACCGACCCACTTAAGCCTTCACTTCACCCTATCTCCCTAACCCAATAACCCCTCCTAATCTTTTTGGACACTAAGGGCAATTTAGCATGGCCAATCCACCTAACCAGCACGTCTTTGGACTGTGAGAGGAAACCGGAGTACCCGGAGGAAACACACAGACACAGGGAGAACGTTCAGACTCCGCACAGACAGTGACCCAGTGGGGAATCGAACCTGGGACCCTGGTGCTGTGAAGCCACAGTGCTAACCACTATGCTACCGTGCTGCCGTACTCTTTGTAGAGTTGGACTTGGCTCCTCACTCTGCAACTGGATCCTCGACTTTCTGGCCCACAGACCACAATCAGTAAGAATAAACAACAACACCTCTACCACAATAGTTCTCAATACCAGGGCCCCGCGAGGTTGCGTACTTAGCCCACTACTACACTCCCTGTACACACATGACTGTGTGGCAAAATTTGGTTCCAACTCTATCTACAAGTTTGCTGGCGATGCGACCATAGTGGGTCGGATCTCAAATAATGACGAGTCAGAATACAGGAGGGAGATAGAGAACCTAGTGGAGTGGTGCAGCGACAACAATCTATTCCTCAATGCCAGCAAAACTAAAGAGCTGGTCATTGACTTCAGGAAGCAAACCCCTGTTAGCATCAACGGGGCCGAGGTGGAGATGGTTAGCAGCTTCAAATTCCTAGGGGTACACATCTCCAAAAATCTGTCCTGGTGCACCCACGTCTACCACCAAGAAAGTACAACTGCATCTATACTTCCTCAGGATACTAAGGAAATTCGGCATGTCCACATTAACTCTTACCAACTTTTACAGATGCACCATAGAAAGCATCCTATCAGGCTGCATCACAGCCTGGTATGGCAACTGCTCGGCCCAAGACCGCAAGAAACTTCAGAGAGTCATGAACACAGCCCAGTCCATCGCACAAACCTGCGTCCCATCCATTGACTCCATCTACACCTCCGTTGCCTGGGTAAATTAGGCAGCATAATCAAACACTCCTCCCACCCGGCTTACTCACTCTTCCAACTTCTTCCATCGGGCAGGAGATACAAAAGTCTGAGAACACGCACAAACAGACTCAAAAACAGCTTCTTCCCCGCTGTTACCAGACTCCTAAACGACCCTCTTATGGACTGACCTCGTTAACACTACACCCTGTATGCTTCATCCGATGCCAGTATTTATATAATTACATTGTGTACCTTGTGTTGCCTATTATGTATTTTCTTTTTTTTTCATGTACTTAATGATCTGTTGAGCTGCTCACAGAAAATTACTTTTCACTGTACACGTGACAATAAACAAAACAAAACAAAAACATTAACTTTTATACACAGTACTAGCTTCCAGCGAAGCATGTTAACCTCCAGAAAATAATACCAACCTTCACTGGGTGGATGATATTACCCTCAATAAACAGTATTAACTACCATATAATAGGACTAGCTTCCATTAACAGTACTAACTTCTATAGAGGAATACATAGTAACATGAGAGCAGGAATCGACCATTTGGTCCCTCGAGACTGCTCCACCATTTAAATTAGATTGTGACTGATCTTCTACCACAAACCCATCTTCCCACTCTATCTCCTATCCCTGGATGTCACTGGTATCTAGAAGTCTATTGACACCTGCCTTATTCTTACTCACTGACTGAGTCTCAATAGCCCTCTGGGATAGAATATTCCAAAAATTCACCAATCCATGAGTGAAGAAATTCCTCCTCATCTCAGTTCTAAAGGGGACACCCCTTATTCTGAGACTGTGTGGTCTAGTTCGCAACCCCTCCCCACTCCCCAGCTCTGAACCATGGGAAATATCCTTCTTGCATCTGCCCAGTCGAGCACTGTACATTGTGCAGACTTGAATGAGATAAACACTTATTATTTTATATGTTAGAGAATACAGAGCCAATACCCTCACATTTTCCTCATATGACAATCCTGTCATCCCACAGATTAGTCTGGTGAACCTCTGTTGCACTGTGTGGCAAGTATAACTTTCCAGTAAAAAG
Organism: Scyliorhinus torazame; assembly: GCF_047496885.1. NCBI lineage: Eukaryota > Metazoa > Chordata > Chondrichthyes > Carcharhiniformes > Scyliorhinidae > Scyliorhinus > Scyliorhinus torazame. Next base: position 92,734,355 of record NC_092725.1, on the reverse strand, counting down.
ACCCAAACTGTACATAATACTCCAGGTGTGGTCTCACCACGGCCCTATACACTTGCAGTGGGGTATCCTTATTCCTGTACTCGAATCCCCTTGCAATGAAGATAAAACATACTATTTGCCTTCCTAATTAAATTACCTCCTACACCTGCATGTTAGCTGACAGTGACTTACAAATAAGGATACTTCCCAATTTCTCACCATTTAAGAAATAGTCTTCAGTTCCATTTTTCCTACCAAAGTGGATAACTTGACATTTTTCCACGTTGTTATCCATCTGCCATGTTCTTGGCCGCTCACTACGCCTGTCTGAGTCTGCTTGAAGCGTCTTTGCATCTCTCTCATAACTCACATCCCTGCCTAATTTTGTGTCATAGCAAACGAGGAAATGCATTTGGTCCCCATATCCAAATTGTTGATATAGATTGTGGAAATCTGGCGCCCAAGAACCGATCTTTGTGGTACCCCACTGGTGGCAGACTGCCACCCGAGATTGACGTGTTTACCCCCTTGCCTATTCTGCCAGGCTTGACAAACATGATTTCCTTTCCATAAATTTTTGTTGACTCTCCCCAATCGCACCATTATTTTCTCAGTGCCCAGTTATCACATCCTTTAAAATAGATTCTAGCATGTACCCTGCTACTGATGTCAGTCTAACAGGTCTATACTTCCCCGTTTTCTCTCTCCCTCCTTTCTTAAACCGCAGGATTACATTTGCTACACTCCAATCGACAGGCACCACTTCAGAATATATTGAATTTTGAAAGATGACGATCAATGTATCCACTAAACCCACTAAATCACCATAAACTATATAGTAGATCAAACAACTGAGTAACAAGAACATCCAGAAAACAGACAAGTCCAACTGGAGGACCAAATGTCACACGTCAGTATCAGCAACCCCCCAAAAAACTTTAGTCACCATTATGCTTTTAGAAAACCACTAATGACATAGAAATACTGTTGACTTCCATAGCACTACCAATGATATTAATCACCATGCAATACTAAGTCCTTAGTCTAGCACAGAAAAATGCTAACTACCTTGGGATGACACTAAGCAGCACAACCCTTGGTGAAATGGGAATCCCTGAACAGCAGGGACCATCGAACCAGCAACACCCAAGCAAATAGGAAAAAGGAACTTACAAAGTCCATTCGGCCCATCCTGTCTGTTCCTACTGAGCAAGTTATCCAGCTCTTCATCTGCAATCCTATCGGTTACAATACTTTGAGTACATATCTAAATTACTTTTGAAATGTGTTGAAGGTTTCTGCCGCCACCACTTTATTGAAAATACTACTCAACTCCACTCTAATCCTTCTGCTAATTGTTTTACATCGATACTCCCTGGTTATTGAGCCCTCTGCTGAAGGAAAGATATTCTATTCACTCCATCCAAGACCCTCATAATTTTATATCCCTCAATTAGGTTTACCCTCAACCTCCTCTGTTCTAAATTATGTCCCTCGCGACCTCACTCAATAGTATCTAATGGGTTCTATCAAACTGGGAAGGAAGTAAGCCAGTTCCTAACCTGTCCAGTGGCTTCTCCCCCATTTCTGCATGGGTTACCTTTGGGTGCTCCGGTTTCCTCCCACAAGTCCCGAAAGACGCGCTGTTAGGTAATTTGGACATTCTGAATTCTCTCTCCGTGTACCCGAAAGGGCACCGGAATGTGGCGACTAGGGGATTTTCACAGTAACTTCATTGCAGTGTTAATGTAAGACTACTTGTGACAATAAAGATTATTATTATTATTGTTTCTCAGGCAGTAGCGTCAAAACGGCACCACAAACAAAAAAAATCACATGGGCCATCGTCCCAGAACTGTGAAATCAAAACCTTGTCCCCACACGCAATTGGTACCAGGCAAAATCCGTAAACACCAACACAAACCACAGTACATTCCCCAGCACTTTCTAATGCATCATCAGTGGCACATCAATTCATTCCAAACACCGGTCTGATCAACAGAGCCAGCAATTCTCCTTGAAAACACAAACTGTCCAACTACATCTCACTATAATTACTGTACACCGATCAACTTCTCCACATGTATTGTCATGTTTTTTTCTCCAACTTTCATGAGCTGTTAGGAAGGTTCCAGTGTTTCTCTGCCCCCTTTGTCTCTGCTAAAAGGTGAGTGACACTGCCACTGCTCAGTTTAACTTAAATACTTCTACAGTCACGTCAGTTGGAATATTAACCTCTTCATTCGTGTTTAGAAGGATTTTTTCAAGTTTATTAATGGAGTGTGGTCATTGCTAGTTAGGCCAGTATTTATTGCCCCTCACTAGTTGCCCATCAGAAGGTGGTGGTGATTTGTCTTCATGACCCGCTACAGTCCCTGAGGTGTAGGTACACCTGTTAGGGAGGGAGTTCCAGGATTTTTCCCAGCGACAGTGAAGGAACCACGATATATTTCCAAGTCAGGATTGTGGGTGTTTTGGAGGGGAACCTCCTGGTGATGCGATTCCCACGTATCTACTGCCCTTGTCTTTCTAGATGGTAGTGGTCGTGGAAATGGAAGGTGCTGCCCAAGGAACCTTGGTGCGTTTCTGTATTGCATCTTGTAGAATGTACACACGACTGTTCATCGCTGGTGGAGGGATTGAGTGTTTGTGGAAGGGGTGACAATCAAGCGGGCTGCTTTTTCCTGCATTGCGTTGAGCTTCTTGAGTGTTGTTGGAGCACTCAACAGAGAAGTGGAGAGTATTCCATTATACTCCTGACATGTGCCTTGTAGATAGTGGACAGGCTTTGGGTGGTCAGGGGACGAGTTGCCATACGATTCCTAGCCTTTGACCTGCTCTGGTAGCCACAGTGTAAACATGGTTAGTCCAGTTCAGTTTCTGTTCAATGGTAACCCCCAGGATGTTGATTGTGGGGGATTCAGCGGTGGCAATACCATTGAATGTCAAGGGGCAATGGTTAGATTCTCTCTTGTAGGAGAAGGTCATTGCCTGACACTTGTTTGGCGTGAATGTAACTTGCCACTTGTCAGCCCAAGCCTGGATATTGTCCAGGTCTTGCTGCATTTGGACATGGACTGCTTCATTATCTGAGGGTTGTGAATGGTGCTGAACATTGTCCAGTCATCTGTGAACATCCCCACATCTGACCTTACGATGAAAGGGACATCATTGATGAAGCAGACAGTACCCTGATGAATTCCTGTAGTGATGTTCCTGGAGCTGAGATGATTGACCTCCAACCACCACAACCATCTTCCTTTGTGCCAGATATGACTCCAACCAGTAGAGAGTTTTCCACCTGATTCCCATTGACTCCAGTGTAGCTAGGGGTTCTTGATGCCATACTCGGTCAAATGCTGCCTTGATGTCAAGGGCAGTCGCTCTCACCTCACCTCTGGCATTCAGCTCTTTTGTCTATATTTGAACAAAGGCTGTAATGATGTCAGGAGCTGAGTGGCCCTGGCAGAACCCAAACTGAGCTCCCGTGAGCAAGTTATTGCTGAGTAAGTACTGCTTGATCACACTGTTGATGGTTCCGTCTATCAATTTGCTGATGATTTACAGTAGATTGAAGTGGCAAGACTGCGGAGCTTAGGTCTGATCAATCTGTTGTGGATTTGCTTAGCTCTGTCTATTACTTGCTGATTATGCTGTTTGGCACACTGGTAGTCCTGGGTTCAAGCTTCACCAGATTGACACCTCATTTTTCGGTATGCCTGATGTTGCTCCTGGTATGCTCTCCTGCACTCTTCATTGAACCAGGGTTGATTCCCTGGCTTGGTAGTAATGGCAGAGTGGGGGATATGCTGGACCATGAGTTGCAGATTGTGGTTGAGTACAATTCTGTTGATGGCCCCACAGCGCTTCATGGATGTCCAGTCTTGAGTTGCTAGAGCTGTTTGAAGTCTATTCAATTTAGCATGGTGGTAGTGCCACACAACACGATGGAGGGTATCGTCAATGTGGAGATGGTTCTTTGTCTTCCACAAGTACTGTGCGATGGTCACTTCTACCGACACTGTCATGGGCAGATTCATCTGCGGCAGGCAGGTTGGTGAGGATCAGGTAAAGTATGTCTTTCCCTCTTGCTGGTTCCCTCACCACCTGCTGCTGTCCCAATCTAGTAGCTATGTCCTTTAGCACCCAGCCAGCTCAGTCTGTGGTGGTACTACAAAGTCACTCTTGGTGATGGACATTGAAGTCCCCCACCCTGAGCATATTCTGCACTCTTGCCACCCTCAGTGCTTCCTCCAAGTGGTGGTTAACATTGAGGTGTACTGATTCATCAGCTGATGGTGGCCGGTAAGGGGTAATCAGCAGGAGGTTTCTTTGCCCATGTTTAACCTGAAGCCATGAGACTTCATGGGGTCCAGAGTCGATGTTGAGGACTCCCAGGGCAACTCCCTCCCAACTGCGCTACCACCGCTGCTGGGTCTGTCTTGCCAGTGAGATAGGATATACCCGGGAATGATGATAGTGGTGTCTGGGACATTATCTGAAAAGTATGATTCTGCGAGTATGATTATATCAAACTGTTGCTTAACTAGTCTGTGAGGCAGCTCTCCCAACTTTGGCACAAACCCCCAGATGTTACTAAGGAGGAATTTGCAGGTGGTCAACTGATCTGAACACAATATTAACTGAACTAACATAAGAACATAAGAACGAGGAGCAGGAGTAGGCCATCTGGCCCCTCGAGCCTGCTCCGCCATTCAATGAGATTATGGCTGATCTTTTGTGGACTCAGCTCCACTTCCCATCCTGAACACCATAACCCTTAATCCCTTTTTCCTTCAAAAAAACAATCTATCTTTATCTTAAAAACATTTAATGAAGGAGCCTCAACTGCTTCACTGGGCAAGGAATTCCATAGATTCACAACCGTTTGGGTGAAGAAGTTCCTCTTAAGCTCAGTCCTAAATCTACTTCACCTTATTTTGAGGCTATGCCCCCGAGTTCTGCTTTCACCCGCCAGTGGAAACAACCTGCCCGCGTCTATCCTATCTATTCCCTGCATAATTTTATATGTTTCTATAAGATCCCCCCCCCTCCCCCCCGCATCCTTCTAAATTCCAACGAGTACAGTCCCAGTCTACTCAACCTCTCCTTGTATTCCAACCCCCTCAAATCTGGGATTAACCTAGTGAATCTCCTCTGCACACCCTCCAGCGCCAGTACATCCTTTCTCAGGTAAGGAGACCTAAACTGAACACAATACTCCAGATGTGGCCTCACTAACACATACAATTGCAGCATAACCTCCCTAGTCTTAAACTCCATACCTCTAGCAATGAAGGACAAAACTCAATTTGCCTTCATAATCACCTGTTGCACCTGTAAACCAACTTTTTGCGACTCATGCACTAGCACACCCAGATCTCTCTGCACAGCAGCATGCTTTAATATTTTATCATTTAAATAATAATCCCTTTTGCTATTATTCCTACCAAAATGGATAACCTCACATTTGTCAACATTGTATTCCATCTACCAGATCCTAGCCCACTCACTTAACCTATCCAAATCCCTCTACAGACTTCCAGTATCCTCTGCACTTTTTGCTTTACCACTCATCTTAGTGGCATCTGCAAACTTGGACACATTGCACTTGGTCCCCAACTCCAAATCATCTATGTAAATTGTGAACAAATGTGGGTCCAACACTGATCCCTGAGAGACACCACTAGCTACTGATTGCCAACCAGAGAAACACCCATTAATCCCCACTCTTTGCTTTCTATTAATTAACCAATCCTCTATCCATGGTACTACTTTACCCTTAACGCCATGCATCTTTATCTTATGCAGCAACCTTTTGTGTGGCACCTTGTCAAAAGCTTTCTGGAAATCCAGATACAGCACACCCATTGGCTCCCCGTTATCTACCGCACTGGTAATGTCCTCAAACAATTCCACTAAATTAGTTAGGCACGACCTGCCCTTTATGAACCCATGCTGCGTCTGCCCAATGAGACAATTTCCATCCAGATGCCTCGCTATTTCTTCCTTGATGATAGATTTGAGCATCTTCCCTACTACCGAAGGTAAGCTAACTGGCCTATAATTATCCGCTTTCTGACTACCTCCTTTTTTAAATAGTGGTGTCACGTTTGCTAATTCCCAATCCGCCGGGACCACCCCATAGCTAGTGAATTTTGGTAAATTATCACTAGTGCATTTGCAATTTCCCTAGCCATCTCTTTTAGCACTCTGGGATGCATTCCATCAGGACCAGGAGACTTGTCTACCTGTAGCCCCATTAGCTTGCCCATCACTACCTCCTGAGTGATAACAATCATCTCAAGGTCCTCACCTGTCATAGCCTCATTTCCATCAGTCACTGGCATGTTATTTGCGTCTTCCACTGTGAAGACCGACCCAAAAAACCTGTTCAGTTCCACAGCCATTCCCTCATCTCCCATTATTAAATCTCCCTTCTCATCCTCTAAAGGACCAATATTTACCTTAGCCACTCTTTTTTGTTTTATATATTTGTAGAAACTTTTACTATCTGTTTTTATATTCTGAGCAAGTTTACTCTCATAATCTATCTTACTCTTCTCTATAGCTTTTTTTAGTAGCTTTCTGTTGCCCCCTAAAGATTTCCCAGTCCTCTAGTCTCCCACTAATCTTTGCCACTTTGTATGCCTTTTCTTCAATTTGATACTCGCTCTTATTTCCTTAGATATCCATGGTCGATTTTCCCTCTTTCTACTGTCCTTCCTTCTTGTTGGTATAAACCTTTGCTGAGCACTGTAAAAAATTGCTTGGAAGGTTCTCCACTGTTCCTCAACTATTTCACCATAAAGCCTTTGCTCCCAGTCTACCTTAGCAAGCTCTTCTTTCATCCCATTGTAATCTCCTCTGTTTAAGCACAAAACACTAGTGTTTGATTTTACCTTCTCGCCCTCCATCTGTATTTTAAATTCCACCATATTTTGATCGCTCCTTCGGAGAGGATCCCTAACTATGAGATCATTAATCAATCCTGTCTCATTACACGGACCAGATCTAGGGCCGCTTGTTCCCTCGTAGGTTCCATTATATACTGTTCTAGGAAACTATCACGGATACATTCTATAAACTCCTCCTCAAGGCTGCCTTGACCGACCTGGTTAAATCAATCGACATGTAGATTAAAATCCCCCATGATAACTGCTGTACCATTTCTACATGCATCTGTTATTTCTTTGTTTATTGCCTGCCCCACCATAATGTTACTATTTGGTGGCTGATAGACTACTCCTATCAGTGACTTTTTCACCTTACTATTCCTGATTTCCACCCAAATGGATTCAACCTTATCCTCCATAGCACCAATGTCATCCCTTACTATTACCCAGATGTCATCCTTAAATAACAGAGCTACACCCCCTCCCTTACCATCCACTCTGTCCTTCTATATAGTTTGATACCCTCGGATATTTAACTCCCAGTCGTGACCATCCTTTAACCATGTTTCAGTAATGGCCACTAAATCATAGTCATTCCCGATGATTTGCACCATCAATTCATTTACCTTATTCCAAATACTACGAGCATTCAGGTAAAGTACACTTATGTTGGCTTTTATACCTCTGTTTTGAATCTTAACACCTTGATCAGTAACCTCTCATAAGTTATTTTTCCTCTTAACTTTTCTCCTAATTTTCCTAGTCGTTGAACCCATATCTTCATGTAACAACCTGCCGCGTCGCTTTCCATTTATGTTTTTACTTCCCGTTTTATTCCTTTTTTTAGTATTACTGGGCCTATTCACTGAGCTCCGCTCAGTCACTGTAACTTGTACTGTCGCCCTTTTTGATTTTTGACTATGGCCTCTCTGCCTTACACTTTCCCCCTTACTGCCTTTTGTTTCTGTTCCTGTTTTACTACCTTCCAACCTCCTGCATCGGTTCCCATCCCCCTGCCACATTAGTTTAAACACTCCCCAACCGCTCTAGCAAATAGCCCCCCTAGGACATTGGTTCCAGTCCTGCCCAGGTGTAACCCGTCCAGTTTGGACAGGTCCCACCTCCCTCAGAACCGGTCCCGATGCCCCAGGAATCTGAAACCCTCCCCCTGACACCATCCCTTCAGCCATGTATTCATCCTATATATCCTGTCATTTCTACTCTGACTGGCACGTGGCACCAGTAGTAATCCTGAGATCACTACCTTCAAGGTCCAATTTCTTAACTTCCTTCCTAGCTCCCTGTGTTCTGCTTTTAGGACCTCATCCCTTTTTTTTACCTATGTCGTTTGTACCGATGTGAAACAACGACCACTGGCTGTTCACCCTCCCCCTCCAGAATGTCCTGTACCCGCTCCAAAACATCCTTGACCCTAGCACCAGGGAGGCAACATACCATCCTGGAGTCTCATTTGCGGCAATAGAAGCGCCTGTCTATTTCCCTTTCAATTGAATCCCCTATAACTATTGCACTGTCACACTTATCACCCCTCCCCTCTGCAGCAGAACCAACCATGGTGCCATGAGTTTGGCTGTTGCTGTTTTCCCCTGAGAGGCCATTCCCCCCAACAGTATCCAAAACGGCATATCTGTTCTGCAGGGGAATGGCCACAGGAGATTCCTGCACTACCTGCCTCGCTCTCTTGCTCTGTCTGGTGGTCACCCATTCCCTTCCTGCCTGCGGAGTCTGAGTCTACGGTGTGACCACCTCTCTATACGTGCTATCCACGATACTCTCCGACTCACGGATGCTCCAGTGTCTCCAGCCGCTGCTCCAGCTCTGAAACTCGAGCTTCTAGGAACTGCAGCTGGAGACACATGCTGACCCTGGGGACTGCAACTGTCCCCAGCCTGCCACATGGAGCAAGAGGAGCAGACCTGCCATGAATTATTCCTTTAAATTAAACCTTTGAAATGAAACTTTAGAAAGATGTTTTTGTGTCAGATTAAATCCAATCCCCGTACTATTTAATTAGATTTTTTTTTAACTGAGTATTTATCCCTCTTGATCTGACAACAAATTAAAAATAGTTATTTAATTGAAATTTAAAGTTATTTAAATCAAATTTTAAAATTTTTAAATAGTAATTGAAATCAACTTAAAAATGGTAATCTAACTCAAATCAAAACTAGTATTTAAATCAGTAACCCCATTAGCCCCGTCTGATTTTCAGCCAGTCGTGGATGTAACATGCAGAACCTTGCGCCTTGTAACACGCAATGTAAACTTGTAAATGTCTGACCACTCCATTCTAACAGAACCTTAAGCATAAACAAGGTGATTCCGGTTCCTTCCATTTGCTGTTTACTTACAGAGAAATATTTGTGGCTGTGGGGAAGTTGGAGCCACGTTCAACAATTTGTTCAGTTTTCACTCGGGTCTGCACATTCTCATCAAAGGTGACCACAATTGTTCTCAAGCCATCGGAATTTAGAATTTTAGACTTAAATCTGCAGGTATACAGTGGTTAATAATCACTTCGCTTCATTGGCAATGTCAGGTATGTCACAGTTAAAGGCAGCACTTGCATCAATAAATATAAATAAATGATTGTTTTTAAATGAACGCTGCGTGTTTACTTAATTTTTCAACCCACTCCATTCAAAACAGTCCTTTGCTTACGATTGTCTCCTTTTGTTTCCAGGCCTATGTGAGTGAATTCAAATCTATCTCAGCCACAGGAGTGAATGTGCAGAAAGCTGGCCTTCCCATTGTCTTACGAAGTGTTACACGGTGGCGCCCACTTTAAAACTGAAACTCTTCGAAGGGACTCCACTGAGCACTAATTGGGTTTCATAAACCGGCTTCACAAGCTCTGGAAGATAGTTTTGAAAAAAGAACTAAAGGGCCAAGGTATCAAAAACCTCGCTTTTGAATAGAATGCACGCTTCTGAACGAGTATGAGTCACTGTGTCGAGTTTGAACGCTGCTGCAGAGAGAAGTAGCCCTTTTGTTGTGATGTGTTCGCTCCCTTTCTGAGGTGAAGCATCAGCTGAGGGATGTTCCTTCGCGTCAACGACCTTCTTAATGTCCTTGCAGTGAGGAGCAGCGCGTGTCTGAATGCAGCCGGGGGACTGGAATAGAATAAAATAACAAATCAGCAAAACACCACAGAAACGTTCTCACATCTGCTCAGTAATGGTCACACTCTCTGATGGGGAGGAACTGGTTAAAAGCGGAGTGTGTGTGTGTCGGGGGAGGGTGGATGAAGTTTTTGTACAAGTTGAAATTCACAATAAGTTTGAGCCAAGTTTAAATCTAACACGTGTCAAGCTGGGGCTATGTCGGAAATTTAAATCTTCAAGAACTAAAGAAAAGCTCGAAGTTATTTGAAAGTTTATTTGGCTCGTTCGGAGAAAAATACAGAGGCCGGGTACCCAACCTGATAAAACGTTAAATCCCAGCAGAGATCGTGATGTTAAAAAAGCAGTCCCTTGTCTGCACCGAATTAACCTAAATCAATAAGGTGAAGAATATCGAGGCCTCCTTGTCAAAGGGGGAGACGGAGGATGGAGGGGGGTGAGAGAGAAGAGGGAGGGGGGAGAGGAGGGAGGAGGGAGGGGGGAAGAGAGGGAGGAGGGGGGAGGGGGAGGGGGGAGAGAGAGGACGGAGGGGGGAAGGAGAGAGGAGGGAGGGGGAGGGAGGGAGGAGGGAGGCGGAGAGAGGGAGGAGGGAGGCGGAGAGAGGGAGGAGGGAGGGGGAGAGGGGAGGGGGAGGGGGAGAGGGAGGGGGAGAGGGAGGGGAGGAGGGAGGGGGAGATGGAGGAGAGGGGGGAGAGGGAGGGGGAGAGAGGGAGGAAGGAGGGGGAGAGAGGGAGGAGGGCGGGGGAGAGGGAGGAGGGAGGGGGAGAGGGAGGAGGGAGGGGGGAGGGAGGGGAAGAAAGGGAGGAGGGAGGGGGAGAGAGGGAGGAGGAAGAGGGAGGAGGGGAGGGGAGAGGAGGGGGGAGAGGGAGGAGGTAGGGGGAGAGGGAGAAGGGAGGGGGGGAGGGAGGGGAGAGAGGGAGGGGAGAGGAGGAGGGTGGGGGGGGAGAGGGAGGATGGAGGGGAGAGAGAGAGGAGGAGGGGGGAGAGGGAGGGGGAGAGGGATAGGGAGGGGGAGAGGGAGGGGGAGAGGGATAGGGAGGGGGGAGAGGAGGAGGAGGGAGGCGGAGAGAGGGAGGAGGGAGAGAGGGAGGAGGGAGAGAGGGAGGAGGGAGGGGGAGAGGGACGGGGGATGGAAGAGGGAGGGGGGAGAGGAGGAGGGGAGGGGAGGAGAGAGAGCAGGGAGGGGGAGGGGGGAGAGGGGAGGGGGGAGAGGAAGGGGGGAGGAGGGAGAGGGAGGAGGGAGGGGGAGAGAGAGAGGATGGAGGGGGAGAGAGGGAGGAGGAAGGGGGAGAGGGAGGGGGAGGAGGGAGGGAGGAGGAGGGAGGGGGATGGACGGGGAGGGAGGGAGGGGGAGGGAGGAGGGATGGGGAGAGAGGGAGGAGGGAGAGGGGGAGGGACGGGGAGGGAGGGAGGGGGGGGAGGGTCGGGGAGGGAGGGAGAGGGAGGAGGGACGGGGAGGGAGGGAGGGGGAGGGAGGAGGGAGTGGGGAGAGAGGGAGGAGGGAGGGGAGAGGGGAGGAGGGAGAGGGAGGAGGGAGAGGGAGAGGGAGGAGGGAGGGGAGAGGGAGGAGGGAGTGGGGGAGAGGGAGGGAGAGAGGGAGGGGGAGGGAGGAGGGTGGGGGGGGGAGAGGGAGGATGGAGGGGAGAGAGAGAGGAGGGGTGGGGGAGAGGGAGGAGGGAGGGGGAGAGGGAGGAGGGAGGGGGAGGGGGAGAGGGGAGGAGGGAGGGGGAGAGGGAGGAGGGAGGGGGAGAGGGAGGAGGAGGCGGGAGAGGAGGGAGGAGGGGAGAGAGGGAGGAGGGAGAGAGGGAGGAGGGAGGGGAGAGGAAGGGGGAGAGGGACGAGGGAGGGGGAGAGAGAGAGCAGGGAGAGGGGGAGAGGGAGGGAGGGAGAGGGAGGAGGGAGGGGGGAGAGGAGGGGAGAGGGAGGGGGAGAGAGGAGGGGGAGAGGCAGGGAGGAGGAGGGAGGAGGATGGACGGGAGGAGGGAGGGGGAGAGGGAGAGGGGAGGAGGGACGGGGAGGGAGGGAGGGGAGGGAGGAGGGGAGTGGGAGAGAGGGAGGAGGGAGAGGGAGGAGAGGGGGAGGAGGGAGGAGGGAGAGGGAGGATGGAGGGGAGAGAGAGAGAGGAGGGGGAGAGGAGGGAGGGGGAGAGGGAGGAGGGAGGGGGAGAGGGAGGAGGGAGGGGAGAGGGAGGAGGGGGAGAGGGAGGAGGAGAGGGAGGAGGGAGAGGGAGGAGGGAGGGGGAGAGGAAGGAGGGAGGGGGAGACGGAGGGGGAGAGGGAGGAGGGGAGAGAGGGAGGAGGGGAGAGAGGGGAGGGGAGGGGGAGAGGGAGAAGGGAAGGGGAGGGGGAGAGGGAAGAGGGAGGGGCAGAGAGGGAGGAGGGAGGGGGTGAGAGGGAGGAGGGAGGGGGAGAGAGGGAGGAGAGAGGGAGGAGGGAGGGGGAGAGAGGGAGGAGGGAGGGGGAGAGAGAGGAGGGAGGGTGAGAGAGAGAGGCGGCGAGGTGGAGAGAGGAGGGAGGGGGAGAGAGAAGCGGATGGAGGGGCGAGAGAGGGGGTTGTACTTTTCTGGTCCCTGTGTTCTGAAGCGTCAGAAATCAACTTTCTCCCCAAATGATTGGGTGACGAGTTTTGAAATGGGGGAAGGGTTGGCTAGCTGGTGTTTCGCTGGATGTTACAGGCTGAGGAGGGAGTTTTGCTTCTTGTTTATTCTGGGATGCGGGATGGCACGCGCCCGGCGCACGTCCCGGGGAGGGGGGGGGCGGAAAATGGGCGGAGCAGGGGCGCAAGCCTGCGGTTTCAAAAGGCAGCGCTTGTGCGCGAAGGGGCTTCAGTGGTGCTCCGGGCAAAGGGAAGCGTGCCACGGGAACGTGGCGGAGGAAGGGGGAGGGGGAGCTTTGCAAAGGGGGAAAGACAAGCCAAGGACAGACAGGACTGGAGTGGAGGGAGAGAGCGCAACACGCGAACGCCACGAGCTAGGCGCACGGCACGGCGAATCTGCAGCCTTTGCCACGCCGCCTGTCCCTCCTCCCCTTGCAACATTCCCCTCCCTAGCCACCCACCTACCCCCTACCTCCCTCACACCCCGATGCCCAGCATGGGGAGCACTGCCATCCAACCAGCCTACCTGCAGCCCGCCTGCCTTTACGCTGCCGCCCCCGCCGAGTGAGCAGGAAGTGGAGCCGGAGTCCAGCCACCAGCCACCCTCATCGGCCAGTGACAGTAAACTCAAGCAGCAGCTCAAGAGGCAGCGCTCCTGCTCCCCGGAGCTGCTGCGCTGCAAGAGGCGGCTCAACTTCAGCGGCTTCGGTTACACGCTGCCCCCCCAGCAGCCGGCAGCCGTGGCCCGGCGCAACGAGAGGGAGAGGAACCGGGTGAAGCTGGTCAATTTGGGATTCGCCACCCTGCGGGAACACGTCCCCAACGGGAGCGCCAACAAGAAGATGAGCAAAGTGGAGACGCTGCGCTCTGCGGTGGAGTATATCCGAGCCTTGCAGCAGCTCCTGGATGAACACGATGCCGTGAGCGCCGCTTTCCAGTCCGGGGTCCTCTCACCCAATCTCTCCAATGACATGAACTCAATGGCTGGCTCTCCCGTGTCTTCCTATTCTTCTGATGAAGGCTCTTGCGAACCCCTGAGTCCCGAAGAACAAGAACTCCTAGACTTTGCAAGCTGGTTTTGAGCTCTCTCTGCAGCAGGTAGGACTATCCAGCTCTCCCTTATTGAAATAGGAGCAACATTCAAGGGCGCAAAGAGGCCGCAATTCCTTTCCATAAACTCCAATGGGACGGGATATTGGGGCTGGCGGAGGACTGAGATTGCACCCGTTTTGCATTCGCCATCCGCCCTGAATGTCTTGACTTTTCCGGTTTAATACAGCACCGATTGAATGTGCAAGTGTCTGCACAGAGGGCTGACCTGAGAGGTGTGGGTAGGGTAGGGCCCAGGGAACTGCTTCCAGTCAACAAGCCCAGAGTGTGTCTGATTGAAGATATCATTGGCATGTGCAACTGAATGTTCTGCAGGCGGGATTGAGTCAAGTGATCAGATTGTAGAGGGGGTGGGGTTGTTACATTTTGTAATCTGGTAACTGTGCGCAACCAGGTGAATGCTAAATGATGTTTCTCTCGTTTATTCTATCCAGATCTGCCAGGAAAACACAGCAAAGGTTCCCGGGATCCAAGTACCGGAGGCGGCGGTACAAGACTCACCTGCTGCCTCTGCAAGCCCCTCCACTGGACTGTCAAGGACTCAATGACAAAGTGGTCCGTCAATGCAATCACACACAGTGCCTAAACAACCCAGGAGTAAAAGTCACTCCCAGGTCCTCAGCAACTCCGGCCTTTATCACAATCTGTCTGGACTACACGAGAGCATCAACGGACAGATGCCCCCACGCTACCGGCCCATATAGATTGTCCCTCACTGTCAACTTCCCATGGCAGGCAGGACTCCAGTACACTTACCAACGTGGCAATAACGTGTGTGTGTGTGTGAGTTTTTTTAAAAAAACAAATGTCACATATTATGCTTTATCCAATCAAAGAGTTCTGCGTTTTTTATAATACTTTTATACTATTTTCGATATAGAATGCTTCAGGCCTTGTGCGTTCTTTTTAATGAAAAGAAAAAGAAAAATCTATTTGTATCTATGCTAACCAGTTTTGAATTATATTAAGCTATTTTTGTATATAAGAGAGATGGATTTATAGAGTTTTGTACCAGACTTAATGTTCCTTTTTTAATAAGTGTATATGGCGATTAGACAAAGAAGCATGTGATGTCTTCACCTTCGCCCCTTAGCTCCTCACCTTCTAACTGCCAGTCAGTGATTTGGAAAGTCATTGCTTCGGGTGTAGGATGGCAGTCCCCTGGGACACACTGCAGAGCCTGCTAGTGTCTTATTCTCCAATTTGTCTATTGCTGTGGAAACGTGCCGATTATACTGCCCAACACAATTGAATGAGTTCCTGCCAAACTTTGGTTTACAATCAACAGCTCTCTGCCCTGTGTTATCTCGATTGTCCTCTAGATCCTATACATATATCATACGTATATATGGGGGTTGTGCCTATATAAATATATGTTTTTTTTGCAAACTGACAAAAGCGTGTCACGTATGATTTTTTTTTTTCTACATGTTCGTTTCATAATAAAGCGTTTTCTTTGAACTACCGGTAGTTCAATGCCGATGTATCTCGTTCATTATTGTTTCAAAAATCAACCTGTGTGCGCGGTTCATACCAGGAAAGTGCGCTTGATGAACATGAGACTGTTGTCAGATTGCACAGAACCCCTTCGGGCAGTACACCGTCTGACCGTTGGATGCAGGCACGGCGTAGGCTAACACAAACAAGTTGGGAGGAAATTGCATTTATATAGCGCCTTTCATAGCACCACCCTGTTCTAGAGCGTTTTGCACAACCAGTGAAGTACTTTTGAAGTGTAGTCACTGTTGCGCATGTAGGTGATGCAGACGCCAATTTGCACACAGCAAGATCGCACAGACAGAAGTGTGAGAACGACCAGAGGCTCTGTTTTTCCTGAGGGATAAATATTGACTAGGACACCAGAGAGAACGTAACTTCTTCCAAATAGTGGCCAGGGGATCTCTTAGGCAACTCTGAGGGGGCAAATGGGGTCTCGGTTTAATGTCTCATCTGAAAGAAGACACCTTTGGCAGTGCAGCACTCCCTCAGTACTGCACTGGGAGTATCAGCCCAGACTTGGTGCTGGAGCGGGATTTGAACCTACAACCTTCAGATTGCAAAGTCCCGACTGCGATGTACTAAGCTGGTTAAATTCAATGGCTGCAAAATGGGATGGAGTGGTGGATGAGATTGAAGGTAATGTGGGTTATCCTCGACTCATCATCAAGCACATAAACGTCAAACAATGTTTGGTCTCTGGGATTTTAGCGACTGGAACTGCCAAATACCCGCAGACAGCGGCTGCCCCTGGAACTTGAGGTGTGAGGGGTTTTTTTTCTCTGAAAGCACGAGTCAGCTCTCTGAAAGAGCTGCGGTGTTCTGTGAGCTACTTTCTGTCAGTTAGCGGGGACGTGACAGGAATGTTAGTTGTGTCTATTTCGGTTGTCTTATTACTCGTCCTCAGAAACTGCATGAACATTCAGCTTGCGTGCACCCAGTCAGGCGCAACCCACATCGCCCAATGCACCGCACAATATACAATGGCCAGGGACTGAAGGAGGCGTCAGAGTTCAAATCGAGACACTATTACTGCAGGATAATCCGCAGTTTGAGGGGGGGGGGGGGGGGGGGATGCGATTGTGGAACAACGAAAAAAAATAATTTTAGCCGGGTAATGGGGGATGGGGGTTCTTGAAATGTGTCACCTCTTCCCAAAGGCGTATAGGACCAGGTATTCAAACTTGTGCCTTTTTCTCGGGTTTACATATTGACTGATCTTCAGTTCAGAATGGCTACTTCTCTCTTAAAACAGGCTATTGGACAAAGTGGCGACCCCCCCCCCCCCCCCCCCATCATTATCATCACAATCTGACCGCCAGAACCACCATGATTGAGACTGGAATCATTGTTGATACTGTTAGGCACCTTATCCTTCATGCATTGAACATCTGAAGTATTTTGTTCAAATTGAGACTTGGAATATCCTGTGTTGGATTTTAAAATCGCCTCAGCACTGGAGAGATAAGGAGATTTTTGTTTTCCACAGCGAGTTCTTGTGGTCCACGCTGCTGAGGAGATCTTTCTCCTTGTGAGAGAGTCTAGGACCAGAGGGCATAATCTCAGAGTAAGGGGTCGCCCATTTCAGACAGAGCTGAGGAGGAATTTCTTCTCTCAGAGGGTAGTGAATCTGTAGAATTCTTCACCCCAGGGTGCTGCAGGCTGGGTCATTAAGTATGTTCAAGGCTGAGATAGACAGATTTTTGAATCAGTTAGAGAATCAGTGGTTCTGGGGATAAGGCGGCAAAGTGGAGTTGAGGATTATATCAGTTTAAAGGACAAAGTGGCGAAGTAACGGGGAGTGGTACTGATTGGATAGCTCCTTCAAGACAGGATGGGTCGAATGACCACTTCCCTTTACTGTAAATTTCCATGATATATGGAGATGCGATTCTGAACGTCAGTCCATTGGGCATGTTAAACACGAAAAACATAATTAAATTCCACTTGCTGCCTCTAATTATCACACGCTGGAGCTCAGAAATCATATCCATAGCAAAGACAAGCGCTGTCTCCTTAAGAGACACGTACCCACCGGCCCCAACTGCTCTATTACTGTCAAACTAAAATGTCCTCTTAAACCCCACTCCAGTCACATTCGAACTGATTTTTTAAATTCTAACCTTCCCGTTCCTGTGTTTACCATGGGAAATACTAACAGGGTAAACGGCTCCTCTCCCTGAATATAAACATCGACCCTCCTACCGCTTTCCAAATATTTCCTCACACTGCTTACGGCCATTCAGGCCATTCCCTGCTGTGATAGCCCCCTGTACTTCCAGACCTGGGACAATGAAACTGCAGTGATTTCCAAAGGAATAGAGAGTCGCACACTTTACAGACTTTGGATGAATCATTCGACCCGAATACTTAGCGAAACAAAGCTTGTTTCTACACTCGCCGATTGCTTTTCACCAATACTCCGCCATGGGGAAAATCACAATCTGAATCATCATAAAAACAGCTCAGAGCGCCAACTCTCCAGGGTAACTAGAGTCACAGATAGACCACAATTCTGGAATCCAGTCACGCCTATCACCATCCACCCGGCCTCAGCGCTAAATTATTACAGACGCTTGCAGCAGAGTGTGTTTGTTTGCAAAGAAACAAAAAGTTGAGCTTTAATTAATGTTTCTGTTAAGCGAGGAAAGGGCATTTTCTGTTTAGCTCAAGTTTTGCTGCCAGTGCACAGAACAACGGACTAGACGGGTGCAATAATCAGAAACATTGGAATAGATGCCCTGCAGAATGATTTCGAGGCGGGTGACAAGCGAGGGAGAGATTGCAGGAACATTGTGCATTGGACATTGTGCGGACAGTTAAACTCTGTGCAGCGGTCGGTGTGGGAGAGGAAGCTGGTGGCGGAGTGAAGGGACGCAGCCTGTGCAGTGCTGGGTTTGCAGTGAGTGACAGCAGGGTGGAGCGCGCGGCGCGGCCCGGCGCGTGCCTCCCGCCTCATCTGCATTCCGGGCGGGAGCGGCGCAGGCCCGAAGAGCACGCTGCTTTCTGATTGGCGGGCGGCATGCGCCCCCTGTCAGCCGGCGGGCCCATTGTGTGATGGAAGATGATTGACAGCTGATCTGATCTCCCCTCCCCGCTCCCCTCTCCCGGGAGCCGGGCAGCAGGAGGAGGATGCAGGGAGGGATGGAGATAGTGGCAGAGGTGGGGGTGTTGTGTGGGGAACTGTGCGGCGAAACTGGACACACACACTTAATGCAGAGGGGCGGGAAACCCACCTTCTCTTCAACGCCCCCTCCCCCTCTACCAAGTTCCAGTTGAAGACTCCTCTCCCCCCCCCCCCCCCCCCCCCCCATCGCTTCTGCATTGATGGATCTTAAAGCAGGAATGTTTGTTTTTTTTACTTAGAAAGACTTTTTGCATGGAACAACCTTTTATCACAGAGTTTAAAATGCATAACAAATCTACATTAAATACTATTGGAATAAATCCTCGGCCAAATATAAAGCTAGGATAAATGTCCTTTAGTTTAACGTCAGCAACTGATCGTTAAATGCATTGCATGTTGCAGAATAAAATAATAGACCGCAGGTTCTCTAGTGAAAGTTGCAAAGCATTTTTATACACCAGTCCTGTCGTCTCCCCGTCCATAAATTTGGATTATATATATAGATTCAATCAATAACCCGCACAAACTGTAAACTACACAGGATATTAATCATAAACACGGGCCAATGCTATTGTTAAACTTATCTAAGAAGAGATGCACATTCTTTCTTGATTTAAACACTTTATACATTTAAAAAGAAACGAATTAATGATGAATGCTACATCCACACAAAACCCCAGTCGGTCTGAATGGTCTGATTGTGTTGAAGCTTCAAGACTCCCCGAATATTGAGAGGCAGTATTTTCATCTGGAGAGCTCAGCACGCCTTCTGATTAAACTCAAAGGTTAGTTAAATTATACAACGCCCGCTCCCCCCCCCCCCCCCCCTCCCATCTCTCTCTCCAAAATTCATGAATAATGCTGCTCCCCTCCTGGTTGGTTGTACCGCGAGCGCCGGCTTTCAAATAAAGCAGCACTTTGTTATTGCTCCTCGAGTGTGCTGCATTTCATAGCAAAGGATGAGGAGGGGAGAAAAAGCCAGCACAATTAAGGGTTCGCCTGTCACGAATCATTATCGCCTTTCTCCACCAGCCTGTCA
Source organism: Scyliorhinus torazame (assembly GCF_047496885.1). Classification (NCBI taxonomy): domain Eukaryota; kingdom Metazoa; phylum Chordata; class Chondrichthyes; order Carcharhiniformes; family Scyliorhinidae; genus Scyliorhinus; species Scyliorhinus torazame. The sequence goes on along the minus strand of NC_092725.1, from coordinate 92,714,969 downwards.
AGCGTGATGAAAATAAAAAATGCCATATCTAATTGCTTTTATTTAGTAAACCGCTGGAAAGAAGGGGACTGGGGTGGGGGGTTCCTGAGAATTGAGAGCGAGATAAGCGGTGCACGGATGGTCAATGTCAACACGCTTTGGTTAATCTGTCTTTTCACTCTCTCCTGAGTCTGATTGGCATCGAATCTGAACACATCCCCCAGAGTGGATGCAATAATCAAATTGGACTCCTTCTGACCGGGGGCTGCGATGGGCGATGCGTTTGAATGGGCTTTCAGTCTATTCAGCAAGTAAAATGTGAATGGTCTCGCTTTCCCCAAACCCCAGCAAGAAAAGTTTTACAGCTGTTTAAAGTTTAAGATTAAAATAATACCGCAGCCCCGGTACCTCTTGCCAATGAATTGCAGTTTCCTTTTTTTTGGAGGAAATTGTCAGGATTGAGAATTTCATTCACTAGGCTGAAGCAAAAATGACAATCAAGACAAAACCCCAATCAAGAGTAATTTCCAATATCCCCTCCAAACTTCCTCAGTAAATCCAGGAGTGAGGAGACTCCAATCTGATGCTTCACGTTCACCATTGGCGCCGTCAGTTTGCATAATCAACATTTCAAAATCATCCTTGCAATCCGCGCGAGAAAAAAAAATGTTCTGTTAATCTGCCATTAAAATAGGACGAGCGCCTATGAAGTTAATTTGATGTACACAGATTCATTTCTAGGGCTCAAACTCAATTAAAAACTTTCCCATATGGACAAGTAGAAAAGGCAGGAAAGCATTCTGATCAGCTTGACAATCGATTTTTGAATCAACCTTTCTCTCCCTCTCTCTCTCCATCGCAGTGGAGCTGATTAGAGAAGCGTTTCATCTGAATTTTCACATCGACACACACACACACACACACGGTCGCAGATTATTCCAGTGGGAGAGGAAAAGGTTTCATGTTGTTAGTGTGAAATGCATTTTTGATTGAAATCCAAAGCGCTTCCACCAGGATTAGACCGTGACAGTGTAAATGAAAAAATGCCATATGGCTGTTATATTGAGCAAACAATACGTTCACGATTAAGGACTACGGGCACCAAGAGAGCAGTGAATCCGAGATGAAATTACGCTAATGTACCTCTGAAAAGGCAGATTAATTGTGAAACAACGGCAAAACCCCAATTTGAAGCTTTTATTAATTAAAAACTTTACGTCTTTTGCTGTAAACATTCATTTAACCGAACCTGTCATTCGTTTAGTGTCCTGCTGAATTTAACCTTCTGAATGCCCAGAAGAACTGGTTAGGCACCTTTAAAACCTGGCTTTATAGTTTGACTTGCTTGCCCTTCTCAAAAACAAATTCCCAACAAGTGAAACCCACCGTATCCAAAGTAAACCAATTAAATTATTATATAAAAAAACAAACCATTCAAATTTCAAATAAAACGCATTATCTACAAGATAAACCAATAAAAATAAAAATGAAACCCGCCATACGCACAAGACAACCAAAATTTAGAAAAACAATCAATTAGAAACAGGATAAACTTCATCAAAAGGGGAAATAACCTGCTTAAAATAAAACAAAACGCCACAAAACTGCCAAATTAACTTCAAAAGAGCAAAAAAAAAATCCAAAAAAAATCAAAAACAAAGCAAGTGCAAAATCGGAAGTTGTCTTGCTAAAGAATGCTGACCTTGCTAAGGGGTACCCACACCCCGGGAAAGAATGAAAATTGTTTCAATATTAATTTCAAAATGTGCATTCCATGTCATTTGGTATGACGTAAACTTGTTATTATAACTTCTTTCTGTACTTATTGTAAGTTTGAGTGCGATTTAGAGACAAGTATTCACTTTTCCAACTCGATAGACTTGTTTTATAAGGTGCAGTGACCAGAACAAAAATCTGGTTTGCAAAAAGTACTGTATAAGTAACATGGAATAACGAGTAATATGGAGTATTAGTAAGTAATACATAATATGTAATAGCAAAGAGTCGTTAACGCAAGGAAGCGAGGCGTCAAAGTACAGCAGAGTAGTAGTCAATCAAAATACGTATTTTTTGATCACTGCATCCATTGAGTTAATACTGGCTAAAAGACTATTCAGGGTGCTGAATGCAAATCAGCGATAAGCAGTTCTTTTTACCATGAAAAGGGTGATTTTCGTTTTGCATATCTATATAGCAAGGGCTGCATGTTAAACATAATTCACCATGCCTTATTCCTGGGCCTTTCAATTCATCGGGTTTGAAGAGATTGTCTCTCCGCACTGTGATTAATGAGCTGCTGTGCAATTTAAACTGTAATGACTTACCGATCATCAAGAACGATAGTGGCATTTCTTTTGTACATTTGCAAAGCTATTACTAAGGGGGCCACAAACCAAAAAGATTTCACAGATAGCTAAGTATTTCTGCAAATCTCCCCTCCCCTTATCTTGCCTCAAAGTGTGGTGGCCAATGGACAGATCAGTGCAACTCAAAACCCATATTTTCTTCCAGTTCTTTACAAGTCTTTTTTTGTGTGTGAAACTCTGAATTGAACAAGCTGATAGCCTGCAAAGTAAAGCCTTGGGTAGTTTAGCTTAAAAGACCAACAAGCTATTGTCTGCACAAAATAATTTCTTTGTTTTCTCAATTTGGAGTCTGATTAATTTGTATATAATGTATTAATAGCAGAAAGATAAATAACATTTATCTTTATTGCCTTCTGGCCAAAGTGGAGTACGATAGGGCAACCAGGATTATCTGTGTGTGCTCACAATCCAGCTTTATTATGGTAATAAAAACACAGCATTATTTCTAACAAGGGTCAAAGTTGACAGTTACCCAATACGGGCAAGAAAATGCCACAAAATAAGAGGTCCCCGTGAAGACCTAATGAAGCAGACAACTGTGAGTTACTGTAGAAATATACAAGAGTGAAGTTAGACTGTGGAACTCGGCTACCACATGGCTGAGGCAAATGTCACAGATGTTCTTAAAGACAGGCTACATAGATACATAAAGGTGGAACGAATAGAAGAACCTGCTGATGGGGTTAGATGAAATTGGATGAGAGGAGGCTGGTGTGGAGCATAAACGTTGGTGTGTAGCAGTTTGGTGGGATTGGCTCTTTCTATGCTGTAAATTTTAAGTATTTGAAATGACTTCTGGGAAAAGGGAAAAAATATCATGCAATCGTCAGGTAGTTACCAACATTATCTAATTGTCTTAATACATGCAAATCAGAATTGTGTCCATAAAACATCCAGACCCATTTGGGGTTCATGGACAGACCTGATTATCCATCATCTGTAATGTGTTGGTACCCGGATCAACATCCAATCATCATACAACACATATACAAGACAACTGGATGCAATGAAAACACTTCAACACTCCTGATTCCTAATCTTGCCTCCTCTCCCATTCTCACAGGATGGATTTCCTGCGGCTGTCACACCTACTTGCAGGAACTTGTCAAGTACACTCAGGTCAGCAGTACTGGCCAATGATTAGGGTGTCAGGGCGACCAATAACCCCATATTGGTGGGTGATTTATGGGAATAAGGTTATGAAAGTTGTATGGATTACCATTCAAGTATCAAATCTGTTTAAAGCAGAGATGATCAGATTTCTAAATACCAATGGAATATAGGGAAATAGGGATAGTGTGGGAAAAAGACATTGAAGTGGATGATCAGCCCTGGTCGTATTGACTGGCAGAGCAGGCTCGATGGGCATGGCCTCCACTTGCTCCTATATTCCATCCTAATTTCAAGTCTGCAGTATTGGAAAATTAACAAATGTTCAAAATAAGTTTGTATTATTCAATTTTGTTGTCTCGAAGAAAGACTTACCTTCTACCATGACTTTCACAACATTCCAAAGCATTTTACAGTCAATGAAGTATCTTTGAAGTACAGTCACTGTTGTAGGAAAAGCAGCAGCCAATTTACACACTGCAACTCCCCCAAAACTAATAAAACAATGAACAGATAATCTGTTTTATTGCTAGTTGTTGGTGTGGAAGAAGCCCTCTTCTTCAAATAGTACCACAGTTTATCTATCCTGAAAGAAAGGAAACAAATGTCTCTTCGAAAGGCATGGATTGATCAGGGATAGTCAGCAAGGTTTTATTGGGGGAAGATTGTGTCTTACTAACTTAGTATAATTTTTTGAGAAAGTTACAAGGAGGATTGATGAGGCTAGTGCAGTGGACATTGTTTACCTGAATTTCAGTAAGGCACTTGACAAGTTCCCACATGGCAGATTGGTCAGAACATTGAGAACCCACGGGATACAAGGGAAGGTGGCAGGTTGGATCCAAAACTGCCAGTGACAGGAACAAAGGTTAATGGTTGATGGATGCTTTTGAGAATGGAAAACCCCAGTTTTGGGGCCCTTGCTGTGTGTTGTATATATTAATTATTTGGACTTAAATGTGGGTGGCATTGTTGGGAAATTTGCATTTGACACAAAAATTGGCCATGTAGTTTATAGTTGACTATGTTAGAATTTATTAGAATTACTATATTAGAATTATATCAATGTTTGGCTGAGTAGGCAGAGAAGTGACAAGTGCAATTCATTCCAGAAAAGCATGAAGTGATGCATTTGGGGAGGACAAACAAAGCAACGGAATACTCAATAAATGGGAAGATATTAGAGAGATTGAGCAAGTGAGAGATCTTGGAGTGCATGTCTGCAGGTCCTTGAAGGTGACAGGATATGTTGAAATGGTGTTCAAGAAAGCAGATGGAATGCTTTGCTTTATTGGGTGAGATATTGAATACAGGGTGTAATGATGGAATTGTATAAAACGACGGTTAGGCCACAACTGAAGTTTTCTGTACAGTTCTGGTCACTGCATTACAGCAAGGATTTCATTGCTCCGGAGAGAGTGCAGAGATTTACAAGAATGTTGCCAGGGCTCAGAAATTGCAGCTATGAGGAGAGATTGGATGGGCTAGAGTTGTTTTCCTTAGAATAGACGAGACTAAGGGATGACCGAATTGAAGTGTACAATTGGAGTGCACCAAGATCAGAATGCAAGCTTGGAGTTTGGTAAGTGGGGAGTTCAGTGAAGTGGGGGTAGAAGATATTGGGTTCCCTTTACTTTTTCCATTTTTCTCACCCTTTAGGATTGGTTGTTACTCTGCGACAGGTACAAGAACTGTTTAGTGAGAATCTGGTAAGTGGGTAAATTCTACTCTTTCCCTAAGGATTAAAACTGTTTGCACACTTGGTGGTTATTTAATAAAATGTATAAAATGCACCACAAATAAGTAAATAATTGAATTAAGTAATTATTCTCATTATTAAAACATAGGGATGCCAGGACAGGTGATGTGTCAAGGTACCAACGACATAGATAGAATGAGGAAAGAGGTTCTGTCTGGCGAGTTTGAGGAGCTTGGCACTAAATTAAACAACAAAATCTCCAAAATTATGGGGCTGGTTTCTCCGATTTTCAGGCTATGTCTTAATGCCGGCGTGGGAACGGTGGCGTTTTACGACTGCAAAATCGGCGCAAAACGGTCACCGATCCTTCATTCGGTGGAGGTCTAGCAAGCAGGCAGCATAGAGCACCAGGCTCCAGCTGCCGATACGGCCGGAGGATTGCCAGGTCCATGGTCGCGCATGCGCAAGGCGGCGGCCTGCAGTGGTCGTGTCGTCCAATATGGCGCCAGCTGGGCGCGGACCCGGCCTGCCAAATAGTGTCCCCCCTTTGGCCAGGTTTGCAACCCCCAGACCACTCCCAACAGTGCCCCCAGCCCTTGCCAAAGTCCCCTCTGCCCGTGGATCAGCTCACCCCAACTGTGGCGGCGCTGGACTGAGTCCGCAGCCGTCACGCCGAGTTCCCGACAAATAATAGCATGAGGGACCATGGGGAGAAGGCCTCAGGTAACGTCCTGAGGCTGTCGATGTGGCGTACGGTGTACTCCTAGAGTACGCCACTTTGGAGGGGGCGGAGCATCACGAAAGTGGCGCCACCCCTAATTTCGGCCTCACCGTTGATTCTCCGGCCGATTGCTGAACACGAGTTCGGTGTCAGCGACTGGTGAATCCTGCCCATAATCTCTGGATTATTGCCTGAGCTGCGTGCAATTTGGCACAGTGTACATAAAATTAAGGGGATGAATACGTGGTTCAAAGACTAATGTGGGAGAAATGGGTTTTGGTTCGTGGGGAACTAGCATCAGTACTGGGGCAATTGTACCATTGAATCAGCCAACATCTGAACCTTGCTGGGACCAGTGTTCTTGCAAACCACATAACTAGGAAAGTAGAGAGGACTTTAAACTAAATAGAAGGGATGATGGCTCTGGAGAGGGGATACATAGGTTTACAAAGCAAAATGATATGGCAGCATTAAAGGCAATTACTTAGGTTATGATACCCAGAGTGTGACAGGAAGGGGAAGAGTGTACAAACATTGAAAAAAACAAGCAAATATGGTCAAAGGGGGGAAATATTGTAAAAAGGCAAAATTAATGGCTCTTTACTTAAATGCAAGTAGTATTGGGCACAAAACAAATTAATTAATGGCACAAATTGAAGTTAATGGGTGTGATCTTATAGCCACCATAGAGATGTCATTATAAGGTGTTCAAAGCTGGGAACTAAATATTCACGGGTATGTGATTATTTGTAAGGACAGGCTGGAAAGGTAGGGTGGTGGGGTAGCTTTGTTAGTCCGAGATGGAATAAGTACAATAGCAAGCAATGATTTTGGATCGGAAGATGTAGAATCCATATGGCTGGAGGTAGGAAGTAACAAGGGGAAGAAGACGTGGGTTGGCGTAGTCAGGAGGCCCCCTAACAATAGCTATACTGTAGGATGGACAATAAATCAGGAGATAAGGAGGGCAGGGGAAAAGGCTGTACGTTAATCATGGGTGATGTTAATCTTCATCTGGTTTGGGAAAATCAAATTGGCAGAGGTATCCATGAGGAACAATTCATAGAGTGTATTCAGGACAGTTTCCTCAATCAATATGCTGCGGAGCCAACCAGGGATCAGGCTATTTTGTTTCTGGTTAGGCAGGTTTAATAAACAATCTCAGAGTAAAAATTCCCCTAGGAAACAATGACCATAACATGGTAGAATTTAGCATTCTGTTTGAGGTTGAGAAACTTGAGGAAGAAACAACTGAGCTAAACCTAAACAAGGGTAATTACAAATGAATGAGGGCAGAGTTGGCTGGAGTGGGCTGGGCAAGAAGTTTAGCAGAAAAGACAGTTGATCAGCAATGGCAAATGTTTATGAAAATAGTTCATGATTCCTATCAAAGATATATCCCAGTGAGGAAGATGAATTCAAGGAAGGGGATAAATCAACCTTGTTAACCAAAGAAGTTAAGGACAGTATTAAACTGAAAGAAAAAACATACAATGTGGCAAAGGTTAGTGGTAAGCCAGAAGGCTGGGAAAGTTTTAAAAATCAACAACAGATGACCAAAAAAATTAAAATGGGGAAGGAAGGGAGAAACCAAAGTGAACATAGGCTCCTTAGAGAATGAAACTGGGTAAATAATAATGGGGAACCAGGAAATGGCAGAGGAGTTAAATAAAAACTTTGTGTCAGTCTTCACGGTAGAAAACCGACTGTAAGATATAGGAGTAGAATTAAGCCATTCAGTCCATCGAGTCTGCTCCACCATTCGATCATGGTTGATATGTTTCTCATCCCCATTCTCCTGTCTTCTCCCCATAACTCCTGATCCCCTTATTAATCAAGAAATTCCCGGGCAGCACGGTGGCGCAGTACGTTAGCCCTGTTGACTCACGGCACCGAGGTCCCAGGTTCGGGTCACTATCCATATGGAGTTTGCATATTCCCCCCTTGTTTGTGTGGGTTTCATCCCCACAACCCAAAGATGTGCAGGCTAGGTGGATTGGCCACGCTAAATTGCCCCTTAATTGGAAAAAATGAATTGGGTACTCTAAATTTATAAAAAAGAGAAAGAAAAAAAGAAAAAAAAAGAAACTCCCTCATTATTCAAGAACACCTTTGTGCTTGAGGTGCCTACAGGGCTAAAGGGCTGTACAGGGCTAAAGACCAAGAGCTGGAAGGTGGAATTAGACACTAATAACATTCCAAAAATAGTAAATAATCAAGGGATAAAAGGGGGGAGGAAATAAATGCAATAACTATCACTAGAGAAAAAGTACTGGGGAAACTGATGGAGCTAAAGGCAAATAAGTCCCCTGGACCTAATGGGTTGCATCCTCGGATATTAAAAGAAGTAGCTACAGAGATAGTTGATGCACCAGTAGTAATCTTCCAAGAATCCTTAAATTCGGGAAAAGTCCCAGAGGACTGGAAAACTGCCAATGTCGCACATTTTTTCAAAAAGAGAGGGAGACAAAAACTAGGTAGCAATGGACCAGTTGGCTTAACATCTGCCATTGGAAAATGTTAGAGTCCATTATAAAGGATGTAATATCAGAGCATTTAAATATACATAACATAATCAAACAGAGTCAGTATGGCTTCATGAAGGGAAAATCAGGCCTGACAAATGTATTAGAATTCTTTGATGTGGAAATTAACAGGATAGATAAAGAGGAGCCAGTAGGTGTAATATACTTGGATTTCCAAAAATTATTTGATAAGGTACCGCACAAAAGGCTACTTAATAAAACAAGAGCCCAAGGTGTTGGAGGTAATATATTAGTATGGATAAAGGATTGGTTAACTAATAGAAGACAGACAGTTGGGATAAAAGGGGTATTTTCAGGATGGCAACCTGTAACTAGTGGAGTGTCCCAGGGACCAGTGCTGGGACTTAATGATTTACAATATATATTAATGACTTGGTGTGGTGAGGAAGACACAAAGAGTGTACAGAGGGAGATTAAGTTAGTGGCAGATGGAATATAATGGAAAATATGAAGTTATGCACTTTGTTAGGATGAATAAAGGAGCTGAATACTATTTAAATAGAGAAAGACTACAGAAAGCTGCAGCATAGAGGGGTTTGGGGTTTCCCGTGCTTAAATCACAAAAAGCTAGCATGCAAATTCAGCAGGTCACTGGGAAGGCAAATAGAATGTTGGCCTTTATTACAAAGGGAATAGAGTATAAAAATACGAAAGTCTTGCTAGACCACACCTGGAATACTATGAAAAGTTTTGGTCCCCATATCTAAGAAAAGATATAATAATATTTATTAGTGTCACAAGTAGGCTTACATTAACACTGCACTGAAGTTACTGTGAAAATCCCCTAGTCGCCACATTCCGGCGCCTATTTGGGTACACTGAGGAAGAATTCAGAATGTCCAACTCTGGCATTGGAGGCAGTTCAGAGAAGGTTCACTAGGTTGATCCCGGGTATGGAGGGATTTTCGTATGAGGAGAGCAACACGGTAGCATAGTGGTTAGCACAGTTGCTTCACAGCTCCAGGGTCCCAGGTCCGATTCCCAGCTTGGGTCACTGCCTGTGTGGAGTCTGCATGTTCTCATCGTGTCTGCATGGGTTTCCTCCGGGTGCTTCGGTTTCCTCCCATAGTCCAAAGATGCGCAGGTTAGGTGGATTGGCCATGATAAATTTCCCTTAGCATCCAAAAAAGGTGAGGTGAGGTGGGGTTACTGGGTTACAGGGATAGGGTGGAGGCATGGGCTTAAGTAGCATGCTCTTTCCAAGAGTTGGTGCAGACGCGATGGGCTTAATGGCCTCCTTCTGCACTGTGAATTCTGTGAATTCTATGAGACAACCCCGGTAACTATAGACCAGTGAGCCTTACTTCAGTTGTGGGCACAATCTTGGAAAGGTTTATAAGAGATAGGATGTATAATCATCTGGAAAGGAATAATTTGATTAGAGATAGTCAACACAGTTTTGTGAAGGGTAGATCGTGCCTCACAAACCTTATTGAGTTCTTTGAGAAGGTGACCAAACAGGTGGATGAGGGTAAAGCAGTTGAAGTGGTGTATATGGATTTCAGTAAATCATTTGATAAGGTTCCCCACGGTAGGCTACTGCAGAAAATATGGAGGCATGGGATTCAGGGTGATTTAGCAGCTTGGATCAGAAATTGGCTAGCTGGAAGAAGGTGGTGGTTGATCGGAAATGTTCAGACTGGAGTCCAGTTACTAGTGGTGTACCACAAGGATCTGTTTTGGGGCCACTGCTGTTTGTCATTTTTATAAATGACCTGGAGGAGGACGTAGAAGGATGTGAGTAAATTTGCAGATGACACTATAGTCGGTGGAGTTGTGGACAGTGCGGAAGGATGTTACAAGTTACAGAGGGACATAGATAAGCTGCAGCGCCGGGCTGAGAGGTGGCAAATGGAGTTTAATGCAGAAAAGTGTGAGGTGATTCATTTTGGAAGGAATAACAGGAAGACAGAGTACTGGGCTAATGGTAAGATTCTTGGTAGTGTGGATGAGCAGAGAGATCTCGGTGTCCATGTACATAGATCCCTGAAAGTTGCCACCCAGGTTGAGAGGGTTGTTAAGAAAGCGTACGGTGTGTTAGCTTTTATTGGTAGAGGGATTGAGTTTCGGAGCCATGATGTCATGTTGCAGCTGTACAAAACTCTGGTGCGGCCGCATTTGGAGTATTGCGTGCAATTCTGGTCGCTGCATTATAGGAAGGATGTGGAAGCATTGGAAAGGGTGCAGAGGAGATTTACCAGAATGTTGCCTGGTATGGAGGGAAGATCTTATGAGGAAAGGCTAAGGGATTTGAGGCTGCTTTCGTTAGAGAGAAGAAGGTTAAGAGGTGACTTAATTGAGGCATACAAGATGATCAGAGGATTGGATACGGTGGACAGTGAGAGCCTTCTTCCTCGGATGGTGATGTCTAGCACGAGGGGACATAGCTTTAAATTGAGGGGAGATAGATATAAGACAGATGTCGGAGGTAGGTTCTTTACTCAGAGAGTAGTAAGGGCGTGGAATGCCCTGCCTGCAACAGTAGTGGACTCGCCAACACTAAGAGCATTCAAATGGTCATTTGATAGACATATGGATGATAAGGGAATAGTGTAGATGGGCTTTAGAGTGGTTTCACAGGTCGGCGCAACTTTGAGGGCTGAAGGGCCTGTACTGCGCTGTAATGTTCTATGTTCTATGAGAGGTTGAGCCTGAACTCTTTGGAGTTTAGAAGAATGAGAGGCGACCTTATCGAGATACGTAGGATTCTCAGGGGGCTTGACAGGGTAGATGTTGCAAAGTTGCTTCCCCTTGTGGGAGAGTCTAAGATCAGAGGGCATAATCTCAGACTAAGTGGTCGCCCATTTAAGACAGAGATGAGGAGGAATTTCTTCTCTCAGAGGATAGTGAATCTGTTGAATTCTTTACCGCAAAGAGCTGTAGGGGCTGGGTCGTTAAGTATGTTCAAGGCTGACGGGGACAGATATTTAATCAGTAAGTGAATCAAGGGTTATGGGGATAAGGCGGGAAAGTGGAATTGAGGATTATCGTATCAGATCAGTCATGATCTCATTGAATGACGGAGCAGACGCAATGTGCTAAATGGTCTACTTCTGCTTCTATGTCTTATGGTCTTACAAAATTAGGAGGCACCTAGACAAGGTAGACAGGAAAAATGTATTTCCTCTATCTGAGGAGTCAATTACTAGATGGCATAGATTTAAGATGATTGGTAGACCCTTGGAGATTTGCAAGGCCGGGGGCTAGGGAATTTTCATTCTTCTCACATGTCCAGAAGGCTTATTCTTGAATCGACTTTTTCATTTTGAGTAGGGCGCTGATAGCGAGAGTAGAGGATACCGAGCATTCGGCAATAGCCATTTCGGACCACGCCCCGCATTGGGTGGACTTGGAGATGGGGGAGGAGAGGGACCAGCGCCCGCTGTGGCGCTTGGAGGTGGGGCTGTTGGCGGACGAGGAGATGAGCGAGCGGACGAGGAGCGAGCGAGATGATACTTCCGAGGAAGTATAGCGAGGTACTTGGAGACCAACGACAACGGGGAGGTCCGACTGGGGATGGTATGGGAGGCACTGAAGGCGGTGGTGAGGGGAGAGCTGATCTCCATCAGGGCCCACAAGGAGCGGAGGGAGCGGGGGGAGAGGGAGAGGCTGGTGGGGGAGATGGTGAGGGTAGACAGGAGGTATGCGGAAGAACCTGAGGAAGGATTGTTGAGGAAGAGGCGCAGCCTCCAGGCCGAATTCGACCTGGTGACCACCAGGAAGGCGGAGGTGCAGTGGAGGAAGGCCCAGGGGGTGGTCTACGAGTATGGGGAAAAGGCAAGCCGGATGCTGGCACATCAGCTTCGGAAGCGGGACGCAGCTAGGGAGATCGGGGGAGTTAAGGACAGGGGAGGGAGCGTGGTGCGGAGTGGGGTTGCCATCAATGGGGTCTTCAGGGACTTCTACGAGGAATTGTACTGATCCGAGCCCCCACGGGAGGAGGGAGGGATGAGCCGTTTCCTGGACCAATTGAGGTTTCCAAAGGTGGAAGAGGGACTGGTGGCGGGACTGGGGGCCCCGATTGGGCTGGAGGAGCTGACCAAAGGGATAGGAAGCATGCAGGCGGGGAAGGCACCGGGGCCAGACGCTTTCCCGGTCGAGGTCTATAAAAAATATATGGACCTGTTGGGCCCGCTGTTAGTTAGGACCTTCAATGAGGCAAGGGAGGGGGGGGGGTTTACCCCCGACGATGTCCCGGGCACTGATCTCCTTGATCCTGAAGCGGGACATGGATCCCCTGCAATGTGGGTCTTACAGACCGATTTCCTTGCTAAATGTAGATGCCAAAGTGCTAGCGAAGGTCTTAGCCACGAGGATTGAGGACTGTGTGCCGCAGATCATCCATGAAGACCAGACGGGGTTTGTGAAGGGGAGACAGTTGAACGCGAATGTGCGGAGGCTTTTGAACGTTATCATGATGCCGGCGAGGGAGGGGGAGGCGGAGATAGTGGTGGCGATGGACGCTGAGAAAGCCTTCGATAGGGTAGAGTGGGGGTACCTGTGGGAGGTGCTGAAGAGGTTCGGGTTTGGGGAGGGGTTTGTCAGATGGGTTAGGCTGTTGTATGAGGTCCCGATGGCGAGTGTGGCCTCAAATAGGAGGAGGTCCGAGTACTTTCAGTTGCACCGAGGGACGAGACAGGGGTGTCCCCTGTCCCCCCCTGCTCTTCGCACTGGCGATTGAACCCCTGGCTATGGCACTGAGAGAGTCGAGGAACTGGAGGGGGTTGGTGCGGGGTGGGGAGGAGCATAGGGTGTTGCTTTATGCGGACGACCTGCTGCTGTATGTGGCGGACCCGGTGGGAGGAATGCCAGAGGTATTGAGGATCCTTAGAAAATTCGGGGACTTTTCGGGGTACAAGTTCAATATGGGGAAGAGCGAGCTGTTCGTAGTTCAGCTAGGGGACCAGGAGAGGGGGATTGGCGAGCTCCCACTAAAAAGGGCGGAGAGGAGCTTCAGATATTTGGGAGTCCAGGTGGCCAGGAGCTGGGGGGCCCTGCATAGACTTAACTTTACAAGGCTGGTGGAGCAAATGGAGGAGGAGTTCAAGAGGTGGGACGCGTTGCCGCTGTCCCTGGCGGGTAGGGTGCAGTCAATCAAAATGACAGTCCTCCCAAGGTTTTTGTTCCTGTTCCAGTGCCTCCCCGTGTTTATCCCGAAGGCTTTTTTTAGGCGGGTTAACAGGAGTATAATATGGTTTGTGTGGGTGCGAGGGACTCCGAGGGTGAGAAAGGTGTTCCTGGAGCGGAGTAGAGATAGGGGGGGGGGCTGGCGCTGCCCAACCTCTGTGGGTACTACTGGGCCACCAATGCGACAATGGTGCGCAAGTGGGTGATGGAGGGGGAGGGGGCTGCATGGAAGAGGCTGGAGACGGCGTCCTGTGTGGGTACCAGTCTGGGGGCGCTGGCTCCGCTGCCGCTCCCTCCAAGGAGGTATACCACGAGCCCAGTGGTGATGGCGGCCCTCAAAATTTGGGGGCAGTGGAGGCGGCATGGGGGGAAGTTAGGGCCTCGGCGTGGACTCCATTACGGGGGAACCACCGGTTCGCCCCAGGAAGAACAGGTGGAGGGTTTTCGGGGTGGCACAGGGCAGGGATACGAAAGTTGGGGGACCTGTTTGTGGACGGGAAGTTCGCGAGCTTGGGTGAGCTGGAGGAGAAGTATGGGCTCCCCCCGGGGAACACCTTCAGGTACTTACAGGTAAGGGCGTTTGCCAGGCGGCAGGTGGTGGAATTCCCATGGCTACTGCCACACACAGTACAGGACAGGGTGCTCTCGGGGGGGTGGGTGGGAGTGGGCAAGATCTCGGAAACTTACCAGGTGATGCTGGAGGAGGAGGAGGCCTTGGTGGTGGAGTTGACAGGTAAGTGGGAGGAGGAGTTGGGAGAGGAGATCGAAGAGGGGACGTGGGCAGATGCCCTAGGGAGGGTGAACTCTTCCTCTTCATGCGCGAGGCTCAGCCTCATACAGTTTAAGGTGCTGCACAGGGCACACATGACCGGGACAAGGATGAGCAGGTTCTTTGGGGGTGAGGACAGGTGTGTTAGGTGCTCAGGGAGCCCAGAAAATCACACCCATATGTTCTGGGCATGCCCAGCACTGGAGGAATTTTGGAAGGGCGTAGCGAGGACGGTGTCGAGGGTGGTAGGATCCAGGGTCAAACCAGGCTGGGGGCTCGCAATATTTGGGGTGGCAGAGACGCCGGGAGTGCAGGAGGCGAAAGAGGCCGGAATTCTGGCCTTTGCGTCCCTGGTAGCCCGGCGAAGGATTCTCCTTCAGTGGAAAGATACGAGGCCCCCAAGCGTGGAATCCTGGATCAGCGATATGGCTGGGTTCATTAAATTGGAGAGGGTGAAATTCGCCTTGAGAGGGTCGGTACAAGGGTTCTTTAGTCTGTGGTAACCGTTCTTAGGCTTTCTGGCAGAACGATAGACATTGGTCAATGGCAGCAGCAGCTCGGGGGGTGGGGGGGGGGGGTTACTTTATTTTTGTTTATGTTATTTACACTGGAAGGGTCTTTGGGGTGTATACACCTGGGGCGAAATTCTCCTGAAACGGCGCGATGTCCGCCGACTGGCGCCCAAAACGGCGCCAATCAGACGGGCATCGCACCGCCCCAAAGGTGTGGAATGCTCCGCATCTTTGGGGGCCGAGCCCCAACATTGAGGGGCTAGACCGACGCCGGAGGAATTTCCGCCCCGCCAGCTGGCGGAAACGGCCTTTGTTGCCCCGCCAGCTGGCGCGGAAATGAAATCCCCGGGCGGCGCATGTGCGGGAGCGTCAGCGGCCGCTGACAGTTTCCCACGCATGTGCAGTGGAGGGAGTCTCTTCCGCCTCCGCCATGGTGGAGACCATGGCGGAGGCGGAAGGGAAAGAGTGCCCCCACGGCACAGGCCCGCCCGCGGATCGGTGGGCCCCGATCGTGGGGGCACCCCCCGGGGCCAGATCGCCCCGCGCCCCCCCCAGGACCCCGGAGCCCGCCCACGCCGCCTTGTCCCGCCGTTCAAAAGGTGGTTTAATCCACGCCGGCGGACAGGCAATTTATCAGCGGGACTTCGGCCCATCCGGGCCGGAGAATCGAGCGGGGGGGCCCGCCAACCGGCGCGATTCCCGCCCCCACCGAATATCCGGTGCCGGAGACTTCGGCAACCGGCGGGGGCGTGATTCACAGCAGCCCCCGGCGATTCTCCAATCCGGCGGGGGGTCGGAGAATGACGCCCCTGTTGTCTTAAGTCGGGATGTTAATGTTAATTTATTATTTAGGTACAGGGGGGAGGGGTTTGGGGGGTTGCTTTTTTAGATTGTTTTGTACTTAACCCTGTTGGGCTCTTTTTTCTTTCTTTTTGTTATTGATATTTTATGAAAGCTTTTAATAAAAATTAAAAAAAAAAAGATGATTGGTAGAAGGATTAGAAGGGCCATGACAAAACACGTTTTCACCCAGAGGGTGGTGGGTGTTTAGAATTCACTACCTAAGTTGATGATTCAAGGCCTCTCCTTCAATAGCTCAGCTGGTAGAGCGGAGGACTGTAGATGATTAAGTTGATGATTGAAGCTGAAATGCTCAACTCATTTGAAAGGTACCTAGATCTGCATCTTAAGTGTTGTAACCTGCCAAGCTACGGGCCAGGTGCTGGAAAATGGGTGGCTAGTTTCATTCTTCTCATTCTTGACCAACGGAGATGTGATGGACTGAATGGCCCCTTTTTGCACCCTAACTCTTATATGTTTCTATGACTGTCACAGGATCTTTTCTGACCAATTGAGAGGGCAGATGGGGCCTCACTTTAACATTTCATTTGAAAGACAGCGGGCTGGATTTTCCATCATTGGGACTATGTCCCTAGCAGGGACCCAGAGTAGATATCCAGCTTTTGCTGCAAATACGGGCCCCCACACATCCAGGTTGGAGGCCGCGCACGTGTACAGCGGCGGCCTCCAGCGGCCGTGACGTGCTCCATGTTGGACTTGAACCGCGGAGCTAGACCCAAACAAGAAACCCCCCCAATCGGCTGCTTGCCCGACCCTCAACCCCCGCACAAACATTCCCCGGCCACCGAAAAAGGCCCCCCTTGCCTACGATCGGCCCGCCCCCGACCAGGGAGGCTGCGGACTGAGACGGCAGCTGCCACGCGAGTATCCCAACCGGCTGGAGCACGTTAGTTCCACGCCGTCGGGACTTCAGCCCAGCATCTCTCACAGTGCAGCACTCAGAGTATCAGTGTGGATTGTATGCTCAAAACTCTGGAGTGGGGCTTGAACCTATGACCTACTGACTCAGAAGGCAAGAGCACCACCCACTGAGCAAAGGACGTCCTTAACAAAATGCTTCAAATACACAATTCCACTTCTTCGACTGTTCTCTTGTGCAGTCAGTTCCATACAAAAAGATCATAACCAGTGTAGGTAAGTACTTCATGCTGTAATATTTACCATTGTAATAATGGCGGATGAGAAATCAGAAAACACTGACTGGGGACAAATACGTTTCAAGAAAAACAAGATATAAAAATAAGGCCATCCTCATATGTAAATAAAATTGGTGGGTCAAAATTCATCTATACCCTGATATCTATACCGTGTTTAATTAGAATATTTCATTTGTCTAATATTGCATTAATACTCCCACAAGCCTCTCCTATTCATTGTGATCATCAATTTCCATGTTAATTAGTTAAGCCATATACTTTAATAAAGAAGAGGTGAGGTCATTTCAGGCTTTGTTGAGTTGCATGATGTGGGTAGGTATATTATGTTTAGAGAGTAATCTCCATGCACTGCATGCGTTGACCCGTTTGTCACTGGCAAATTAGATTAAAAATAATAGTATCAAATCTATATTAATTGATTCTGAGTGCCTAAGTGAAACGTATAATTCATCTAGACTTCTTCCAAGATAAGAAATATAGTGACCATTTTGTTGATGAAAACTCTCTGGATTACCAAATATTGTTAACTAAAATGTAACAATTACAATCTGATCTTCAGATGTTAAACGAAAGCCTAATTCGGTTGCTCCACTGGATGTAAAACACTCTAGTTGAGCAGGGATGTTCTACCAATACCCTGGCCAACATGCTTTCTGTGACAGCAAGTCTTTTTTCCTCAACAACACAACCAAAACTAGACTACATGCTCATTTCATAAAATCATAGAACATTGAAAAACAGGAGGATGTCCAATCAACCAAGGCTGGGTCAACTCTTTGAAAGAGCAATCCATTTAGTCCCACTCTCAGCTCTTTTCCCAAATCCCTGCAGTCTTTTCTCCATAGCCCAGCGGGGCAGACTGGCTCCTCCTGACGTCAGCGCGCTGACCCAGGAGCAGATTATTTTTGAATTTGCTGGGTCTTCCTGCCTGGAGCGGCGGCAGAGAGCAGGTCACGGGCCCCGTCCACTGACGCACATGTTCTGGGCATGCGAGAGATTCCTCCATTTTGCAGCTACCAGCAGTGCTGGTGTCAACTCCAGGGCTCTGGTGAACAACCATGAAGAAGCTGAAAAGAGGAACAAAGAGGTGTAAAGATGATTAGTTGAGGTGTGGGCTTATTAATTGTGCCACTGCAAATCAGGATTCAAAGTTAATGTGTGTCATATGCAGGTAAGCATTGGCAAATTAAAGTTTAAAACCCTCAAACTTCAAAGACGTTTGAAGACTAATCATGGCGAGTTCAAGGAAAACCTCTTGATTTTTTTCAACGGGTGCAGTGAGATCTTAAATCATCAGCTGAAGTCATTATCAGAAATGTAACATTGAATAACAAAGCGAGTGACATCATGAGGACCAAGCAGGCTCATCTGTCACATTAAAGGTAAGTGAAAATGGTGGATCGTGTAGCTTGGGCGGCGTGGGTCGCGAAGGTTGGCCGGCGTGGGTCACGAAGGTCAGCCGGTTGAAGAAATGGGTCCTGGGGAAAAATGTTTGAAAAACCACCTTTCAAATAGATCATGACTGAAATCGTGGTCAGTGAGTGCAGTGTGGAGCTGAGTGCACACCTGAGAGTTAGGTGAGGAGGGGAAGGAGGTTTTACTTTCCCTTTGCTTTTGCATTTTCTAACTTTTTCACTCTGTAGGAATTGATTCTTACTCTACCACAGAAAAAGGAGCTAGCTTTTTGATGAGTACCCGGTAAGTGGTTAAAGTCTATTCTATCCCTAAGATTTAAAGTAGTACAGGAACTGGGGGTAATTTAATTTAAAAAATGAAAATAAATAATTAAGTAATCTAAGTAAGTAGTTAATTAAAACACATTAAGAATGGCAGGACAGATGATGTGTCATGGCTGCAGCATGTGGGAACTCCTGGATACCATTGTAATCCAAGGGCAATACATTTGCTGCAAATGTTTGTGGCTCAAGGAGCTCAGAGTCATTGAGCTGGAGACTGAGCTGCAGGCACTGCGACACTTCATGGTGGAAAAAGCTACCTAGGTATTTTGTACCAGGAGGCAGTTGTCATAACCTGCACTCGCACAGGACTAATGGGGTAGGAATGGTTGTATTCCCCATGTCCCTTGCGTAAAACGGACTTCCCCGCGAATAGGGCAGTGGAACCTCAACAAAAATTGTATATAAGGAGGGCCAGTTGGGGACCAGCCTGCTCAGACCCGGTTGGGTGCGACCAGGAGCAATGTACCTTGACCTTGTAAATAAACCTTTGTTTCCTTTGTTACAACTCGGTGTGGATTCCCCATTTCTTCATAAAACTGGCGGCAGGAAGTCTGCTGTCCACGCTGCAGCCCTGTCGGTCCAGCCACCGCCCTGCATTCGAGTATCCTAGTTGGAGCTTTGCCTTTTTGCCATGCCTCTGGTCAGGTGGCTGGATGCGTTTGACACCAGAGTCGCAGATTGGACTCAATATGCGGAGCGGTTGCACTATTTCTTTCGTGTGAATAATATCACGGAAGATGAGCGGCAGACAATGGTCCTGCTGACCATTTGTGGCACCATACGTTTGGGGTCATTTGGAGCCTGACATACCCGGTGGTGTCTGATATCTACACCTTTGACCAGTTTGTAGACCTCGTCAGTCAGCATTTCAACCTGACGCCGTCCGTTATGATTATGAAGTGTTATCGCTTCAATACAGTGGAGAGAGTCCCGCGTGAGTCGGTCACCGAGTTTATGTCCCAACTTCGAAAATCACCGAGTTCTGTGAATATTGGACTACATTGTCTGAGATGTCTGAGGGCAGAAAGGGTGCACAGTGGTTAGCACAGTAATTTCACATCTACAGGGTCCCAGGTTCAATTCCCGGCTTGGGTCACTGGCTGTGCGGAGTTTGCACGTTCTCCCAGTGTCTGTTCTCCCAGTGTCTGCGTGTGTTTCCTCCGGGTGCTTCGGTTTCCTCCCACAGTGCAGGTTAGGTGGATGGCTGCGCTAAATTGCCCTTAGTGTCCAAAAAGGTTGGGTGGGGTGACTGGGTTACGGGGATAGGGTAGAGGTGTGGGCTCTTTCCAAGGGCCGGTGCAGACTTGATGGGCCGAATGGCCACCTTCTGCACTGTAAATTCTATGATCAACAATACAGAGACACAGAAAAAGCTCATGGCCGAGCCTTCTCCGAACTTCCACAAGGCACTACATAGAACATAGAACATTACAGCGCAGTACTGGCCCTTCGGCCCTCGATGTTGCACGAACCTGGGAAACCACTCTAAAGCCCATCTACACTATTCCCCTATCGTCCATATGTCTATCCAATGACCATTTAAATACCCTGAGTGTTGGTGAGTCCACTACTTTTGTAGGCAGGGCATTCCACACCCTTACTACTCTCTGAGTAAAGAACCTACCTCTGACATCTGTCTTATATCTATCACCCCTCAATTTAAAGCTATGTCCCCTCGTGCTAGACATCACCATCCAAGGAAAAAGGCTCTCACTGTCCACCCTATCCAATCCTCTGATCACCTTGTATGCATCAATTAAGTCACCTCTTAACCTTCTCTCTAACGAAAGCAGCCTCAAGTCCCTCAGCCTTTCCTCATAAGATCTTCCCTCCATACCAGGCAACATTCTGGTAAATCTCCTCTGCACCCTTTCCAATGCATCCACATACTTCCTGTAATGCGGCGACCAGAATTGCACGCAATACTCCAAATGCGGCGGCACCAGAGTTTTGTACAGCTGCAACATGACCTCATGGCTCCGAAACTCAATCCCTCTACCAATAAAAGCTAACACACCGTACGCCTTCTTAACAACCCTCTCAACCTGAGTGGCAACTTTCAGGGCTCTATGTACATGGACACCGAGATCTCTCTGCTCATCCACACTACCAAGAATCTTACCATTAGCCCAGTACTCTGTCTTCTTGATACTCCTTCCAAAATGAATCACCTCACACTTTTCTGAATTAAACTCCATTTACCACCTCTCAGCCCAGCACTGCAGCTTATCTATGTCCCTCTGTAACTTGTAACATCCTTCCGCACTGTCCACAACTCCACCGACTTTAGTGTCATCTGCAGATTTACTCACCCATCCTCCTACGCCCTCCTCCAGGTCATTTATAAAAATGACAAACAGCAGTGGCCCCAAAACAGATCCTTGTGGTACACCACTCGTAACTGGACTCCAGTCTGAACACTTCCCATCCACCACCACCCTTTGTCTTCTTCCAGCAAGCCAATTTCTGATCCAAACTGCTAAATCACACTGAATCCCATGCTTCCGTATTTTCTGCAGTAGCCTACCGTGGGGAACCTTATCAAATGCTTTACTGAAATCCATATACACCACATCAACTACTTTACCCTCATCCACCTGTTTGGTCACCTTCCCAAAGAACTCAATAAGGTTTGTGAGGCACGACCTACCCTTCACGAAACCGTGTTGACTATGTCTAATCAAATTATTCCTTTCCAGATGATTATACACCCTATCTCTTATAAACCTTTCCGAGATTGTGCCCACAACAGAAGTAAGGCTCACTGGTCTATAGTTACCGGGGTTGTCTCTACCTCCCTTCTTGAACAAGGGGACAACATTTGCGATTCTCCAGTCTTCTGGCACTATTCCCGTTGACAAAGATGACTTAAATATCAAAGCCATAGGCTCAGCAATCTCCTCCCTAGCTTCCCGGAGAATCCTAGTATAAATCCCAGCCGGCCCAGGGACTTATCTATTTTCACCCTTTCCAGAATTGTTAACACCTACTCCTTATGAACCTCAAGCCCTTCTAGTCTAGTAGCCTGAATCTTAGTATTCTCCTCGACAACATTGTCTTTTTCCTGTGTGAATACTGACGAAAAATATTCATTTAGCACTTCTCCTATCTCCTCAGACTCCAAGCACAACTTCCCACTACTGTCCTTGACTGGCCCTACTCTTACCCTAGTCATTCTTTTATTCCTGACATATCTATAGAAAGCTTTTGGGTTATCCTTGATCCTACCTGCCAAAGACTTCTCACGTCCCCTCCTGGCTCTTCTTAGCTCTCTCTTTAGGTCCTTCCTAGCTAACTTGTAACTCTTGAGCGCCCTTACTGAACCTTCATGTCTCATCTTTACATAAGCCTCCTTCTTCCTCTTGACAAGTGTTTCGACTGCCTTAGTAAACCACGGTTCCCTTGCTCGACCACTTCCTCCCTGCCTGACAGGTACATACTTATCAAGGACACGCAGTAGCTGTTCCTTGAACAAGCTCCACATTTCCATTGTGCCCATCCCCTGCAGTTTTCCTCTCCATCTGATGCATCCTAAGTCTTGCCTCATCGCATCATAATTGCCTTTCCCCCAGATATAACACTTGCCCTGCGGTATATACCTATCTCTTTCCAAATCTAACACCTGTCCTGGTTCATTACCCAGCACCAAATCCAATACGGCCTCGCCTCTCGTTGGCCTATCTACATACTGTGTCAGGAAACCCTCCTGCACACATTGGACAAAAACGGACCCATCTAAAGTACTCGAACTATAGTGTTTCCAGTCAATATTTGGAAAGTTAAAGTCCCCCATAACAACTACCCTGTTGCTTTCGCTCCTATCCAGAATCATCTTTGCAATCCTTTCCTCTACATCTCTGGAACTTTTCGGAGGCCTATAGAAAACCCCTAACAGGGTGACCTCTCCTTTCCTGTTTCTAACCTCAGCCCATACTACCTCAATCGACGAGTCCTCATCAAACGTCCTTTCTGCCGGATTTCGGGGAAATCCCCGAGACCCCACGCACTCCCCGACTATCGTTGGCCTTTGGGGCCGCCACGAGCAGCCAGCGGGCCGGTTTAAAAACCGCGAAGAACCCCGCGCGAGTGTCGGGCGGAGGAGGCTGAGGCGCCGGGCCCGGCAGGTCGGAGCAGCGGGGGCGGAGCTTCGAAGAGGTCGAGGCGGCAGGCCCGAGGCCCGAGTGCCATGTAGGGAGGGTGCTCCACGTCGGATGGCTCCCACCTAGGAAGAAGAAGGTTGAAGCCTGGTCCCAGGTGAATGTAGAGGAGAATGAAAGAAGATTTATGGAAGTTTGGTAAAAGTTTTTTTTTTCTCTCTCAAAAAAGAAGAATGTCAGATTGATGAAGGGCAGGAGGGTGAAGGGAGAGAGAGGAGAAAGGAAAGAAGATAAAAAACAATACGCTGCTAAAAGGTGCGAAAAGCAGCGTCAAAGAAAGGAGGAAACGCGGGTTCGCCGCCGAAGGAGAAGACGAGCAAAAGCAAAAGTGTTGACAGGATGGCGGAAGCCATCTTATGGTTATGGTGGAGAAGATGACCATACTTATGGTGGAGAAGATGACCGAGGTGATGGTGGTGGAGCTGGAAAAATGTTTGGTGAGGCATATGGAGATCCTGAAGAAAGAGATGGTGGTCGTGGTGAGGTCATTGTTGGAGGAGGCACTCGGCCCGATCAGGGTGGAGGTGGCAAAGGCATTGGCCGAGGTGAGAGAGCAGGCCGAGAAGATGAAGGAGGTGGAGGAGGCGTGACACGACACAGCGACCAGGTCACCTCGTTGGGAGACGAGCTGCGGAGGGTGGTGGAGGTTAACAGAGGGCTCCGAGCAAAGCTGGAAGACTTGGAAAACCGCTCAAGGCGGCACAATTTGTGAATTGTGGGCTGCCCGAAGGGACAGCGGGCCCAAGGCCAACGCAATACTTCGCTAAGAAGTTGGCAGAGCTGATGGGGGAGGGTGAGAACCCCACCCTGTACAAGCTAGACCGAGCTCATCGGTCATTAAGGTTGAAGCCCAAAGTGAACGAGTACCAAGGGCAGTAATTATCTGCTTCCATAAGTTTTGCATGAAGGAGAAAGTATTAAGCTGGGCGAAGCAGAAGCGTGAGGTGCTGTGGGATGGTACTGCGGTTCGGATCTACCAGGACTGGATGGTGGAGTTGGCAAAAAGACGAGCGGCGTTTGGGCGAGTGAAGGCGGCTTTGTACAAGAAGGGGGTGCGATTTGGTGTGGTGTACCCGGCGAAGTTGAGAGTAACATATAAAGCCAAAGACTTTTATTTTGAGACAGTGGAGGCGGCTGAGGCGTTCGTGAGGGCAGAAGGCTTGGGACAGACGTGAAGAGCGGAACGGGAAGAAAGACTGTGGACTGTGTTTGAGCGGCTGGAAAATGTACAAATGTACAAATGTTACAACTTTCTTTTTACTGATTTGTATTGAAATTTGAAATTTACTTCTCTTTGCATTGTTACAGAGTTCAAGTTTATGGCGTTCTGTGTTGCGACGGTTAAATGTTATGTTAGTGAATTGTAGGGGTTGGATTGTTGGGTTTGTTTTGGTGTTTCTTTCTCTGGGACTGGGTGGAAGGGGGTGAGAGGTATTGGCGGGGGGGAGCCACCCGCGCTAGCTAGCTAGAGTCAGTTAGTGAACGGGGGTGAGGTGAGAGGAGGACTGCGGACGTTGGAGCCTGGATAGCAGGCTTCAATGGGCTTACAAGGCGAGCGAGAGAGGGTGGAGGGATGGATGTTGGGGGATGTTTTTGTCGGGGTGTTCTTGGGAGGGGGGAAGGGGTTCGATGTTAACAATGGACAGGGGCGGGTCAGGCTTATGGGGCAGGGCCCGGTGGTATGGTGATGGTGGATAAGAAAGGTGGGGGGGGTGAGAGAACCCCAGTAAGGATAATCACGTGGAACGTGAGAGGGCTAGGAGGCCCGGTCATGAGGTCAAGTGTGCTTGCGCATCTTAAAAGTTTGAAAGCCGATGTAGCAATGCTGCAGGGGACTCACTTGAGGGTGAAGGACCAGGTGAGACTTAAATAGGGCTGGGTTAGCCAAGTGTTTCACTCCGGATTTGATGGAAGGGCTCGAGGGTTAGCGGTGCTGGTCAGCAAAAGGGTACGCTTCCAGATGGAGAAGGTGGTGGCAGATCAGGGGGGTAGATATGTGATTGTGACAGGGGCATTGGAGGGGAGCTTAGTGGCGCTGTTAAGTGTATACGGTCCCAATTGGGACGATGTGGGATTCGCGAGGAAGGTGGTTGGGGCTATTCCCGACTTAGACACGCATGAGCTGATTGTGGGGGGGGGACTGGAACCTCGTGCAGGAGCCAAGGTTGGACAGATCACGGCCGCGCTCGCTGGTCCCATCAGGGGGGGGCGAAGGCACTGGCTGGGCTAATGGTGGAAATGGGAGGGGTGGACCCTTGGAGGTTCCTGCACCCAAGGGAACGGGAGTATTCGTTTTTCTCAGCGGTCCATAAGGTATACTCGCGGATCAACTTTTTTGTGGTGGGGAAGGCTTTGCTGGCTGGAGTCAAGGGGTCGGAATACTCTGCAATTGCAGTGTCAGATCACGCTCCACATTGGGTGGATATGGTGCGAGAGAAGGGGGCAGCGCAGAGACCGGGGTGGAAACTGGATGTGGGGCTTTTGGGGAACCAAGTATTCTGTGAGAAAATTGAAAAGGTAATTAAGGAATATGTAGGTTTCAATTGTACGGGTGAGGTGTCGAAGGCAGTCGTCTGGGAGGCTCTAAAGGCGGTGGTGAGAGGTGAGGTAATTTTGTTTAAGGCTAGGGTGGATAAGGAGGAGAGGTTGGAGCGGCAGAGGGTAATAGATGAGATGTTGGAGGTAGACAGGAGGTACGCAGAGGATGGGGACCCGGCGAAGCTGGAAAAGAGGAAGGAACTACAGGCGAGCTTCGACCGACTGTCCACCAGGAAGGCGGTGCGCCAACTGAGACGAGCAAGTGGTGCAGTTTATGAACATGGAGATAAGGCATGTTAGCAGGTCAGCTCCGGAGGGAGGCAGCGGCAAGGGAAATTCTTCAGGTGAAGGATAGGGCAGGGAAGTTGGTGGTGGCTCCAGTGCTGATTAACAAGGTTTTTGAGGAGTTTTATGAGAGGTTGTACAAGTCAGAGCCACTCGGAGGAGACCGTGAGATGCAGGAATTTCTCGATGGGTTGGAGTACCCGAGGCTAGGGGAGGGGGACAGGGCTACATTAGAAGGAGCAATAGTGGAGCAGGAGATAAAGGATGCGATTGGGAGGATGCAGTCGGGAAAGGTGGCAGGGCCGGATGGGTTTCCGGTGGAATATTATAAAAAATGTAAGGATAGGTTGGCACCCCTGATGGTGGGGATGTTTGAGGAGGCGATAGGGAAGGGGGTGTTGCCGCAAACCTTGGGGCAGGCATCGATTTCCCTGTTACTAAAAAAAGATAAGGATCCGACGGAGTGTGGGTCGTATCGGCCCATATCACTTCTGAACGTGGACGTAAAAGTGTTGGCGAAGGTACTGGCGGGTAGGCTGGAGGAGTGCCTTCCGAAGGTGCTAGGGGAGGATCAGACGGGGTTCGTGAAAGGGAGGCAGCTGTTTTCGAACATTAGGAGGGTTTTGAACGTTGTTATGGCACCGGCGGAAAGAAAGGAAACAGAGGTAGTTGTGGCATTGGACGGCGAGAAGGCGTTTGATCGGGTAGAATGGGGGTACCTGATGGCAGTGCTGGAGCGGTTTGGGATTGGACCAAGGTTTGTGAACTGGGTAAAGCTATTATATAAGGAACCAAAGGCGAGTGTCCACACAAATAATATCAGTTCGAGATATTTCTCTCCACCGTGGGACGAGACAGGGATGTCCTATGTCAACCCTGCTGTTTGCACTTGCGATTGAGCCGTTGGCCATCGCATTGAGAAGTCCGGGAGCATGGAAAGGAATAGTGCGGGGGGGTATAGAGCATAGGGTGTCCTTATATGCTGACGACTTGCTGCTGTATGTGTCGGAGCCGAGTGCGTCGATAGGAGGAATATTGGAGCTACTGCGGGTATTTGGGTCTTTCTCGGGGTACAAGTTGAACCTGGACATGAGTGAGTACTTTGTGGTGTCTCGGCCGGGGGTGGGGGCAGGGTTGGGGGGGTTGCCATTCCGTAGAGCAGGGACTCATTTTAGGTATCTGGGGGTGCAGGTTGCCCGGGAGTGGGGGAGGCTCCGCAGGTACAACATCACTAGTTTGGTGGGGAGAGTTAAAGCCGATCTGGCAAGGTGGGACGGCCTTCCTCTGTCACTGGCAGGTCGGGTACAGGCGGTTAAAATGAATGTGTTGCCGCGATTCCTGTTTATTTTTCAATGCCTACCGATTTTCCTGCCAAAGACTTTTTTCAGGGAGATAGAGGGAAGGATTACCTCATTCATATGGGGAGGGAAGGTGGCCAGAGTGAGAAAGGTGCTGCTGCAGAGGGGAAGGCAGGCAGGGGGTTTGGGTCTCCCGAACTTGTTGTACTA
The DNA here is from genome assembly GCF_047496885.1 of Scyliorhinus torazame. NCBI lineage: Eukaryota > Metazoa > Chordata > Chondrichthyes > Carcharhiniformes > Scyliorhinidae > Scyliorhinus > Scyliorhinus torazame. Next base: position 92,687,895 of record NC_092725.1, on the reverse strand, counting down.
CTACTGGGCAGCGAATGTGGAGAAAGTGCGGAGCTGGGTCAGAGGGGTGGATTCTCAGTGGGTCAGAATGGAGGAGAGTTTGTACAGTGGGTCGGGGCTGAAGGCACTAGCAACAGCGCCGCTCCCGATAGCTCCGGGGAAATATTCAGGGAGTCCGGTAATAATAGCTTCATTGAAAATCTGGAGGCAGTTTCGCCAACACTTTGGGTTGGGTTTAGGGTCAAGGGAAATGCCGATTCGGGGGAACCAGATTTGAGCCAGGGAGGTGGGATGGAAGTTTTCAGAAATGGGAAGAGAAGGGGATTAAGACACTAAAAGGTTTGTTTCTTCGGGGTCGGTTTGCAGGATTGAGGGAGCTGTAAGCGAAGTATGGGCTAGAGCAGGGAGAAGTGTTTAGGTACATGCAGGTTCGGGATTTTGCCAGGAAGGAGATACAGAGCTTCCCAGAGGAACCGGCCTCCACATTGCTGGAGGAGGTGTTGACGACAAGAGGACTGGAGAAGGGGGCAGTGTCAGCGGTGTACGGAGCTATTCTGGAAGAGGATAAGGCACCACTGGAAGGGATCAAAGCAAAGTGGGAGGAAGAGCTGGGAGAGGTTATAGAGGAGGGGGTCTGGTGTGAGGTGCTCCGGAGAGTGAATGCCTCCACCTCATGTGCGAGGTTGGGGCTGATACAGCTGAAGGTGGTTTATAGAGCGCACCTCACGAGGGCGAGGATGAGCCGATGTTTTGAAGGAGTAGAGGATGTGTGTGAGCGTTGCGGGGGGGGGGGGGGGGGGGGGCGCGAATCACGTTCATATGTTTTGGTCCTGTCCAAAGCTAGGGGAGTACTGGAAGGAGGTGTTTCGGGTAATTTCCAAGGTGGTGCGTGTGAAACTGGACCCGGGTCCCCAGGAGGCCATATTCGGGGTGTCGGACCAGCCAGGGTTGGAAACGGGAGCGGAGGCAGATATCATAGCCTTCGCCTCATTGATCGCCCGAAGGCGGATCCTGCTGGGATGGCGAGCAGCCTCTCCACCCAGTGCCCTGGCATGGCGGGGGGACCTGTTGGAATACTTGACCCTTGAGAAGGTTAAGTTCGAACTGAGGGGAAGCTCGGAGGGGTTCTACAAGTCATGGGCACTATTTATTATGCACTTTCAAGAACTGGATAACATCGAACATTAGTTGGGGGGGGGGCTGTGTAGATTAAGGGTGACTATGGGTAATCCCTGATTCCTTTTTGTCATTTGTTTCTGTAAACATGTGGGCTGAGGTTTGGGGGTTGGTGGGCGGATGGGATCGTTGTTATTATGGGGATTGACATATCTTGCTGATTATTGTTTATTGTTGATGGGTGTAAATGTGGGAGAAAATGTGAAAAAGGAGAATAATTTTTTTTTAAAAAAAATAGTCCTTTCTGCCACCGTAATACTGTCCTTGACTAACAATGCCACCCCTCCCCCTCTTTTACCACCTTCCCTGAGCTTACTGAAATATCTAATCCCCGGCACCTGCAACAACCATTCCTGTCCCTGCTCTATCCATGTCTCCGAAATGGCCACAACATCGAAGTCCCAGGTACCAACCCATGCCGCAAGTTCACCCACCTTATTCCGGATGCTCCTGGCATTGAAGAAGACACACTTTAAACCACCTTCCTGCCTGCTGGTACACTCCTGCAACTTTGATACCTTACTCATGACCTCAGTACTCTCACCCTCCTGTATACTGGAGCTACAATTCAGGTTCCCAACCCCTGCTGAACTAGTTTAAACCCTCCCGAAGAGCATTAGCAAATTTCCCCCACAGAATATTGGTACCCCTCTGTCCAGGTGTAGACCATCCCGTTTGTAGAAGTCCCACCGACCCCAGAATGAGCCTCAATTATCCAGAAATCTGAAACCCTCCCTCCTGCACCATCCTACAGATGTCCTTAGCCCGTGAGAGTGCAGAGTGAGGGTTTCAGGAGATACATGGCATGGAGATCAACGCCCTGGGGTACGGTCCCTCCTATGGTCCTTACCTGGATGAGCCAGAAGAAGAGGCCACGATGCAGTTGCACTTTCTGACGTCGCCCGTGTGGCCTCCACTCGGGTCCTGGTACAGGTGAATGGACATATATTGAGCATGGGATTGGACACTGGGTAGCGGTTTCCACAGCGGCTTGGAACAAATTTGACTGCACAAAACGGAGCAGGCAAACTTTAACGTTGGCAGACATGCAGCTCATTTGGCCACATAGACCGAGGAGCAACTGCGTATAGTTGTCACAATGCTGACCCCTGTTGTTTATGAACGTCAGTCGTTTGACTCCCCCCTTATTGTTGTTCACGGCGATGGCCCCAGCCTGCTGGGGTGCGATTGGTTGCACCATTTGTGCTTGGACTGGCTGCGCATTCTACAAGTGGACTGCGAGATCCTCAGTAAGTACCCGTGTACAAGGCCTGGGACATTCTGTGCAGGCAGTGGCCGAGGCCCAGGACAGGGTTGCCCTCTCACAGGCAGGCATGTACCAGAGCCACATGGGCATTGCAGCGGCGCTCGTCAGCATGGCCCAGTCACAGCAGGCCATGGCTGGTAACGTCAGCGGCAATGCTCAGGCGCTGGCTGGCATTGCGCAGAAACTGAGCAAGGGTGGCCCAGTCCCAGAGGGAGGTGGCCCAGTCCCAGAGGAAGGTGCCCCAGTCCCAGAGGGAGGTGGCCCAGTCCCAGAGGGAGGTGGCCCACTCCCAGAGGGAGGTGGTCCAGTCTTTGGCTTCTGTGGCACAGGTGCAGCGTGATGTGTTGCAGTCGCAGACGGTGATGGTCCACTTCCTGTTCTTCATGGCCGCGAGCGTGTAGACCCTGGTTGAGACCAGAGTGGGCATCCAGGACTGGCAGCGCCAATTGGAAGGGGGGCATCAAGGGATGGCTCCCCACGCATCCCATCCAATGGAATAGCCTGGGGACCACCTGGCACCCTGAGGGAGGAGGAGGTGATGGGGGCCATGCTGGTGGGCAGCAGGCAGAACAGGGTGGCACCACGCCACCCCAGACACCCTTGAAACATCCAGGCCAATCGATGCCAGGTCACCCCAGGAAGCGCCAGGCAATGGGGACCGTTGTCACAGGGCAGGAGTCACAGCAGTCCGCCTCCACACCTACGGCACCGTCTGGGGAAGCACCTAGGCGTAGTGTTAGGGCCTGAAAGGCTAGAAGTTAGACACCAGTTAAGTTGGCACGGGTGCAGGGCACAGTTCAGATTTAGGGGCTGGGGCCCAGACTGTGTATATATTTCCGCACAACAAGCATCTGTTAACAGCGTTAAAACATGCCTCAGGTGCGTGTGGGGGTGGGAAGATCTGGGCTGGCCGGGGGGGGGGGGGTGTCGGTGGACCAGTGCAGGCACTGTGGGAGGACCGTGCTCCCCTCCCCCCATGCCCTGACCATCCCCCGCACCCCCACCCCAGGTTTTCAATGGGACGGTGTGATGGACTGGCCAGTTCGCATGCAGTGATCAGCCAGGTGGGAGGTGCTACTGTGGGCATGAGTCAGGTGTTGTTATATGATGTGGAGCACCAGTGTTCACCGCAGAGCGGGCTGTCATCATCCTCCATCCCATGGATCAGACCCACTGTCACTGTCAACCCAGGGCCCCCAGCTCATAGCGCTGCAGGTATGTTTAACGGAGGGTTGTGCAAGCGGGCGGTTGGCAGTGTGGAAGGTGAGGGGGTGTGGATCTGGGATGTGGTGTCCATGTTCCTGGCCAGCATCTCCTCACCCCCCATCTCCACCCTACTCCCTCCTAGTCGGTGAACCTGGAGGTGACAGAGTATCCCATACACGTTGGCCCTGGTTATAACACTGTGCGGCCTCCCCTGCTTGCCAGGGCCCCATGTCCTGCTCGTTGTTCCCTCCCCCGCACCTTCCTCCTCATCCTCCTCCTCCTCTAGCTCATCACCTCTCTGCTGTGCGATGTTACGGAGGATGCAGCAGGCTGCCACGATTCGGGCGACCCTCTCAGCACCGGGCCCCTCCAGAGTGGTCCAGGCACCTGAAGCTCATCTTCAGGTTGCCGAAGCACCACACGATCACACTCCTGGTCGCTGTATGGGTGTCGCTGTAGGGGGACTGCGCGTCAGTCTGTGGCCTCCGGATAGGTGGCATCAGCCATGGAGCAGCGGGTAACCCCTGCCACCCAGGAGCCAACCCCTCAGCCGAAGGGGGTGCCCCGCAAACAAGTCAGGAATCACCAAGTGTGCCAGGATGAAGGAGTCGTGCACACTACACGGGTATCGGGTGCAGAGGTGCATGATGCGCAGCTGATGGTCACAAACCAGCTGGATGTTAATTGAGTGGTACCCCCTTCAGTTAGTGTAGAGCGGCCTGTTATCCGCAGGTGCCCATAGGGCGACATGCATCCTGTCTATTGCCCTCTGGATCTGGGGTATCCCGGCGATGGCTCATCCTGGAAGGCTCGGTCCATATGGAAATGTATGTAATGATCCGCTGGGCATATAGCGCCTCCGTGACGACGTGGTTGCACCTGTGGGCAGAGGTCTGTGAGCTCCTGGATCCATACTGCTGGTGTCACTGTGTAGAACCAGGGGCCGAGGTGGGTGGTCAGTGGGTGCGCAGCAAGATGGTCGCCGCAATGGCGGTCGGTGCCTGGGCACCGCCCCAGTCCTGTGGGGGGGCACCCCGGCTACTTGTCCTGTCCCCGCCCCTCCCCCTCCCCTCCCTCGGCCATGGCAGGGGGCCCCTCCACAGCAGCCAGCACGGCCGATGTCCGTGCCGGCAGCCCGCAGTCGCTCCACGCCATTTCCTACCTCCTCTCTCTCACTCAGCAGACACAATGCCAGGTTCAAGATTTTTGAGACCACAAGTGAACCACGTCATCGGGAACTTGTCCCATCGGAGGCAGTGAATCACAGAGGCCCCGGATAATAGGGTGTCAGGTCTGCTAATGATATGCCTACTGTACTTTAAACCCGCGCGGTGATCGATGCACTTATGTCCTTTTCGAGGTGCCTGAGAATCCCGATTGGCATCAAACCCCGATTTTGGCATCGGAGACTATTCTCCGCCCAATCACGTTTTATGATTTTGGTGTCGGCAAACGGAGAATCCCGCCCCTTATGTGAAGGATTGGGTGAGAGTCTCCATTCCCCCATGCCGATATTGTAATCGGCGATCGGGTGGAGAATCCCTTTTTACGATGAAATTGGGGCATCGCCAGTTTGATGTAGGTTTCGTTAGCTCCACCCTCTCCAAAACAGCGCAATCGCGGCATGTGACACATGCCATTGGAACGGCCTCAGCACATCACCTGAAGACTCTACCCTCAACGCTCCGCCCCCAATGGGACGGGCTCATGACAACGCGGTTCACTTCTGGTCCGAGCCGTGCGGGAACCCGGCCTGGCGGCTGCGACTGTGTCCAGCGCCACCACAGTCGGGTGGTAGCCATGCTCCTGACCAGGGGGCCTTTTGCAAGGGCTGGGCATCTGGTGGGGGGTGACCAGGGGGTTGCGAGGGAGGTGTCCAGGGGGGCACTATTTGGCAGGTTAGGTCTGTGCACGGCTGGCACTATGTTTTACGGCGCGACCGCTGCAGGCCATCACCGTGCGCATGCACGGCCACAGACCCGCCATTCTCTGGCCGTTATTTTGTGGCGGCTGGGAGTTTTACGTGGTGCTGCATTGGTGAGGGGCGCCGCTGATTTTTTTCCCACGTCAAACGACACGGATCCTCCGCACTTAGCCTCAGAATCGGAGAATCTGGCCCGTTATGTTTCAGTAAGACCAGTTGGCTCACAGTCTAACACGCATCTGGGGGTGCTGTGTCTGACCACAGCTCACCTATCAGTTCATATTTGATACATACTTACCCTGAATATTCGAGTATAAAATAGACATTGTGAATTGTGTTAGCTTTACGAATTTGTAAATATCTGCAAAAGTTTAGTTGGGGCGAAGGTATAAGGTGATTTGGCTCATTTGCTGGTTTTTGTACTGAAATCTTTCTGTCTTTGTAATCTAGTGTAATTTAGTTCATTTTCCTTGTTTAATGAACATTTTATTCCTTGTGTTAAAAGTACACTGGCCGATTCCTTTGAATGTGTTCAGTAACTGACCTCCAAAGTTAAAAAAAGAAATTGGGGTCTGGATTCTCTGTTTCAGCCGCGAAGTGCTGGCTCAAACGGAGAATTTGCGGACGTTTTATGATGCCTAAATCAGCGCTGAACCCTCACCAATTCTGGGACCGGTGAGGGGCTAGCAGTGGCACCGGGTGAAACCCCTGGCACCCGCGCCGAAAATGGTCGGAGAATGGCTGGATCCCTGGCCACGCGTGCAAACCTGCAGAGGTTGATCTGCACAATATGGTGCCAGCCGTGCGCGGACCCGGCCCACCATCCGCAACCCCACAGGCCACCCCCTGCCCCTCCCCCCCATCCCCCCCCCCCCCCCCCCCCCCCACCAGTCTCCCCCAACTCTCGTGGAAGCTCCCCCCCAGCCAGTGGCACGGATTATGGCCGTGTGTGGGAACGCTGGACACCGTCCGCAGCCCTGTTGCTGGGATCCCAACCGCTAAGACTACGCGTCACCCACGCGGTTGGGACCTCGGCCCATCAGTGGCGGAGCATCGCGGGAGGGCCTGCCGATGATGCGCCAATGCCGTTGCAACGGCATGCGCCACGAGATGCGATTACACCACTTCCGCACGGGGTGGAGCGTGGCTGACTGGGATCGAACTGGCGTCGGCCTCGATTTGGGTGTGGGAGTGGTTTCTCCGCTCGATCGCCAATTGCGATATCGGCGTCGGGCAACGGAGAATCCCGCCCAGGATCTATCAAGCCAGGTTTCAGTCTGGGATCTGACTTGTCCAGTGGTAACACAGGTGTTTTTTCTCCCCAGTAGTATATGCTATATATCCATTGTGCACTTTTCTATATTTTTAAAACATGCCTCGCATAATTTCATTATGATTACGTAAAGATTTCGAAAGCTGTTGATTTATCTACTCCGCCAACTGTAAAAAATAGTCTTTACAAAAGTACAACGGAACACTCTTTAAGGCTGTTTGGAAATCTCAACTTGCAATTAAAACCAAACCATTGGAAAGACACAAAACTTTTCCCTCTTAACATATTCTTCTGTTGATAAGCACGTGTTTTTAGGGGTGGGGGGCGGTGAAATTCTGACAAAGGAGCCCAGTCTAAAGCATTTAGAGCGGCAGCGTAGTATTGCGGTTGCTAGGGAATACCTGGCAACGAGCAACAATACTTTCTTTTAGAAAGTCCACTGCAAACATTAACCATGATAATGGCCTAAGGTTAAGGGTGACCCTTCTTTTTGCCCGCACACACACACATTTAGTCTTTGGAAAATCGTCTTGTGTGTGAGTGTGTGTGTGTGTGTGTGTGTGTTCCGGAAATTCTTCCCACAATTAATGGATTCAATGGCAGCCGTTGATGATCTGTGTTGAGACGAGGGAGGTAGTTTTAAGAAGCTTACTTAGCCTGCTGCGGAAGTGGGGGGAGATATAAACAGAACGTGCTAGAAAGTGTGCAGAATCTGAAAGACGCTCTGCATGATGAAGTGTTTTTTGAAACACCCACAGAATTTCAACACTGAAGCTTCTCTGAGCACCAAGAAACTGCAGAAAGCAGTTAGTGATGCTTCTCTTCAATACTCAGCTTTTAAGGAAGTGCCGATAAAGCAGGATAGGATCCGTAGTCTCAAATTCTTTGCTTCTTTTCAGAAAATGCAAATGATGAACACATTGGTAGGCACACGTAAATTGCTGGCGAAAAGTGCAAAAGTTCTTTTTCAATGAGAGAATGATGGGGTAAATATCCTCAATTAAAACAGGAAACTATGCAATTTGTAGTTATTGCTTGATTTAAAAAAACATTGTGATCCTTGTTTTACAATTCCTCTATGGCCTTGTCCCCGCCCTATCTTTGTAATCCCCTTCAGCCCCACAACTCGCCCAGATCTCTGCGCTCCTCCAATTCTGGCTTCTTGAGCCACTCCGATTTTAATCACTCCAACATTGGTGGCTGGCCTTCAGCTGCCTGGGCCCTAAGTCCTGTAATTCCCTCCCTCGGCCTCTTGGTCTTTCTACCTCATTTTCGTCCTTTAAGACCAAACCCTTAGACCGCGTTTTTGGTCACGTGCCCAGCACTTTTTAAATATATCTCGGGGTCAATTTTGTCTGATAACACTCATGTTTGATTTGATTTGATTTATTATTGTCACATGTATTAATATACAGTGAAAAGTACTGTTTCTTGCATGCTGTACAAACAATGCATACTGTACATAGGGAAGGAAGGAGAGACTGCAGAATATAATGTTACAGTTATAGCAAGGTGTAGAGAAAAGATCAACTTAATACGAGGTAGCATGTGAAGCACCTTGGATGTTTCAGCATCTTAAAGACATCATATAAATACAGGTTCTTGTTGAGTAAAAGAAACTGAAATTTTATCTGCATATTTTCATAAATTATTTTTCCCAATAGTGATGAAGTTATTGCCTATTGAACTTGTAAAACCAATTTTTTGCCTTCACTGTACTCTGGTATAACAGGCTGTCCATTCATCGTAAAGCCTTCCCGGTGAGCTTAATGTGATGAAAATTAGGTGAATTCTATGTTGGACAGAGACAAGGTGTGTTCCATTAAATTAGAAACCTAGAAATATAGAAGTATTTATGACACAGGCAGAGGCTATTTGGCCCATCATGTCTGTGCTAGTTTTAAAATTGCTGTCCAATCTAGTCACAGCTTCCAGCTTTTGGTCCGGTGACTGGAGGATTGTATCAAACAACACATCCTTTCGGCTGCACTGATGGCATTCAAACAATCCCTGCTTGCAAAGGTCAAAACATAATGTCTAACACTAGATGCAATTCTGCAATTGGGCACCAGTTGCTGAACAATTCCCAGTGTGCTAAAAATTACATGAGCAACCAATTTAAGATAATCAATTGGACTCACAATTGCTCCCTTACAATTCAAGTCCCCCAACCTTGGCACCATTGTAGTAAATCGTCTCTGCAGCTCTCCAAGGCCTAGACATCCTTCCTAAAGTGTGCCCAACACTGGACACAATATTCCTGTTGCGATATAACAAGTACCTTACAAAGGTGTTTATACTTTGTACCTTTATAAATTAGCCAAGAATTCAGTTGGCTGTTTTTAAAAACAGCCTTGCCAATGATTTGAATGTGGGCACCCACAGAATTTGCAGTTCCTGCATCCAATTTAAAATTGTACCATTTATTTTAGACTGCCACATCTTGTTCCTCCTTGCAAAAACTCATCACTTCACATATCGCTGCATGTGTCTTCCCTGTAATTTTCTTTGTTCTTTTACAGGTTTAGATAAAGGATCTGGATCGGCGCAGGCTGGGAGGGCCGAAGAGCCTGTTCCTGTGCTGTAATTTTCTTTGTTCTTTGTTTTCACCTGTCTATGTTCTCCTGAAGTTTGCTACTTTCTTCCTCACTGCTTAATGCATTTTCAAATTTTGTGTAATCAGTGAATGTTGCAATGATGCCCTTCATACCCAAGTTCAGGTTATTAACATATCCAAAAGTGCAGTGATCCTAGTGCAGACACTTGGGGGACACCACTGCATACATCCCCCCAGTCTGAAAAACAATCATTTACTCCGGGTCTCTGCTTTCTACAATGGTTATTTACTTAATATACTTGTTAAATGGATGTGTACATGCGAATCATTAGGTACTTAATCCTTTAATTTCCACCAGCATTACAAAAACACAATTCTCTTTATTTATTTTATGGGATATTGGTGTCACTGGCTGGACCAGCATTTATTGCCCAACCCTAATTGCCCTTGTGAAGGTGGTGGTGAGCTGCCTTCTTGAATTGCTGTAGTCCTTATGATCCAAATATACACTCAATGCTGTTAGGAAAGGAGTTCCAGGATTTTCATCAGTACAAACTTTCAGTACCATGGACAGCATAGCTCACTGACTAATGCAGAGTATTCCAGCAAATAGGTTCCTGAAGAGTGCCCGTGACAGTTTTGATCACAATTAATACTCCCTCTACAACGATAATATTAATCCTCCTCCCACCAAAAATAAACAATTTTAGCTTAATATCCAGTAATGATATTTGAAATCTCCTGACTGATTTTTTTGTTGTTGCTTTGTGCAGGTGATGCCAACAATTATTATCCATCTCTAGATACCTATTTAACATGGGACATTATTGCAGCAGCCATCATGTAGATCAAACTTGGTTGGAAAAAGTTCTCTTTCTTGAAAGCCATTAGTCAATTATTTCTGTTTCCACAAAACGCAGAGGTTGTGATAATCTTTTACTCCTAAGGCTGGAGCGATTTCCAAGCCTAAACGTGCGGCAAGAGAGTGCCCCACAGACCTTAGATAATTGTTGGCTGTGGTTCCATGAGCAGCGCCTTCATTCAGAAGACTGTAAGTTCAAGCTTCACTCCAGAGATTTGAGCCCAAATCCAGGCTGACACTTCAGTGCCGTACTGAGAGTGCTGCATTGTCAAAGGTGTCATCATTCAGTTATGTGACGCATACAGACAGTATGACTGCTAGAGTGGTGATTAAGGTGTCAAGAAAGTGAGGTAATCATTGATTTGCAGGTGAAGTATTCTGCTAATAGAATTTGAGAATCATTTACTTTTTTTTACAGACCGCTAGGTAATGGAATATTGTTTAGGCCTGAAAGATCCTAAGCTGTAAATAATTTATGTGGGGTGTTATGTTGGTCCTGGATAAACAAGTCAAGGGATATCTTGTAAGAAGAGACAAAAGAATGCCTTATGCTTTGGGTACAGGTAATGTAGTTAATGGGAGGAGCCAGGTCTATCTGAAAAGCCAGTAGGTTCTGGAACTCTAATCTGAACAAAACATTTTAGCTTGGTCCTGAAAGATTCTCTCTCCAAAGATTCTTCACAGAGAAAAGCAAGTAAACCCCTGGCTGTTAACTTTATTCATGAGTGGTATTTACCATACATTGGTTTGCTTAATTGGAATATAGTGGCAGATTTGGGAAGTAATTAAAGTTTTGTCTTTTACTTAACAACTATTGTGATTGTTAACTGCAAAGCTATTTCTTCATTGCTGAGGTGATTAACTCTGTGATTAAATTAGAGCTTGTGTGTTGTCACTCCTGCATTGCAGTAACATTTCCTCACAGTTTTACAACTTGAAAATAGTTGGGATAGCGTTCAGGGTCCTAAAAGATGAGCCTCGTCTGTTGTCTTTGGTGAATGTAAAAGAATAACAAATGTCCCAAACAAAATTGACATACATTAAATATTTAACATTGAAAACAGCTTAAGTTAAAAAATGAATTGAATTGTATAAAATAACATTCTTGTTTATGTGACATTATTTCACAGAGGACCTTGGCGTTTTCCTCTGTGCCCTGGCAAGTAGTTATTCCTTAACCAACATCATTAAAATAAGATTGCTTGGTCATGAGCACATTGAGCATTCCCTGTTGCGTTTCCTTGGGTTCAATGTACTTCAAACTTCTTCTTGGGGCATAATGTAATTTAAGCTGTTCTGATGTTGTAGAAAGCAGTATATAAATGGAAGTATTTCTTTGATTAGCATTGGACAGCAAGCTAACTACCCCATTGGGGGTTTGCTAGTTTTAGTAGGAAGTGGGGGGTCAGAGTTGAGATAAAAGGGCATACTGATACAGCTTGCTATATTAAACTCTCCCAATAGTAGGCTACCCTGACAACCTGCAAGCTGATTGCAAGGCAGGAAGGGGATTTCATGATTGCAGGGAATGGGCAATGGCGGGGGGGGTCGAGGGTGGGGTGCAGATGTGGAGGGGAGGGGGGGAGGGAAGGCAGTGATGGTGGAAGTGGACATGTAATAAGTTTTATGGGGTCAGGAGGAAGGTAACTGCTTCACAAGGCCAACAAAAATCATTCCAAATTAACCATTCATATCTGTCTTCGCTTCCACCACCTGTTGGGCTGCTTGGAATGAGTGTGCTCCAGCATTTTGACCCAGCGACGTGACTGGTGATGTATTTTCAGATCAGGATAGTGTGTGGCTTGGAGGAGAACCTGAAAGTTGTGGTTTTCCAATGCACTGAAGTTCTTGTTCATCTCGGTGGTGGAGGTTGTGTGTTTGCGAGGTGTTATCCACCAGTGAGGTAACAGCAATATGAATCCAAACTTCCAGGCCAACTAAACAGGACAACCCAGTTATTGGTTATTGAGAAGCATGAATACAAACCGAGTCAGCTGCATGGAGTTTTAGTGCTAGATTACAATGGACCAATGATTCAAGCATGACACAGGCATGACAGATTGAAAACATTTTAATATAAAGTATCTTGCCCAAATATCCCTGTGTGCCTGCTTCAAATATAAAGTTGATAAGATTGTTATACGATGGGATTATCTCTTTAATTTAGGGTAAAATAGAGGAATGAAAGAGTTCATAAGACCTGTTCTGAATTCTGCCCAAAAACAAATTTGGATGACTTGGCTGTGATGGGGTCAGTAATGCTCAGATTGATTTACTGGGAAGAGAATGCGACATTCACATCTGGGAACAAGTCAAGGACATCTATGATGACTTTAGATAGACTGGTAGTCCCCAACTCTCACAGGGAAATGGTAGGAATGTCAGGTTTATAACAGATATATCTTTAACTATGTATTTATTTTACATAGAGATTGGAGTTGGGGGTTCTTAAGGACAGCTAATTAGCATTTATACTTGGATACAAGGCCCATGTCATTCACCTGGCCATGGAAATGGGTGTTGAGAAGAGAAGAGACCATAGCAAACCACTGAACCACTGTGGTATCGGGTTACAGCGTTTTTCTTAAGATATGCCTGAACCTCACAGACAGGGCAGCCGACATGAATCTGAGAGAATGAGAAAGCAGAGAGATAGCACGGTAACACCGTGGTTAGTACTGTTGCTTCATAGCGTCAATGACCCGGGTTCGATTCCCGGCTGGGTCACTGTCTGTGTGGAGTCTGCACGTTCTCCTCATGCCTGCGTGGGCTTCTTCCAGGTGCTCTGGTTTCCTCCACCAAGTCCCGAAAGATGTGCTTGATCCTGAATTGTGGTCCTTGGACATTGTGAATTCTCCCTCAGTGTACCTGAGTGTGGCGACTAGGGGATTTTCACAGTAACTTCATTGCAGTGTTAATGTAAGCCTACTTGTAACATTAATAAAGATTATTATTGTTCACCATGCAGAATGCAGGTAGGAGCTCACATTCAAATTGAGGAGACCATATTTATGAGGATTTAAAGTAGGCTGCAAGATTTGCTTAGAAGAGCGGCATCTCTAGGGTAAACCACAGCCTTAAAATCAGTTCAGTGATTCAAAGTTATCAGGATGGAAAAGGGAAAAGGGAAGCAAATGATCAGGAGCTGAGAATAGCTTTGCTGGAGAATTAAGTATCCACTTAAGGCAGAAAGTAAAGTATTAACTGTGCAGGGGGATTTTCAGTACATTTTAACAGTTAAATGGGGAAACATTTCTATAGTTTAGACTGTAAATTGCTGACTGAAATAGTGTTTAACCACTTTGCTTTTTAGCTTGTTTGTTACAGTAAAAGTGTTCAAACTTGAAATCTTGTCATGTGATCCTAGTCTCACTAGAAGTGTGAATACCTTTCTAAGGTCGCTAGGAGTCACGACATGCCTTAGTACACACAACTGTTACCTTAATGAAACTGACAAGCTGCAAAAGTAACAGAGATTTGACGGGGTGCATATTTCATAATGTGACTTTATATACCTTTTCCCTTATGATTGGTAGTGCTTGTTATTCACTCCTTGTGCTGCCTCATGTTACCATTGGTAGCATAGAAATTTGAATTGACGCATTTCTCACACAAATGCTCAACAAGGTTGATATCAAATTTCTCCTCAAGCTGTTTTAAACTAATGTTAACCAATTCAAAATAAATGTCACAATTTGGTTAGTGCTCAGTTTTGAAATAGGTCAGCCACACTTAAAGGAGCAGAGAACACAACCTGAAAAGAGCATTTGTACAATAACAGCATCAACCTTAATTCCTGGAAAAGTGAGCTTGTTTTTATATCACACCTTTCCTAACCTCAGGAAGTCCCAAAGTACTTTATGGCCAATAATTTATGTTTTAAAATACATTAACTGTTATGATGTAAGAAATGTGGTAGTCAGTTTTCACCCAGCAAGATCCCACAAACAGCAAGAAGCAGACAATCTGCTTTCATGATATTAATTGAGTGATAAACATTGGCCAAGGTACCAGGGAGAGATCCCCTGTCATTCCTCAACTGGTGGTAGGAGATCTTTATTAAACTGAGTGAGCAGATGGGGCCTTGATGTGACATCTCATCTGAAAGATGGCATCTCTGACATTGCAGTGCTCCATCAGTACTGCACTGGACAAGGCAGTCCAGATCTTCTGCTCAAGTCTCTGGATTTGGGACTTGAACACATGATGTTGTCACACAGAGGTGACAAGCCATGGCTAACATCCTGAGCTGTATTTTTTTGGAAGGGTGCCCTCTGTGATGGTTTTCAGCAACACTTTCAGAACTTCCAAAACTGTGGAGCAGGGTTGATGGGGCTGAATGACATTCTATTATCTATTGGAAAGCTTATTTCTCACAAAAGTATCACATATGGTCGTCATTTAAATTAAACCCCAGCTATTCAAAATGGGAAGGCTTTCTGATGCACCGTTGATAGTATATGTCACAGATATTTGAACCTCACTCCCACTTCTTCAAGCCTGTAAATCTTTGCCTTTGAATTTCCATAGAAGAATATCAAGGGTAGCAGACCTGTGATTTTCTGATAGCCACCGACTACCTGTAAATCGCCACTGTCAGTGCAGTGCTATTTACAGTGAGAGTTTGGCACAAATTACCACCACTCTTTCTCTCTGAGTCACATGCCTGTGGGTTTGAATGCATAATCTCGACTGGTAGCCCAGTGCAGTACTGAGGAAGTGCTTTACTGTCAGAAGTGCTGGATGAGGTATTAAACCTTGGACCATTCAGCGCATTTCATATTTATGTTAAATATTCATTGATACTGCTCATAGGAGGGGAGGGGAGTTTTCCTGGAGTCCTGGCCAACATTCCACCTCAACACCAAAAGAAAATCCAGATCATACACCGTGTTGCTATTGAATCTTGCTGCTTGTTATTGGCTGCTGCATTTTCCCGCGGGATTACGTCAAATTAATTGATTGGGATAGATCCTGTACGAGTTTTTAACCTCTGTTTTGCATCTCCACCGCCTTTATTTCCGATCGAATAGGGATGTAAAACTGGCTGCTGAATCACGATCTCTGCTCTACACAAATCACCAAAGTCACAATCTATCCCATTTGAGTGAAGTCCTTTGCGATACCCTATGAAATAAATGCAAGTTCTTTCTGCTTTCTTTCTGAGACATGGCAGGTCAGGCAATTCTGATCAGAGCGTGCGCGAATCATCCAGTGGGTTTGAGACAACTGAATTGTGGATAAGGACAAAAAGTGGCAAATAGGTAAGGAAATCTAGCAAGTCCAATGCCTTTTTGTATTGGAGTTCCTTTCTGACTTCCTCTTCATGGACCCTGCTGATTCCACCAGCCTTCAACTCCACCAGAAACTGCTGGATGCTGATTGTGGTTGATTCTGATTCCAAGTTACACAGGAAAAGTTGCTGAAATAAGCAAAAGAGATTCCTTAAAAATTCTCCTCTGATGATAATCAAAATCTATCATAACCTGAGTCTCAGTGGGATATAAACATTTGGCTGGTCTCTGTGATGTAGAACAATAAATAGATCATAGACTCATGGAATGATATGATACAGAAGGAGGCCATTCAGCCCATTGTGCACATGCCTTCTCTTTGAAGGAACTATCAAGTTACGGCCACTGCTCTTTCCCAATAGCCCTACAAACCTTTCCCTTTCAAACAATTATTCAAAACCCTTTTTGAAAGTGACTACTGAATCTCTTCCGCTGCCCTTTCAGGCAGCACATTCCTGATCATAACAGCTTCCTGTGTAGGAAAACGTCACCTCTTTTGCCACTCTAGCCCTTTCTCAAATAATCTTAAATCTGTGTCATCTGGCTCCTGACCTTCATCCAATGAATCAGTTTCTTCTTATTTATCAAAGCCCACCATAGTTTTGAACATCTCTATCAAATTACTGTTTACCTCTCTATCAAATTGCTGTTTGACCTTCCCTGCTATGTCCCAGCTTCTCCAGTCTCTCCACATAACTGCAGACTGTTCATTCCTGGTATCGTTTTGTTATGGCGCACACAAAGTTGCAAGGTCAGTCTGCAGGTTTGAAAGTTACACATTCCCTCAGGTAACAAAGTGTGTACATTCTCATTGTGACAAAAAACACAGATGTCAAGATCTGACATTTAATGAGGAAAAATAGCAGCTTATTCATTAAGAAAACTAAAAAGGAAGTGTGTTTCAGATATCCAAACAATCGAGTTATATGTGATTCTAAGGGTAAAGCAAGAGCACAAAGTGATAGATTTTCCACTGTATTTACCAGAGAAGATTTATCGCACATACCCAGTTTAGACAGTGGCCACTTACCAGACATATTACACCTCATTATAAATAAAGAGTGTGTTTTGAAATTATTGCAAGAGACAAATCCAAATAAAGCTCCAGGTCCAGATGGCAGGTCATTTGTATATATATTGAACAGAATTGGGGTTAACACTGAGCCCTGTGGTAATCCATTGCCTGTATTCTCTATGCACTTCTCCCTTCCCCAAGGTGGAGTCTGAATCATCTGTTGTGAAGGAATCTTTCAACAACTGTCCTGACCCAGACTGGAAGCATTCTGGACAGCTTTAGGAGCAGGCTGTTGCACAGTGTACCGTAGGCAGCTGTGAGTCCAGTAGCACTATGGCAGTCATCAGGTTCTTTTGGGGCCATTTTCGATGGAGGTGATGAACATGTTCTGCGCTCCTTACAGAAACCAGCTTGGTCAACATTTATGATGGTCGCTACTTCAAGAGATACGCATTGCAGGATAAAACACTCTTAAAGCACAGAAAGTAGTGAAATTAGATGATAAGCTGGTTGCCTATTTCCAGATTTTGGAACGGCATTGATTTGGTATATTCAAAAAAGTGGATAAAATTCAGCCAGTAAACTACAGACTGGTATTTCGTACCAGTGTAATTTTCAAATTGTTTGAACATATTGTTCATTCTCACGTCATGAAGCACTTAGAAGCACACAATAACTTGGCAGATAGACAGCATGGTTTGCAGTCAACAAGATTGACCAAAACACAACTTTTGCAGACTGACAATTTGTCAAGTCTCGAAAGACTCACCAGGCAATGCTGGAAATCTCAACAGCCTTTGACAAAGTTGCTTATGAAATGCTCTTGACCAAACTTCTCCATGCAATCTGGGGCACATTACTAAATTGGATCCGCACTTACTTAACAACTGAAGACAAAGAGTGATGAGAATCCTCACTTCGAGATGTCCTCTCAGGAGTGCCTCAGGGAACTCCATTGGGATCTTTGCTTTTCTTGGCATTTATAAATACCCTTCCCAAAATGTTGAAAACTAAGGTATGACTATTTGTAGACGATTGTGTGGTTTGCGCTTCAAGGAAACCTCAAAATCAGATCAGTTCACTGCATGATGATCTTCTGGAATTGCAAAGACAGCAGCACCAATGGGCGATTGCATTCAATGTCAAAAATTGCTATGTCATGTGCATGACCAACAAAAAGGATCCACCAACAGATAGCTTTAAATTCTGTAATTAAATTCTCCAACAGGTAGATACATAACCATATCTGGGAGTTCATCTTGAATGGGGATTCCACATTCAGCAAATAACATTCAAAGCAATAAGAATTCTTGAATCTCTGAGAAGAAACCTTTGGTATTGCAACAAAGATATCAGAGTTATAGCTTGCCAAATATTTGTTCATCCAATCCTGAAATATGCAAGTTGTGTGGGATCTTTATACGGCAAGAGATATAAATAAAATTAAAGCAATCTAAAGATGTGCTGCACGATTCTGCACGGATCAGTTTGGGAAATGCACCAAGTGTCGCATCTTTGATCAAAGATTTGGAATGGGAATCACTACAGCAAAGGAAGGAGAATATTAGGCCAATTGTGGCGCGCATGCGTGGACCCGTGCCGGCCGTGGCGGCCACTTTCGGCGCCGGAGCAGCGCACAGCACTCCGGCACCGTTCTATCCCCCAAGGATGGGGAGAATAACTGGACCTGGAGGCCCGCTGACGCCGTTGTTGCTCGTGCCGGTTTTGACGCCAGCGTCAACACTTGGCCGGGATTTCGGAGAATCCCGGCCCACTTGTTTCCAAGACAGCGTATCAACGATATTTCTTCCCAAAGACAATCACTCAATGGAACAAGCTGCCAAAGGAAACAACTACTGTCCCAACACTGGAAATCTTAAGATCCATCTTTAGATTATAGATTATAGATTATAGAATTTGCAGTGCAGAAGGAGGCCATTCGGCCCATCGAGTCTGCACTGGCTCTTGAAAAGAGCACCCTACCCAAGGTCCACACCTCCACCCTATCCCCATAACTCAGTAACCCCACCCAACCCTAAGGGCAATTTTGGACACTAAGGGCAATTTATCATGGTCAATCCACCTAACCCGCACATCTTTGGACTGTGGGAGGAAACCGGAGCACCCGGAGGAAACCCACGCACACACGGGGAGGATGTGCAGACTCCGCACAGACAGTGACCCAAGCCGGAATCGAACCTGGGACCCTGGAGCTGTGAAGCAATTGTGCTATCCACAATGCTACCGTGCTGCCCTATTTCCAGTATCAGTATCAGTAAGTTTTCAGTATCAGGACTGCCATCTCAGCAGCTTATTCTTGGTTTAACTCACCCTATCCGTATAAATGCTGGCAGAATATGGATATTAGTCTTTAATGCCGACACAGCTAAAGCAGAAGCAGAAGTTATGCACACAGGGTCCACTGAGAGGGGAGATGGGGGCCTTGGTTTAACGTTTCAGTTAAAAGGTGACACTTCCGACAGTGTAGCTCTGAAGGATGAGCCGAAGTTATGGGTTGCTTTTGCCTTGGTTCATCAATATGTATCTTGCAGAAATCTACGTCACTTGTAATTCCTGTTCTGAACTCTTGCATTGCTTGCAAGGTTAAACAGCTCAGTTCCTCTTTTGATCCCATGTGTAGAATGTTACCATATCCTGGGTCCAATTACCCTCATCCATTCAGCAATTAAAGTTATAGAGTCAAAGAGTTTTACAGCACAGAAATGGCTCTTTGGCCCAGCCGTCAAGCACGTATTTATTCCAATTCCATTACTTGGTCAGTAGTCTTGTATGCTATGGCTTTACAAGTGCTCATCTAAATGTTTCTTTAGCACTCACTTTCAGGCAGTGAGTTCAAAATTCCCACCACCTTTGGGTGAAAAGGTTTTGCCCAATCCCCTCTAAATCTCCTTAAATCTACGCCCTCTGGTTATTTATCCCTCTACTAAGGGGAAATGGTTCTTCCTATCTACCCTAGCTATGTCTCTCAGAATTTTGTACAGCTCAATCAGGTCGCCCCCTCAGCCTTCCCTGCTCGAAGGAAAAAAACTCCAGCCTAACCAGCCTCTCTTCACAGCTGAAATGTTCCAGCCCAGGCAACATCCTGGTGACCATAATATTATAGAATTCGTTATCAAGGTGGATAGTGAGGTAATTGTTTCTGAGACCGGGGTCCTGAATCTTGATAAAGGTAACTATGATGGTATGAGACATGAGTTGGCTATGATGGACTGGGAAACATTACTGAAAGGAAGGTCAGTGGACAAGCAATGGAAGGCATTCACAGAACTAATAGGTGAACTCCAAAAGTTGTTTATTCCTATTTAGCGCAAGATTAAAAAGGGAACTGTGGCCAAACCATGGCTTACAAGGGAAATTAGAGATAGTATTAGAATGAAAGAAGCATACAAATTAGCAAAAAAAAGCACACGGCCCGAGAATTGGGAACAGTTTAAAATTCAGCAAAGGGGACCGAGGGATTAAGAAGGCAAAAATAGAATATGAAAGTAAGCTAGCAGGGAACATAAAAACTAACTGTAACAATTTTTATAGGTATATAAAGAGAAAAAGATTGACAAAAACGAATGTCTGCCCCTTACAGTCAAACGGGGCAATTCATAACGGGGAACAAAGAAATGGCTGAGGGACTAAATTCGTACTTTGTTTATGTCTTCACAAACAAAGACATGAATAATATACCTGGCGTTCTGAGAAACACAAGTTTTAGTGGGGAGCTGAAGGAAATCAATACTGGTGGAAAAGTGGTTTGGGGGAAATTAATGGGTTTGAAGGCGGATAAATCAACAGGACCTGATAATCTTCAAGAGTACTTCAGGCAGTGGTCGTAGAAATAATAGATCCATTGGTGGTCATCTCCCCAAATTCTTTGGACTCTGGAATTGTTCCTGCAGATTGGAAGGTAGCTAATATAACCTGCTATTCAAA
This sequence comes from Scyliorhinus torazame, assembly GCF_047496885.1. Classification (NCBI taxonomy): domain Eukaryota; kingdom Metazoa; phylum Chordata; class Chondrichthyes; order Carcharhiniformes; family Scyliorhinidae; genus Scyliorhinus; species Scyliorhinus torazame. The sequence continues at coordinate 92,667,397 of NC_092725.1, read as the reverse complement.
AAGGGAGGTAGAGAGAAAACAGGAACTATAGACCTTTGAGACTAACGTCAGTAGTAAGTAAGATGCTAGAGTCCATTATCAAGGATTTCATAGCACAGCATTTGGAAAGCTGTAGTATAATCAGACAAAGTCAGCATGGATTTATGAGAGGGAAACCATGCTTAACAAATCAACTAGAATGTTTTGAAGATGTAACTAGTAGAGATGACTAGGGAGGATGTGGATTATTTAGACTTTCAGAAGGCTTTCGACAAGGTCTCACATAACAGATGATTATATAAAGTTAAAGTTCATGGGATAGTGGTAGTAGATGGATAAAAAGCTGGTTAGCAGACAGGAAGCAAAGAGTTGGAATCAATAGGTCTTTTAGCAACTGGCAATGACTAGTGGTGTACCGCAGGGATCTGTGCTAGGACTTCAACTGTTCACATTATATATTGATTATTTAGATGAGGGAAATAAATGTATTATCTCATTTACAGATGATACAAAGTTGGGTGGGAGGGTGAGCTGTGAGGATGATGCAGAGATGCTTCAGGGTGATTTGGACAGGCTGAGTGAGTGGGCATATGCATGGAGGATGCAGTATAATGTGGATAAATGTAAGGTTATCCACTGCAGTAGCAAAATTAGGAAGACAGATTATTATTTGAATAGGTGTAAATTGAGAGAGGTGGATACTCAGTGTGACCTTGATGTCCTTGTACATCAGTTGCTGAAAGTAATCATGCAGTAAAGCAGGCAGTAAAGAAGGCAAATGGTATGTTGCCATTCATAGCGAGAGGATTTGATAAGAGGGAGATTTTACTGCAATTGTATAGGGCTTTGGTGAGGCAGTTTGGTGTCCTTATCTGAGGAAGGATGTTCTTGATATGGAGGGAGTGCAGTGATGGTTTACCAGGCTGATTCCTGGGAAGGCGGGACTGTCATATGATGAGAGACTAAGTTGATGAGGATTATATTCATTGGAATTTAGAAGAGTGAGAGGGGATCTCATAGAAACATTTGAAATTCTAACAGGATTGGACAGAGTAGATTCAGAAAGAATGTTCCCGATGGTGGGGAAGTCCAGAACTAGGGGTCATAGTTTGTGGAAAAAGGCTAAACCTTTTAGGGTTGTGGTGGAGAGAAATTTCTTCACCCAGAGAGTGGTGAATCTGTGGAATTCACTACCACAGAAAGTAGTTGAGGCCAAAACATTGTGTAATTACAAGAAGGAATTAGATATAGCTTTTGGGGCTAAAGGCATCAAGGGATGTGGGAGGAAGGCGGGATCAGGGGATTGAAGTTGATGACCAGCAATTATCATAATGAATGGCGGAGCAGACTCGAAGGACCGAATTGCCTCCTCCTGCTTCTATTTTCTATGGATGTATGAATCTCCTCCGCACTCTTCCAAGTGCAATCACATCCTTCCTATAGTGTGACAACCAGAACTACACAGTAGTCAAAGTCCAGCTATGGCCTAATGAGCGTTTTATCCAGCTCCATCATAACCTCCCTGCTCTTATATCTTCCACCCCCTCAAACAACCGGCTCATCCATGACCTCATCAAGTGCGCCCTGTGCACCACCTTCAGCTGTATTAACCCCAGTCTCGCACACAAAGTCGAGGCATTCACCCTCTGCAACACCTCACCACACAGCTCCTCCTCCAGTACCACCCCAAGCTCCTGCTTCTACTTGGCCTTAACCCCCTCCAACGGCGCTGTATCCTCCTCCAGAACCCTCTCATAAATCGTCAAGATGCGGCCCACTCCAAACCCATCACCGACGGCACCCTCCTACAACGAGGAGGGCGGTGTCACCAGAAACGTTGGGATAACATTCCTTGCAAACTCCTACTGCCATCTTTGATGACATTTCAAAGCATGCTGATGAAGTAATTTTAAACTGTAATCGCTGTTCTGATGCAGGAAACGTTACAGCTAATTTACCCCAAAGCAAGATCTCACAGCAGATCAGATCATCTGGTTTAGTCATATTAGTTGAGGGATAAACATTGACCAGGAGCCTGGGAAGAATTCTCCTGATCTTCTTAAAATGGTGCTATGAGATACTTTATGTCCACCTGGGATATTAGCTGGGGCCTTAGTTTTATGTCACATCTGAAAGACAGCACCTCCAACAGCGCAGCACTCCCTCAGTACTGCATTGGGAGGGTCAGCTTGGATTTTGTGCTTAAGTCTTTGTGGTGTGGATTTGAACCCACTAACCCCCGACTCAGAGGCAACAGCAAAGCTCACTGAACCACAGCTGACAAATGAGGGAATGTCCAGCTATGGCCTAATGAGCGTTTTATACAGCTCCATCATAACCTCCCTGCTCTTATATCCTCCACCCCCCCTCAAAACAATCGGCTCATCGTTGACCTCATCAAGTGCACCACCTTTAGCTGTATTAGCCCAGTCTCGCACACAAAGTCGAGGCATTCACCCTCTGCAACACCTCACAACACTCTGGCCACTCTCAACTGTGAATCAAATGTTCCTCTGAATTCTTTGATGTTTTTGCAATGGTGAAACATTCCAAGGTGTTTCACTAGAACAACTATTGAACAAACCTTCAGTTATGACAATTGATTGGAGAAGTTGGGACTGTTCTCCTTGGGGAAGAGAAGTTTGAGAGGAGCTTTGATGGAAGTATTCAAGATCATGAGGGGCCTCCACTGTTGGCCTTTCGGATGTGACATTAAATCATGGCCCCAGATAACATCCCAGGTGGGCTTAAAAGATCTCCATTGGTGGAAGGATCAAGAACCAGAGGGCACAGAATGAAAGTTATTGGCAAACGGAGCAACTGCGACAATAGCAATAACTCTTTACACAGCGTATGGTTAGGATCTGGAATGCACTGCCTGAGAGCGCGGTGGACACAGATTCCATCGAGGCATTCAAGAGGGAATTGGACTATCGAACAAAAGGAAGAACGTGCAGGGCTGCAGAAATAAAATAGGTGAATTGCTCCTTCTGAGGGCCAGCATTGACTTGATAGTCTGAATAGCCCTCTCTGCTTTAACCATTCTGTGATTCTATTCATAGAATCATAGAATCATAGAATTTACAGTGCAGATGTAGGCCATTCGGCCCATTGAGTCTGCACCGGCTCTTGGAAAGAGCACTCTACTTAAGCCCATGCCTCCACCCTATCCCCATAACCAAGTAACCCCACCTACCCTTTTTTGGACACTATGGGCAATTCACTATGGCCAATCCACCTAACCTGCACAGCTTTGGACGGTGGGAGGAAACCAGAGCGCCCGGTGGAAACCAACGCAGACACGGGGAGAACTTGCGGACTCTGCACAGACAGTGACCCAAGCCGGGTATCGAACCTGGGACCCTGGAGCTGTGAAGAACTGTGCTAACCACTGTCCTACCGTACATGAAAATTTGACACCAAGCCACGTAAGGTTATATTTGGACAGGTCACCGAAAGCTTGGTCAAAGAGGTAGGTTTTGTGGAATACCTTAAAAGAAAAGAAAGAGGTTTAGGGAGGGAGCTCCTAAGTTTAAGCCTGGACAACTGAAGACTGGGCTGCCAACGGTGGAGTAAAGAAAATCTAAGGTGTAGAGACCAGAACTGGAGAAACGTGGAGATCTGGGACAACTGGACGGCTAGTAGAGTTTAAAGAGAGGAGAAGAGGAGGCCATAGAGGAGTTTGAAAATAATTATTACAATTTTAACTCTGAGCCATTTCCAAACAAGAAGACAATGTGGATCAACAACCACAGAGGTTAATGCATGAATAAGACTTGGTGCCAATTAGAATTTTGGATAACAAATTGTGGGTGAACTAGTTACACTTTGCTAATAAATTGGCAGAGCTTCGAGTTTTCTAATGTGTCAAATAGTCCGATAAGTTTGTAATTTTTAATCAATCAAAATGGGAGAAGGAAAAGTCAGAAACAATCTTTGGCGAAAAAGTTAATTTTAAAATCCAGTTCAAGCATATTGAAAGTTGGAATATTCTAAATGAAGGAACGGAATGAAGTAAACACATCGGCAACCTAGAAGATTCAGATATATTTAAGTGCTGAGCAAGGAGGAGGAGAAGTGACAAGCAAAAGAATGGCTAATTAAAAGCTGCTTTCTGGCAAACTCAGGGTGCATTCAGTGGCTGCTCACATTATCTGCGCCTTTCAAATGTAATGAATTTTACAATGTCCCTGTAACTGGAAGACTTCAGGCCTTAATGTTCCATTTTACCCCCCATTGTTAGTGCACCTGTTTTTTTTTTGCACTGATTCCGCACCCAATTTAATAACTTTCAGTAATCCTCTGGCACTAACCCTAACACTTCAAAGCATTCAAGTCGGTCTGTCTAATTATAAAGTAAGTGAAGAGGTAGAACCTTCCTCCTAGTACTGCTTTCTATACCTAATGTGTCAAGGTGATTAACATCCACAGTCTCCAAAGCCACAGATTTCATCTGGACATTTTTTTTCTTTTTCTCGAATAGAAGCGTACAATTCAATTAAGTAACGGCAAAGATTTTCCACCCAGCAGCCGATCATACAGGAAAAAGCAAGAAAGCTTTGCTGTAAATGTAAAATGGATCTGTAATAATCACTTCAATAAATGATTCAAAGTTGAAAAGAGCCAGCATTTTGCAGCCAAAGCCTTTTTGTGACATAATCTTTAGGCCAGCATCGTTCAGTGAGTCAACATTTAAAGTGACTTGCTACCAACAGAGCTCCTATTAAATTCTAGATGGCCCCTTCCTGCAGCAGCCTTGAGCATTCACAATGCAGTGCAAGTCAGGGATGAAGTGAAGCACAGTTCACACCCGCTGGGTCAAAGATGTGTTTATTCCAAATGTTGCAATTCATTTGAGGTTGCTATAGTAACTTTCTTTGGGACAGCAAATGAACAGGGAATTGAGCTTACATTATGCACAAGGCTGTTGTGTTACCTGCGTGGTAGATAACACGTGTTACTCAATCCTAGGTTGATGGTGAGGTCCTCTGAATCTTGATGAAGAAGACTCAAACTTGTCCAGTAACAACACAGATTTATAGAGTAACTATAATAATAAGTGCATGAGTTCTTTACCTTAACTTTGATACTAGGGATAAGGTTAACAAGATCTAACAACAGTGACTATACGCAACTCCACTAACTATCTGAACTATTCTGATATTGCCCTGATCACAGTGCACACGAGAGAGAGAGAGACTGCCGAAGACCCAATGTGGCTGCCTTTTATACCCCCGTTGGTCCGGCCCTCCAATGATCATGTGGTGCTACTGATTACTCATTAAACCTTTGTATATATGCACATATAGAGATCACTACATCCCCCCTCTTTCTTGTGTTACATATTTTCTGTATGTTGTAAAGAAAACTGAACAAACATAATGAATGCAGTTAACTGGATACAGGTAAGACAAATAATGCTGTGTACAATCTGTGATGGTAATGATGACTGTGCAAAGCCAATCAATGTTTAAAGAGTCCAATCTTAACAAGAAAATTTGTGAGTCCAAACTTTATGAATTTGGGCAGCACGGTAGCATTGTGGATAGCACAATTGCTTCACAGCTCCAGGGTCCCAGGTTCGATTCCAGCTTGGGTCACTGTCTGTGCGGAGTCTGCACATCCTCCCCGTGTGTGCGTGGGTTTCCTCCGGGTGCTCCAGTTTCCTTCCACAGTCCAAAGATGTGCAGGTTAGGTGGATTGGCCATGATAAATTGCCCTTAGTGTCCAAAATTGCCCTTAGTGTTAGGTGGGGTTACTGGGTTATGGGGATAAGGTGGAGGTGTTGACCATGGATAGCGTGCTCTTTCCAAGAGCCGGTACAGACTCGATGGGCCGAATGGCCTCCTTCTGCACTGTACATTCTATGATCAGTTGCATTGCTTTCTTCTTCTGTCGTTGAGGTGGCAATGTTGATGTCGCCATTTTGTTGTGAACATCGTCAGTGTTCATGTGTGTAAGTGACTAGCAAGTCATCACGAGGTGTTCGAATGGTCGAAGCAGCTTGTTGTCAGCCCCGGAATTTTTTTTTGTGCTTGCGGTACTGACTCCGTACGTCCACGTTCTTGAAAGCTGGGTTGGTTGCTTGCTGTGGTGCAGATATGAAATCGAGAGATTTGTTGTCATGGAATGTAATGTTTGTAGACTTACCACTGTTTTGAACTGTGCTGGTACATTGTCCTTTATGTGTGGAGTTGTGACATGATGTACAGGTCATTGTTTCATTGTTGTTTTTGTGGCTTCTGTCATTGTTGATATCGTTGTTGGTCATGTTGTTGTTGTTGTTACAGTTTTGCTCACTGACTGTACCATGTGTATTATTCGAGTCATACTCAAAGATGCTTGTGTCAGTGCCCTTTTTGGTAGCCAATGTTTCGTTGAGCATTTTTTCTTGAGAATTGTGAGAATGATCTGTTGTTGCATTGATGTTGGTGACATCAGTCATTTGTGGTGGATTTGATTGCTCTTCTTTGCTTCCTTGGTGCTCCTCTTCTGGAGACATTTCCGGTACATTTGAATCACCTTTGGTTTCTTGATGCTCCTCTTCTGGAGTCAAAATCTTCAAGATTTCAATTGACGTGGTCTCACTGGACCCAAGAGTAGACCTACTCTGTGCTTCTGTACAGACGAGCTGAGATCTGTCAGTCTCGCTATGATCCTGCACATTCTGTACGTCGAGTGTGATCACTTTGTCACTGTTTTTACATACAGTGGGTAGACATTCAATGTCTTCTTGTTGGTTACATGAGCTGCTATACTTTCATAATCTGCTGCTGTTTGCTCATATAAGGCGGATAGACCGTCATAGTCTTTCTCATGCACGGTTGTCACTCCGGAGTCTTTAATTGCGTCCATTCTGGAGTCTGTCAACGAGCTCGCTGTGGAGGCTGGTATCACTCCCTCTGAGGAGTCGATCTGTGCTCTCTGCGTAGCATAACCTTCTTCTCGGATATTTGACATGTGGCTCTCATCCATTGTATCGATGATCTGCCATGTCGTCATGGTACTGGATTCCTCTGCCATGAGACTCACATTGAACTTGGCACCCATGTTGCTGCTGCAATGATCATCAGATCCGGCGAATTCATCCATGGCTGAGTAGCATTCGTCAGTGAGCAAATCATCTCTTCTTGCTGAGGATGTGTCATGGTGCTCTATTTGTCCAATGAGGAACTCATCCCCTGAGTAGTCATCGTCAATGAACAAATGGTTTGCTCTGGATTTGTCATTGTGCTCTCCTCTTTGGGTGTTGTAAACTGCTTGTTCCAGGATGGTGCGGCGGTAATGTTTAACTGTGGGTGGAGGCTCAGGCTTCATGCTGTCATTGGAGGAAAAAGATTTTGTGTTTTGTAACATTAAAACTCTTGTTGTTTACTTGCGGGCATGTCGGATGAGGCGTGGTGACTGTTATGTAAGGTTCCTCAGTTGATTCAACCGTGTCCACGGCGTTTGAGTAGTCACAGGTTAGGTCATCATTTTCTGATAAGTAATCACTGTAGGTTGGTTTGTGTTCCATTGATGCAACGTTCCTAATGTCGCAGGGCCTCAGATTTTGTCCTGTGGAAGTTATGTGTAAGTCAGCTCTACATTTAAGGGCATTGTGGTTGTATCTTCCACGCCTCAGGCACTGTTTGCCCAATGCCAGACATTGCCCTTTTAAATGGGTGTGTCCACAGTGAAGACACGTCATCACGCTGTCCCGCCACGCTTGCGCATGCGCAGTAGCTTTGTCATCCGGTTCCAATCTTCGGGCGAACTGTGTATGTGTGTGTGCCACTTCCAGATTCGCGCGCGCGGGATTGCCGGTGGAGGAACGCCTTCTAGATGCCTGGGCCACCATTTTGACGGATCCAACCTCGTGGTGGAGGCCTTCTTCCTGGTGAGTAAATTGTTCATATTGTGCTTCAATAATTTCATGAGCAGAGTATTTTTTAATGGCCACTTCAAGGGTCAGGTTTCTGTGTTTCAGGAGAGATTTTCTGAGTCCCTCATCAGAGATGCCACTGACAATTTGGGCTCTGATGAGGGAGTCATGGAAGTTTTTATAATTGCAGGATTGGGCCATCAGCTTTAAGTCAGTGACAAAACTGCTGAACGATTCTCCTGGTTTTTGTAGCCGCCTGGTGAATTTAAAGCGTTCAAATGTCTCTTAACCTCAGATTTGCAGTGGTTGTCGAATTCTTTTATAATTATGTCCAGTTTGTCCTTGTCCTCCCCTTCCGCATAAATGAATGAATTATATACATCAATGGCCTGTTTCCCTGCCACTGATAAGAGGTAGGCAATTTTTTTAGAATCTGGCGCAGCGGTCATGTCCTTAATTTCCATAAATAGGTTAAATTGTTGAAGAAATATTTTCCAATTATACTGGAGATTACCAGAGGTTCTGAGGTGCTGTGGAGCTGGAAGTGAGTCCATCTTACCGTTTTTTTCTTGCCCGAGAGATCCGAGTGCTGCAAAGACTTCCGTGGACCAATATCTATTTGAATTTCTGGGTTTTTTTGTGTAACCTAATCTAGCTAGTTTTCGGGTTTTTTTGTTGTTGAGGCCAACACCTGGTACCATGTTGTTTTACCTATGTGGTAGATAACACCTGTTACTCAATCCTAGGTTGATGGTGAAGTTCTCTGAATCTTGATGAAGAAGACTCGAACTCGTCCAGTAACAACACAGATTTATTGAGTAACTATAATAGTAAGTGCATGAGTTCTTTACCTTACCTTTGATACCAGAGATAAGGTTAACAAGATCTAACAACAATGACGGGACGTAACTCCACTAATTATCTGAACTATTCTGATATTGCCCTCATCACAGTGCACCTGAGAGATTGCCAAAGACACAATATGGCTGCCTTTTATACCCCCGTTGGTCCGGCCCTCTAGTGATCATGTGGTGCTACTGATTACTCATTAACCCCCTGTGTACATGCACATACAGAGATCACTACACAGGCTACATAAAAGCCAACTTAGAGAGCCCAAAGGACATTTGTGGCCTATCATTTCTGCTTGTCACTCAGGACCACGCAGCAAGAATATTAATAATGTCCCCCCCCCCTCACTTGAGGCAGGAGTTGTAGGGATCGAACCCCACTTGGAACAGCCCCGGTCGAATGGAGACCGGACCTCCAGCTTGAGATTCAGGTTTCACTTCCAGATTGATCATCATGTCCAGTGGCTGTGGGTGACAAGTCCCCTCATCTCATCATTATTTGGTTTGTTCAAGCCCTTAAAACCCATCCTCCATATAGCTCTAACACCCCCCCCCCCCCCCCCCCCCCAACAGCTGAGTGAGACAAACATGTGGGCTTGATTTTCCACGCAATCGCTGAGTGTTTCACTGTGGCAAAGGCATACTACCATTGGTCGGTGGCTGGTTTCCCATGGAGTGCACCCCTCACTGTCGGGAAACTCCTGGCAGGGGTGCGCCGTCGGCAGGACAGGAAGATCCCACCAGCGTGGATGGCCACAGTCATGGAAGACTGGTGCAGTTTTCTGGATTGTTATCAATGACTTGCATTTAGAAAGCACCATTAACAAGATAAAGCATCCCAAGTTACAGTTAATAATACAAAAATTGACACAGAGCCACAACTGAGACACGGTAGAGGTGCCAGCTTCTGGATGAGTGAAGGACTCCTTCTGTCCTTTCAGGTGAAAGCGAGATCCCATGGCAGTATTTTGAAGATAAGCAGGAGAGTTTTCCCTACTGCCCATAGATTACATAGAATTTACAGTGCAGAAGGAGGCCATTCGGCCCATCGAGTCTGCACCAGCTCTTGGAAAGAGCACCTTACACAAGGTCAAGACCTCCACCCTATCCCCATAACCCAGTAACCCCACCCAACACTAAGGGCAATTTTGGACACTAAGGGCAATTTATCATGGCCAATCCACCTAACTTGCACATCTTTGGACTGTGGGAGGAAACCGGAGCACCCGGAGGAAACCCACGCACACACGGGGAGGATGTGCAGACTCCGCACAGACAGTGACCCAAGCCGGAATCGAACCTGGGACCCTGGAGCTGTAAAGCAATTGTGCTATCCACAATGCTACCGTGCTGCCATGTTAATATTCATCCCTCAACCAACAACAATAAAGCATCAATGTTACATTGCTGTTAGTGGGATCTTGCTGTGTGCAAATTGGCTGCTGAATTTCCCACTTTAGACACTTCAAAACATATTTCATTAGTTATGACATGCTGTGGGACACGCTGAAAGGCGCTATAGAAATGCAAGTTCTTTGTTTGTATGAGGCTCCATGGAATCATCCTAAGTGAAGACCATGAGCTTGTGTGCGCTTTAAGGTGTTCGCTAGTGCTGCATCTGATTGTTTCAGGAGAACAAACCGTGTTTTAACATGAGGGAGAGGGTTTACTAACATCACTGCTCAGCTTTGACCAAGCTCTTGTACAAGGCCTTGAAAAGACTGATGCTTTTTCTTCATTTATCACCCCACTGCCTCTTTTGTCTGCTTAATTTCCCATTGGAATCACTCAGCATTCTAGCCAGGACTTGATGAGCCTCTTCGCTTGTACGATTATTTTCACTGGGCTGGCTGCATCTGCAATAAATCCAGGAGGATTTGTGACCAAACACAGAAAGATAAAAAAGTAAGCGAGTGAACTGATAAGATGGCCGGTCCCTCGGAACAAAAAACAAAAGCTTTCTATTATGTGAACGAAATGGAGTCAGTGACTCTCAATTGATTACAAACATTTTGATCGTCTTTTGCCAGCTGTCTCTGAAACATCAGTAGGTGGTGTGCGCGTGTGTGTGTCTTTATACATGGGACTATATCAAAGGGATAATTGAGAAGCAATGCTGCATATCGAACTAGGTAGTGGCTTGTGACCTATGCAAATGTCAGAAGGACACCTCAGCCAAGCTTAAGAATAAAAGGTTTGCATAATGCCATGCTCCTGAATGGATCGAGTCATTGCCCTGCTGATTGTATCTACCAAACAAAAACCTTAAATAGACATTATTCCTGGTGTGTGCCTGGTGCAACTCTAGCTTTTTGTTGTAAGAGGAGATTAAGGTGAGTCTTCAGAGCAGGCTACACATCATCATTTGGGAAATAGAACAGAATATGAAATGGCTAGTCATCCTTTCAAGATCACTCAACAATAATATAACAACATTGTATAACACTGATAATATGATTAAATATCCCAGGGTACTTCACGGGAGCATAAATCAGTCAACAAATTGACAGTGATCCAAATGAAATATTAGAACAGGTGGTCAAAAGCTTGGGAAATAAGTTGGTTTTAAGGTGAGTGTTGAAGGAAGAGAAAGAGGTGGAAAGGCAGAGAGATTTAGGGAGGGAATTCCTGAGCTTAGGGTCAAGATAGCTGAAGAAGGTGTGACGAGAGTGGGGAATGGACAAGAGACCAGAGAGGAAGAAAACAGATATCCCAAAGGGCCGTAAGACCAAAGGAGATTACAGAGATGGGCGACGCCATGCAATAATCTTTACACAAAGAATGAGAATTTTAAAGTCAAGGGGCTTTTAAACTGATCCAATTAGGGCAGAAATCACAGGGAGTGATGGGTAACTAGGGCTCACTGAGAGTTCAGTTAAAGGCAACGGAGCTTTGGTGAGCTCAAGTTTTCAGAGCTTAAAGATTCTCCTTGATCCAGGAGGGATAAGGTAAGAACATCTTTTTATCTTTCTTGAGTGTAAAAGGGCAGAGATGGCAGTTTGGGCCATCTGCTCCTCCTGTCAGATGTGGGAAATCAGGGAGCTTTCTGCGTCACTGACGACTATGTCTGCAGGAAGTGTGACCTGATGAATCTCTTCACAGACAGCATAGGTCAGTTGGAGCAGCAGCTGGACACATTGCAGAGCGTACAGGGGGCAGAGAGTGTGATAGACAATAGCTTCAGGGAGGTGGTCACACCTTAGATAGATAGGTGACCACCAGGAGAGGCAGGCAGGTAAGGCAGGAGCCTCCTGTGGCTATTCCCCTCGCAAACAGCTATGGTGTTTTGGATGCTGTTGGAGGGAATAGCCTCGCAGGGGAAGATACCAACAGCAGCCAGGCCGGTGGCACCACAACTGGTTCTGCTGTGGAGCAGGGTCGGGTTAAGTCCAAGTGAGTGATAGTAGTTGGAGATTCGATAGTCAGAGGCACAAACAGGTGTTTCTGTGGCCACAAATGGGACTCTAGGATGGTGTGTTGTCTCCCTGGTGCCAGGGTCCTGGATGTCTATAAATGACTAACGGCCATCTTGAAACAGGAGGGTAAACAGACAGATGCCGTTATCCACATTGGTACTAATATCATAGACAGGAAGAGTCAGGGAAGAGGTCCTGCAAAGACAATTCAGGGAGTTAGGTCGGGAGCTAAAAGGCAGGATGTCTAGTGTAGTAATCTCAGGATTAATCCCCGTGCCACATGCTAGTGAGGCTTGGAACAGAAAGATTGTACAGTTGAACACCCGGCTAAAGAGCTAGTGTAGAAGGGAAGGCTTTAGATATATGGGTCACTGGGATGTCTTCTGGGGAAAATGGGACCTGTACAAGAAGGACGGGTTGCACCTGAACTGGCGGGGCATCAATATCCTGGGCGGGAGGTTTGCTCGTGCTGTTTGGGAGGGTTTAAACTAGTGTGGCAAGGGGGTGGGAACCAGAAAAGCAGGCCAGTAAGTGTAGAGGCTGGAGAAAAATGTGAGACTGAGATAAACAATGCGCAGAGTAAGAGCAGGCAGAGGGAAGCCGTAAGGCTCAGCGGGACTGTAGGTCTGGAGTGTGTTTGCTTCAATGCAAGAAGTATAACAGGTAAGACAGATGAACTGCGAGCCTGGATTACTGCAGGGAACTATGATGTAATTGCAATTACAGAGACATGGTTAAAGGAGGTTCAGGACTGGCAGCTTAGCATTCGGGGATATCCTTGTTTTAGACAGGACAGAAGGGGAAACCAAAGGGGTGGGCGAGTTGCATTATCAATTAGGGAGCAGATCACAGCTGTGTTGAGGGAGGACACTTGTGTTGAGGAAGGAATCTTGTAGTGAGGCATTATGGGTGGAGCTCAGGAATAAGAAAGGTGAAATCATAATGTTGGGAGTGTACTATAGACCTCCCAACAGCCCGCGGGAGACTGAGGAACAATTGTGTAGTCAGATTCTGAAAAGGTGTGAAAAAAGCAGGGTAGTTGTGATGGGCGACTTTAACTTCCCCCATATTGACTGGGAATCCCTTACAGCCAAGGGTTCCAAGGGTTCGGATGGAGAGCAATTTGTTAGATGTGTTCAGTAGGGCTTTTTGTTACAGTATTTTGACAATCCAACCAGGGAGGGGGCCATACTAGACTTGGTATTGGGGAATGAGCCAGGCCAGGTGACTGATGTTCCAGTGGGGGAGCATTTTGGGCTTAGCGACCATAATTCCATAAGATTTTAGATAGTCCTGAATAAGGACAAGAGTGGCCTGCGGGTGAGGGTGCTTAATTGGGCGAAGGCCAATTACATCCAAATTAGAGAGGAACTGGGGAATGTGGATTGGGAGTGGTTATTTGAGGGCAAACCACGTCTTACATGTGGGAGGCCTTTAAAGGCCTGTTGACTGAAGTGCAGGAAGGCAAGTCTGTGCAAGAATGAAGGATAGAAATGGCAGGATTCCAGACCATGGATGACAAGGGAAATTGTAAGCTGAAACAAAAGGAAAAAGGAAGCATACGATAGGCCTAGACATCTAAAAACTGACGAAGCCCTTGAGGAGTACCGTGAAAGTAGGAAGAAACTTAAACGTGAAATTAGGAGATCTAAAAGGGGCCATGAAATGTCTGTAGCAACCATGAAGGAGAATCCCAAGGCTTTTTATGCGTATATTAGGAGCAAGAGGGTAGCAAGAGAGAAAGTAGGGCCACTCAAGGACAATGGAGGGAAGTTATGCATCGAATCACAGGAAGTGGGTTAAATCCTTAATGAGTACTTTGTATCGGTATTCACCAGGGAGAAGGACATGACAGATGTTGAGGTCAGGGATAAGTGTGTGAACGCTCTTGAGAATGTCAATATATCAAGGAGGAAGTATTGAGTATTCTAAATTGCCTTAAGGTACACAAGTCCGCGGGGCCGGATAGGATCTATCCCAGGTTACTGCGGGAGACAAGGGGAGAAATAGCTGGGGCCTTAATATATATCTTCACATCCTCTTTGACCACAGGCGAGGTTCCAAAGGACTGGAGAATAGCCAATTTTGTTCCCTTGATAAGAAAGAAGGCAGGATAATTCAGCAAATTATAGCCCAGTGAGCCTGACATCAGTGGTGGGGAAGCTTTTGGAAAAGGTACTGAGGGACAGGATATATGCACATTTGGAGGAAAATGGACTATTTAGTGACAGGCAGCATGTTTTTGTACGGGGAACGTCATGTCTCACCAACTTGATTGGGTTTTTTGAAGATGAAAAAAAGAAAATTGATGAGGGAAGGGCTGTGGATGTAGTTTCTATGGACTTTAGTAAGGCATTTGACAAGGTCCCCCACGGCAGACTGGTACAAAAAGTAAAATCACATGGGATTTGGGGTGGGCTGGCTAGATGGATACAGAACTGGCTTGGTTATAGAGGACAGAGAATAGCGGTGGAAGGTATTTTTCAGAAAGAAGATCTGTAGCCAGTGGTGTTCTGCAGGGCTAAGTGCTGGGACCTCTGTTGTTTGTAGTATATATAAATGATCTGAAGGAAAATGTGGGTGGTTGGACTCGTAAGTTTGCAGATGCCACAAGGATTGGCAGAGTTGCTGATAGTGTCGAGGATTGTCCAAGGATACAACAGGATATAAATAGATTGGAGACTTAGGCACAGAAATGACAGATGGAGTTTAATCCGGACAAATGTGAGGTGATGCATTTTAGTGGATCAAATCTAGGTATGAATTATACTATACATGACAGAACCCTTAGGAACATTAACATACAGAAGAATCTGAGCGTGCAGGTCCACAGTTCCCTAAAAGTGTCCAAGGTGATTAAGAAGGCATATGGTATGCTTGCCTTTGTCAGCTGGGGCATTGAGTATAGGAGTTGGGAAATCATGTTGCAGCTATACAAAACCTTGGTTAGGCTGCATTTGGAGTATTGCGTGCAGTTCTGGTCACCACATTATCAGATGGATGTGGAAGCTTTGGAGAGAGTGCAAAGAGGATGTTGCCTGGTCTCAACGGTGTTGGCTATGAGGAGAGGTTGAATAAACTACGATTGTTTTCACTGGAAAGACGGAGGCTGAGGGGAGACCTGATAGAGGCCTATAAAATTATGAGAGGCATAGGCTGGGTGGATAGGCAGAGGCTTTTTCCAAGGGTGGAAGTGTTAATTACAAGGAAGGACAGGTTCAAGGTGAGAGGGGAAGGTTTAAGGGAGTTGTGTGGGGTAGGTTTTTCATGCAGAGAATGGTGGGTGCCTGGAACGCGCTGCCAGAGGATGTGGTGGAAGCAGGCACATTAGTAACATTGAAGAGCATCTGGATGGATAAATGAATCGGGAGGAAATAGAGGGATATGGACCCAGTAAGGGCAGAAGTTTTTTTTTAGTTAGGGTATCATGATTGACACAGGCATGGAGGGCCGAAGGGCCCGTTCCTGTGCTGTACTTTTCTTTGTTCTTTGTTCTTTGGATCAGGGCCCAGTGCCAAAGCCTGTTCCTCTTGTTGCTGTACGGACAGAAACATAAGGTGAGGTGTCATTACAACAATTCTCCAGTTACATGCTTTAATCCTTCTGACAAGGCCAAACTCTATTATCAGATTATAATGGTCAGTAAAAAGGCTGTATTGAGCCACATTCTTCAATATGAGTGGCTTGCTAGGCCATTTCAGAGAGAAGTTAAGACTCAACATTTGCTGCAGGTTTGAAGACACATATAGGCCAGACCAGAATGCAGCAATCTGGTGATTCAATGGCCACCGTTACGGAGGCTATTTTCTTCATAAAGATTTTATCTAATTTAAATTCTCCAGCCATCATGATGGGATTTAAACTCATATCAACAGATCATTGGTCTAGGCTGCTGGATTATGAGTCCAGTAGTATAACCATAATGCTAGTATCCCATGCTCCACATTGAATGATCCTTTGAAATCCTATTGTGATGTGAAAAGAGTGGTCAGGTATTTCTTGTCCCTCTGCCTTCCCCCAAGAACTGAATGCTCTAGGTATGAAACAGAGGAAAATAAAACCCCAAAGGATTTAAACACATTTAATTTTTCTTCATTCTTTGGACACGGATATGGGCATCACTGACAAGGTTAGCATTTGTTTCCCACCCCTAGTTGTCCCTTGAGGAGGTGGTGGCAAATCTTGAACTGCTGCATTCCATGTGGCTACACCTTGGGCGGGATTCTCTAATAATGGGGCTATGTCCCACACCGGCATGAAAACCGGCGCCAACGACTCCGGTGTCAACGGCCCCCGAAAGCGAGGAATTCTCCACTTTCCAGGGGGCTAGCTTGACGGCGGAGTGGTTCCTGCAGCTCCAGCCGGCGCTGAACGGCTGGTGCGCGTTCACGCATGCGCAGAATGGGCGGCGTATTTCTGCGCATGCGCGGAACAGGTGGCATATTTCCACACATGCGCGGAACGGGCGGCGTATTTCCGCGCATGAGCGGAGGTTCCCTTCTCCGCTCCGGTCCCTGGGCAGTATGGCGGAGCCCTACAGGGGCCCGGCACGGAGGAAAGAAGGCCCCCAAGGAAGAAGCCTGCCCGCCGATTGGTCGGCCCTGATCGCGGGCCAGGCCACCGTGGGGGACTACCCCCGGGGTCAGATCCCCCCATCACCCCCCAGGACGGCCCCCGCACACTTACCTGCCAGGTCCTGCCATGTATGAGGTGAGTATTTAACGCCGGCGGGACTGGGCAAAACCTGTGGGCCACTCGGCCCATCGGGCCCGGAGAATCACCGGGGGGCTGCTATCAATGGCCCCCGACCGGCGTGGCGGGAATCCCGCCGCCCCCTGAAAAACGGCGCCGGAGAATAGGGAAGCCTGCATCGGGGCGGGATTCGCGCCTCCTCCCAGGAATTCTCCGACCCGGTGGAGTGTCCGAGACCCCCGGCCATGGTGTTTTTAGGGAGGGAGTTCCAGGATTTTGATCCAGTGACCATGAAGCAATGGTGATTTAGTTCCAAAATAAACATTTGAAGAATTGTCGCTTCAGGAAGATGGCTACTTCTCTGGATCTATGGGCAAACTAAGGGTTAATCTTAAACAGAACTTTGGCCTGACCCTCTGCTGGTTTCTATGTTGGCAATGGCTCCATGTGCAGATGTTAATTATCAGTCAATCCTTCTCCTTTGATGAACAGGGATTAAGGATTCAGCGATGTAATTACTGCAGGTTTATCGGAAAATAATCTCCCGCTGATGCTGGGAGACCTTTGTGGCGGGAGTCTTCTAAACCTTTGGTGCATCCGGTTAGCAAGAGTATGACTTTCAATCAGTTTGCTAGAATTAGTTGGCAGTGCTTCAAGTTCCACAAACTATCAATTGCATTGAGGATCACACAGGGACAGGAGAGACTGCGGAGGGGGAGATGGTGGGAAACAATGGGGAGCACACTCCAGCACATTCCTGTGGATCCAGAGACCAAACAACACCTTTAAAGTCTTCAAGTATCGGCCAGATAACCACCATAAAGGAACAGAATAATTACACAGCAGACCCTACACCTGTCTACATACTTGACTTACCCTGTTCACTCCAAAGATCTGTGGTCAGGACAGACTCAGGCTTCCTAAAGCACCTCAAGGGCATATCTGCCAAATTGGGCTTCTGACAGGTGATAAGTGAACAACAAGAGGGAAAATCCTGCTTGCCCATGTCCTCATGTACCTGTTGCAGATATATCTGTCCATCAAAGTCGTGACCTTCCCACAGTCCTTCTGGAGGCAAGGACTGTCATCACACCGAGGACGCACTCATGGTGAAGTGCGACACTATCACCATGCTAATCTGAAAAGATTTGACAGCACAAAACTTGTCTTTCATGAGCCACTGTGGGCCATCAGCAGCAGCAGCACAATCATATACAGCCACAATCTGTAACCTCCTGGCCCTAAGTATCCCACACTTAACAATTACCATCACGAAAGGGGAACAACACATTAGTTAGACCTCAGCTGGAGCATTGTACATTATTGGAAGGATGTGAACTTATTGGAGAGAATGCAGAAGAGGTTTACAAGAATGGTTCCAGGGATGAGAAACTTCAGTTATGAGAATAATTGGAGAGATTGGGACTGTTCTCCTTGGAGAGAAGAAGGCTGAGAGGAGATTTGACAGGGATGTTCAAAATCATGAGGGGGGCTGGGCAGAGTAGATCGGGATTAACTGTTTCCACTGCCTCATAGCGCTGAGGGCCCAGGTTTGATCCTGGCCCCAGGTCACTGTCCGTGAGGAGTTTGCACAATCTATCTGCGTGGGTCTCACCCCCACAACCCAAAGATGTGCAGGGGAGGCGAATTGGCCACGCTAAATTGCCTGTTAGTTGGGAATAAAAAGAATTGGGTACTCTAAAAAAAATTTTTTTTAAAGTAGAAGGATCAAGAATGGAAGGGCACAGGTTTAAAGTGATTTGCAAAAGAAGCAAATATGATGAGAGAAAGAACTTTTCACTCAACAAGTGGTTCGGGCCTGGAATGCACTGCCTGGAAGTATGGTGGAGGCAGGTTCAATTGAGGCATTCAAGATGGCATTGGATGATTATTTGAATAGAAACTGTGCAGGGGCACAAAAAAAGGCAGGGGAAGGCATTAGATCACGATGCTCATTTGGAGAGCTGGTATAGGCACAATGGACCAACTGGTCTCCTTCTGCACCAGAGCCATTCTGTGATTCTGTATGAATGAATCAATGAATAGTGCAGGAGGGCATGCCAGGAGCAGCACCAGGCGGCTGGATTCTCCGTTCTGGAGTCTTAAGTCCCCACGCCGGCGTGAAAATGGCGGTGTTTTAAGGTAGGAAAACTGGCGCATGGAGAGTTGCCGGGTCCGTGGCTGCGCATGCGCACAGCAGCAGCCGTGCCGTGCTTCATGGCAGATGCCGATCACGGACCCAGCCCACAAAATAGTCACCCCCTTCGGCCGGCTCGGGCACCCCGGACTGCCCCACCACAGTGCCCCCAGCCCCGGATATGTCCACTCCCCTGCCCGAGGATCGGCCCTCCTGATGTGCCATCAATCAACACAAGATGAGTAGTGAACAAAACTGAGGCTTTAATAAGCTAAACAGAAAGCCTCCTGGCCTCTGCGCTGTAATGTTCTGCGCTGTAATGTTCTATGTTCTATGCTCTGACCCCGAACTGGGGCAGGGCCGGAGATCGGCCACCTTTATACCGAGCCCGAGGGGAGGCGGAGCCATCAGGCAGTGGTTTACCACAATACATGTAATACAGTAACAGGTGACCACAATACATACAATATACTAACAGTGATTTACCACACCTCCCCCAACTGTGGTGGCGCTAGACTGAGTCCGCAGCCACAACGCTGAGTTCCTGATGGGTGAGACCACACCCGATTCACGTTGTTGAGATCTCAGCCGGTCGGGGACGGAGCATTACGGGGCGGGCCTCAGCCAACATTCAGAGGCCGTGGATACGGCGTGCAGCGTACTCTCCGAGTATGCTGCTTTTCAAGGAGCGGGAGCATCGTGAAAGCGGCGCCTCCCCCGATTTCGGTGTCATCGGGGATTCTCTGCCCCGTTGCGATTTTAGCGTTGGGGATCGGAGAATCCAGCCCGATATGTCAACCTTTTCAAGCTACAGCAGAAGAAACATGCAATAAACAGAGCCAAGCGATGCACTGCAGAAACTCAGCTACGCTCCTTTGTCAAACCCCTGACCACTGCTATGAAGAAGGTCAAATGCAGCAGATACATGGGAACGCAACACCACCACCTGCAAGTTCCCCTCCAAGCCACTCACCATCATGACTTGGAAATATGTCGCCTTTCCTTCGCTGGGTCAACATCCTGGAACTCCCTCCCTAACAGCACTGTGGGTGTACCTACATCACTTGAACAACAGCTGTTCAAGATCACAGCTCATCACCATCTTCTCAAGGTAATTAGGGATGGGCAATAAATTCTGGCCTAGCCAGCAATGCCCACATCTCTAGAATACATTTTTTAAAAAAAATCTATTTCTAAATGGTAGTAACAATTAAACAAATCATGCTCCAAAAGCATCCTCACCCCTGCAATGATGGGGGAGCCCAGCATATCAGTGCAAAAGACAAGGCAGAAAAATTTGCAACCATCTTCAGCTGGAAGGGTTGAGTGGATGAACCTTCACGACACTCTTTCTATGGCAAGTATTTCCTTTCTTAGGAAAGGAGACCAAAATGGCACACAATACTCCAGGTGTGGCCTCACCAAGGCCCTGTTCAGCTGCGGTAAGACATCTTTCAGATGGCTTGGCCTAAGATCTGGGATTCCCTTACTCCAACTCTCTATCTCTGTCTTGTTTTTTAAGATGCTCCTTAAAATCTATGACCCAGCTTTTGTTACCTCTCTGAATACTTCATTATGTGGCTCAGTGTCAATTTGTGTCTGAGTACATACCTGTGAAGCAGCTTAGTAGGTTTTAAAGATGCCACACAGCATTTCTGTTGCTAATAGTATGAAGGTATGAGGGTACAATGACGAGATCGTCACAGAGCAAACTCGTTACTTTGCATTGAAACTGTGTGCTTACCTTTGCTCTGTCTACTCTCAGTTCCAAGGTTTTAAAATCCATTTTGCCGATTAGCGACCTCATGAAACCACTGTGATAGAGAAAAGAATGAGTAACGTTTAATGTCCGACTGAGAGCAACTGCTAATGGTCAAACTTCACCAAAAGAGAAATTAAAACAAAAAATGCTGGAAAATGGCAGCATCTGTGGGCAAAGAAACAGGGGCGTCATTCTCCGACGCCCCGCCGGGTCGGAGAATGGCCGTTGGCCGCCGTGAATCCCGCCCCCGCCCCCGCCGAAGTCTCCGCTCCCGGAGATTGGGCGGGGGCGGGAATCCGGCCGCGCCGGTTGGCGGGACCCCCCGCTGGATTCTTCGGCCCGGATGGGCCGAAGTCCCGCCCAGGAATTGCCTGTCCCGCCGACGTAAATCAAACCTGGTATTTACCGGCAGGACCAGGCGGCGTGGGCGGGCTCCGGGGTCCTGGGGGGGGGCGATCTGACCTCGGGGGGGTGCCCCCACGGTGGCCTGGCCCGCGATCGGGGCCCACCGATCTGCGGGCGGGCCTGTGCCGTGGGGGCACTCTTTCCCTTCCGCCTCCGCCACGGTCTCCACCATGGCGGAGACGGAAGTGACTCTCCCCACTGCGCATGCGCGGGAAACTGACAGCGGCCGCTGACGCTCCCGCGCATGCGCTGGGAAACTGACAGCGGCCGCTGACGCTCCCGCGCATGCGCCGCATTTCCGCGCCAGCTGGCGGGGCAACAAACGCCATTTCCACCAGCTGGCGGGGCGGAAATCCCTCCGGCGTCGGCCTAGCCCCTCAATGTTGGGGCTAGGCCGCCAAAGATGCGGAGGCTTTGGCGCCAGTCGGCGGGCATCCCGCCGTTGGGGGAGAATTTCGCCCCAGATTTCAAGTCTGAATGCCTCTTTCTCTCTCTTTCCAGCATTTCTGCTTTTATTTCAGATTTCCAGCATCTGCAGTATTTTTCTTTTACTCACTAAAAGAGACAAGCTACAAGTGGGGATAAATCAGACAACGAAATGGTATGGTCAAAGAAAGAAAAAGCTTGCATTTCTACACCTCCTTTCATGACTTCAGTACAGCCCAAAGAGCTTTTACAGCCAATGAAATACTTTTTTAAGTGTACTCACAGTTGTGTAGAAAATGCAGCAGCTAATTACCCACAGCAAGCTCCCACAAACAGTGATGTGATATAGCCAGATAATTAATCTTAGTAATATGTTGGTTGAGTAATAAATACTGGCCAGGACATTGGGGAGAACTCCCCTGCTCTTCTTTCAAATAGTACCACATATCTTTTTTACCCACACTTCAGTTTGATATCTCATCCAAAAGGGGCCGCCTCTGACAGTGCAGCACACTCAGTATGCCCTGGGAATGTCAATCCAGATTATGTGCTCCTGTCTCTGGACTGACCAATACCTTGTTGTTGATGAGAGTGTTATGCATTGAGACACACTGGCTCCCTGAATGCAATCTTTATTAAACTACCCAGCCTTCAGAACAGCGACCACGACACCACACAACCCTGCCATGGCAATTTCTGCAAGACGTGCCAGATCATCGACATTACCATTACACAGGAGAACACCACCCACCAGGTACGCGGCACATACTCATGCAACTCGGCCAAAAGCTGCAGGAAAGGATGTCCCGAAGCGTGGTACATTGGCGAGACCATGCAGACGCTGTGACAATGGATGAACGGACATTGCGTAACAATCGCCAGGCAGGAATGTTCCCTTCCAGTCAGGGAACACTTCAGCAGTCAAGGGCATTCAGCCTCTGATCTCCGGGTAAGCGTTCTCCAAGGCGGCCTTCAGGACAAGCGACAATGCAAAATCGCTGAGCAGAAACTTATAGCCAAGTTCCGCACACATGAGTACGGCCTCAACCGGGACCTTGGATTCATTCATCCCCCACCATCTAGCCTGGGCTTGCGAAATCCTACCAACTGTCCGGGCTTGAGACAATTCACACCTCTTTAACCTGGGGTTACCCCTATCTCTGGATCTGTAATGACTTAATTACCTGTAAATGCTCACATTCAAAGCATTGTCTTGCATCTTTGACTTTGTCTATATATATATATATGTTTCTGGAACATACCTCTTCATTCACCTGAGGAAGAAGCAGTGCTCCGAAAGCTAGTGATTTGAAACAAACCTGTTGGAGTTTAACCCGGTGTTGTAAGACTTCTTGCAATGTTTATTGTACTAGATTGTCCCAGGCTCAACTATCTTCAGCTGCTTCATCAAAGATCGTCCGTCCATCATAAGATCAGAAGTGGGGATGTTTGTTAATGCTTACTGTCATAACCTGCATGGGATTTACGAAGTGGCAATGATTAAACTCCCCTTGAGCCTCGCTGAATATAAGCTCCCTGTTAAACGGGGCGCAGACACCTAAACCATGTGCAGCTAAACATCAGTATAAAGTTGGCCAGTTTGGGTACCGATGGGAAGGAGAGACCCGGCTGAGATCTTTCTTGCCGTCTAAATAATAGTTATTGTAATAAAACTTTACTTATTTCTTCAACTCAATGTGGACTCCCTTCGTGATCTGCCAAACAGGCGACGAGGGTTCAACTGGTTTTCGCTCGATGCTGCAACTCTGTCTGTTAGGCCACCTCACTAACCCTGCTAGATAAAGTCAGACTCTTCATTTACCATGCTGCAGTTTGGAAGATTAGATGCCAATGTGGAGGACTGGACTCAGTATGTGGAAATAATGCGTTACTTTTTCATAGTATCATGGAGAATGATTGCCAGACAGTCATTTTGTTAACTGTCTGGAGGCACATACCTACGGTGTGATACGGAGCCTCAACTATCCTGCGGAACATGACACTCATACTTTCAAGCAACTAGTAACGCTAGTGGGGCAACGTTTTAACCCGGCGCCATCTATAATTATGCAGAAATATCGCTGTAATACAGTGGAAAGGACCCCGGCTGTGGCCATCTCCGAGTTTATCTACATGATAAAAGATAGCCGAAATATGCAATAATGGTACGTCCCTGTCAGAAATGCTGCGCGACTGCTTAGTATGTGGCATCAATAATGTGGCCACTCAAAATAAATTGTTGGCCAAACCTTCCTTAAACCTGCAGCAATTTGTGTATATTTGCCTATCATGAGAAAGTGCCGAACAAGGGGTGCAAGAAATCCAGGGACTTAAAGTGATCATCTTAGGGCGCGCCCCCTCCTGGCAATCAACATCCCCCCCAAGGGGGGGGTTGAGTGCAGTGCAGGTCTGGTGGGTTGGTTGAAGACTGAGTGGTCCCGACGGGATACCTCCCTAGAATCTGCATAGGTAGAACCATGCCAATATGGGTCATGTGGTCACAGGCCCCTACGTGAACGTGAGCCACAGGTCGGTCAGAGGTCCCCACGTCCTGGTAGAGGTAGACGCTTGCCTAGGGCCCGTACTTTCCATCTGGATGAACCAGAGGAGGAGGATTGCATGCAACTTAATTGTATGGCAGCTCATCGGGCTGTGCCCATCAAAATCACTGCGCAGGTGAACGGACACCTATTGGATATAGAGCTTAATACTGACGCTGCAGTTTCCATTGTTTGGAGGCAGACCTTCAACCGCATCAAGAAAGGAATGCAATATCTGGATTTGAGAGACACTGAGGCCCTATTGGCCACTTATACCACCGAGCTGTTGGGGACCTGGTGGTTTATGGATGGCAGTCATTGCTCCGCCTGTTAATTATGGTCAAGGGGCATGGCCCTCGCTTGCTGGGCCACGACTGGTTGAGCTGCCTGCACCTTCACTGGCAACACATCTTCCAAATGGAATTAGGGGGCCTGAGGGAAGTACTGGGAAATTACCCTGAAGTCTTTCAGCCCAGATTGAGGAAAATTGACGGTGCTGTGGCCAAAATCCATGTTGGGGCAGGAGGGCAGCAGAAATATTTTAGGGCCCGACCGCTCCCTCATGCATTGCTGCCAACAGTGGAAACCGAGCTCAGCCAGCTTGAAGAATAAGGGATCAACCGGCCAGTGTGCTTTGCAGGCTGGGCAGTGCCAATGGTCCCAGTATTTGAAGCTGAACAAAATGGTCCAGTTATGCGGGAGTTACAAATTGATGATAAATACTGCTTCATGCATGGACCGCTACCCAATGCCCTGCATTGAGGACCTTTATGCTAAATTAGCAGGTAGATTTTAATTTACTAAACTTGATATGAGTCATGCATATTTGCAACTCGAATTGGAATCGGCCTCCCGCCGTTATGTTACGATCAACACACACTGCAGCCTGTACGAGTACACCAGGTTGCCTTTCGGCATGTCATCAGCCTGTGCTATATTCCAGCGGATAATGGAGAACATTTTGTGTGTTACCACGTATAGCGGCATATTTTGACGATGCGCTGGTCACCGAGCAGGATCATCGGACAACGTGGTGGAGGTTCTCTGGTGTTTTCCAGGTTCGCCCCCTTCAGCCTGCGAAGGGCCAAGCGTGTTTTTCATTCCAAAGAGGAGGTGGATTTGGGCAATCGGGTTGACCATGAGGGCTTACACCCGGTCGCAGAGAATGTGCGCGCCATTCAGCAGGCCCCAGCTCCCTACAAGCTTCGATAATTTTTAGGGTTAGTGAACATTACGGCAAGTTAATCCCGAATTCCACAATGAAGCATGGCTCCCCTGTATCTATTTTTGAAGAAAGACCAAGAGTGGGCATGGCGTAGCCGCAGGATACGGCTTTCAACCGGTGAAGGAACAGTTTTTGGCTTCCGGGTTGCTGACTCACTATGATCCCGCCAAGCCTCTCATCATCAGGTGCGACGTGTCACTGTACGGCATTGGTCTCTCTCACTGGATGGCGGCCAACTGCTTTCGCCTCCCTGAAGCTGGCTGTGGATGAACGCAAATACGCACACATAGAGAAGGAGGGCCTAGCGGTGGTTTTCGAAGTAATGAAATTCAACCAATACCTGAACGCCCGCCATTTCACCGACCACAATACGTTGTTCGGTTTATTCAAGGAGGACAGACTCATCACGCCTTTCACTTCTGTGAGGATCCAGCGGTGGGCCCTTTTATTGCCCGCTTACGAATATATGTTCGAACATAGGCCAGGCATTCAAATTGCACACGCTGATGCATTGAGCCAACTATCCTTGCTGGCTAGCCACCCCATCTCCTCCCAGGGCAAATAAAATTGTCACCACCCTGAACTTCATGGACTCATTGCTGGTCACTGTGTCTAGGATGTGTGGGTGGACCCAAACGGACCCAGTTCTTTTCAAGTTTCGACATCTCATGTTATATGGTGGACAACATTGACAGCTCCCAGGTGAATTATGGGCTTACTCATCCAAGGTGTCCAAATTTATTGTGGAGGATGGTTTCTTGCACCATCCCGGAAAAGGATCACAGTGTGATCCTGCAAGACCTCTACAACGGACACCTGGGGGTGTCAGAAATTAAAATGTCAGCGCGCGGTTACGTTAGGTGGGCGAACCTGGATGCTGACATTGAATGATTGGCCCAACAATGTTTCATTTGTCAGGAGCACCGGAAGCTACCACCAGCCATGCAATTCCACCCCTGGGAATGGCCTGGGCGGCTATGCGCGCGGTTGCATGCCTGCCGATTATTCCAGGCTGTTTCAGGGCTTAATGGCTGGGATTCTCTAAAACGCGGCTAAATGTTGACGCCGGCATAAACACCGGAGTGTTTCATGCCGGAATCCATGGGCCGGAGTGCTCCGTGCTGCTCCAGCTGCCGTACACGGCCCTGCACTGCTTGCCGCGGGTCCGTGCATGCGCGCGGCGGCCACTTCCGTACCAGCCCCGCGAAACATGGCGGAGCCACACACTGGGCTGGCGCGGAAGAAGGTAAGCCCCCCCCTAGATTCTGCTCGCCCACCGATCGGTGGCCCCCGATCGCGGGCCTGGCCATCGTGGAGGCCCCCCCCGGAGACTGATCCCCCCATCCCCACCAGGACAGCCTCTGCAGCCGCGAAACCAGCTCCCGCCGGGTGGAACTGATGTGTTGGGTGTTCTGGATCACAGACAGGTCACCAACACTTGAAGTAGTGCAACACTATTTTATTAAAAGGTTAACTATTTAAACATACTTGAACTGTGGGTAAATACGATACTAGCTTTAACTGAAGACCTTTGCCTTGTCCTAACCAGTTGATGCACTCAGCACATGGTGAATGTCTCTGTTGCAGGCTGTGAGCTCTGTGCTCCTAGCTAGTTGCTACTTGAATGAGCGGGAACTCTGATGCCCCCTGCCTTTATAGTGCGTGTGCTCTCACTGGTGATTGGCTGCGGTGTTGTGTATGTTGATTGGTCCCACTGTGTGTCCATCAGTGTGTGTCTTCACCATGAAATACTGGTGTATATTATGACAGGAACCATATGTGAACCACACCGGCGGGAACTCGGCCGGTCGACCGCGGAGAATTGCCATGGGGGCCTCTTTCAACGGCCCCCGAACAGCGCCAGTTCATCCTCGCGCGGGCGGCTGGGGCCGATTCTCCGGTTGCTGGAGAATCGCATCCTGGCTTCGGACCCGATCGCGGGTCTGAGGCCCGATTATCCGCCCCTGCGCCGAGCGCCATTTCGGCGCGGAGACTCGGAGAATCCCGGTCAATGTTCCTCCTCCTAATTGACCCTCTTTCCAAATGGCTGGAGGTCCACAAAATGGGGGCGTCAACCTCCAGGTCCATGATCAAAAAGCTGCATTCGTCTTTTTGTACCCGTGGAATACCTGAGGTGTTAGTCACGGACAATGGCATACGTTTTATGAGCGAAAAGTTCCCTGGGTTTCTAAAGGCTAACAGGGTATGATTATTCACACTCTCCCATACCAATACCACCCAGTTTCAAATGGGAGGGCAGTCCAGATGGATTATGGAAACAGTCTTCAGAGGTGAAGGGACACTAGGCTGGCCTGGTTCATGTTTTGTTGTAGAACAACCCCACAAGCCGTGACTGGGATACCCCGGCTGAGATGCTGATGAACGGAGACTTTGGACCAGCCTTTGCACAGGTTTCCCTGACATTGGCGGGAAGGTGCGCCACAACCAAGACCTTAAAGGGCATTGCCCCATTCGACATTGACTGCCCAGGCTCTTTGTACCAGGTGACGCAGCACATGTGGGGGGGGGGGGGGGGCGCGCGCGTGGGGGGGGGGGGGCGCGAGGGTTGTCATAAACTTCACGGGACTTACAAAGTGCCAATTATTAAACTCCCCGTGAGCCTCGCTGAATGCAAGCTCCCCTGTTAAAGGAGGTATGGAACCCTAAACCATGTATAACTAGACATCTATATAAAGTCGGCCAGTTTGAGTACCGAGGGGAAGGAGAGACCCGACTGGAATCATTCGTGCTGTGTAAATAATAGTAAATAATAGTTAATGTAAGAAAACTTTATTTATTTCTTCAATTTATTATGGTCTACTAAAATTGCACAATGTTCAAGACCATTCGCTCAGATACGCAGCCCATGTCCAACTGCAGCAAGACCAGATTAATATTCAGACACGTGGCAAGTAACATTCGCACCATACAAGTTACAGGCAATGACCATCTCCAACAAACAATGAAATGAAAATGAAAATCGCTTATTGTCACAAGTAGGCTTCAAATGAAGTTCCTGTGAAAAGCCCCTAGTCGCCACATTCCGGCGCCTGTTCGGGGAGGCTGTTATGGGAATCAGTGCTGCTGGCCTGCCTTGGTCTGCTTTCAAAGCCAGCGATTTAGCCCTGTGCTAAACAGCCCCTAGAGACTCTAATCATTACCCTGTGACATTCAATGTTATTACCAATGTTATTACACAGGGCTAAATCGTTGGCTTTGAAAGCAGACCAAGGCAGGCCAGCAGCACGGTTCGATTCCCGTAACAGCCTCCCCGAACAGGCGCCGGAATGTGGCGACTAGGGGCTTTTCACAGTAACTTCATTTGAAGCCTACTTGTGACAATAAGCGATTTTCATTTCATTTCATTGTTGAATCCCCCACTATCAACGTCCTGGGTTACCATTGACTAGAAACTGAAATAGACTAGCTATATAAATACTGTGGCTGTATGTGGCTACAAGAGCAGGTCAGAGGTTGAGAATCCTGTGGTGAGTAACTCAGCTCCTGACTCCCCATCTCCCGGGCTTCCCATGTGCCTGGATGAGTGCAGCTCCAACAACACTCAAAAAGCTTGACAACGTCCAGGGCAAACCAGCCCATTTGATTGGCACCATCCACAAACATTCACTCCCTCCACCACTAATGCACAGCGGCAGCATATATCACCTACAAGATACACTGCAGGAACTCAACAAGGCTCCTTCAACTGTACAACACCTGTAAGTTCCCCTCCAAGCCACACACCGCCCAGACTTGTAAATATATCACCATTCCTTCGCTGTCACTGGGTTAAAATCCTGGAACTCCCTCCCTAACAGCACAGTGGGTGTACCTGGACCACATAGACTGCCGCGGTTCAAGAAAGCAGCTCCCACCACTTCCAGAGGCAATTAGGGATGGGCAATATGAATGCAGGCCTAGCCCACATCCCAGGAATTAATTTTTAAAGAACCAGCAGTCATGGGCTCAAAATCTCCCTGGAGTAAATAATGAGAATAAGTTTAATGAATTGGAGCTAGCATTATGAAATAATGACTGGGAAAGCTGTGGGATTGTTGCAAAAATCCGACTGATTCACTGTGTCCTCCAGGCACAGTATAGTTGTGTTCTGTTACCGGTCTCATACTCCCGAGAGTGGAAATTCCAACTTGAGACTTTGAATTCCATTTTACCAAAATCTAGAAAGAAAAGGTTGCTCCCAATAAAACTGACCATTAAACTGTCATAAAAAACAGATGTTTCACTAATGTCTCTTTGCAGAGGAATCTGCCGTGTTTAACCGGTTTGAGCCACTTGCGACTCCAGACCCGCAGCAGTGTGAATGACTCTTAACTGCCCTCTGAAATGGCCACATTGTTGGCCAAAAAATGGCCAAAAGTTGCTCCAAACCTGGACAAAAGCAGATGGGTAATAAATGTTAGCTTTGCCTCAGAGGTACATTGACCCACCGAGTAAGGGAGCGCTGTGCAGGTGTAAACTGTTTTTTGAAAAGACAAACCAGACGGGAACTCTATTTCAACTCTGGATTTGAAGCTACATTCTGGCCATTTAAATTTGAACTTAAACCTGGGCGTTGTCACCTCAGGAACGAGACAAGAATTCAGCAGTGCAATGTCATTCTTTAAGTGAGGCGGTTAACTTTTGTGTAGTATTTATGACGTGATGGTGAGCAGATCTGATGGCATTGTGATTGCTTACATGCATGGAGTGGGGGTTGGACTTCAAACAATAAAGAGGACACAGTCTGATCTTGGAAGAGCAACGGATAAAACTGTCTGCTACAGTGGCAGACTCCATCCTCGCCCGCTGCTTGACAATGAAAAGGTTTCACCGCAATTAAGCAGAAACAAAAAGTGATTCTGTTTTACCATGCTGTTCCTTGCAATGTGCAGTATGACAGCGCTTAGTCCTGCATTGCCTGTGCACTAATGAGCTCCCAAACTGATTATTAAACAGGGGAAGTAAAAACTCCAAGCTCGCATTTGAATGACTGCTGCCTCCTCATTGGTGAAGCAGCCCTCAGGAGGCAACAGTGACAGAAAACAGTGTTGACAGGAAAAGTAATGATCCTGCAAAGGGGGAATGAATTGCACTATGCAAACAATGAGCATAACCCCAGCACGAGAACTTTGTACGAGCTGGGACAGCTCAGCACAGATGAACATAGTTACTTTCATCTGTTTTTAGTATTGAGATAACAGGAACATTGAATAAAACAACACTCGCATATATACAGCACCTTCAATGTAGTGAAAGCTCCCAGGGTGCTTCACAGCAGTGTGATGAAATAAAAATTGACACTGAGTCAGATAAGGTGATATTAGGGCGGGTGACCGAATGCTGGATTAAAGAGATAGGTTTTTTGGCGTGTCTTACATAGAACATAGAAAATACAGCACAGAACAGGCCCTTCTGCCCATGATGTTGTGCCGAACCTTTGTCCTAGATTAATCATAGATTATCATTGAATTTACAGTGCAGAAGGAGGCCATTCGGCCCTTTGAGTGTGCACCGGCTCTTGGAAACAGCACCCTACCCAAACTCAACACCTCCACCCAACACCAAGGGCAATTTTGGACACTAAGGGCAATTTATCATGGCCAATCCACCTAACCTGCACATTTTTGGACTGTGGGAGGAAACCGGAGCACCTGGAGGAAACCCACGCAGACACGGGGAGGATGTGCAGACTCCGCACAGACAGTGACCCAAGCCGGAATCGAACCTGGGACCCTGGAGCTGTGAAGCAATTGTGCTATCCACAATGCTACCGTGCTGCCCTTAAGAACAAATAAATCTACACTATATAATTTTACCGTAATCCATGTACCTATCCAATAGCTGCTTGAAGGTCCCGAATGTTTCCGACTCAACTACTTCCACAGGCAGTGCATTCCATGCCCCCACTACTCTCTGGGTAAAGAACCTACCTCTGACATCCCTCCTATATCTTCCACCTTTCACCTTAAATTTATGTCCCCTTGTAATGGTTTGTTCCACCCGGGGAAAAAGTCTCTGACTGTCTACTCTATCTATTCCCCTGATCATCTTATAAACCTCTATCAAGTTGCCCCTCATCCTTCTCCGTTCTAATGAGAAAAGGCCTAGCACCCTCAACCTTTCCTCGTAAGACCTACTCTCCATTCCAGGCAACATCCTGGTAAATCTCCTTTGCACCTTTTCCAAAGCTTCCACATCCTTCCTAAAATGAGGCGACCAGAACTGTACACAGTACTCCAAATGTGGCCTTACCAAAGTTTTGTACAGCTGCATCATCACCTCACGGCTCTTAAAGGAGTGAGAGGTAGAGTGGAGGGAGGTTTAGGGACGAACCTCTGAAGATTAGGGTCCAGGCACCTTGGGAATGGCCACCGATGGTGGAGGGATTAAAATTGGAGAAGTACAGATATCTCACAGAAAATTGCAGGATTGGAAGAGGTTACAGAGGTAGGGGAGGGAAAGGTGATGGAGGAATTTGTAAAGAAGGATGAGAATTTTTATATGTATCATTACTAGACTGGGAGCCATTTTAGGTCACAAAGCACAGGATGACGGGTGAACCAGGCCGAGAATAACCCTGTTATTCAACAGCACTTTGCCATTTTTTTCCCTTGGGGAGTTTCTCCCAGTCGAGGCCACACTTCGGCAGCCATCCTGCATTGGTGAACTGAGCTTGCCAGCAGGACAGGCTCCTTGCAAATCAGGGCGCCATTTTGGAAGGATGCACCGATCTCTAGATCCTCCCCCCTTGGAGCTCCACCCCCCCCCCCCCCCCCCCCCGATTTTCATGAACCACCCTCCCTTCACCCCCCTGGGGCTCCCGGACTTCCTCCCCGTCACCCCCACTCTTCTGGACAAGCCCCCCCCTTGGGCCAGACCCCTGGCGCTGCCAACCTGGCATCCAGACACCTTGGCACTGCCAGCCTGTCACCCTGGCATTGCCCCTGCCAGACCGGCACTGCCAGAGTGCCATTGCCAATGTGCCAGGCTGGCATTGCCAGAGATCCCAGATGCCAAGGGGAGTGTCAGGGTGCCACTCTGCCCTGTTCCCGACAACCCGATAGCCTCTAATCGCTTGTGAGACCCTTCTAGGTGCCATCACACCTGTTCACACTTGTGTGAACCAGCACTGAACGTTGCCTGACTGAGTCCTCACAGGTGCGGCCATTGAATCCCGGGTACCGGGTGAATATGGCGAACGCATGTTTAGATGAGCCAAATGGTTTATTCAAATATGCATGTCTGGATCTTGCACCACTGAGGCGGCATGGACAGCACTGCTGGACATGGGTGGGCTGGGGCATGGAACGGTGCTGGGCGGGGGCAGTGCCAGGTGCATGCTCGGTGGGGTTGAGGGTGACGGGTGGGGGCTGGTGCCAGGGGACTGGTGTCAACCCATCCGTGCAGGTCGTTGATCTTCTTACGGCATTGGTGACGCTCACCGAGGTGACGGCCGCTGCCACTTCCTCCCAGGCGGCACTGGCTGCCCTGCGGCTGACCCTCCAAGCCCCTTGGGGAACAGGGCATCCCGTCTGGTCTCAACCACGTCCAACAATTTGGCCAGGTCGGCATCCCCGAATCATGGGGCTGGTCTCCTCAGTGGCATGGCAGCAAGCTGTGTGGGGTTGGCTGTGCAGGAACGATTTAAGTGCTGCTCCCCCTTGGTAGCGGGGGGCTGGCGAGCCTGTGGCAGTTTCCGCTCGCTACCATACTTAGAAACATTTCCATTCAATCACACCCTAAGTTTGGTTTAATAGCAGTGTGAATCTCACCCAAAAAGCCAGCGGGTAACACCCTGCCAAACACACCCAAAATGACACTTGGAAATCTTTTGGATAAACCAGTTTCTCTTTCCACAGGTGCTGCCAGATCTGCTGAATATTTCCAACATTGTCTGTTTTTATTTCAGTTTTCCAGAATCTGGGGCTGGATTCTCCGATTTCGGGACTATGTAATAATAATAATAATAATAATAATAATAATAATAATAATCGCTTATTGTCACAAGTAGGCTTCAATGAAGTTACTGTGAAAAGCCCCTAGTCGCCACATTCCGCCGCCTGTTTGGGGAGGCCGATACGGGAATTGAACCCGCGCTGCTGCCTTGTCCTGCATTACAAGCCAGCTGTTAAGCCCAGTGTGCTAAACCAGCACCTCGCCATGTCCCCACGCCGCCGTGAAAACTGTGGTCTCTTACCCCAGAAAAGCTGGTGCCAAAAGGCCACAGATTGTTGCAGGGGGCTAGCAGGCAGCTGTCGTGGAGCTCGCAGCCTCCCGCACTTTCGGGTCAGAGGCCGCGCGTTCTCCATGGCGGATTCAGACCACGGACCTGGAGTGCGGAAATAGTGCCCTCGATTGCCCCCTCGCCCGACCCAGGCCGCCCGCACAATAAAAGCCCATTCCCAAATGAGGCCTCCCCTGCCCTCCGATCGGCCCGTCCCCAACTGTGGCAGCTGCGGACTGAGTCTGCAGGATGGTGGGACCACATTAGAAATACGCCATCGGGTCTTCAGCCGGCTGGGGGCGGAGAATGGCGGGACGGGCCTCAAGCAAATGCCTCAGGTGGTGGATACTCGGCGTGATGTACTCCATTTTCAGGGGGGGGGCAGTGTATCGTGGAACCTGCGCCGGTCCCAATTTCATGCGTGAAACTGGATTCTCCGCCCCGTCGCCGAACACAATTTCGGCGCGGGGTGTGGATAATCCAGCCCCTGAAGTATTTTGCTTTTATTGTAGCAAGCTTCCTGACCTGCTGCTTAATCCAGGTGTGTTTTTATTTTGTCTTCTGATTTAAATCCTTCTAATCAACACAATCATTTTTTAAACAAGATTAGCAACTTTCGATGGGATGAGGAGACAGTGCTGGATGCAGCTTTTGTTATCAGTTGTGTTTGTGTATCATAAAGCACAGATGCAGGCCATTCAGCCCATTGCGCCTGATCTCTGAAAGAGCTAACCAATTGTCCCACTATACCCTGCTCTTTCTCCATAGTCTTTTCAATATTCTCCCCTTCAGGCATTTTACCAATTCTTTCTTGAAAGTTACAATCTGCTTTCACCATTCTTTCATGTATTCCAGATAACAACTCACGACATAAAATCATTTATTTTCACCTCTCCTCTTATTTTTGCCAATTACCTTAAATATCTCATCTGGTTACGAAAACCCCAAAAGTCTGAAATAGTTTATGAGCATTATTTTCTACAACTTGGGGAGGACATTTAAAAGGACATATCACCAACAACTTGTATTTCAATAGTGCCTACCGCATGGCCAAATGTTGCAAGAAAAGGTATTGAACAAAATTTGACATGGAGCCACATAAGGAGGTTATGACAGGTTTGGCAAAGTTGGGTCAACGAGGTGGGTTTAAGAAGAGTGTTAAAGAGGAAAGAATGGTGGAGAGGTGGCCAGAGACTCTAGTGCAGGCAGCTGAAAGCACAGGCAACATTGGTGAAGAGAAGGAAATGGGGACAAGAGACCACGGACGTCATTCTCCGACCCCCCGCTGGGTCGGAGAATGGCCGTTGGCCGCCGTGAATCCCGCCCCCGCCCCCGCCGAAGTCTCCGAAGGGAGAAAAGTCGGCGGGGCGTTGATGGCGCCGCTGCCGCGGAGAATGTCACGGGTCTGCGCAAGGCAGCCGATTTTCGGCCTGCCGATATTCTCCCTTCCGGATGGGCCGAAGTCCCGTCGACGTGATGACCGTTCACGTCGACGTTAATCAAACCTCCTTTTCATCGCCGTGACCCGGTGCTCCAGGCTCACGCCGACCAGCGAGGAGGTGAGTGACGGCCTTGGGGGTTGGCTCTGGGCAGGAAATGGCGTGGCCGCAGACTGATTGCGTGAGGAGAGGTGTGTCTCGGCTTGTGTGTGTGTGTGTGCGGCCGGGGGGGGGGGGGGGGGAGGGGGGGGGGGAGGGGGGGGGGGTGTTTAGAGTAGGTTGGGCTCCGGGGGAGTGCCGGGAGGGGGTCCGTGCCGGGGTGGAGGTTGGGGGGGGGGGTCCGTGCCGGGGTGGAGGTTGGGGGTTGGGGAGGGGGTCCGTGCCGGGGTGGAGGTTGGGGAGGGGGTCCGTGCCGGGGTGGGGGTTGGGGGGGGTCCGTGCTGGGGTGGAGGTTGGGGAGGGGGTCCGTGCCGGGGTGGAGGTTGGGGAGGGGGTCCGTGCCGGGGTGGAGGTTGGGGAGGGGGGCCCGTGCCGGGGTGGAGGTTGGGGGGGGGGGTCCGTGCCGGGGTGGAGGTTGGGGAGGGGGTCCGTTCGGGGTGGAGGTTGGGGGGGGGGGCCCGTGCCGGGGTGGAGGTTGGGGGGGGGGTCCGTGCCGGGGTGGAGGTTGGGGGTTGGGGAGGGGGTCCGTGCCGGGGTGGAGGTTGGGGAGGGGGTCCGTGCCGGGGTGGAGGTTGGGGGTTGGGGGGGAGTCCGTGCTGGGGTGGAGGTTGGGGAGGGGGTCCGTGCCGGGGTGGAGGTTGGGGAGGGGGTCCGTGCCGGGGTGGAGGTTGGGGGGGGGGGCCGTGCCGGGGTGGAGGTTGGGGGGGGGGTCCGTGCCGGGGTGGAGGTTGGTGAGGGGGTCCGTGCCGGGGTGGAGGTTGGGGAGGGGGTCCGTGCCGGGATGGAGGTTGCGGGTTGGGGGGGGGTCCGTGCTGGGGTGGAGGTTGGGGAGGGGGTCCGTGCCGGGGTGGGGGTTGGGGGGGGTCCGTGCTGGGGTGGAGGTTGGGGAGGGGGTCCGTGCCGGGGTGGAGGTTGGGGAGGGGGTCCGTGCCGGGGTGGAGGTTGGGGAGGGGGGCCCGTGCCGGGGTGGAGGTTGGGGGGGGGGGGTCCGTGCCGGGGTGGAGGTTGGGGAGGGGGTCCGTTCGGGGTGGAGGTTGGGGGGGGGGGCCCGTGCCGGGGTGGAGGTTGGGGGGGGGGGTCCGTGCCGGGGTGGAGGTTGGGGGTTGGGGAGGGGGTCCGTGCCGGGGTGGAGGTTGGGGAGGGGGTCCGTGCCGGGGTGGAGGTTGGGGGTTGGGGGGGAGTCCGTGCTGGGGTGGAGGTTGGGGAGGGGGTCCGTGCCGGGGTGGAGGTTGGGGAGGGGGTCCGTGCCGGGGTGGAGGTTGGGGGGGGGGGGCCGTGCCGGGGTGGAGGTTGGGGGGGGGGTCCGTGCCGGGGTGGAGGTTGGTGAGGGGGTCCGTGCCGGGGTGGAGGTTGGGGAGGGGGGTCCGTGCCGGGATGGAGGTTGCGGGTTGGGGGGGGGTCCGTGCTGGGGTGGAGGTTGGGGAGGGGGTCCGTGCCGGGGTGGAGGTTGGGGAGGGGGTCCGTGCCGGGGTGGAGGTTGGGGGGGGGGGTCCGTGCCGGGGTGGAGGTTGGGGGGGGGGGTCCGTGCCGGGGTGGAGGTTGGGGGGGGGTCCGTGCTGGGGTGCAGGTTGGGGAGGGGGTCCGTGCCGGGGTGGAGGTTGGGGAGGGGGTCCGTGCCGGGGTGGAGGTTGGGGAGGGGGTCCGTGCCGGGGTGGAGGTTGGGGGTTGGGGGGGGTCCGTGCTGGGGTGGAGGTTGGGGAGGGTGTCCGTGCCGGGATGGAGGTTGGGGGTTTGTGGGGGTCCGTGCTGGGGTGGAGGTTGGGGAGGGGGTCCGTGCCGGGGTGGAGGTTGGGGAGGGGGTCCGTGCCGGGGTGGAGGTTGGGGGGGGGGTCCGTGCCGGGGTGGAGGTTGGGGGGGGGGTCCGTGCCGGGGTGGAGGTTGGTGGTTGGGGGGGGGGTCCGTGCTGGGGTGGAGGTTGTGGAGGGGGTCCGTGCCGGGGTGGAGGTTGGGGAGGGGGTCCGTGCCGGGGTGGAGGTTGGGGGGGGGGTCCGTGCCGGGGTGGTGGTTGGGGGGGGGGGGTCCGTGCCGGGGTGGAGGTTGGGGGTTGGGGAGGGGGTCCGTGCCGGGGTGGAGGTTGGGGGGGGGGTCCGTGCCGGGGTGGAGGTTGGGGGTTGGGGAGGGGGTCCGTGCCGGGGTGGAGGTTGGGGAGGGGGTCTGTGCCGGGGTGGAGGTTGGGGGTTGGGGGGGGGTCCGTGCCGGGGTGGAGGTTGGGGAGGGGGTCCGTGCCAGGGTGGAGGTTGGGGGTTGGGGGGGGGTCCGTGCTGGGGTGGGTGATGGGAGGGCAAATGAGTTGGTCCACCTGGCCAGGTGCCAGCCTCCAACAGTTGGACCCATGCGGTCCATGCCACCTGGCTGGGGGAGGAGGGGATATGGTCAATGATGACATGTCGTCGTTCCCCTCCCCCCACCAGGCCGTCATGTTTTCAGACCATCCAGCGATGTTGGCTGCCGTGGTGGCAGCCGCTCATGTCTATGTTGCCCTGGATGAGGAGGAGGAGGAGGAGGAGGAGGAGGAGCGTGCCAGAGAGGCGGCGCAGGCTGCCGCAGAGGGGCAGGCGGCAGCCGCCCAGGCTGGAGGGACACCTGGCCGACAGGACGAGGAGGGGGAGGGGGACGTCGCGGCCCCATGGCAACGGAGGCACCCGAGGGCGCCCCGTGTGTACCGGCCCCGGCAGTCATACCAGGACCTCACGGACCGGGAATGCAGGAGGAGACTCCGGATGAGCCGGGAAACCGTGGCACACATCTGCCACCTGCTGGCACACCTGTCACCGCGTGGCACTGGTTACGGTGGCCCTGAACTTTTATGCAACGGGGTCATTCCAGGCACCGAGTGGGGACCTGTCCGGCATATCGCAGACATCGGTGCATCGGTGCATCCGGGCAGTGACAGATGCCCTTTATGCCATGGCGCACCGCTACATCCGCTTCCCCGTGGACCGGGCCAGCCAAGATGCCCAGGCCGTGGGCTTCTCTGCCGTTGCCGGGTTCCCCATGGTCCAGGGCGCGATCGATGGGATGCACGTCGCCGTGCGGCCACCTGCAGAGAACAGGGCCATGTTCACTAATAGGAAGGGGACCTATTCGATGAACGTACAGGTGGTCTGCGACCACCGCATGATGATCCTGCACGTCTGCGCCCGTCACCCAGGCAGTGTACACGACTCATTCGTGTTGTCGCGGTCATCCATCCCCGGCATGTACGAGGGACGCCATCCCCGGCTGAGGGGCTGGTTGCTGGGCGACAGGGGCTACCCATTGTGATCGTGGCTGATGACGCCTATACGGAGGCCACGCAATGAGGCGGAGAACCGCTACAATGATGCCCATGTAGCGACAAGGGGGGTGATCGAGAGGTGCTTTGGCGTGCTGAAGATGCGTTTCAGGTGCTTGGACCTCTCTGGGGGCGCCCTCCAGTATCGGTCAGATAGGGTCGGCCGCATCATTGTGGTGTGCTGCGTCCTGCACAACATAGCCCAGCAGAGGGGCGATGTGCCGCAGGCAGAGGAGGGCGGAGTGGAGGAGCAGCAGGAAGAGGCCCAGTCCTCCCCAGATGAGGGGGATGGGGGCAATGGTCAGGGCAGACGGGGTAGACACAGACGGGTGGCTGTCCACCGTTACCGGCTGGCCCAGCGGGCACGGGACAGACTGATAGACGCCCGCTTCACTGACTAGATGGGCGTGGGAATCGGGTAGTGTGGCCACAGACCGCACACCATGACAACAGCCGACCACCCACACCCCCCACCCATCCACCCACCCAGCACCCTCACCCCCCTCCCCAACCCCACACACCCCACCCGCATGCACACCACCCCCCCACCCCCAATTGCCGATCCACCGGCGGCACAGCGGGCCGGGCTCACCCAGTTGCGGGTGGACGCGTGTCTATCGCAGGCCATGGAGAATGATGACAACCCGCCTCCGATGAGCTCCTGGCTCTACATCGTTGGACTATGTCTGACCCATGGCCACAGTACCACCATCCACCCGGACCATCCCTGCATGCGGCTGTGACACTGCAGCGCACGGTCCCGTCCTCTGCCCGGGGGATGTTGATGGCGGCCCAGGGGGAAGGGGGCAGACTCATCTGGGGCTGAGGTAAGACCACCCCTCACACACACACTTGCGCTCAACGTACATGACACCCCCGCACACTTTGGACAGAGCACAAAGGCAGCTTCGGTAGGTGTAACATTGACTTTAATAACCAAAGGAGTTCATGCACGTGCCCTAGCCCCTAAAACTCATCTGTGCCCTGCACCCATGCCAACTTACTCAGTGTCTAATTGTTTGGCCTTACGGGCCCTTTGACTACGTCTACGTGGTTCCCCAGACGGTACAGCAGAACTGGAGGTGGACTCCTGTGATTCCTGCCCTCTGACACTGGATCCCTTTGGCGGCCGTTTCCTGGGGCGTCCTGGCCTAGATGGGCCAGGCTGCGGCCCGGGCGACTGGGATGGCGAGCTGCCAGCCTGTCCTGCCCGTTGCCCACCCGATGCACCTGGGACGGAAGGGGGGGAGTCCGAGGTGTCGCGGTGTACCGGGACCTCCCCTACAGAGGGAGCCGGGACGGACCACACCACCTCCTCCTCCCTCGGGGTGCCCGATGGCCCCCAGGCCTCTACATGGGTGGGGGATGCGAACGGACTGGCCATCCGACGCGCCCCCGACATCTGGCGCTGCCAGTCCTGGAGGCCCGTGCTGGTATCGACAGGGGTCTGCAGGTTTGCAGCCATGGAGCCCAGGGGGTTGTCGAACCCTGTCTGCGACAGTGCGACGCCAGCTTGCACATGGCCACTGGCGCCGATGCCCTCAGCGATGGCCTGCTGAGACTGGGCCATGGCCTGCAGAGACTGGGCCATGGCCTGCAGAGACTGGGCTATGGCCTGCTGAGACTGGGCCATGGCCTGCTGAGACTGGGCCATGGCCTGCTGAGACTGGGCTATGGCGTGCTGAGACTGGGCTATGGCGTTGAGCGCCTCTGCCATCTGGCGCTGGCACTGGCTCATGGCCTCCTGTGAGAGGGCAGCCATTTCCTGGGCCACAGACGCCGCCTGCACGGAAGGCCCCAGGCCTCGCAAACCGTTCCCCATGTCTGACACCGTCGCACCCATTGCCTCCACCGCGGACGCCACCCGTGCGGTGTCAGCCTGGGTGGCACGCATGACCGGGACCACTCCCAGCTCCTGGACGCGGGTGGACTCCTCCACCTGCGACCGCAGCCGCCGCAAGCCACCCGTCACCCTATTCGCTCGTCTCCGTGTCAGTGGTTGCATCGGATCTATGTGTGGGTGTGGTAACTGCAGGAACCCGGGATCCATCTGGGCGGCAGATGTTCGCTTGGCCTGGGCTGCCCTCCGACCGCCCGGTCCCTCTGCTGCTCCTACCTCCACCTGCTGTACCGGGACGGCTGTGTTGTGCGCACCAGTGAGTGTACCAGATGCCTCATCACTAAAGTGCCCAACCGTGGTGAGTGTTTCTGCGATGGTGGAGGGTGTTGGTGACAGCAGTGGCGTTGTGTCGTGCTCTTCGTCCCACTCTGAGTCCATGGCACTTTGGTGTGGGGGTTCGTCTCCACCCATCCACTCTGAGTCACTGTCCGGTATTTCGTCTTCCCGGGTAGGGGTGTCCTGGGTAGTGCTGTCCCGGGTAGTGCTGTCCCGGGTAGTGCTGTCCCGGGTAGTGGTGTCCCGGGTAGGGGTGTCCTGGGTAGTGGTGTCCCGGGTAGGGGTGTCCTGGGTAGTGGTGTCCTGGGTAGTGGTGTCCTGGATAGTGGTGTCCTGGGTAGTGGTGTCCTGGCTCGGATGTGACGGGGGCCTGTGGCTGCCCCCCTCATCGCTGGGTGGTCGCTCCCGCACGTGACGGGGGTGTCGTCTCCCTGTTGCTCCAGGTCTCTCCGTCTCCCGTGGTGTGCGAGGGGCATCCTGCGGGCGTCGCATGCTGGAGGGTCCGGGTCTCTCCGTCTCCCGTGGTCTCCGAGGGGCATCCTGCGGGCGTCGCATGCTGGAGGGTTCGGGTCTCTCCGTCTCACGTGGTCTCCGAGGGGCATCCTGCGGGCGTCGCATGCTGGAGGGTCCGGGTCTCTCCGTCTCCCGTGGTGTGCGAGGGGCTTCCTGCGGGCGTCGCATGCTGGAGGGTGCGGGTCTCTCCGTCTCCTGTGGTCTCCGAGGGGCATCCTGCGGGCGTCGCATGCTGGAGGGTGCGGGTCTCTCCGTCTCCTGTGGTCTCCGAGGGGCATCCTGCGGGCGGTCTGCATCTGCGGGGATGGGTGCCTGGACGTTTGGTCCTGCGATACACAATGAAGCATGCATGGTTAGACATCAGGCAGTGATCAGGTGATACGGGGGAGGGGGATATAGGGGAGGGGGGATATGGGGACGGGCTGTTGGTGGCTCACTTGCTCGTGGGGCCCCGACCTATGCATCAGCAACCTCCCGGTCCTCAGGTCCGCCAGCCAGTTCCAGGGCCCTTTCCTCGTGTACGGTCAGTGGCCTCTCATCAGCGGGCCCTCCTCCAGTCCTCACATGCTCCCTATTGTTGTGTGCGCGCTTCTCCTGGGGGGGGGGGGGGGGGGTGGCAGGGGTAAAAGGCAACAGTGTTAGGCAGGTATATGAATGCACGCCATCGGTTGCGCGTGCATTGCAGAGGTTAAGGTTAGGGCTGGATTCACTTGGGGATATGGGGGAGGGGGGGATATGGGGGAGGGGGGATATGGGGGATATGGGGGAGGGGGGATATGGGGGAGGGGGGAATATGGGGGATATGGGGGAGGGGAGAATATGGGGGATATAGGGGAGGGGGGATATGGGGGATATGGGGGAGGGGGGATATGGGGGAGGGGGGGATATGGGGGATATGGGGAGGGGGGATATGGGGGAGGGGGGAATATGGGGGATATGGGGGAGGGGGGATATGGGGGATATGGGGGAGGGGGGATATGGGGGAGGGGGGGATATGTGGGAGGGGGGAATAAGGGGGATATGGGGGAGGGGGGGGATATGGGGGATATGGGGGAGGGGGGATATGGGGGAGGGGGGAATATGGGGGATATGGGGGAGGGGGGGATATGGGGGAGGGGGGGATTTGGGGGAGGGGGGATATGGGGGATATGGGGGAGGCTCACCCTGCCTGCTCTGACGAGGTCGTTCACCTTCTTGTGGCACTGGGTGCCTGTCCGTGGTGTTAGCGCCACAGCGGTGACGGCCTCTGCCACCTCCCTCCACAGACGCCGGCTGTGGCGTGGGGCAACTCTGCGGCCGTGCCCGGGATACAGGGCGTCCCTCCTCTGCTCCACCGCATCCAGGAGCGCCTCCACATCGCGTGACTCGAACCTCGGGGCTGAGCTACGGCCAGCCATCAAGTCGGGTGTTGCGGTCGGCTGTTCCGGTCGGGTGGGGGGGAGCTGCGCGGCCTTATGAGCCGTCACGCCGTGCAGCGCGTATGACGCTGCACGGCGTGAACCACTGCGCAAGCGCGGATCCCGTTACGTCGCTGCTAGCCCATTTCGGGCCGCAGAATATCGGCCCATTTTTATGACGTGACGCAAGTGGGATTTGCGCCGTTTTTTGCGCCGATCGGCGGACTTTCCGCCGATAATGGAGAATTTCGCCCCACAATTGGAAAAATGGTTAGTCCTAGAAAAAAGAAGCTACAGTGATCAGCATATTCCAGAAAGATGCTAAAAGTAGTAGGCAGCTATGGCAGAGGAAAACAAAGCCCAATGATGCCTGATGTGGTAGCACTGGCTTGGAAAATTAATTTTCCCAGGAAAACGGCAAAGTTTATGCTGACACAAAAATGAATAAAATTGCTGCAATTATTTAAAAAAATTTTTTTTTAATGAATTTAGAGTACCCAATTATTTTTTTCCAATTAAAGGGCAATTTAGTGTGACCAATCCACCTACCCTGCACATTTTTGGGTTTTGGGGGCGAAACCCACGCAAACATGGGGAGAATTTGCAAACTCCACACGGACAGTGACCCAGAGCCGGGATCGAACCTGGAACCTCAGCGCCGTGAGGCAGGCAGGAGGGCTAACCCACCATGCTGCCCTAAATTGCTGCAATTATAACTGTGAAACAAATGTCTGTATGTAAAGTGGTGTCAGACTGATCTCTCAAAAACATTTAGCAACTCAAGACTGGGCATCCATGAGGCACTGTGGACCATCAGCAGCAGCAGAATTGTACTCAACCACAATCTGAAACCTCATAACCCGGCATATTCTCCACTCTACCATTACCACCAAGTC
Organism: Scyliorhinus torazame; assembly: GCF_047496885.1. Lineage (NCBI taxonomy): Eukaryota > Metazoa > Chordata > Chondrichthyes > Carcharhiniformes > Scyliorhinidae > Scyliorhinus > Scyliorhinus torazame. Next base: position 92,624,022 of record NC_092725.1, on the reverse strand, counting down.
AAGGGATCAACCCTGGTTAAATGACGAGTTCAGGAAAGCATGCCAGGAGGCAGGCATACCAAAAAATGAGGTGTCAACCTGGTGAAGCAACATCACAAGACTACGTGTGTGCCAAACGGCATAAGCAACAAGTAATAGGCAGAGCTAAGCGATTCCACAACAAACACATCAGATCTAACCTCTGCAGTCCTGCCACATCCAGCCGTGAATGGTAGAGGACAATTAAACAACTTACTGGAGGAGGATGCTCCACAAATATCCCCATCCTTAATGATGGATGAGCCCAGTACATATGTGAAAAAGACAAGACCGAGGCATTCAGTCTGAAGTGTCGAGTAGTTGATCCATCTCGGTATCCTCCAGAGGTCCCCAACAAAGGGCAGCCTGGTGATACAGTGGTTAGCACTGCTGCCTCACAGTGCCAGGGACCCGGATTCAATTCCGGCCTTGGTTCACTTTCTGTGTGGAGTTTGTACATTCTCCCCGTGTGTGCGTGGGTTTCTTCCGGGTGCTCCAGTTTCCTCCCACAGTCCAAAGATGTGCATGTGAGGTGGATTGGCCGTGCTGAATTGCCCCTTAATGTCCAGGGTTGTGCAAGTTAGGTGGGGTTACGGGGTTAGGGCCTGTTTAGGATGTTCAGTTGGTAGAGACTCGATGGGCTGAATGGCCTCTTTCTGCACCGTAGGGATTCTGTGATGATCACAAATGTCAGTCTTCAGCGAATACGATTCACTCTGCGTGATATCAAGAAACTGCTGAAAGCACTGGACACTGCAAAGGCTATGGGCCCTGACAATATTCCATCAATAGTGATCAGTCGGCTTGTGCTCCAGAACTGGCCGCACCCCTAGCCAAGCTGTTCCAGTACAGCTACAACACTGGCATCTGCCCTGCAATGTGGAAAATTGCCCAGTTGTGTCCTGTACACAAGAAACAGGACAAATCCAACCCAGCCAATTACCACCCGATCAGTCTACTCTCCATCATCAGCAAAGTGATGGAAGGAGTCATCAACAGTGCTATCAAGTGGCACTTACTCAGCAATAACCTGCTCTCAGGCGCTCAGTTTGGGTTCTAATAGGGTCACTCAGCTCCTGACCTCATTACAGCATTGGTTCAAAGTGGCCACTGCACAGTCCTTGTGGAGACAAAGTCCCTCTTCACACTGAGGATGCCCTCTATCGTGTTGTGTGGCATTACCACTGTGCTAAATGAAATAGACTTTGAATAGTTCTAGCAACTCAAGACTGGGCATCCATGAGGCACTGAGGGGCCATCAGTATCAGCAGAATTGTACTCAACCACAATCTGCAATTTCATGGCCTGGCATATCTCCCACTCTACTGTTAGCAGCAAACCAGGGGATCAACCCTGGTTCAATGAAGAGTGCAGGAGGGCATGCCAGGAGCAACATCAGGCATACCGAAAAATGAGGTGTCAACATAGGACCACTTGTGTGCCAAACAGCAAAAGCAGCAAGAAATAGACAGAGCTAAGTGATTCCACAACAAACACATCAGATCTAAGCTCTGCAGCCCTGCCTCCTCCAGTCGTGAATGGTGATGGACAATTAAACAACTCAGTGGAGGAGGAGGCTCCATAAATATCCCCATCCGCAATGATGGAGGAGCCCAGCACATCTGTACAAAAGACAAGGCTGAGGCATTTGCAACAATCTTCAGCCAGAAGTGCCGAGTGGATGATCCATCTCTGTCTCCTTTGGAAGTCCCCAGCTTCACAGATGCCAGTCTTCAGCGTATAAGATTCACTCCACATGATATTAGGAAACGGCTGAAAGCACTGGATACTGCAAAGGGCACTGACATTATTCCGGCAATAGTACTGAAGACATGTGCTCGAGTATTTGCCACACCCCTAGCTAAGCTGTTCCAGTACAGCTACAATACTGATATTTAACCGGCAATGTAGGAAATTGCCCAGGTGTGTCCTGTACACAAGAAGTAGGACAAATCCAACCCAGCCAATTACCACCCTATCAGTCTACTCTCCGTCATCAGCAAAGTGATGGGAGGAGTCATCAACAGTGCTATCAAGTGGCACTTACTCAGCAATAACCTGCTCACAGGTGCTCAGTTTGGGTTCTGCCAGGGTCACTCAGCTCCTGACCTCTTACAGCCTTGGTTCAAACATGGACAAAAGAGCTGAATGCCAGAGGTGAGGTGAGAGTGACTGCCCTTGACATCAATCATCAGCAAACATCCCCAATTCTGACCTTATGATGGAAGGGAAGTCACCGATGAAGCAGCTGAGATGGTTAGGCCTAGGACACTACCCTGAGAAATGCCTGCAGTGATATCCCGGGGCTGAAATGACTGACCTCCAACCACCACAACCATCTTCCTTTGTGTCAGGTATGGCTCCAATCAGCAGAGGGCTTTCCCCCTGATTCCCATTGATTCCAGTTTAGCTCGGGCTCCTTGATGCCATACTCGGCCAAATGCTACCTTGATGTCAAGGGCAATCACTCTACCTCACCTCTGGAGTTCAGCCCCTTTCTCCATGTTAATCTGTGTTATGCTATCATCAAGTAATTAATGGTGAGCAGCACTGAACATTCCCAACCACAAACTTACTCCAATTTTGTGATTTTCTGTGCCAGGCTAGCCATCACTGCAAACAGCCGAAAATTTGTCAAACCTTCAATGACATTGTAATCCAGGCTCTCCAGAATCTGAAAGAACAATGTGACAATCAAAAGCAGCGCATTTAGGGAGAACCAACTCAAAAACACATATCAACTTGGCACAGTTACAATAGAAATTCAATGATATAAGTCCTGGAATTTCAGGAGGCCTTTTCAAATTGAATCTCAGAAGTTGGGCATTGCTGGCAAGTTATTGCTAGTTCCTCTTCCCTCTTGAGAAGGTGGTGGTGAGCTGCAATTTTGAACCGCTGTAGTCCATCTGTGAAAGGTACACTCATAGTGCTGTGAGCAAGGAATTTCCAGGATCCTGACCCTGCGATGGGGAAGGATTGACATTAATGTTCCAAGTCAGGATGGTATGTGACTGAAAGGGAACCTTACAATGTGTTCCCACGTGTCTGCTATCTTAGTCCTTTAGGCGGTAGAGGTTGCAGGTTTGAAAAGTGCTGCCGAAGAAATCTTGAAAAGTTTCTGCAGTGCATCTTGTAGATGGTACACACTGCTGCCATTGGGCATTGGTGGTGGAGGAATGGTTAAGGTGGTGGCCGGGATGCCTAACAAGCAGGCTGCTTTGTTCTGGATGGTGTTGAGCTTCCTGAGTGTTGTTAGAGCTGCACTCATCCAGGCAAGTGGAGAGTATTCCATCACACTCCGACTTGTGTGCACAGAGGCACCAATACTGGGACAGCCAGGTACTGCACAAACTAAGCTGGCCTTTGAATGAAAATCTACACTTAAGAGTTCCATTCTGCGAAGTTCGCAGACTGAAGATTTAGGGCAATATCTTTTAAAGTTGAAATGTGGTGCATGAGGCTGCATTGCACACTACCTGGCTAGAAATATAGAAGATAATTCAGAGGTGCCCAAACTCTGAACATAAACTATAGGAGCCATTGGCAAAGGGGACGAGCTCCACAATGCACACTGGCGGTGGGATGCAAATGAATGAAAATGGGTCTTAATGACCCATTTGCATCTACTTAGGGGGCCCAGCACTCTATTCTCCAGCCTTTCAGGATATCCCCGGGGCTGGGAATCACATGGGCATGGATCACTTGTAGTCTCTACCAGCGTGGCCCCCTCGGCCCACCGTGAGGTACATCAGGCAGGTAAATATCATTCGAGCCCATCCGAGAGCCCCCCTGCCCTGCCACAAAGCACTATCTGCCCACGCCTTCTCTACCAGATGTCCCCCCCTGTGCCCCATCCAGGGATTCCTGTAATAGGGAGACACCCCCCCAGGGAACATGTAATAGCGGGACCCTCACAGGAACACCCTTTAATAGGGGTAACCCACACAAGGGCCCCTATAATAGGGACACCACCAGGGACTCTGTACTAAGGGGACCCCCCACAGGGACCTCCTTTAATAGGGGTAGCCCCCCAGAGAACCAGAAATACCAATGTTTGTAAACATTGACCACATCAAAGAGAGGTAAGTGCAGTGAAATCACACGCTTGAGTGATTGGAATTCACCTAGTGCTTGGAATGCACTTAACTCTTTTTGATATGGTCAATGTTTACAAAAATTGGGGTTTCACCATTTAGGCCACTAAATTGTGAAGTGAGATTAAGGAATCAAAGTTGCAGATAGTTTGTCAATCACAGAGCACTACTGGAAACTATGAATGGTTTGTAGCTAATAGATCTGTGGGAACCAGAGGCAGTCACAGCTGTTCTCCTTCAAGGAATGGACAAGCAGAGCTTCAAGGTAAGTGTTACAGTTGTAATTCCTCTCTCTGCCCCCGACTGGACTGATATCTAGCTTCCAAACAGGGATCTTTTCTGGGGGTAGGTCAGTGTGGGGGGAGGAGATGTGGGGGGGGGGGGGTACCTTCTCCACAGGGGTCCCTGTGGGGCTCCCCCTATTACAGGGGCCCATATTGGGATTCTTCTTACAGGGACTCTTGTGAAGGGGTCCCCCAATTCCAGGAGGTGTGGGCAGATAGTGCTTTGTGGCAGGGCAGGATGGCTCTCGGATGGGTTCGAATGGGTATTTACCTGCCTGGTGTACCTCACGGTGGGCCAAGGGGGCCACGCTGGTAGAGACTACAAGTGATCCACGCCTATGTGATTCCCAGCCCCAGGGACATCGTGAAAGGCTGGAGAATAGGGTGCCGGGACCCCTAAGTAGATGCAAATGGGTCATTAAGACCCAATGTGGGGGATCCCTATTCCATGTATCCCTGTGGGGGTCTCTCTATTACAGGGGTCCCTGTGGGGGTGTGTGGGCTCCTCTGCGGGGGGGGGGGGGGGGGGATGCGGGTCAGCCCTTACTTGGATGTAGGGGGCACCCAGGCAATCCGGGTGTTGGTTGCTGCTGTAAGGTGCAAGGGCGGGGGGGGGGGGGGGGGGAGGAGGGAGGGGCCTATTTGCAGTGCCGTGGTGGGGGGGGGGGCTTAACGCCTATTTGAAGTGCAGGGGGGTAGTTTGGGGCTGATTTCCAATGCAGGAGTATTTGGGGCCGGTTTGCAGTGCTGGTGAGGGAGTGGCCGTGGGACCTCACTAGCGGGCCGCCAGCTCAAGATCTCAGCCCAATACCGGTATTGTCTGGGCATCCCTCATATTCCACGCCATGCATACATTTGCACGCTGTGGAACACTGAATCGGTTACAGATTTGTCTTCCCAGGGAGATTGTAAACCGGTTGCATTTCAGCTCCAGCAGGAGAACATAGGGCGGCTTTCTCCATCCCACCTCACCAGATTTCTGGTTCAATACGCCATCAGGATTCTCCGTTTCGCCAGCTGCTCAATGGGGTTTCCCACTATGGGGCAGCCCCACGCCATCAGGAAACTCCCGGGCTGCCGGCAAAACGGAGCATCCTGACGGCGGAGAATTCAGCCCATAGTCTCTGAAAAGGAGAAACCCACCCACTGTTTTTTGGATGTTTTGTTAAACCGAGGTGCTAGCTGTCTTTTCAGGTTGATGTAAAAGATCATGCAGTCAGTTATCAAAGAAATGCAGGGAATTATCCCTGTTGTTCTAGCCAATATTTACATCTCAGCAACATCACTAATACTGACTATCTGGTCATTATCAGACTGCTGTTTGTGGGAACGTGCTGTGTGCAGATTTGCAGATTGGCCGCTGCACTTCCTGCATCACCACAATGATAACACTTTAGAAGGACTTCATTGGCTGCAAAACACTTTCCAGACGTTCTGAGGTCATGAAGGGTGCTATAGAAATATCAGTCTCTCTTCTTTTTAAAAAAACTTGCATGAATTTCATCAATCAGAAATTTTATGCTGCTATATCAGCAGAACTTTTCGAAAGATCCAACCCAGTGATGTGTGGCGACAGATCTAGTTCGCATTTTCACATATACAAGTGGCAGAAAAATTGGATTGGGTTGCAACATTAAAATTATGAATAACACTCCAGTCTGGATGCCCCTGTTTATAAATGACTTTAACAACAAGCGTCTTGTAGCCAAGGTTGACATAGCGACCCACATCACCTGCCGCCAAGCTGGAACCAGACAAAGGGAAATCCTTACACCGATGTGGACCAGTCACAGGCAGGGACTTGAAAACTATAATTCTGCAACAAGATCAGGGGGTAACGGTGAAAGGAGTCTCGGTTTAATAGTTACTAAAGGACTGTATGATTACAGAATGTCAAAGCTTCTCAGCAGCTGTGTTAATAAAATTACCCTGTAGATATAAATTTCTTCAGAGTCGGTGAGTGCTCCCAATGGAACCATTTCTTTCAAAGCCATTACTACCTCGACACAAGACAAGCAGCCATCATTATCATTATCCACCTATAAGGCAATTGAGAAAGGACAAAGAGAGTTAGTAAGGAATCTTAACCAGACACAGAGGGAATACACCAGGCACATCTGCACAAAGATCGAGAGAAGTGCTACAATTAATTACATAGAATTACATCAATTCTACCACACTGAACAGGCCATTTGGCCCGACTGTTTATGTCATTGTTAATGCTCCACGTGAGCTTTCTCCCATTCCCTCTCTATCTCACCTCAAAAATATATCCTTTCTCCCTCATGTATTTATCTAGCTTTCCCTTAGATCCATCTTGTCTTTCTATCTGTTTCTTTCCTTCAATTATCTCTCTCTCTCCTTCCTTCATTTCTCTCTCTATATTTGTATCTGTCTCTCTTCTTCATCATTACTGTGTCACTCCTCTCCTTCACTACAGTCTGCCATTTGCCTTTTGTTTCTTTTTTCTCTGCTCCAGTTTTTCTCAATCCCTTATCCTCCCTTTACTTCCAGATGTACATTTCTCCTTCATTTTTCTCTTTCCTTCTTCCAGAATGTTCACCTCTTCCCTCCTCCTCCCAGACTTCCTCTCCTTTTTTTACTTACAACTTATTAGAAAGTGATAAACTTACAGCACAGAAGGAGGCCAGTTGGCCCATCATGACTGTGCCAGCCTAATTCCATTTCTTAATTTTAGTAATTTCTCTCCTCAATTTCAACCTCTCTGGCCCATATTCGCACCAAATGTAAGCTTTCCCTGAAATCGTGCATTTGACGTATTTGGACTAATGCCTTTTATTGACAGTCATAATTCACACCATATTCTATCCCACACCAAGCCCAATTCGCAATGGCGTTCCATGCTTGCTGATCTGTACTGTCCACCAGGCAAGCAACACCTCATTTTTAAAATTCTCATCCTCATTTTTAAATCTCAACCCACCCAACTCTGCAACCTCCTCTAGCCCTATAAGCCTGGGAGCTATCTGTGCTCCTCTAATTATGGTATCTTGCACATCCTTGATCTTAATCACTCCACGATTGGTGGCTGTGCCTTTAGCTGTCTGGGCTCTGTAACATCCCACATGGGAACTATGGGAGGAAATGGTCTTCCCCATGCTCCTTGTGGAGGGAGTATGAACTCCCGCTGCTAGGGGCGGGGTATCTCAATTACCTAGAGTATATAAGGTCAGCCAATAAGGTACTGACCAGAAAGGTACCAGGTAGGGGTCTGCCAGGGAGTGTAAATACATTATAAATAAAACGTTGTTCTTACTTTTACTAGGCTTGGACTCATGTATCCTTATTAAAGACCTGAAGTTCTGGAATTCCCTCCCCAAACCTTGTTGCCTTTCTCTCCTTCTTTAAAATGCTACTTCAAAACCATCACTTTATCACCTGTCTGAATATCGCCCAACTTGGTGTCAACTTTTGTTTCATTAAACTCCTATGGGACATTTTACTACTTTGAATCTGTTATATAAAGACAAGTTGTTGCTGTAGATATGACCTGAAAGAAATTTGGGGGATTTGAACCAGATACCCAGCTGGATATTCCTTGCACTGATCTATCTGTGGGAGGGCAGCAAACTGACTCTTGATTCAACACTTACCTCTTTGAATTTCGTTTTGTACCGTGCCAGCTCCTCCTGATTAAAAATGCTGTATTTCTCCAAAAAGTTGACTAAACAGCAGACAGAAAAGAAATTAGACAAAGAATCATTGGCTGGGGAAACTGCGATCTATTCAGAAATAAATCTTGCCACGCTTAAACGATGGAATTGCTTAGCATTTAGGCAGCGTTCAAACATAGATGACCTTTTCAAAAGCTGTTGGTTCACCGAGATTCTGCCTCAGCATACCATCTATATTTGGTGAATGATAATTCTCTCATTGTCAGTGTGATCTTTCAGGGACAGGGTGCTTGACAAGTAGAAGACATGGAAGACTCTGATGTAAATGTTGTTTCCGTTATACTCCCAGCTGCCATGCCTGTGTTCAGTTCATGTTGACAGAGCCCTGAGGTTCTTTCTGTGAGCTTCAATTCAGATGATAAAGCCAAAGAAACATCCAATCATAGAATCGTAAAATGATACAGCACAGAAAATGCTCATTTGGCCCATTGTTCCGCATCTTTGGAAAAGTTTAACCAATTAGCCCCCTTCTCCCCTGCTCTTTCCACTTTTCAAGTATTTATCCAATCCACTTTTGAAAGTTGCTACTGGATCTGCTCCCACCCACCTGTCAAGCAGCCCCTTCCAGATCACAAAATCTTGCTGTCTAACGTTTTTCAATATTTTCCTTCCAGTTCTTTTGGCAACTACTTTAAGTCTCTGCCCTCAGGGTACTGATCTGCCAGCTTCTCCTTATTCACTTAAAAGAGTTTATTTACTCAGCTCTGAAAAGAGCTGAACTCAAAGGTAAGGTGAGAGTGACTGCCCATGACATCAAAGCAGCATTTGATTGGGTATTGCATCGAGGAGGCGAAGCAAAACTGCAGTCAATGGGAATCAGGGGATTGGAGCAACACCTGACACAAAGGGAGAGTGTTGTGGTTGTTGGATATCAATCATCTCAGCCCCAGGACATCACTGCAGGAATTTCTCCGTGTTGTGTCCTAAGCCCAACCATCTTCAGCTGTTTCATCAATAACCTTCCCTCCATTATAAGATCAAAAATGGAGGTGTTCACTGATGTTTGCACATTTGTGACTCTTCAGATAATAAAACAGGTTATGTCCAAAGACCTGGACAATATTCAGGCTTGGACGATAATTGGCGAGTAACATTCATGCCACACAAGTGCCAGGCAATGAACATCTCCACAGGAGAGATTCCAACTATCTCCCCTTGACGTTCAACGGCATTACCATCGTAAATGCCCCATTGTCAACATCCTGAGGGTTACAATTGACCAGAAACTAAACTGGACTAGCCACATAAATACTGCTGCAACAAGAGCAGGTCAGAGGCTGGTAATTCTATGGTGAGTAACTCACCTCCTGACTCCCCATAGCCTGTCCACTATCTACAAGGAAAGTGATGGAATGCTCCCCACTTGCCTGGATGAGTGCAGCTCAAACAACACTCAAGAAGCTCAACACCATCCAGAACAACGTAATCCACATAACTGGCACCTTTTCCACCACCTTCAACATTCACTCCCTCCATCACTAATGCACAATGGCAGCTGTGTGTACTGTCTACAAGATGCACTGCAGGGCAGCACATTGGCACAGTGGTTAGTACTGCTGCCTCACAGTGCCAGGGACCAGGGCTTGATTCTCACCTTGGGTGATTGTCTATGTGGTGTTTGCACATTCTCCCCATGTCTGCATGCGTTCCTTCCGGGTGCTCCCGTTTCCTCCCACAGTCCAAAGTTATACAGGTTAAGTGGATTGGCTATGATAAATTCCCCCTACATATCCAAAGGTTGGGTAGGGTTGCAAGAATGGGGTGGGAGATTGGGCTTGGTTGGGTTCTCTTTTGAAGGGTCGGTGCAGACTCAATGGGTCGGGTGGCTTCCTTCTGCACTGTAGGGATTCTATGCTTCTAACTCAACCAAGCTCCTTTGACAGTACATTCCAAACCCGTGACCACTGCTATGAAGAAGGACAAAGGCAGCAAACACATGGGAATACGACACCATCTGAAAGTTCACCTCCAAGTCACTCAGCATCCTGACTTGGGAATATATCATTGTTCCTTCACTGTCGTTGGGTCAAAATCCTGGAACTCCCTCCCTAACAACACTGTGCATGTACCTACAACAGATGGATCGCAGAGGTTCAAGAAAGCAGCTCAACACCACCTTCTCAAGGGGAAAGCAGGGAATGATGATAAAGGCTGACTTAGCACACCTCGTGAAAGAATGTTTTAAAAACTCTGATGAAACCCTTCATTATTTTGAGCATCTCTGTAGAATCTCCCCTTAATTTCCTCTGCTCTAAGGAGAACAACCCTAAGGCAGCCATTTGGCTGATGTGAATGATGTGGAAGAATCACCAATGACCCACAATAATCCATAATGAGGAGGCAGCAAGGCTAAAAATTTGATTGGTTCCCAAAAAGCACCACATATCCTATCAGACCAACTTTCTTGCCAGAACAGGTATTTGGGGTAATCAATGCCTTAAAATTTAAAGATAGAAGTTGATTGTTCTGTAAATCAGCATCGCAGGTTAAATTAAAACATATGCTCCACCTTTAAAGAAATATATCCCATTAAAAACTGACAATGGTTTGTTTATACTTCATTGCAACAGTGCTGCAGCCCATGTGCCCTGTTAGCTGGACTTTAAGCTGAGCCATTTGCTGTCTGTCCGATGTTTCACAGCAGCCCCCGCTTCAGGGACAGCTGGCAAAAGACGATCAAAATGTTTGTAATCAATTGAGAGTCACTGACTCCATTTCGTTCACATAATAGAAAGCTTTTGTTTTTTGTTCCGAGGGACCGGCCATCTTATCAGTTCACTCGCTTACTTTTTTATCTTTCTGTGTTTGGTCACAAATCCTCCTGGATTTATTGCAGATGCAGCCAGCCCAGTGAAAATAATCGTACAAGCGAAGAGGCTCATCAAGTCCTGGCTAGAATGCTGAGTGATTCCAATGGGAAATTAAGCAGACAAAAGAGGCAGTGGGGTGATAAATGAAGGGAGGTTCATTGCTGTGGCGCTGTGACAAGCTTAACACTCTTAATTTCTATTTGGCAAGACCTCATGACAAATATTATGAGTCGTTGTGAGGTGTGATGGTTATGTTGTCAGATAAGAAGTCCAGAGAATGTGAGTTCAAATCGCACCCCCGCAGTTTGAGAATTCTAATTTAATTTATAATTTCAGGAAAATGACCTAGAATTGATTGGACAGTCATCATTAAAAGAAAACACTAGTTCACTAATGCTGTTTAGGTAAGAAACCCTGCTGTACTTACTCAGCCCAAGCCTCTTTATGACTCCAATCCCACATCAACATAGATAGCTCTCAGCTGCCTTCTGAAGTAACCTAGCAAGCCGGATCAGTTGGACCACAAAATTGCAAAGGGCAGTTTGGGGTGGGTAATAAATACCAATCTTGCTTGCGACATCCCGAGTCTGCACCTTAAAAAAATAATCCTGAGAGTCTTGGCACAAATATGATGTGTAACTGGTCAATTTGTATACTTGTGAAATATATAGATGCTATCCCTTTCACTGATGAATGGCAAATATCAACATCCTTCTGTATGCAGTAATATGTTGATCTGATCTGCTGTAGCCAGGTTGGAGGAAGCACCTTAAGAAACATCTCAGGATTCAGAAATATATATTCTTTGAAACTCTGCGCTGATTCAATGGTTTCCTTCTGCACTGAACAATCCAGCAATTCTGTGATGTCTGTACGTTGGTCTTTTAAGTTTCAAAATGGTTATACTTGTGTTTCCCAGTAGTTTGTCTCAAAGAGTCTAGAGTACAAAAGGGAAAAATGATGCTTCTGTTGTCCAAAGTCTTTTTGAGACCCTACCTGGAGTAACTACATTCAGTTCCGGGCACTGCACCCCAGGAAGCATATACTGGCATTGGAGGGGGTGAATTGTAGATTCATCAGAATGATATTGAGGTTAAAAGGGTTAAATTATGAGAACAGTTTTGTATAAATTTGGTTGGCATTCTCCTGAGTATGGAAGATTATTCTGATTGAGGTGTTTTAAAATCTCATAAGTATTTGACTGCTATTGACATCTGTCCATCTCAGGAGACGGTGGACTGCACCCAGCGTGTATGTAACTTCTGTTATAGCTGTCGAGGCTGATTTGTGACTGGTAGATCCTTCCGCAGCTGGCACAGTTGAATAATGTTGGCTTGAGGTGGACTAATGGTATTTTCCTTTGGCAGGCTGTCTTTTCCACTGTCTAGTTGTTTCTTGCGTCCCCTGCTTTTTCCATATCCTTCCTGACTGCTTTCTCCAGGCACTCCGGTATGCAGTGAGGACTTCCAATGCATTGATTCACTGCTGGTCAACTTGAGCCCTTACTTGCAGCCATCCTTTTATCGCAGACTTAGGAAATCTGTAGGTCTCATATTAATAACAAGTTCACCAGGGAGCAGATCTTTGGGGATGCAGCCGTCATTCATTTGACTCACATGCTCAGCCAACGGAGTGGCCACTGACTCAACATGCTGGGGATCCCTGCCTGCCGATTCAATTCCATATTCAACAGCCTGTCTTGTCAGGAGAAACCCAGTATTCACTGAGGCAGCAGAGATGAAAGCTGTTCAGCTGCTTTTATAACTTGCATAAGTTGTCTGCGTCTCACTAAGGGAGGGTGTTGAGAGCACAAGCCTGATACACACAAGGATTTTCAGTTAGTTTGATGTTGATCCACACATGACTTCGCAACTTTGATAAGCCAGCTGCGGCCCTGGAAACCCTGGTGCTGATTTCAGCATTAAGGGACAGATTGTTGGAAATTCATAGAATCATAGAATTTGCAGTGCAGAAGGAGGTCATTCGGCCCATCGAGTCCGCACCGGCCCCTGAAAGAGCACCCCACCCAAGCCCACACCGCACCCAAGCCCACACCTCCACCCTATCCCCGTAACCCCACCCACCCTTTTTGGACACTAAGGGCAATTTAGCATGGCCAATCTACCTAACCTGCACATCTTTGGACTCTTGGGAGGAAACCGGAGCAACCGGAGGAAACCCACGCACACACGGGGAGAACATGCAGACTCCGCACAGACAGTGACCCAAGCCAGGAATCGAACCTGTGACCCTGAAGCTGTGAACCACAGTGTTACCGTGCCGCCCACAGTAATCCGAGGGGACAGGTTGCTGCTAATTGTTGATTCAAGGTATGCAAAGCTGTCAACGACTTCTAGAGTGAGACTGTCGATGCTGATGGAAAGTGGACTCTCTACATCCTGGCCCATAACCTTGATCTTCCTGATGCTGATTGTCAATCCAAACTCCTTGTAGGCCAGGGAGAACTGATCTACAAGCTGTTGCAAGTGATCTTCAGTATTTGATGCCAGCATGGCATCATCAGCAAACAGCAACTCACAGACTATGACAATATGCACTTTGGTCTTGGCATGCAGTCATGCCAAGTTGAACAGCTTGCTGTCAGCTCTGGCATGCAGGGAGACACCCTCATTTAAGTCACTGAAAGTGTACAGTAGTAGCATGGAGAAAAATATGCCAAAGAGAGTTGGTGCCAGGACACAGCCTTACTTTACCCCACTGCTGATCGTGAAAGCGTCTGATGCTGCTCCATTGTATATGGCGGAATTGTTCACGTTCTTGTGGAGAGAAAAATGACGTCCAGGAGTCCAAGTGGTCAGCCTATTTTCTGTAGCAGTTTAAAGAGTCCCTCTCTGCTAACATGGCCGATGGCCTTGGTGAGGTCTATGAAGGCAATGTGGAGCAGTCTGTGCTGCTTGGGGCACTTCTCCTATAGCTGTCTAATTGAGAAAATAATTTCAACAATTGGTCTGACAGCTCTGAATCCGAACTGAGACACAGAGTAGCTGTACGATGCCAGGATCTGCAATCTGGTCAGAGAACCATGAGCAATGACCTTCCCCATAATACTTAGTAAGGGGACTGAGAAAGTTGTTGGTTCCTCCAATCACCTACATCAAGGGCATCCAACAAAGGTAGTTTCTTCCTAAACTCAACAGTTATAGTAAGAAGTTTTACAACACCAGGTTAAAGTCCAACAGGTTTGTTTCGATGGCACTAGCTTTCAGAGCACTGCTCCTTCCTCAGGGTGAATGAAGAGGTACATACTTTTTCATTCACCTGAGGAAGGAGCAGCGCTCCGAAAGCTAGTGACATTGAAACAAACCTGTTGGGACTTTTTTTTAAATTCTCCTCCATTTTCACATTTTCTCCCACATTTACATCCATCAACAATAAACAATAATCAGCAAGATATGTCAGTCCCCATAATAACAACAACAATCCCATCTACCCACCAACCCCCAAACCTCAACCCGCATGTTTACATAAACAAATGACAAAAAGAAATCAGGGATTACCCGTAGTCACCCTTAATCTTACACAGCTCCCACCCCCCCACCCCAGGGGCGTCATTCTCCGACCACCCCGCCGGGTCAGAGAATGGCCGTTGGCCGCTGTGAATTCTGCCCCCGCCGCCCGCCGAAGTCTCCGGCACCGGCGATTCGGCGGGGGCGGGAATCGCGCCGCGCCGGTTGGCGGGCCCCCCCGCTCGATTCTCCGGCCCGAATGGGCCGAAGTCCCGCCGATAAATTGCCTGTCCCGCCGGCATAAATTAAAGCACCTACCTTACCGGCGGGACAAGGCGGCGTGGGCGGGCTCCGGGGTCCTGGGGGGGGGCGCGGGGCGATTTGACCCCGGGGGGTGCCCCCACGGTGGCTTGGCCCGCGATCGGGGCCCACCAATCCACGGGCAGGCCTGTGCCGTGGGGGCACTCTTTCCCTTCCGCCTCCGCCACGGTCTCCACCATGGCGGAGGCGGAAGAGACTCCCTCCACTGCGCATGCGCGGGAAACTGTCAGCGGCCGCTAATGCTCCCGCGCATGCGCCGCCCCGACATGTCATTTCCGCGCCAGCTGGCGGGGCAACAAAGGCCGTTTCCGCCAGCTGGCTGGGCAGAAATTCCTCCGGCGTCGGCCTAGCCCCTCAAGGGTGGGGCTCGGCCCCCAAAGATGCGGAGCATTCCGCACCTTTGGGGCGGCGTGATGCCTGTCTGATTGGCGCCGTTTTGGGCGCCAGTCGGTGGACATCACGCCGTTTCGGGAGAATTTCGCCCCAAGTCTCCAGCTCCTCCCGTCCACTGCCTCTTGTAAAACTCCTCCCCCTACCCTCGGTTCCTTCCCCCCCAACTTTCCACCCCGGCTAGACCACTCGGACCCTGTTCTGCCAGGCTCTGATGGCCGCAGCCCCTCCCCCCACCTCACTCCCGTTCACTGGCTGGCACACACCAGCCAGCGTGGAGGCCCCCGCCCGGGTCCCTTTCCCACTTGCCCGGCCCCAGGAAAGCCCAAAGATCCCCTTTTAGCACACAAACCCCGCCTATCCACCTACACCCCAAAGAACTCTCATTTCGAGTGAAAGTCCCGTCCCTTCCCTTGTCCAAATATATACCACCTTGGCTCCTTTAATCTCTACACCCGCGCGCAGTGATACAAAAAAGAAGAAAATACAGTCCTGAGGTTACATCGGCACATGGCCATTCCTCAATTTGTCAGTTCTGCCACAGTCCTTCTGCTTTCGCAAACTCCTCCGCTGCTTCCGCCGTTTCAAAATAAAAGTCTCTGAGCTTGTAAGTCACCCTCAGCTTCGCTGGATATACAATGCCGCACCGCACCTTGCTAATGTACAGTGCCCTCTTCACCCGGTTGAAGGCAGCCCGCCTCCTTGCCAGCTCCACCGTAAAGTCCTGGTATACACGTATACCAGCTCCAGCCCACTGCACCACCCGCTTCTGCTTGGCCCAGCTCAGGACCTTCTCCTTCACCCTGTACCTACGGAAGCACAGAGTCACTGCCCTTGGCGGCTCACTCGCCTTTGGTACAGGCCTCCATGACCGATGAGCCCGATCCAGTTCATATCGGGAGGGGTCCTCCCCCTCCCCCAGTAGTTTTGCCAGCATCGCGGCAAAATACTCAGTCGGCTTCGGTCCTTCAACTCTTTCGGGCAGCCCCACAATCCTCAAGTTCTGTCGGCTGGATCTATTTTCCAGGTCTTCCATTTTTCCTCGCAGATCCTTGTTAGTATCCATCACCTTTCGCATCTCTTTCCCCATCGAGGCAAGTTGATCACCGTGCTGCAATAATGTCTCCTTTACTTCCTTCAGCGCCTCCCCTTGCTCTCGCACCTCCGTCCTCACCAGGGAAACCGCCTCCTCCACCAGCACACTCAAAACCTCCCTCATCTCCTTCCTCACCATCTCCATGCATTTCGCAATCTGCGCCAACTGCTTTTCAAATTCCGCAGCCATCACCTTGGTTATTTCTTCAGCCGTAAGCAGTGCGGCCTTCCCTGGTGCTCCAGCCTCCATTTTTCATGGTGACCCCGACGGACCTACAGCTGTTTTTTTTCGGCCGTTTTTTTGCTCACCCTCGACATTTTTCTTTGGGTTTTTTTTCCCTCCTGTGTCTTCTCAGTGCCTCCTCCGTGCCTTCTCCCTGCTTCTGCCGCCTCCGTGGTCTCTGGGACCGGGCTTAAAGCCCCAAAATTGCCGTTCCCGAGCCCCCGCTCTCCATTGTGCGGCCGCCTCCCGCCCGCCGTCACCGGAAGTCCAACCTGTTGGACTTTAACCTGGTGTTGTAAAACTTCTTACTGTGCTCACCCCAGTCCAATGCCGGCATCTCCACATCAACAGTTATATGCAGCACTTGTGCTCTGCCCGACTCCAGGGGATAACTCCCGTGCTCCCGCTATGTGATGTGACCTCCCTTGTAGCCACATCATCATGTTCTCATGTGACCACTTGGTCTACATCTTCCCCTTTTAGTTGGGACACCCAGTGACACAACGTGTAACAGTGTGCGCAATAGGAAACTATGTACAGGCCATTCTGTAACGTACAATTAAACAAACTGACAATGCATAACCATGTGCATGTATGTACTGAGGAATAGATTAGGCTATAGCAACTGTGCATAACCCATTATGTCTCCTTCTCCCTCCTATCCCACCCCCCTCTCCCCCCCACCGCCCCCCAACCTTTCTGTTGGAAAAGAAAACTGATATTGAAAAGTCAGTTCAGGCTAAATCCTAATGAAGACCTGAAATCAGGGGCGGGATTCTCCACTCCCGCGCCGAAGTGCCCGCGCCGTCGTGAACACCGTCGAGGTTCACGACGGCGTGAAACGGCCCCGATCCCGACCGATTCAGTCCCCGACAATGGGCTAGGATCGGGGCGGCGTCATCTACACGCGCCAGGCCTTGTCGCCGCGTAAAGGCGGCACCGCATAGATGCTGCGGCCGGCACCGCATAACTGGCGTCACCCGCGCATGCGTGGTTGCCGTCCTCTCTGAGTCCTCCCCGCAAGAAGATGGCGGACGGATCTTGCGGGGCCGCGGAAGGAAGGAGGTCCTCCTTCAGAGAGGATGGCCCGATGATCAGTGGGCACCGATCGCGGGCCATGCCACATTTGAGGTACCCCCGGTGCAGGATCCCCCCCCCGCAGGCCGCCCCCCCCAGCGTTCCCGCGCTGTTCCCGACGGCAGCGACCAGGTGTGGACACTGCCGGGGGGAACCCGCCGTTTTGGCCTGGCCGCTCTGCCCATCCGGGCCTGAGAATAGCGGGGGTGCCGGAGAATCACCATTTTGGGTGTGTCCGGTGATTCTCCGGCCTGCGGCCCGCGGAACACGACAGGGCCGTTCCCGGCGCTTGGGAGAATCGCGGGAGGGCGTCGGACCGGCATCCCGGGAAATTCTGGCGGCCCAGGCGATTCTCCCAACCGGCGCGGGAGTGGAGAATCTCGCCCCTTGTGTTCGGCCTGTTCAGGCACCTGAGCGCGTGATTACATTGGTTAGTAGTGCTGTAGTCTTTCTGTGGCCAGTGTTCTCACTGTTAGCAAGGCGAGTGTTTCAGCTGTGTGTTCATCAGATGCAGGATTCGCTCTGAGAGCCTCTGTAGGAGTCTGCATGTCCATTGGTGCAGGGGGCTGCTTCCATAGGCCGGATGACTGAAGTGCTGCACTATCTGTTGGTGGTGGTTCTGCTACTTGCAGAAGAGGAGGGCAATTGCGTACATAGTGAGAACTGTCTGAGGCTACTGTCATGTTGGATGTTCTGATGCACAAATGATCCAACACGGCTGTAGATGGTACAACTCTGTTTTATTGTCTTAAACAACGAAAACTACTAACTGCTGGCTTGGGTACGTGCTTCACCAGCTAACCTGTGGACCCAGCCCTGTCACTATCTTAGTGAGGCACTCGGCACATGGTCTATGCCTGAGTGGCGCGCTGTGAGCTCTGTGCTCTGAGCTATCTCCTAGTAGAATGAGCGGGAACTGTGGTGTTCCCTGTTTTATAGTGCGTGTGCTCTCACTGGTGATTGGCTGTGATGTTAGGTATGTGTTGGTTGGTCCAACTACCTGTCCATCAGTGTGTGTGTGATTGCACCATGATATGCTGATGTGGATATCATGACAGCTACCGCGTAACTGTTCAGTTGCAGGCATTACTGTTTACCGCCACCAACTGGTCATGGCCATGTGCAATCCGAATCTTGAGCATTTGACTTGTTGTTTGAGGGCCTGGTCTATGGGCATCTCAACCATTGTGCATTTTGCTTCTCAGTCTGCATTGCAGGAGGGCATCATTCACATTGATTTCAAGCTATTGCTATTCACTCAGGAAAAAGATAATGTTGTGGAGGAGAATGCTGAGCCCCAGGCTAATAGATTAGATGGCATTGAGGTACGTAGGGAAGAGGTGTTGGCAATTCTGGAAGGCTGAAAATAGATAAGTCCCCGGGACCTGATGGGATTTATCCTAGGATTCTCTGGGAGGCCAGGGAAGAGATTGCTGGACCTTTGGCTTTGATTTTTATGTCATCATTGGCTATAGGAATAGTGCCAGAGGACTGGAGGATAGCAAATGTGGTCCCTTTGTTCAAAAAGGGGAGCAGAGACAACCCCGGCAACTATAGACCGGTGAGCCTCACATCTGTAGTGGGTAAAGTCTTGGAGGGGATTATAAGAGACAAGATTTATAATCATCTAGATAGGAATAATATGATCAGGGATAGTCAGCATGGCTTTGTGAAGGGTAGGTCATGCCTCACAAGCCTTATCGAGTTCTTTGAGAAGGTGACTGAACAGGTAGACGAGGGTAGAGCAGTTGATGTGGTGTATATGGATTTCAGCAAAGCGTTTGATAAGGTTCCCCACGGTAGGCTATTGCAGAAAATACGGAGGATGGGGATTGAGGGTGATTTAGAGATGTGGATCAGAAATTGGCTAGCTGAAAGAAGACAGAGGGTGGTGGTTGATGGGAAATGTTCAGAATGGAGTTCAGTTACAAGTGGAGTACCACAAGGATCTGTTCTGGGGCCGTTGCTGTTTGTCATTTTTATCAATGACCTAGAGGAAGGCGCAGAAGGGTGGGTGAGTAAATTTGCAGACGATACTAAAGTCGGTGGTGTTGTCGATAGTGTGGAAGGATGTAGCAGGTTACAGAGGGATATAGATAAGCTGCAGAGCTGGGCTGAGAGGTGTCAAATGGAGTTTAATGTAGAGAAGTGTGAGGTGATTCACTTTGGAAGGAATAACAGGAATGCGGAATATTTGGCGAATGGTAAAGTTCTTGGAAGTGTGGATGAGCAGAGGGATTTCGGTGTCCATGTACATAGATCCCTGAAAGTTGCCACCCAGGTTGATAGGGTTGTGAAGAAGGCCTATGGAGTGTTGGCCTTTATTGGTAGAGGGATTGAGTTCCGGAGTCAGGAGGTCATGTTGCAGCTGTACAGAACTCTGGTACGGCCGCATTTGGAGTATTGCGTACAGTTCTGGTCACCGCATTATAGGAAGGACGTGGAGGCTTTGGAGCGGGTGCAGAGGAGATTTACCAGGATGTTGCCTGGTATGGAGGGAAAATCTTATGAGGAAAGGCTGATGGACTTGAGGTTGTTTTCGTTGGAGAGAAGAAGGTTAAGAGGAGACTTAATAGAGGCATACAAAATGATCAGGGGGTTGGATAGGGTGGACAGTGAGAGCCTTCTCCCGCGGATGGAAATGGCTGGCACGAGGGGACATAGCTTTAAACTGAGGGGTAATAGATATAGGACAGAGGTCAGAGGTAGGTTCTTTACGCAAAGAGTAGTGAGGCCGTGGAATGCCCTACCTGCTACAGTAGTGAACTCGCCAACATTGAGGGCATTTAAAAGTTTATTGGATAAACATATGGATGATAATGGCATAGTGTAGGTTAGATGGCTTTTGTTTCGGTGCAACATCGTGGGCCGAAGGGCCTGTACTGCGCTGTATTGTTCTATGTTCTATGTTCTAAGCTTAGGCTGCAGCAGGAATTGTGATCCTGGTGCACCTGGAAAGAGCTGTTGAGTTGACGAGGGCAGCCCCTGTCATGGTAGATTTGCAGGTTGAGGTGTGCAGCATAGTAATCTGCGCGATCCTGGGCACATTTGTCTCTCTAGAAGATGCTTTGCTGAGTGTACCACCTATACTGCCAGACCGTTTGATGGTGGATACAGGGTGTGCTTGTGATACATTTTAAGTCCCATGTGTGTGCAAAGTTCCGAAATTCAGTGGAGCTGAATTGGCGAATGTTGCCTGTCATAGAATCAAAGAATCATAGAATTTGCAGTGCAGAAGGAGGCTATTCAGCCCATCGAGTCTGCACTGGCCCTTGGAAAGAGCACCCTACCCAAGCCCACACCCACACCCTATCCCAGTAACCCAACCCAACTCAACATTTTTGGACACTAACGGCAATTTATCATGGCCAATCCACCTAAACTGCACATTTTTGGACTGTGGGAGGAAACCCATGCAGACACGGGGAGAAAGTGCAAACTCTACACAAACAGTGACCCAAGCCGGGAATCGAGCCGGGGGCCCTGGAGCTGTGAAACAACTGTGCTAACCACTATGCTACCGTGCCCCCAGAATTCCTGAATTCAGTGAGAGGATAGCACCTCTATTGTCATAATTGCTATGCCTTCCAAACGATCTGCCTGGTCTGCAGAAGGGAGGAAGACTGTCATGAGTCTCTGTGGGATGCCGTGTGAGGCGAAGTGTCTCTTAAGCTTGATGATGATTGTTTTCCTAGTCATGTTTGGCAAATAGTCGAGTTCAATTCACCTGGAATATAAGTCAACTAAAACTGAATGTTGTTTACCATTCCATTTGAGTCATCTGCTGTGAATGACCAAGGGAGGTCTGGGAACTGATGTAAATTCAGCGGCTCTCTGGCTGGATGTGATTTGAATGCATTGCACGGTGTGCATCTGGAGATTTCCCTTTCCATGTCTGAGTACGTTGAGGGCCATTACAGTGATACCTTGGCCCTGTATCTGGTTGCTTCCAACCTGGAGTGCCCTTGGTGCAGTTGTTGCGTGTCTTATCTCTGGAGGGCAGTAGAGATGATGTCTCACTGGCTTCGCAGTGTCAGTACACCCTATACGGATAGTTCATCTCTGATGGCGAAAAATGTGTGGAGCTAGTGGGGAAGCTCCCTTGAGGATTCTGGCCAGTCTTTCATGTTGAAATCATGCAAGTCTCTGCATGTGATGTCCACCTGTAAGGCATCTTTGAGTTCCTGGATTCAGTGAGAGGATAGCACCTCTATTGTCATAATTGCTATACCTTCCAAACAATCTGCCAGGTCTGCAGAAGATAGGAGGGCTCTGGAGAGGACATCAGCCAAGTACATCTTCTTGTCTCATTTGTAGATGATGCTGAGATTGTGATGTTGCAGCTTTAGCATCATTTGTTATAGTCGTGTGGACACAGCGTGAAGAGGCTTTTTTTAAGAAAGTCATGAGTGGCTGATGATCAGTTTCAACAGTTGCAGGACGACCATATATGGAGCCATGAAATTTCTGACAGGCGAAGACTAGAGCAAGAAGTTAATTTGCAATTTGTGCATAACGAGTCTCAGTGTCAGTGTCAGTGAGGCCTGCCATTCAGGATGCCGACTGCATCCAGTCCATGCTGGGAGACATCCGCCGATATGAGTACAGGTGCTCCAACGTCCAAGTATTGTAATAACGATGGGGCTGTGAGTGGCTGTTTGAGTTTGTTGAAGACCGTTGTTTGATGCTCTTTCCAGCGTCGTTCAACTAAGTTGATGAGGAGGTCCAATGACCTCACTATAGAACATAGAATTTACAGTGCAGAAGGAGGCCATTTGGTCCATCGAGTCTGCACTGACCTTGGAAAGAGCACCCCACTTAAGCCCATACTTCCACCCTATCCCCTTAATCCAGTAACCTCTCCTAACCTTTTTGGAAACTAAGGGCAATTTAGCATGGCCAATCCACCTAACATGCATATCTTTGGACTGTGGGAGGAAACCGGAGCACCCGGAGGAAACCCACGCAGACACTGGGAGGCTGTGCAGACTCCGCATAGACAGTGACCCAGCGGGGAATCGAACCTGGGACCCTGGAGCTGTGAACATAGGATAAACTTAGAAAGATAATTTGTCATACCAAGGACGTGCTGCAGGGTGTGCTTGCCACTGGAATGGCCTCCTGTCGTATAGCTCCTGTCTTAACTGGATTGGCCTTTACACCATCGGCTGTTGTAAATGACCCACGTAAGGAACTTGGTTGACCCTGAATTTGTATTTCACAGGGTTAAGCTTTAATTGGATGGTCCCGATTCTGGCACGGATGAGGCAAAGACGTGCATCATGTTCTTGTATAGTACGACCCCAAACAAGGATGTCAGCAATAATGATCTTGCAATGTTGGCCTGCAAAGAGTTGCTCCATGCATCGTTGGAAAACCTCACTGCCCGTGGAGATCCCATAAGGCATACGAAGAAAACAATATCTGCCTATCGGAATCATCGATGTGGTTGTTGTTGGGGATTCCTCATCTAATGGGATCTGCCAGAACCCAAATTTCGTATCGAGAATGATGAACTTTGGCATTTAGCATGTCTGCTACTGGTGGCGGTGGCGTAGTGGTATTGTCACTGGACTAGTAACCCAGAGATCCAGATCTGGGGACCCGGGTTCAAATCTCACCATGACAGATGGTGACATTTGAATTCAATACAAAATCTGGAAGTCTAATAAGACCATAAGACATAGGAGTGGAAGTAAGGCCATTCGGCCCATCGAGTCCACTCCACCATTCAATCATGGCTGATTTCAACTCCTTTTACCCGCTCTCTCTCCATAGCCCTTAATTCCTCGAGAAATCAAGAATTTATCAACTTCTGTCTTAAAGACACTCAACGTCCCGGCCTCCACCGCCCTCTGTGGCAATGAATTCCACAGACCCACCACTCTCTGGCTGAAGAAATTTCTCCTCATCTCTGTTCTAAAGTGACTCCCTTTTATTCTAAGGCTGTGCCCCTGGGTCCTAGTCTCCCCTGTTAACGGAAACAACTTCCCTACATCCACCCTATCTAAGCCATTCATTATCTTGTAAGTTTCTATTAGATCTCCCCCTCAACCTCCTAAACTCCAATGAATATAATCCCAGGATCCTCAGACGTTCATCGTATGTTAGGCCTACCATTCCTGGGATCATCCGTGTGAATCTCCGCTGGACCCGCACCAGTGACTAATAGTGACTATGAAACCATAAAAATCCAACTGGTTCACTAATGTCCTTCAGGAAAGGAAATCTGCCATCCTTGCCTGGTCTAGCCTACATGTGACTCCAGAGCAATGTAGTTGACTCTTAAATGCCCCCTGAAATGGAAGGTAATTCGAGGTGGGCAATAAATGCTGGCCCAGTCAATGATGCCCACATTTGAATTTTTAAAAACCTGTTCAACTGCTTTCATAGGGTAGTGTAGTCTGAGCAGCGTTATGTCCAAGTGCACAGGGTCAATACAGACTGACTGTACCATCTTTTTCACTGCGGCCACAATGGCAGAAGCCCATTCCATGGCCTCGTCTATAAGCGTTATGACACCCAGTGTCGTCATCCAATGCAGCTCATTAACAACTTTCTGCTTCATGGCTACTGGTCCTCTTCTCGGAGCACAGTCTAATGGTGGTAATGAAGCCTCTAGCCTCATATGGTATAAAAATGGTAGCTTTATCAATGACATCATAGTTGAAGAGGTATTTATACCCTGCCATCTCTGGGGTTTGGAATTGTAAAGCATGCACTCCTGGGACAAGTTGAATGAGCCCCAATGCAATGTTGTCCCGAAGCCCTAGTAGAGGCTTTACATTCCGGCCTTCTGTGTGGAACTTGAAAGTATTCTGTGTGTAGTGGAGGGTTTCTACACCTTCGATGTGGATTGTCTGTCTGCCATAAGCTACGAGATGCTTCTGGGTGCTAGGAACTGGTACTGCATACAGCCTACTTTCCGTAACCTTTGGCTGGATAGTATATTATCCTTCGTTCAAATGTAAATCTTGACTTAAGTCCGCCGCTACTATTAATTATGTTGAGAGTCGTGAAGATCTCATGCTTTTCTGAGTGTTGCGGTGTTGTTGCTGGAGGCTCTGTTGCTTCAATGCTTTGGTTGAACTCCAATTCATTCACCTTACTGGCGCTCCTACTACTGGAGCATCGACCAGCCAGCTGTCATGCTGCTCCTGACAGAGCAGGGCTGCCATGGTTTGGATCTGCAGCACTTAGCAAAGTGGTCCCATTTCTTACCTCTGTTGCATCTTTTACCATGTGCAAAACAGGCTATTGTGGTCAGTTGGTGCTGGCCGCTGCAGTTGGAGCAGGGCACTCCCAGTACTGCAAATACCTTGATTTCCCACCTAAAATCTCTGCTTCATTTCTCTGATTGTTCATTCGACATACAGATATTGATGGCTGCTTGCAATGTTAAATCTTTTCCTCTCAGGACGGAATCGCTATATATTCCATAAACCACTCAATCCCTGAATCGGTCTTCAGTGAGAGTTCAAAGCACACATTTCTTTACCAATATCTTTAGGCTGGCCGTGTAAGATTCTATTAACTTATCTGCTCTTTGGTTCACTCAATTGAACGTATGTCTATCAAGGATTGTGCTTTTTGCCAGGAGAAAAATGCTCTCAAACTTTTTCAAGATTCTCTCATGGGATCCTTTATCCTTCTCTGTCTGAAAAACAAACAACTCTAATTTTTTAACGGCCTTGGGGCCTGCAAGGTTAAATATGGTATAAGCCATACGACTTGTCAGAGAATGCAGCACTGCAGTAAATACGCCACTCCTTCTGGAACCTCTCGCAACTATCCATAATATTTTCATCAAAGATGAGTGGGTCAATAGGATGAAGTCCTTGTGCCATTCTGCCAACTTCTCCATAGCATGAAATTCTGGAATG
This sequence comes from Scyliorhinus torazame, assembly GCF_047496885.1. NCBI lineage: Eukaryota > Metazoa > Chordata > Chondrichthyes > Carcharhiniformes > Scyliorhinidae > Scyliorhinus > Scyliorhinus torazame. The sequence goes on along the minus strand of NC_092725.1, from coordinate 92,598,665 downwards.
GCACTAAATGTTTCTTTAGTAATAACGTTCTCTGTCAGATGGTGCTCCACCTTCTTTCTATCTGCTTGCTAGGTTCAGTGATGATCATCCCGGTCTTTGTCTTTGGTTGCTGCTGGGTCAGCTGCTTTCTCAATTCCTGTATATATATCCCTCTAACATCCCCAGATTCAGCAGCAGATTGTTTGCTGTTGCAGAATTTTGACCAGTATTAATTGCCACAAAGCCAAGCAGGCTGCTGAGACTTGGTTCTCGCAGCACGAGGACATCTAGATGTCGTTTGCTGGGGACTTGCTTGAGGACAGGGCTATCCTCTCAGTTGCAGTAATTGGTTCCATTTTATTCAGATAAGCTTCAAACCAGTTAGCATTCCTCTGATCACTGTTCCCATACACAGTAAGTGCAGAGTTATAGATGGTGCTGTGCAAATGATTCCACTTTTACACTGTACTCTGGATTTTCACTTTGTTGTCTGAAAAAGCCTGATCAAGGATGTTAGGGAACTTCTGAGTCCTTACTGTGACAGTAGTACAGCAAGTACGACTTTTCTTTTTACTGTGGTATAGTTTTCTCGGCTGAAGTCTGACTTTGTTACACACTAAGAAGTGGACAGTATCACAGTCATATCACAGTGTGATAACTATGACTGATGAGGACATTGTTGAGGTTTGTACATCTGGTGACGATGAGATCTAGCTGGTGCCTGGGTCGTGATCTTGGATGTCTCCAGGACATCTTGTGACACAATTTAGTTTAACAATAGCTGTTCATCACAGAATCCATGAAAACAGCATTGCTGCAGCAAGCTTTATCCAAATTTAACCAAATCCCTGGTGCCCTTGCACATTCTTTTTCCACATTGGCCGAGCTGTGAAGTCAGTACCCATCCTTGCATCAATGTTTCCTAAAAGATAAAGTCCCTCGGTGCTGGGAATTCTGCTGATGGAGAGTAAAGTGCTTCACAGAATTGATTCTGGGCATCTGGGTTGGGCATGAATGTCAGGGCGAAGATGCTCATGAGGCTAACTGGGCCCACACTTATTGACAAATAAAGAATAATAAGAAGCCGCTCTGAACTTTCTGTGTGAGGATCAGTCACCACAGGTAGAATTTTCTTTTACTGCAAAATTCACTCCATGCTCACATGTTGCCTCTTGAGTTTCATTTTAAGGGATCACTTTGAACGAGGCCTAGTTTCTTACGGTGCAGCAATATCCACGTTGAGCCTTGTAAGTTCTTTACTGATCACGGCTGTCTTGTGTGAGTCATCAACCTGCAGAAGGTCATCAGTATGGCCAGGACCCAGGGTTCTTACATTGCAGCTTATGATGTGAAAGACTGGTGTCCTCTTTGTTGGATTTGTATTGCCTGTGCAAGACACCTGTTTAGAGATGACTCTCTAAGTTCCATTGAAGCAAGAGGGTCACTGCAGGACAGCACCTATCTAAATGGGGGTGGTCCAGATTGAGGTGCAAAGTAGCTATTCAAGGGGAAATAATGATCTCTCCCACTATCAGTTGTAACCCCTGACATTCATGATCTACACTAATTGAGCGAGGGCTTGTGACCGGTAACCGTTTCTCCTCGTGTTGTGTCAACTTAAACCACAAAGCTGGAGTGTCCCCCCAAAGTACATGCCAGTATGGAGACCCTGAGTTGCCCAAACATCAGGACCCCTTCTTGGTATTGCTAGTATTGTCCAAGGGAAAAGATGGAACCAGCACGGTTTGGTACCAGCTCAGCTGCAGGAGTTGCTAGAAAACTGCCTGATAATTGGCAGATTACCACCTATAGGTTCCACTCTGGATTTTTCTGTCAGGATTTTTTCCTTTGACCTTTTTCTCTCCTAGGACACCCAGAAGAATTTGGGGTTATTTTCCCATAGCTGGGGGTCTGATTCATGGGCATCAGGGTGTAACCACACACCAGTGGGCCTGTATGCCATATGCCTGAGTACCAAGCCTCCTCCGAGTCTCCTGTAATTTAGTCTTGTTCTGTGAGGCACTCCATTCATGTATCTCACCAGAGGGAGGCACTACATAGGGTTTGCTGATGAATAAAATGCATAGTAATCACCTGGACATACACAAAGATTTGATAGCGTAGATAGTGAAACTACTGCCTCCGGTACAAAAATCAAGAACAAGGGAATTTAATGACCAAGTTGAGACAAACCACTTTTGTAGCAAAAGAAGGAAGAACTTTTTCACTCCAAAGGTAATATTCATTTGTTATAAACTATTTTTGGAAGTGTAGTCATGTGTATTGTTGGTAATGTCGCAGTCAATTTCCACACAGTAAGATCTCACAAATGGCGAGTGATAATGACCAGATAATCTGTTTCTAATGAAGTTGGTTGAGGAATAAATATTGGCTACAACACCAGGTGGAACTTGCATGCTCTTCTCTGAAATAGTGATGTGGGAGTTCATAGGTCTAGCCGTGAGATGGGTTTAACACCTACATCCAAAAAGTGGCACCTTCAACAGTGCAGCACTCCCTCAGTACTGCATAGGGTGTATCAGCCCGGAATTTGTGCTCAAGTCTTTTGAGTGGGACTTGAACCCACAACCTTCTGTCTCAGTTGAAAGTGGTGCCAACTGAGCTACGGCTGACACCTAAGCAAAGAGCGATTCAGGTCTTTCAGTTCCTCACCCACTAATGGCAAATGTATAGTTTATTTGGCACAACATTTGAAAAGCTTTACAGACAGGGATAGGAAACAACAAAGAATTAGGCGCACCTTTTATGTTGCACAGATGTTTATGAATTTTTCTTTACTTTGAAAAAGGATCTTTTTGTCAAAGCAAAACAGAAAACAAAATGCATCAATTAATGCCACCACATTGTCCAAAATTGCCTCTATAGAATTTCCTGAAATTAATTCCTTGTATCAGCTTTCGTGTCATTAGAATGCCTACAATGTTGTCCCTTTGTTAATGTCATACATTGACTGAGATAAGCTTTATATAGTGATGGTATGAAATCTGCTAATTGTAGGTTTTACATTTTCAAACATACCTTTACAGGAGGTTGACTTTATATAGCATGTTTGGTACAGCACACTTAAGTATCTGTCCTCTCAATTCCAATATTTGCAATTGCACCCTTCAAAGCCTTTAAAAAAAAATATATATGCACCACACTTTAATGGGAATGATTTGCTCTGATTCAGTGACACAGTGTCAGGAAACCCTGTTACATCCTGGAGTCCAGCGCGCCTCAAGTTCAAATCATGCATCACAGTGGATATCCATTCTGTACAGCTCCTCTGAAAAAGTAGCTTGATGAAAATATTATAGTCTTTTTGGAAATATTTTGGGGTTGTCTGATTAAAATCCAGAATAGGGCTTTTGTTACCTCTAGACTGGAATATTCCAATGTTTTCCTGGCTGACCTGCCATCTACCACCTTTTATAAACTTGAGCTCCTCTGATTCTCTACTGCCTGTATCTGCAACCTTATCCCATTCACCCATCACTCCCGTCCTCACTGGCTTCCGGTTAAACAACAGCTTGATTTTAAAATTCTCATCATTGTGTTCAAACCTCTCCATGGCCGAGCCCTTTCTGATCTCTGTAACCTCCTCCAGCCCCACAAACCTCCGAGGCCTCTACACTCCTCCAATTCTTGTAGATGTCTAAATGTCATCCCTCCATCCTTGGCATTCAGCTGCCTAAACTCTATGCTGTGGAATTCCCTCCCTACTTTCTATCTCTCTCTCCTCCTTTAAGGCCCTAATTTTTGGCCAAACCTTTAAGTCTCCCCAGCTTACAACTTCTCTTCTTGACTTGGTGTCTATTTTGGATAATTGAAGGACATCTGCAATGCTTTTCTGTGTCATATAAATATAAGCTGTTGTCACTGCTGTTATCAGGAAATTCTTCACACACAGAGTGAACCAACTCCAGGTAGATTAACAGAGCTGAAAGTCCTGCAATTCTTTAAAGCAGAGAAGATAATGTAGTGACTTAATCAACATGTTCAAAATGATTGAGTAAATAAGCAGAAACTGTTTCCACAGACAGGAGGGTCAGTAACCAGAGGACACAGGTTTAAGATAATTGGCAAAGAAAAACGAGAGGGCGATGAGGAGATTAGATGGGCTGAATGAGCTTCCTTATATGCACTTATCTTGGGATTTTCTGCGTCTCTGGAAGTGGTATTTCACAATTCCAGGCCTTTGTGCCAACACTAGTAGGTGCCAGACTGCTATGTAAACTGGAATATGGTTATATTTACAAGACGGCAAAGGGTTAGCCCTCACACGACAAAGATTCTCAGTTTAATCTATTATTTTATTGAGTTGTTTGCCCATGTGTGTGTTTGTGTGCAAGCAGGTGGACCCCCGGCCCTGTCCACCTCCCTTCTAGTATCAGTCACGGTTTTGCGGGTAGCACTTTGGTTTGTGTTTCAGAAGACCACGGACCCACTCCAAAGACTCGAACACTTTATCCAGGTTGTCACCCCCAGAGCAGTACTGGGGATTTGCTGCACGGTCATATTGGATTAGATGTCAAACGTAAAAGATCCTTTGATACTATTTTGAAGATGAGCAAAGGAGTTCTCCCTGGTGTCTTGGCCCATATTTATCCCTTCACCAGCATTGCTAAAGTAGGTGATCTAGCTATTAACATTGTTCTGTTTTTTGGGGATCTTGCTGTGTGCAAATTTGGCTGACGCCTTTCCCATATTAAAACAGTAATTATACTTCAAAAAGTACTTCCCTGGCTCGATAGATGCTGTATAAATACATGTCTGCCCTTTCTCCTGCCACCTTTGCATTAACTGGCTGCGCCCATTCTCATTGCATGCTACAATGCCAAGGCTATGACATGTGGAATGACTGGACCCTGGTTCAGTGAGTGCCTTACTATGTTGTTTTTATGGGCACAGTTCCAGCTGTGTGTAGCTTACAGCTGGAAACAGCACTCTGCTTTCCTTTCTTAAACTTTCAAAAGGTGGAAAAAAGAAAACGCTGACAAGTTTTAACATCAGATGTGGTTTTATCTGTGGTCACTCTCAGCATGAATGGGTGCAGACTAGCAGATTAAAACTGATAAGGGAAACTAAACAAATTACATGCTATTATTCTTCAATATTACTATGATTATCGGGCACAATGAACGAATAACATGGAGCATTGTGAAAGGTGACTCTCTGGTTCACTTAATGTAATGAGCTCTTTTACAGAATTGCACAGTAAACAACAGCTGCCTTTATTAATCACTGATCAATGTCTTGCTGTTTGTTTGCTTTTATAATTGTAATTCAATGCCACTTTTAATCATCTATCTGCAATAGGCTCTGATAATCCAGTCAATACTCTGAAGCAGAGGCTTAGATTCCTGGTATGCTATTTCAGCTGAAAAGGTTTCTATTTTCACTTTGATCAATCCTGTTTCAAACAGTAATCATTTTCTTCCTTCAAATGTTTACTACCAAATGTAATATTTGTAGGATTGTAACTTTAGTAAAGGGCAGTGAGATGCAAATGTGTAGATGCGACTATTCCTCAGCTTTGCGCAGGTATCGGAGGAGCTGGATTTAAAGATTGGCAAAAGGTGAATAGAGGGAGGAGAGGGGGGAGAGGAGGGAAGGATGAAGGGCGAGGGGAAGAAGAGAAGGGGAGAGGAAAGAGGGACAGGTTGGGAAAAGAGGAGAGGCGAAGAGGGGAGGGGGGGAGGAGAAAGGGAGTGGAGAGAGGAAGAGAGAGAAGAAAGTAAAGAAAAGTAGAGAGAGAAGAGGGTGAAAGAGATATAAAATGGAGAAGGAGAGAGAGGGGAAGGGGAAGAGGGAAAGGGGAAGAGAGGAAAATGGAGACAAGAGAGGGAGAGATGGGAAGGACTGGTGAGAGGAGGGGCCAGAAAGAAAGTAGACACTTTGCCTTTCTATAATTTGTGTTTCTTGAAATGGTCAGTTACAAGGAAACAGCTGAGTACAGGTTGCTTCAGTCCATCTAATAAAGCTTACATCATATTCAATGCAATTCAAGATGAATGTTTTGAACATAATAAATGGTTCTGAAAAGCATCATTATATTTCAAAGTCACCACTAACTTTACAGATCATTTCAGACCCAGAAACCTTCAAATTGACATTATAATTCACAGCTCCTTCTTCGTAAAAAACTTAAAGGTGAGTGATTTGACTATCCTGCTGACCCGCCTTTTTTTCTGGATGGCCTGCACAGAATATAATGAGGTACTGTGGAGCACAGCATCAGGGAGAGAGGAGATGTTTTGGTTCTTACAGGCTCCCCACATCACAGACTCACTGCCCTCAGCCTGATCTCTCTCACAAGACACAAAAGTGGAAGCCATGAAGGAAGGGAAAGTTGCATCTTCTGGCTGGTTGATGCTTCCTCATGGCCAATGTAGATGCATGGTTGCCAAGGTATCTGTGGAACCACAGAGGATTCAAGTGTTAGAGGCTGAAAAATAAATTTAGAAGAACAGGAAGAGGTCATTAAGCCTCTTAAACCTGTTCTACCTGTTATGGGCCAGGGTTTAGAGAACCCCAAAGTGTATCATGGAGTTCACCTGACCCACAATTTTTCATAGATTGTGGTATGGGGAGCACACGGCCCACTCTACAGGTGTGGTACAGCAGAAAAGGACAAGTATTTCTTTAAAACAAAACAATGTTTATTCTATGAACGCAAGTTAATCTTTTTAAAACAAACAGTGAACATCTAAACAACCATTAATTCAAATACAACCCCAAAGACTACAACACTAAATAACCCTGTAAGCTGTACTTTTAACATCCAAAAGACTTAACAAACCTTCAAACAGGAGCACATTAGGTTTACATTCAATACTGAGAACTTTTACAATTCTGGGTTCACCAAATGATCCATAAATAGTCTTTGGATGGCAGAGATCAACCGTATATCTCTTTGTTTAAACTTCAGATGCAGCTCACCGAAAAACACAGACACACCCAAGCTTTTCTCAAACTGAAACTAAAAGGCAGAAGTAGAGCTCAGCTCCACCCACACTCTGACACCACTCCAGTAACACGAGCAGCTCCATTTCTTAAAGGTACATTTCTTAAACGCCTATTTCTTAAAGGTACTCTCACATAACACCTCCGCCCCCCCAAAAAATAAACCATCAACTTCAAGATGGTTTCGTTTTTCACCTTTGCACTATCCTTTAAGAAATGCACACAGTAAATATACTTGTTAGTTTCAAAAAACAACACATGCAAACAGGTGGAATAATATAGTCCATTTTTTCCGTTCTTCTTCCTCCAACTGAAATCTTTCTGTTCATCACATTCGTGACAAAGCATTGGCTATCACGTTTTCCGTCCTGCCACAAGTACTATTTTTAAAGGAAATGGCTGTAACAATAAACTCCAGCGAAACAGCCTTGCATTGTTATTCCAGAATCGCTCCAAAAACGTCAATGGATTATGATCAATATATATAACGGTGTCAGACGGATTGCTGGTCACATAAATATGAAAATGTTGCAAAGCCAGCACCAAACCCAAAGTCTCCTTCTCAATCGTCGAATACTTTTTCTGGTGACAATTCAATTTCTTTATAAAATAACCAATAGGCCGCTCTAGCCCTTCGTCGTCGTCCTGTAGAAGCACTGCACCTACGCCCACGCCACTTTGAATGGTTTGGTATAATTTGGGATGGTTAACACAGGAGCAATGGTTAACACAGTCTTCAGGCTGTCAAATGCCTGTTGATACTCCGCTGTCCACTGGAATCTGTTACGCTTCTTGAGCACATCCGTCAGTTTGGTACAAATTTCCTGTAAAATCCACTCATGCCAAGAAATCGAATTATTTCCCGTCGTGTCGAGGGGATCGGAAACTCCCCAATAACTTTAGTTTTCACATCCCGTGGACCTGACGGATTGTATGGCCAAGGAAAGTGACTTGGGCTTTTGCAAATTCACTTTTGGCTAGGTTTATCACCAAAGCCGCCTCCTGAAGTCGATCGAATAACTCCATCAGATGTTTTAAATGTTCTTTCCATGTCTGGCTGAAAATTACCAGATCGTCGATGTATACCGCACAATTGGGTAATCCTGAAACAACTGTGTTAGTTAACCGTTGAAATGTGGCTGGGGTGTTTTTCATGCTAAATGGCATAACTTTGAATTGGTATTTACCTTCTGGAGCCGCAAAAGCTGAAATCTCCTTCGGGTAATGGTACCTGCCAGTAACCTTTAAGTAAATCCAGTTTCAAAATAAAAACTGATTGTCCCACTTTCTCAATGCAATCCTCCAGACGTGGGATAGGATAAGAGTCCGTTCTTGTAACTGCATGAACCTTTCTATAGTCCACACACAACTGTTGTGTACCATCTGGTTTAGGTGCCATCACTATGGGTGAACTCTCAATCTCTTTGTTAACCTGTGCCAATTTTAAAGGGTTAAGTCTGTATGGATGTTGTTTGATTGGAACAGCATTTCCCACATCTACATCATGTATAGCCATTTTAGTACTTCCCAATTTACTTCTACAAACTTGTCCATGTGATATCAATAACTCTTTCAGGTCAGTTCGTTTTTCCTCTGGAAGGTAACTCAACAATTTATCCCAATTTTTAAGACATCCTCATTTTCCAATTTAATTCGAGGTATGTCAAATTCACAGTCATCTGGATTTGGTTCTTCACTTTGAGTTAGAATCATTAAAACCTCCTCCCTTTTCTCTCCTTCCCTTTCAAAGTATCTTTGAAGCGTATTCACATGACACACTCGGTGATTGTTCCTTCTATCTCATGTTTTTACCACATAATTCACCTCACTTAATTTGCTTTCAATCTGATAAGGTCCACAAAACCTAGCCTTTAAAGGCTCACCTACCACTGGTAACAACACTAAAACTTTATCCCACTGGCAAAACTATGAACTTTGGATTTCTTGTCCTGTTTCATCATATTTCGCGACCTGTTTCATCATATTTTGTGCAACTTTCAAATGTTGTCTCGCCAATTCACCTGCTCTATTTAATCGTTCCCTAAAATTTGACACGTAATCCAATAATGTAATTTCCGATTTCTCACTCACCAATTTTTCCTGAATCAATTTAAGTGGTCCTCTTACCTCATGACCAAAGACTAGTTCAAAAGGACTAAATTTGGTTGACTCATTTGGTGCATCCCTAATTGCAAACAGTACGACTGGAATACCTTTATCCCAATCCTCTGGATAATCTTGACAATAAGCCCTCAACATTGTCTTTAATGTCTGATGCCACCTTTCTAACGCTCCCTGCGATTCTGGATGGTGCACAGTTGATTTAAATTGTTTTATTCCTAAGCTACCCATAACTTCTTTGAATAACTTTGAGGTAAAATTTGATCCTTGATCCGATTGTATTTCTGTGGGTAGTCCATATCTAGTAAAGAATTTAAGTAACTCCTTCACAATCTTTTTAGCTGTAATATTATGTACTGGAATGGCCTCTGGAAACCTAGTAGACACATCCATTATAGTCAAAAGATATTGATTCCCACTTTTTGTTTCAGGAAGCGGTCCTACACAATCAATTAGGACCCTTGTAAAAGGTTCCTCAAATGCTGGAATGGGTATTAAGGGCACTGGTTTTATCACTGCTTGAGGTTTCCCTATCACTTGACATGTATGACATGATTGACAAAATGTAACTACATCTTTATGTAGTCCAGGCCAATAAAAATGTTTCTGGATTTTAGCTTGGGTTTTCCTTATCCCCAAATGACCTCCCACTGGTACCTCATGTGCAACGCGCAACATCTCCTTTCGATACACTACCGGCAATACCACTTGATGAACTCCTGCCCACTTTTCATCCGCCTGCAAATGTACAGATCTCCATTTTCTCATCAAGACATCACTTTTACGGTAATAACACTCTAGTATACATTCAGATTCCTCTTCCGTATATGCTTTCTGATACATCCGTTTTATTTCTACATCTTTTTGTTGTAATTCCGCCAATTTTCCTGAACTCAAAATATCCGCCTCATCCTCCACCCGTTCTTGTTCTTTTTCAACCAACTGATCAAAAATCATTTCTGATAATTGCACTTCAACTTCATCTTCACTCTTTGATTTCTCCTCTTGTCTTAACCTGTGACTTTGCGACCTTGTTATTACACAATCTGGAAAAATCCCAGGATATTTGTTCTTCAACACTTCAGTTGTCTGATTTTCCACTGGCTTATCAACCACAGTAGGCGTCACTCCCACTTGCAATCCAGCTATATCATTACCCAAGATAAACTGTATTCCTGGACAAGATAGTTTCTCTATTACTCCTACTACCACTTCACCACTCTTCACTGGACTTTCCAACCTTACCTTATATAATGGAACACTACTCCTCTCACCCTGAATTCCACATATTACCACCTTTTCTGGCAACATTCTTACCAAACTACATAACTCCTCATCTCTTACCATTAAAGATTGACTAGCTCCCATATTTCTTCAAATTGTGACTTCTTTTCCTGATCCTCCTGATACACATGAGTGAACTTTACCCACACAAGTAAATTCTTTAAAGAGATCTGGCACCTTTTTATCAATCACCTCTTGATCAGGCTGTACAATCTTTTGCACCTCCTTCACTTCACTTGTGCTTTCCTTTACCACTTTAACAAACCCCACTGTCTTATCCTGTTTTACCACATCAGCCTTCCCAGTGCTTTTCTTAAACTACCAACACTGCGACTTTACATGGCCTAGTTTATTACAGTGAAAACGTTTGAAACTTTTCATGTCTCTTCCACCCTCCTGGATATCTTTTTAAATCTGAGGTACACGCTTCTTATTATCTCCCATCAGATCACCTTTATCTTTCCCACGAGTATTTCTCATGTCCCCAGTTTCTATCCCTTACAGGCTGAAACTGATGTCGGAGACCAAGCTTTGATTTATGAACTAATTCATAATCATCTGCCATTTCTGCTGCTAATCCCGCAGTTTTAACTCTCTGCTCTTCCACATGAGTTCTCACTACATCAGGAATTGAATTTTTTAAACTCCTCCAGAAGTATAATTTCTCTGAGAGCTTCATACGTTTGGTCTATTTTCAAAGCCCTTATCCACCTATCAAAATTACTTTGTTTGAGCCTTTCAAACTCCATGTATGTTTGACCAAATTCTTTCCTTAAATTTCTAAACCTTTGTCTGTAGGCTTCAGGCACCAGTTCATATGCACCTAAGATGGATTTTTTCACCTCCTCATACGTCTCAGATACCTCCTCCGGTAATGATGCAAACACTTCACTAGCCTTACCTACCAGCTTTGTTTGGATCAGTAATACCCACATGTCCTGTGGCCATTTCATTTGTTTAGATACCTTATCAAATGAAATGAAAAAGGCTTCTACCACCTTCTCGTCAAACCTTGGCAATGTTTGGACATATTTAAATAGATCCCCACCACACCTTTGACTATGACGCTCTTTCTCACTCTCCTCATCTCTATCATCCAACTGTACATTTCTCTTTACGTCTGCCAATTTTAACTGACTGTTATGTTTCATAGCCATTTTCTGAAGTTCAAACTCTCTCTCTTTTTCCTTTTCCTCTCTATCTCATTCTTTTTGTTCTGCTAGGGCTACTCTTTCTTTGTTTCTTGCTTCTCTCTCCTTTTCTTTTTCCCTGATCTGTATCTCCCTTTCTCTTTCTATTTCTCTCATTGCATATTCAAGCTGCTTTAATTCTTTTTCATGTTCAAGTTGCTTAATCTGCAACTGCATCTTTGCCATTTTTAATGAGTCAGACTGTATCTAAGGCAACTTTAAATGCTTAGCCACCACGGTAAGAACCTCACCTTTTCGCATTTTGCCAGGTAATGTTAACCGCAATGTTTTTGCCAAATCTAAAAGTCTGTTTTTAGTCTCTGTCCGTAAGGTACTGCATGTGACCGTCTCCACCCCCAAAAACCTCTGAGCCTCTGAAAGAGCCATTGTCCACAACACACTCCCCACTTAAACTAAAAGACACCTGAAAAGCAACCACAATATGCTCACCCCTCACTGTCTTTAAGTTAAGCCAATCCAATAGATAGACTTTTATCCCCCTCGAGCCCCCAATTGTTATGGGTCAGGGTTTAGAGACCCCAAAGTGTATCATGGAGTTCAGCTGACCCACAACGTTTAATAGATTGTGGTATGGGGAGCCCACAGCCCACTCTACAGGTGTGGTACAGCAGAAAATGGACAAGTATTTCTTTACAACAAAACAATGTTTATTCTATGAACCCAAGTTAACCTTTTTAAAACAAACAGTGAACATCTAAACAATCATTAATTTAAATACAACCCCAAAGACTACAACACCTGTAAGCTGTCCTTTTAACATCCAAAAGACTTAACAAACCTTCAAACAGGAGCACATTAGGTTTACATTCAATACTGAGAGCGTTTGCAATTCTGGGTTCACCAAATGATCCATAGATAGTCTTTGGATGGCAGAGATTAACCACACATCATGTTTAAACTTCAGATGCAGCTCACCGAAAACCACAGACACACCCAATCTTTTCTCAAACTGAAACTAAAAAGCAGAAGTAGAGCTCAGCTCCACCCACACTCTGACATCACTCCAGTAACATGAGCAGCTACATTTCTTAAAGGTACATTTCTTAAACGCCCATTTCTTAAAGGTACTCTCACATGACATACCCTTCAATTAGATAATTTCTGATCTGTATCTCTGCTCCATCTTTTGATGTCCTTCACAAAGATCTATCTCAGCCTTGACAGCTCCATTTGACCCCAGGTCAACAGTATTTTAGGGAAAATTCCAAATATTGACCACCCTCAGTGTGAAAAAGTCACTTAAAAGTAAAAATTTAAATCTGCAATGTGTGGTCTGAAAGGATGGTGGAAACAAATTCAATAATACCGAACAGGAGGGAATTAGAAGGGGAGAAAAACTACAAGGATCAAAGGGAAAGAGCAGGGAAGTGAAACAATAGAATAGCTCTTTGAAAGTGCCAGCACAGGCCCGATGGACCAAGTGGTCTCCCTGTGCTGTAAGGTTGTATGAAATGCCCTCACCAAAATGAAAAATAATAATAGATGATAACATTTCTTAGCTGCCAATTATTGCATCATTGGTTCATTAATTGCCCAACGCAATCAACTCCAATTATTCCAAATTGGCCAATGACCTTGGCTCCTGTTCTTTAATTTCAACAGCCAAATACTCTTGGGCAGATTATTAACCCTGGGGCCTATCAAATCCCATTTGCACAACAAAATATTATTTATCATTCCAGTATTAGATAAATAATTGTTTCTGATATCTGCAAACACACTAATAGTTTACAGAGCAAAGAAACCATGTCGTAAAGTAACTCAACTCACTCAATGGCCTTGCTATGTTTCTAACCACATGTTATCAAAGAAGGCAAACAGATATGGTTGAAGTGTATGATAAGATTTAACATAGAAGGGACAACATGGGGTCTTCAAAAGTAATCCACATAATCCTAACTGATTAAATATTGAAATGTTTAACGAAGCATGCTTAATTTTGCTCCTAAGCGATGCATCCCACCTGATTTTTCATTTCATTCTGTGCCTTTGGAATGCTTTACTCCAGTGAGAGGTAACTCTGCCTTGATATATTTGATCATTTCAAAATTACTTCGAGTTTGGACAAATTCGTGTCAATAATCCCGTTGCTAGCAACCTTGACTCAGTCAGAAAGTTGTGTGTTTAAGCACCACTCCAGAAACTTGGGCTGTATTTTATGTGCCCCTGCCAGGCGTGTTTTCGGCAGGGTGCATGTAAAATAGGGCAGGTGACCAATCAATTCAGCAATCACAGATAGGTACTAGTAAAATTGTAACACCCAATGTTGGCATCCAGAAAAAAATATTATCCAATATTTATGCAGCATGGATCGCCAATATTAAGAGCCACAATTATACAATGCACTGTTAGTTTCTGTGTATCCTATAGGTGATCCCACCGCCACGATTAAACCAGAAAGTACAAATTTTACTTGATCTGCGTCGTGCAATATCGTTAATTTTACAGGAAAATATCCCGCTAGTTATTTATATAGTCTTTATTGTCACAAGTAGGCTTACATTAACACTGCAATGAAGTTACTGTGAAAAGCCCCTAGTCACCATATAACACTGATTTCAGTGACTTCCTCAGCTTTTATTTTAAAAAATATATATATATTTATTAAAGTTTTTAAACACAATTTTTCTCCCTTACAAACAATAACCCCCCCCCCCCGTAACAAAAAAAACGAGAAATCACGCAGAGCAAGATATATACATGGCAAAATGATATATTTACACAGCTTTGTACACTGGCCCTCACCCGTACGTGCCAGTTTCCCCAACCCTTCATGTTATCTCTTGCTCATCCACCCTCCCAGGCAGTCCCCCCCGAGGGCAATAATACCTAAAATGCACCGGTATCACAAGACCGAGAAAGAATCCTGCACTGGGCAATGCAAACAAAGAACTGTAACTGGGAAGGTTACCAGATCAGGATCTACCAGGACATTGGTGCTGACCTGGCCAAGCGCTGGGCAGAAAACAACAGGGCGAAAACTGCCCTTTCCAAGAGCGGTGCAGAATTTGGGATGCTGCACCCAGCCAAACTCTGGGTCACATTCCAAGGCAGCACTTCTTCACGGCCCCTATGGACGTGGATACGTTTGTCCTGGAGAACGGGCTGGAGAAACAGCATCAGGGACAGCGGTGAAAAGACCATCTGAAGAGGCGTTATTTATTTATTTACTAAATGTAACCAGCCCAATGAACACTTTGCGCGGGACTGCACTACCTTGTTCTGGGGATGAGAGGTGACATAGAGGAAAGAAAGAACGAGCGCAGCAGAGCGCTGAAAAAGGTGAGGAGAATGGCAGGTAGGGAGCACGGAGAATAGGCAATTGGAGGACACATAACCAACCCTGTGATGGGGGCCACCACACTAGCGGGGAAGCTAGCACCGTGAAACGTGAAGGAAAAAGAGGCCCCGCAAGGGAGAGAGCACATGACAAAAGGGAGGGTGGGCATCAGAAACAGGGGACAATTAGGGGAAGAAACAGAGGGAAGGAAAAGGGGAGGGGGGGACAGTTCCAGGGAGGAGGAGGGTGGGGGGGTGGGGGTGGGGGGAGAAAATACCATAGAGGGAACAGAGAAACTGTGGTGAATGTATTGCTGTAACAATTCACCATGTACATATCTGTATTACGCTGCTGCCCATGTGGGCTCCACCTATGGACCATTGTAAGGTATTACCTATGATGTAGCATGTTGGGGCCTGTGTGGGCTCTGCCCCTGGCTCCGCCCCTGGCTCCTCCCCTTGAGGGGAGGTATAAGAGCAGTCGCCCTGTAGGCGGCTCCCACTAACAGATCAGTCACAGGCAGGCACTGTTCTAGTTGATTAAAGCCACAGTTTACTTCTACTCCTGGTTTCGTGTGAATTGATGGTCGCATCAATTTAATCAACTACAACGCCACTATGGAATCGGCCCTCAAACCTGACCGACTGGAACTCGATCCGCAGGCCGCCGCCGCTCGCCGCCTCCTCCTCGCCTTCTGTCACCGACGAACAGAAGTTGAGTCTCCTCCACGCACGGGTGAGCCATCGAATCTCTGTTCAACTCGAGGAAGTCTTCACTTATGCAGACGCCCTCGCGATGCCAGAGCGCCTCTATGTAAGGCCCGTGAACGAGGTATACGTGCGGCATCTCCTCACCACTCGCCGCCAGCGTCCGGAGAAGTGCTGGAAGAGTACCTACGCGACCTCACAGTCCTTGCACGAAGCTGCAATTAGCAGGCCATTACGGCCACTCAACATATGGACCTCGCCATCCGGGACACCTATGCTGCTGGAGTCAGGTCCAACTACGTGAGACAGCGCCTACTCGAAAAATGTGCCTAGACCTGGAAGAGACGGTAAAATTAGCCTCCTCTCTGGAAGTAGCGTTCCAAAGCCTTGACACATTCCCGTCTGATCACGCGACCCCCTCGTGGACCCCCGTCCAAAGAATACCCCAGGCCTGTGCAGCGCAGCTGCCCGCCCACCATGGGGGGCTACCCTGTTATTTCTGCGGCCAGCCTCAATAACCCCGGCAGCGCTGCCTGGCCCGGAACGCGAACTGCAGCGGGAGAAAAGGACATTTTGCTAAAGTTTGCCTGGCCAGGTCAAAAAACTCTAAATCGCAGGCCCGGCCCTCAGACTCACAGTCCCGCAGGTTCAGCAGTGTGGCAGCGTGTCTGCCGGCTCCGCGACATCAGCCTCGTGTTGTCCGTGGGGGCAGCCATCTTCCAGCCCACACAGCGCGTGCGACTGAGGGGGCCCGCCATCTTGGCCATCCTCGCCCATGCGGCCAGCCACGTGCGACTCATGGGGGCCGCCATCTTGGACGCCATCTTCCTCACCGCCCGACACGTGCGACCGACGGGGGCCGCCATCTTGGCCACCATCTGCAACGCCGACCGACACGTGCGACCGATGGGGGCCGCCATCTTGGGGCCACCACAGCACCTCCGACCACGCCGGCTACCCGCAACTCAGCGCGGTCACCCTTAACCAGTCGTGACCCAAACACCTCTGAAGCTCTATGGTGAAACGGACACGAAACGCCCTGCCTCTTCAACTCCGGGAGCACGGAGAGCTTCATTCATCCAGACATGGTAAGACGCTGCTTGCTCCCAATCTTTCCCGACGCATCAAACCATCTCCCTCGCCTCCGGGTCACAATACAGGGCGCCGAGTATGCCAACTTTAAACTATATGTACTCCCCGACCTCTGCGCTCCTCTCCTATTGCGACTGGATTTCCAATGTAATCTTAAGAGCCTAACACTGAAGTTCGGCAGGCCCCTACCCCCACTCACCGTATGTAGCCTCGCGACCCTAAAGGTCGACCCTCCCCCGCACTTCGCAAATCTCACCGCCGGCTGCAAACCAGTCGCCACCAGAAGTAGGGGGTACAGCATCCAGGATAGGACTTTTATCAGGTCCGAGGTCCAGCGACTCTTGCGGGAGGGAATCATCGAGGCCAGCAATAGCCCCTGGAGAGCCCAGGTGGTGGTCGTCAGGACCGGGGAAAACAACCGGATGGTTGTGGATTACAGCCAAACCATAAACCGGTACACGCACCTCGATGCGTCCCCCCTTCCCCAGATCACAGACATGATTAATCAGATCGCGCACTACCGGGTGTTCTCCACAGTGGATCTGAAGTCTGTGTACCACCAGCTCCCAATCCACCCGGGGGACCGCCACTACACGGTTTTTGAGGCAGACGGCCGCCTCTTCCACTTCCTCCGGGTCTCCTTTGGCATCACGAATGGGGTCTCGGTCTTCCAGAGAACGATGGACCGAATGGTGGACCAGTACGGGCTGCGGGCCACATTTCCGTACTTGGGCAACATCACCATCTGCGGCCATGATCAGCAGGACCACAATGCCAATCTCCAGAGATGTCTCCAAACCGTCCGAACCCTTAACCTCACCTACAACAAGGAGAAATGCGTTTTCCACACAACCAGACTAGCCATCCTCGGCTATGTCATGGAAAACGGGGTTCTAGGACCCGACTCCGACCGTATGCGGCCCCTCCTGCATCTCCCCCTTCCCCACTGCCCCAAGAACCTGAAAAGGTGCCTCGGGTTCTTTTCATATTGTGCCCAGTGGGTCCCCAACTTTGCGGACAAAGCCCGCCCACTAATCAAGGCCATCATCTTCCCACTGGCGGCTGAGGCCTGCCAGGCCTTCAGCTGCATCAAGGCGGATATCACCAAAGCCACGATGCGCGCGGTGGATGAGTCCGTCCCCTTCCAGGTGGAGAGCGACGCATCAGAGGTCGCCCTCGCCGCGACCCTCAATCAGGCAGGCAGGCCAATAGCCTTTTTTTCACGAACCGTGACCACCTCCGAAAGTCGACACTCCTCAGTCGAAAAGGAAGCCCAAGTCATCGTGGAAGCCGTGCAGCACTGGAGGCACTACCTCGCTGGTAGGAGGTTTACCCTCGTCACCGACCAACGATCGGTAGCCTTCATGTTCGATAATAGGCTGCGGGGCAAGATCAAGAACGATAAGATCTTGAGGTGGAGGATCGAACTCTCCACCTATAATTACGATATAGTATATCGTCCTGGGAAGCTCAACGAACCCCCAGATGCCCTGTCGCGCGGCACATGTGCCAGCGTGCAAGATGACCAACTACGGGCTATCCACGATGACCTCTGCCACCCGGGGGTCACCCGGCTTCTCCACTACATCAAGGCCCGCAACCTGCCCTACTCCACCGAGTGTAAGCTGCACTTCTATCGACCGGATAAGGCCCACCTGGTAAAGGCATCTCGGCCCTTTGAGCGCCTCAGTATCGATTTCAAAGGGCCCCTCCACTACAACAACCGCAACTCATATTTCCTCAAGATCATCAACGAGTTCTCCCGCTTCCCCTTTGCAATCCCTTGCCCCGACATGACCATGGCCACCGTCATTAAAGCCCTACATAGTGTTTTCACCTTGTTTGGTTTCCCCACGTACGTTCACAGTGACCGGGGCTCGTCGTTCATGAGCGGCGAATTGCGTCAGTACCTGCCCAGCAAGGGCATCGCCTCCAGCAGGACTACCAGTTATAACCCCAGGGGAAATGGGCAGGTGGAGAGGGAGAACGCGACGGTCTGGAAGGCCATCCTCCTGGCCCTACGGTCTAGAAATCTCCCAGTTCCCCACTGGCAGGAGGTCCTCCCCTGTATTAGGTCCCTACTTTGCACAGCCACAAACGAGACCCCTCATGACCGCCTATTTGTTTTCCCCAGGAAATCCACCTCAGGGGCCTCGCTTCTGTCCTCGCTGAAGACACCGGGGCTCCGCAAACGCACCAGGAGCCATATGTCTGACCCCCTGGTCGAGAGGGTCCGGTTCCTACACTCCAACCCCCAATACGCATACACTGAATACCCCAACGGCCGACAGGATACGGTCTCCCTCCGGGACCTGGCACCTGCAGGTTTCACTACCACCGCCACCCGATTTTTCCCCGCCCCTACATGGCACCTGCACCACCTCCCGCCCGCCATTCCCCCTTCACCGACCCACAGGAATGAAGCCCGAGAGGACACGCTCCCGGAGTCTGTGCCCACATTGGCAACTTCACTACTGATGGCAGCACGGCAGAGTTCGACGCCTGGGCCAGCTGCGATACCAGAGTTTCGGCGATCACAGCGCACAGTCCGTGCGCCGGACAGGCTGAACTTATGAACTCTTCACCCCCGCTGGACTTCATTTTTTTAACAAGGGGTGAATGTGGTAAATGTATTGCTGTAACAATTCACCATGTACATATCTATATTACGCTGTTGCCCATGTGGGCTCCGCCTATGGACCATTGTAAGGTATTACCTATGATGTAACATGTTGGGGCCTGTGTGGGCTCCGCCCCTGGCTCCTCCTCTTGAGAGGAGGTATAAGAGCAATCACCCTGTAGGCGGCTCCCATTAACAGATCAGTCGCAGGCAGGCACTATTCTAGTTGATTAAAGCCACAGTTTACTTCTACTCCTGGTTTCGTGTGAATTGATGGTCACATCAGAAACAATAGCAAGGGCATTAGGCTGTGTGCAACAGGCCATATGTGGCGATTTGGAACATAAAGACATCGCAAGCAACCACGTTGGATGGTCCCTGAACAAAGGGAAACCCCGAAGTGCAGGGGCTCACCCACATGGCGTACACACAGTTGGCGTCCATGTTGGGTGGCCCCTGGACAAAGGGAAAGCTCGTAGCACAGGGGCCCGACCTCATGGTGAGAACAGTGACCACGGCTATCCTGGACGGCCCCCTAAAAAAGGGAAATCCTGGAGTGCAGGGGGCGCATCCACCAGGTAAGTATGGCTGATCCCGCAGGAGATGGGGGGGACAAAAAAAAAATCAGAATAGTCACCTGGAACTTCAGGACACTCAACAGCCCAGTGAAAAGATCCAGAGTCTTCGCCCACCTGAAAAGCCTGAACGCCGACATAGTCTTCCTCCAAGAGACGCACCTGAGGGAGAAGGACCGACTGCGAGTAAGGAAGGGCTGAGTGAGACAAACCTATCATTCCTGCTACGGGACGACAGTCGGGGGGGTAGCCATACTGCTAAAATAGAGGACGATGTTTACTGCGACGAGGACGGTTACAGACCCAGGGGGACAGTACATCATGGTCAGCGGTGTCCTGGTAAACGTGTACCCACCCAACAGGGACGACAGTGTTTATAAAGAAGACCATGGCGGGAATCCCTGACATCGACACACACCGATGTATCATGGGGGGGATCTTTAACTGTGTACAGGGCCCACGGACAGACAGATCGAATCCCAAAACAGGAAGACCTCCAACATGGCGAAAGAACTCAGTATATTCATGGAACAGATGGGGGCCGTGGACCAATGGCTGTTCACCCAGCCAGGGAAGGAGTTCTCCTTCTTCTCCCAAGTACACAATGTATATAGACAGATCAACTTTTTTTGCAGTGGGGAAATCGGTGCTTCCAGGGCTAGTAAGAGTGGAATACTCAGTGATCGTAATCTCCAACCACGCTCCACACTACATGGATGTGAGGTTGGAGACGGGCCGCGCCCAATGCCCCCCCCGTGGAAGTTGGACATGGCCCTGCTGGCCAATAAGGCTTTCTGCGAGAAAATATCATAGACGAGTATATTACTAACAACCAGAATGGGGAGGTCTCACCCTGCACCTCTGGGAAAAAGCTACAAATTGACTTTGACCTGATCTCCATGAGGAAAGCAGTGCGTCAACTGTGCAAGGCACGGGGGACCCTGATCGAGCACGGAGACAAAGCCAGCCGTCTTCTGACTCACCAGCTGAGAAAGCAGGCAACGACAAGGGAAATAGCTCAAATTAGAGATAGCAAAGGCAAACTAATAGCAGAACCAGAAAAGGTCAACGAGACCTCCTACCGGGAGCTGCACAACTCTGAGCTCCCAGCAGGGGATCTCTGAATGAAACAGTTCCTCGATGGGCTGGACATGCCAGTCGTGGAGGAAGAAAGGAAACGGGGGCTGGAAGCGCCACTAAAACTGGGAGGTCATGAAGAGTAGCAACTTCATGCAGGCGGGCAAGGCGCTGGGACCAGGCGGATTCCTGGCGGACTTCTGCAAAAAGTGACAGCACTGTTCCCGCACTTGCAGGAGATGTTCACAGACTCGCTGGTGAGGGGCACCCTGCCGCCTATGCTAAGCACAAGCCTCAATCTCGCTGATACCCAAGAAAGACAAAGACCCAACTGGATCCGTGATTGACACTTGGGAGGCTGACAAGCTGCAGTCACATATACACATTACACTCCCCACACACACTTATCCCAGCCAAAAAGATGGCACTGGTTGTGCTGGGATACGCCCATAAAGCTGATGGGTCAGTGCCCCTGGGGGCACACCACTAAGTTCAAAGTAGGCTGTTAGTGGTGTACGCAGTTGCATGTCTGCCTTTGTGGCTGCAGCAATGGTGTTCCGTGCCTGTTCACCCCGACCCTATAGCCCACTTCCTGGCCACCCTCCGCTACTCCCCCCACCCCTGGCAGAAGTCTGCAGACCGGCGGAAAAACTGTCAGCAAATTATGGCGATGTTAGACACTTTCTGTGCTCCCCTCTCTCTCTCTCAGCAGCCGCCACGGCAGTTTCACGATTTTTAAAAGCACAAGTGAACCGCGCCATAGGGAATTCAACCCATCGGAGGCAGAGAATCGCGGAGGGCCCGGAGAATACCGGGTCGGGCCAGCTAATGATATGCAAAGTGTCTACTGTACGTGCGTTCTGGAACGCATTGACGCCGCTGTCAAGGTGCGGGAGCATTGCGATTCGGCGTTAAATTGGCGCCTGCCCGATTTTGTCGTCGGAACCGATTCTCCACGCAATCGCCTTTCCCGATTTCGGTGTCGGCTAACGGAGAATCCCGCCCCAGAACTTTCAAATATTCTTCAGTTATTTTTCAAGTCGGTCTTTCAGACCTATCAGCTTTGGCGGAGGCAACAGGAAGCTCAATTTAGAGCAAGCAGCAACCGCCCCCGTGCCCCCTTCCCTAGCCTGCTCAAACGTTCCCTGCCTAAGATCCAGGGCTTACCTGCTCCCATGAATCTGTTGGGCCATCCTCTTCCTCCTCTTGCAGTCCCAGCAGCACTCCCCAAGACTCTTGGCAGTGCTGGGACTGACGAAGGGGCGGAAGTCGCACTCGACCCTTGTCAGCGCATAATGGCTGCAACGTGGGGTGGGTGGAGCAGGTCAGCTCCATGCCAACTTTTCTTCCATGCAGGGTGGGGTTAGGGCAAGCCATCTGGCCTCTGTAACATTCAGCCCTCGAGCACAAATGCTAGGTTCACGCTTGCTCTTCCAGTACTCGGAGGAGCATTGCACTGTTTGAGGTCCCATGTTTTGCATGAGACATTAAACTGAGGATCTCTGACGTCTATAAATGTTGCGTAATGTCCCAAGTCACAGAAGAAAAGCAGGGTCTTGGCCAATATTTGTCCCTCAACCAAGATCATTTTAAAAAACTATCTGTTCTTTATAACATTGCTGTTGGTGGGATCTTGCTATGTCTATAGTGGTTGCTGCATTTCAACATTATACATCTGCCAACTCTACCAACTAGAAGGGCAAAGTCACCTAATGTGTAGGAATACTATCATCTCCCTTCATCATCGATGAATCAAATTCCTAAAACTCTCTACCTAACAGCCTTGTGGAAATTCGTACTCCACACGGACTGCAGTAAGGAGTAAGATTAACATAGCTTTCTCAAGGGCAATTAACAGAGAGTAATGGTGAACAGTTGTTTTTCAGGAGGAAAGTGCTTAGTGGAGTGCTCAAGAGATGGGCATTGGGACCACTGGTCATTTTGGTATACATTAGTGACCTGTGCTTAGATATAGGGGTACAAATGTTTCCATATGAAACGTGAAAAAATAGTCAACAGTGAGGAGGATAGACACAGATTTCAGAAGGGCTAGCAAAACGAACAGACACATGGCAAATGCAATAGCTATCATTTGACTTTCAATTCCAGATTTTTATTGAAATCAGATTTCATTATCTGCCGAGGTTGGATCTGAACCATTGTCCCCAGAGAATTAGCCTGGGTCCCTAGATTACTAGTCCAGTGACAATACCACTGCAGCACGTTCTCCATCAATTGTGACCAGTATACTAAACTGAATGAAGCACAAGTAAATCATTGCTTCACCTGGAAGGAGTATATGGAGCTTTGGGCGGTGAGGGGAGAGAAGGCAAAAGGGCAGTTGTTCCATCTCCTGTGATTGCATAGTACGGTGCTTTAGGAAGGGGACTAGGTGTTTAGGGATGAGCAAGGAGGGTCTGCAAAGTCAGTATGAGGAGCTAGTAACTAAATTAAGAAGCAGAACCTCAAAGGTAATAATTTCTGGATAATTACCTGAGCCACATGCAAATTGACATAGCACAAATAAGATTAGAGAACTGATCCGTTACTCACAGTCTTCAAAGTTGGAGACATGTTTAACCTCCGAGCCTTGCACTCCAGAGGGTTTTGTTGCCCGAAGCTTAACAACTGTCCGCAAGGCTTTTGCTTTTCGTGCTTGAAATTGCCGCACTCTCTCAATCTCCACCACAACACCATGGCTCAACCCTGGTGGAGTCTGTCGACGAAGGTGATCTGTTTGTGAAGCTACAATTACCCTCTCACTCTCAACAAGACTTGAGATTGAATCCAACTCCTTATTTAGATAAGTGACACGATCTAGAAACAAGATCCAAAAAGCGGTGAAGGGAAAAAAGAACATTAATATAAATAGCACTTTTCACAGCATCAGAACATTCCAAAGCATGTCACTACAGTTGGAATGCAGGGAAACATGGCAGCCAGTTTGTGCACAGCAATCTCCCTGAGACAGCAACAAGATAAATGACCCGATAATCAGTTTTAGGTGGTGGTTGGGGAATAAGAACACAAGGAAATATGGGAAGGAGTAAACCATACGGCCCTCAAGCCTGCTCCACCATTCAATACCACCATGGCTCATCTAGAGTTTCAACTCCATTTTCCTACTCACTCCCAGATCCTTTAATTCCCTGAGATATCAAAAATCCGTCTATCCCAGCCTTAAATGTATTCAACAACAGATCATCCGCAACCCTCTGAAGCAGAGAATCCCAAAGATTCACAATCCTTTGAGTGAAGTAATTTCTCCTCATCTCAGTCCTCAATAATTGGCTCCTTATCCTAAAACTATGGTCGGGATTCTCTCGGCCCACGCCAGGTCGGAGAATCGTCGGACCGGGCGCAATTCGTGCGACACCGCCCTGAGGCCGGTCCGCCGATTCTCCAGTGACCAGAGAATCAGCGCCATTGGCGCTGGCGCCGTCAGCACAGCGCCAGTAAGGGGCCGCTCTAGATGCCCCCCCCCCCATGGCGATTATCCGCCCTGGATGGGCCGAGTGGCCGCCCAAAAAAGCCCAGTGTCTGGTCTTACCCGGCGGGACCTCAGCGTCCATCCTGTCGGGGGCGGCCTGGTGGTGGGGGGGCGGGGGGGGGGGGGGGTCCGACCCCGGGGGCTCTCCACCGTAGCCTGGCCCGCGATTGGGGCCTACTGATCGGTGGGCCGGCCTCTCGTGGTGGGGGCCTCTTTTGCTCCGTGCCGGACCCTGTAGCTCTATGCCATGTTGCGCCAGGGTCAGCGCGGAGAAGGGAACTACCGCGCATGCGCGCATGCGCGCCGGTCGCAGTGCGCATGCGTGCTGGTCGCAGTGCGCCTGCGCAGACACGCAGTGCCCATTTGACGCAGGCATCGGCAGCTGGAGCGCCGTAGGTCACTCCAGTGCCGTGCTGGCCTCCTGTAGGGCAGAGGATCGCTACACATAGTGGTCTGATGATGCCGTCGTTAAACTCTCCAGTTTCTACGACGGCATCAACACTCTGCCTTCAGATGGGAGAATCCCACCCTGCATTTTAGGTTCCCTGACCAGCAGAAACAATCTTTCAGTGCCTACCCTGTCAAGCCTCCTCAGAATATTGTAGGTTTAAATGAGATTGCCTTTCATTCTTCTAAACCCCAGAGAATATGAGCCCAATTTACTCAATCTCTCATCATAGGACAACCCCCTCATCCCAGGAACTAATTTAGTGAACCTTTCCTGTACCATCTCTAATGTAGTATATTCTTCCTTAAATGCAGAGACCAAAACTGCGCACTTTATTCCAGAAATAGTCTCACCAAAATCCTGAACAATTGTAGCAGCATTTCTTTCTTCCTTTACTTCAATATGTTCGAACGTATACTCCATCTTGTTGCCCACTCGCTTAATCTGTCCATATTTCTTTGGAGCCCCTTTCCACCTAGCTTGGTATCATCAGCAAACTATTGGCCAGGACACAAGGGGAGAATTTCCCCACACTTCACATAGTTATTGGGCGGCACAGTGGTTAGCACTGTTGCTTCACAGTGCCAGGGTCCCAGGTTCGATTCCCGGCATGGATCACTGTCTGTGCAGGGTCTGCACGTTCTCCCCGTGACTCTGTGGGTTTCCCCCGGGTGCTCCGCTTTCCTCTCACAAGTCCTGAAAGACGTGATGTTAGGTGAATTGGACATTCTGAATTCTCCCTCTGAGTACCCGAACAGGCGCCGGAGTGTGACGACTGGGGGATTTTCACTGTAACTTCATTGCAGTCTTAATGTAAGCCTATTTGTGACAATAATAAAGATTTAAAAAAATGTTTTTTGAGAACAGATGGGGTTCTCATTCTAAATTCTCACCTGAATGATATTGCAAGGTCAGGTCTCTGGAGTGGGGGCTTGAACCTTCAAACCATTAAACTCAGTAGGCA
Source organism: Scyliorhinus torazame (assembly GCF_047496885.1). Classification (NCBI taxonomy): domain Eukaryota; kingdom Metazoa; phylum Chordata; class Chondrichthyes; order Carcharhiniformes; family Scyliorhinidae; genus Scyliorhinus; species Scyliorhinus torazame. Next base: position 92,572,848 of record NC_092725.1, on the reverse strand, counting down.
AGAGTGCTACCCACTGAGCTGACATATTACTCTGAGTGAGGAAAAGGGAACGGCAGTGACTGTAGAAAGATCTCACTGCTCCTGGCTTTGTTTATTGCAACTTGTTTACAAAATTCTCCCAAGAACTGGAACATTTACCGTGTTGTAGACCCACAGGCCGGAATTCCGAAGATGTTGACGGCTCCCCCCATTTGAATTGCTGGTAAAAGGATTTTCCTGTGTATTGACATTTGGCTCACTGGGCCAGCCCTCTCTTTATTTACCAATCACGGCTCTCTTCATCAATTCTGACAAAATGACAGTCAAACTAACCTGGATTAGGAATGGGGGAGTGGGCAGTGCTGGGGTGAGAACACAGAGAATCGAATGCTTCTGAAGGATTTTCTAACAATCAGCGAAGACCTGGCATGTCCAGTGTGTGGCCCAAGAACGATCACTCCACTGGCATCCTCCAGTCCCGCACACGACTTACTGCTTTTACATCATCACTCTTTAAATAAATTTTAGACTATCCTATAAACAGATTCATGTCTGCAGTGATATTCTGCAGTTAACCTGCTCCCTCCAAATGCTGCAGTCTTTAGGGTACATCACGCAGCTGAATGCTAAGTACCATCCAGCGGGTCATCACTTCACAATCAACATTGTTGGGATCAGTGAACAAGCAGGCACCTTGTTAACTTTCAGTTACAGCTAATTTGTCACCATCAGCAAAAGAAACTGAATTTACAACATCTGCTTAAACTGCACAGTGACTGAACTTAACAGTATACTCCTCATCAAGAGTTCATTAACACAGTTTATTGGATAGTTCACTTTTTAACCAAAGAAAATGCAATTAATTATGTCACTAAATTATTAAAAGAACAGGGGCCGGGATTCTCTCAGCCTGGGGCCGGGCCGGAAAATCCCGGCGACTGGCGTGAATCGCGCCACGCCACCCCAACGCCGGCACGCGATTCTCCGCAGATTGGCGCCATTGGCTCTGGCATGGTTGGCGCGGCGTCGGTCGTGGGCTGCTCTGCGCGGCCGGCCCACCGATGCTTGGGCCGGGATGGCCGAGCGGCCGCCGTGGAACCGCCGAGTCCCGCTGGCGCCGTCCACACCTGATCTCAGCCGGCAGGCACTCAGCGTTGAAGGATCGGGTGGCGGCCTGTGCGGGGGAAGGGGTGGTCCAGGAGGTCCAACCCTGGGGTGGGCCTACGATGCAGCCTGGGCCCATGATCGGGACCCACCGATTGGCGGGCCAGCCTCTCTGTCTCCCGACCTCCTTTTTTCCGCGCCGGCGCCTGTACTCCTGCGCCATGTTGGGTCTGGGCAGGCGCAGACAAGGGAGACACCGCGCATGCACAGAAATCGCGGCGGTGAGACTGCACATGCGTGAGTTTGCGACGGACCCACTGTGCATGCGCACATCCCCCAGCGCCCATTCCACGCCTGGATCAGCAGCTGGAGTGGCGTGAACCGCACCAGCACCATGCTGGCCCCTATTGCTGTTCCTGGGGCCGTGTTGATGCCGTCAGGAAACGTGACGGCGTTTCCGACGGCGTCAACACTTAGCCTCAGGATCAGTGAATCCCGCCAAGGGTGTCCGGGAACATTTATCCATCAACCGAGGCAGAAGAACAAAAAGATCTAGGGGTACATGCTGTGGAGCGCGGCGTACATACTGTGGAGCGCAGGGTACATGTGGTTGAGCGCAGGGTACATCTGGTTGAGCGCGGCGTACATGATGTGGAGCTCAAGGTATGTACTGGGGATTTAGGGATACATGCTGTGGAGCTCGGAGTACACAGGGAGAATCTATGGATACACACCAAGGATCTAGGGATGGCTACTGAGGTCAAGCAGTACACATTGAGGTTCTAGGGGTACACACCAAGGATCTAGAGGAGGGTTTTTCAAACTACGGGTCGTGGGTGTCGGGAGGATCACAGAAGGCGAGCAGTCACACCGCTCCTGATCGCGGGAGAAATGCTCAGCGGATATGACCGGCTTTGAAGAATCCCAGCCAAGACCAGCTTTTAAGTTGGGAAGGCAGCCGCAACTGGCCTTTAAATGCGTACGATGCAATCTTCACACCAGAAGTGGTGACAGAGAGCAGGTCACGTGCCCGGCACATACATTGACATCATACGCCCTGTACGTCCGTACTTTTGGCGCAAAATCAAGTAGGAGAGGTTCCTCCATTTTCTAGCTGCCAGCAAGCAACGCTACAAGACTGTGAAGACCTGAAGATGGATTGTTTTATTCTAAAGAAGAGAGGGCCAGTGACACAAACAGTCCAGGATCTCTTTGCTGAATTTGCTGGAGAGCGGCACAGTGATTAGCACTGCTGGGTCACAACGTCAGGTGGGGCAGTGGGCCTAGGTAGGGTGCTCTTTCAGAAGGTTGGTGAATACTCAATGGGGCGAATGGCCTCCTTCTGTACTGTAGGGATTCTATCATTCTATGAGAGAGCTGCTCAGGAGAATCCACAGCAGGACAAAACAGTGTTGGTGTGAGCTGTCAGGAGAGTCCACAGCAAGACAAAACAGTGCTATTGTGAGCTGCATACAGAGCTTCAGGACCTCTGCTGAACAGCCTATTAAGAAGAAACTGAAATCGGGAACAAAGCAGTATAAAATTGATTTCTTGATGTATGGCTTTGTTAATTGTGCCAATGCAAAACAGGATGCAAAGCCTGTGTGTCATATGCAAGGAAGTACTGGCAAATGAAAGCTGGATCCTAACTATGTCTTACTTTATGTACAACTTTTCAATTCTAAATGTACTGAACCTCAAACTGCAAGGAAAGGATGATGATTACTTTCGGCACAGTGAAGAAATAGATGCTTTCCAAAGGTCATTGAAAATTTGGGAAGTGCAAGTTCGAAGCCGAACCAAACACATGTTCCCCACACTGCTACGACACATTGAAGAAAACAATGTTAATAGACTGCCAAGTCACACCAGGCTGTGCTGATCAACAGCTTTTGTCACTACTTTCCAGAGAAATTTCAGATTTTGAAAGAGAAGAGGTGGGCGACAAATCCTTTAGAATTTGAGACCCTAGAGTCAATTATTAACTTACAGCTGACTCCAACTGAAGAGACTGAACTTCTGCACCTCACCTGTCACAGCACCTTGAAGGCACACCACAAGTCCATTAGACAGTCAGCATTCTGGAGTAGAGTCTTCGAGGAGTATCCAGTGCTGAGTAAAACAAGTATTTTGTTGCTAGTGCCCTTCACAACAACCTGCATATGCGAGGTTGGATTTCCCATCCTCACAAAGTTGAAGAGAGCACAAAGGGACTGGCTGAACTCTGCACCTGGTATGTACATTTTCCTCTTCTCCTGTGAACCTCATCGGAGTGAGATTGTGAGGTTCAAGCAGGCTTACCTATTGCAATAAAGATAAGCGAAAATGGTGTGTTAAAAAGCTCGGCCTGCATGGGTGCCAGAGGTCAGCCGGTGTGAGTCACCAAGGTCAGCTGTCGTGGGTCCCGAAGGTCGGCTGGTTAGTAAAAGTAGGTCCTAGAAAAAACAGTTTGAAAAACACTGATCTAGAGGTACACACTAAGGGTCTAGGAGTACACACTGAGGTTCCAGTGGTACTCACTGAATATATATATATATAGGAGCTTACACTGAGGATCTTGGGATACACACTGAGGATCTAGAGGTATCCACTGCAGATCTGTGTATCTAGGGATACATGTTGAAAATCTAGGCGTACACTCCGAGGATCTAGAGGTACTCTCTGAGGGTCAAGGAGTAAACACGAAGGATCTAGGAGTATACACTGAGTATCTAGAGGTACACACTAATGACCTAGGAGAGTACACTGAGGATATGTGAATATGCACTAAGGTTTTAAGGGTACCCACTGAGGATCTAGGAATAAGTACTGAGGGTCTATGGGTACACACTGAGGTTCTAGGGATACTCATTGAGGATCTTGGGGTATACACTGAGGATCTATGAGTACACACTGAGGATCTATGGTCATACAGTCGGGATCTAGAAGTACACACTGAGGATCTGGGGTAAACACTGATAATCTAAGTGTACACACTGAGGGTCTCAGGGTACACATTATATTCTAGAGATAACCACTGAGGATTTAGGTGTGCACGTTGAGGATCTAGGCATACACACTGAGGATCTAGGCGTACACAATGAGGATCTAGGTGTACACACTCAGGATCTAGGCGTACACACTCAGGAACTAGGTGTACACACTCAGGAACTAGGCGTACACACTCAGGAACCAGGGGCGAAATTTTCCGTAATCGGCACGATGTCCGCCGACCGGCGCCAAAAATGGCGCAAATCAGTCCGGCATCGCGCCAACCAAAGGTGCGGAATCCTCCGCATCTTGAGGGGCTGAGCCATAACCTTGAGGGGCTAGGCCCGCGCCGGACTAATTTCCGCCCCGCCAGTTGGCGGGAAAGGCCTTTGGTGCCCCGCCAGCTGCCGCGGAAATTACATTGCCGGGCGGCGCATGCTCGGGAGCATCAGCAGCCGCTCACGGCATCCCCGCGCATGCGCAGTGGATGGGGTCTCTTCCGCCTCCGCCATGGTGGAGACCATGGCGAAGGCGGAAGGAAAAGAGTGCCCCCACGGCACAGGCCCGCCCGCGGATCGGTGGGCCCCGATCGCTGGCCAGGCCACCGTGGGGGCACCCCCTGGGGCCAGATCGCCCCGCGCCTCCCCTGGACCCCGGAGCCCGCCTGCGCCGCCTTGTCCCACCGGTAAGAGAGGTGGTTTAATCCACGCCGGCGTGACAGGCATTCTAGCAGCGGGACTTCGGCCCATCCGGGCCGGAGAATCGCCGGGGGGGGGGGGGGGGGGGGGAGAGGGGGGGGGGGCGCCAACCGGCGCGGCGCGATTCCCGCCCCCGCCAAATCTCCGGTGCCGGAGAATTCGGCAACCGGCGGGGGCGGGATTCATGCCAGCCCCCGGCGATTCTCCGACCCGGCGGGGGTCGGAGAATCCCGCCCCAGGTGTGCACACTCAGGATCTAGGTGTGCACACTCAGGATCTAGGCATACACACTGAGGATCCATGGGTATACAATGAGCATCTAGGGTACACAATGATGATCCAGGATTACATAGGAACATAAGAAATAGGAGCAGATGGAGGCCCTTCAGTCCTTCCAGCCTGCTCCGTCATTTAATGTGATCATGGCTGATTTCTGTGATTTTGTTCGAGGCTATGGACCAAGAGCTGACGAATGGGATTAGGATTGGCAGATCAGGTGCCTTTCATGTGACGGTGCAGACTCAATGGACTCAACGGCCTTTTCTGCACTGTATTTTTGTGTGATTCTATGATCTTCTACTTGAATATCGTTTTTCCTGCACTATCCCCATATCTCGTGCTGTTTTTAATGTGTACATAGAACATAGAAAATACAGCACAGAACAGGCCCTTCGGCCCACGATGTTGTGCCGAACCTTTGTCCTAGATTAATCATAGATTATCATTGAATTTACAGTGCAGAAGGAGGCCATTCGGCCCTTTGAGTCTGCACCGGCTCTTGGAAAGAGCACCCGACCCAAACTCAACACCTCCACCCAACACCAAGGGCAATTTGGACATTAAGGGCAATTTATCATTGGCCAATTCACCTAACCCGCACATCTTTGGACTGTGGGAGGAATCCGGAGCACCCGGAGGAAACCCACGCAGACACGGGGAGGACGTGCAGACTCCGCACAGACAGTGACCCAAGCCGGAATCGAACCTGGGACCCTGGAGCTGTGAAGCAATTGTGCTATCCACAATGCTACCGTGCTGCCCTTGAGAACAAATAAATCTACACTATATCATTTTACCGTAATCCATGTACCTATCCAATAGCTGCTTGAAGGTCCCTAATGTTTCCGACTCAACTACTTCCACAGTCAGTGCATTCCATGCCCCCACTACTCTCTGGGTAAAGAACCTACCTCTGATATCCCTCCTATATCTTCCACCTTTCACCTTAAATTTATGTCCCCTTGTAATGGTTTGTTCCACCCGGGGAAAAAGTCTCTGACTGTCTACTCTATCTATTCCCCTGATCATCTTATAAACCTCTCTCAAGTCAACCCTCATCCTTCTCCGTTCTAATGAGAAAAGGCCTAGCACCCTCAACCTTTCCTCGTAAGACCTACTCTCCATTCCAGGCAACATCCTGGTAAATCTTCTTTGCACCTTTTCCAAAGCTTCCACATCCTTCCTAAAATGAGGCGACCAAAACTGTACACAATACTCCAAATGTGGCCGTACCAAAGTTTTGTACAGCTGCATCATCACCTCACGGCTCTTAAATTCAATCCCTCTGTTAATGAACGCGAGCACACCATAGGCCTTCTTCACAGCACTATCCACTTGAGTGGCAACTTTCAAAGATGTATGAACATAGACCCCAAGATCTCTCTGCTCCTCCACATTGCCAAGAACTCTACCGTTAACCCTATATTCCGCATTCATATTTGTCCTTCCAAAATGGACAACCTCACACTTTTCAGGGTTAAACTCCATCTGCCACTTCTCAGCCCAGCTCTGCATCCTATCTATGTCTCTTTGCAGCCGACAACAGCCCTCCTTACTATCCACAACTCCACCAATCTTCGTATCGTCTGCAAATTTACTGACCCACCCTTCAACTCCCTCATCCAAGTCATTAATGAAAATCACAAACAGCAGAGGACCCAGAACTGATCCCTGCAGTACGCCACTGGTAACTGGGATCCAGGCTGAATATTTGCCATCCACCACCACTCTCTGACTTCTATCGGTTAGCCAGTTCGTTATCCAACTGGCCAAATTTCCCACTATCCCATGCCTCCTTACTTTCTGCATAAGCCTACCATGGGGAACTTTATCAAATGCCTTACTAAAATCCATGTACACTACATCCACTGCTTTACCTTCATCCACATGCTTGGTCACCTCCTCAAAGAATTCAATAAGATTTGTAAGGCAAGACCTACCCCTCACAAATCCGTGCTGACTATCCCTAATCAAGCAGTGGCTTTCCAGATGCTCAGAAATCCTATCCTTCAGTACCCTTTCCATTACTTTGCCTACCACCGAAGTAAGACTAACTGGCCTGTAATTCCCAGGGTTATCCCTAGTCCCTTTTTTGAACAGGGGCACGACATTCGCCACTCTCCAATCCCCTGATACCATCCCTGTTGACAGTGAGGACAAAAAGATCATTGCCAACGGCTCTGCAATTTCATCTCTTGCTTCCCATAGAATCCTTGGATATATCCCGTCAGGCCCGGGGGACTTGTCTATCCTCAAGTTTTTCAAAATGCCCAACACATCTTCCTTCCTAACAAATATTTCCTCGAGCTTACCAATCTGTTTCACACTGTCCTCTCCAACAATATCGCCCCTCTCATTTGTAAATACAGAAGAAAAGTACTCGTTCAAGACCTCTCCTATCTCTTCAGACTCAATACACAATCTCCCGCTACTGTCCTTGATCGGACCTACCCTCGCTCTAGTCATTCTCATATTCCTCACATATGTGTAAAAGGCCTTGGGGTTTTCCTTGATCCTACCCGCCAAAGATTGTTCATGCCCTCTCTTAGCTCTCCTAATCCCTTTCTTCAGTTCCCTCCTGGCTATCTTGTATCCCTCCAATGCCCTGTCTGAACCTTGTTTCCTCAGCCTTACATAAGTCACCTTTTTCCTCTTAACAAGACATTCAACCTCTCTTGTCAACCATGGTTCCCTCACTCGACCATCTCTTCCCTGCCTGACAGGGACATACATATCAAGGACACGTAGCAGCTGTTCCTTGAACAAGTTCCACATTTCACTTGTGTCCTTCCCTGCCAGCCTATGTTCCCAACTTATGCACTTCAATTCTTGTCTGACAACATCGTATTTACCCTTCCCCCAATTGTAAACCTTGCCCTGTTGCACGTACCTATCCCTCGCCATTACTAAAGTGAAAGTCACAGAATTGTGGTCACTATCTCCAAAATGCTCCCCCACTAACAAATCTATCACTTGTCCTGGTTCATTACCCAGTACTAAATCCAATATTGCCCCTCCTCTGGTCGGACAATCTACATACTGTGTTAGAAAAGCTTCCTGGACACACTGCACAAACACCACCCCATCCAAACTATTTGATCTAAAAAGTTTCCACTCAATATTTGGGAAGTTAAAGTCGCCCATGACTACTACCCTATGACTTCTGCACCTTTCCAAAATCTGTTTCCCAATCTGTTCCTCCACATCTCTGCTACTATTGGGGGGCCTATAGAAAACTCCTAACAAGGTGACTGCTCCTTTCCTATTTCTGACTTCAACCCATACTACCTCAATAGGGTGATACTCCTCGAACTGCCTTTCTGCAGCTGCTATACTATCTCTAATTAATAATGCCACCCCCCCCCCACCTCTTTTACCACCCTCCCTAATCTTATTGAAACATCTATAACCAGGGACCTCCAACAACCATTTCTGCCCCTCTTCTATCCAAGTTTCCGTGATGGCCACCACATCGTAGTCCCAAGTACCGATCCATGCCTTAAGTTCACCCACCTTGGGCGAAATTCTCCCCCAACGGCGGGATGCCCGCCGACTGGCGCCAAAGCTGGCGCAAATCAGACGGGCATCGCGCCGGCAAAAAGGTGCGGAAGTCTCCGCATCTTTGGCGGCCTAGCCCCAACATTGAGGGGCTAGGCCGACGCCGGAGGGATTTCCGCCCCGCCAGCTGGCGGAAATGGCGTTTGTTGCCCCGCCAGCTGGCGCGGAAATGCGGCGCATGCGCGGGAGCGTCAGCGGCCGCTGTCAGTTTCTCCGCGCATGCGCGGGAGCGTCAGCGGCCGCCGAAAGTTTCCCGCGCATGCGCAGTGGGGAGAGTCTCTTCCGCCTCCGCCATGGTGGAGGCCGTAGCGGAGGCGGAAGGGAAAGAGTGCCCCCACGGCACAGGCCCGCCCGCGGATCGGTGGGCCCCGATCGCGGGCCAGGCCACCGTGGGGGCACCCCCCGGGGTCAGATCGCCCCGCGCCCCCCCCCAGGACCCCGGAGCCCGCCCACGCCGCCTGGTCCCGCCGGTAAATACCAGGTTTGATTTACGCCGGCGGGACAGGCAGTTTCTGGGCGGGACTTCGGCCCATCCGGGCCGGAGAATCCAGCGGGGGGTCCCGCCAACCGGCGCGGCTGGATTCCCGCCCCCGCCCAATCTCCGGGAGCGGAGACTTCGGCGGGGGCGGGGGCGGGATTCACGGCGGCCAACGGCCATTCTCCGACCCGGCGGGGGGTCGGAGAATGACGCCCCTTATTCCTGATGCTTCTTGTGTTGAAGTATACACACTTCAACCCATCTCCGTGCCTGCAAGTACTCTCCTTTGTCAGTGTTCCCTTCCCCACTGCCTCATTACACGCTTTGGCGTCCTGAATATCGGCTACCTTAGTTGCTGGACTACAAATCCGGTTCCCATTCCCCTGCCAAATTAGTTTAAACCCTCCCGAAGAGTACTAGAAAACCTCCCTCCCAGGATATTGGTGCCCCTCTGGTTCAGATGCAACCCGTCCTGCTTGTACAGGTCCCACCTTCCCCAGAATGCGCTCCAATTATCCAAATACCTGAAGCCCTCCCTCCTACACCATTCCTGCAGCCACGTGTTCAACTGCACTCTCTCCCTATTCCTAGCCTCGCTATCACGTGGCACCGGCAACAAACCAGAGATGACAACTCTGTCTGTCCTGGCCTTTTAACTTCCAGCCTAACTCCCTAAACTTGTTTATTACCTCCACACCCCTTTTCCTACCTATGTCGTTGGTACCAATGTGCACCACGACTTCTGGCTGCTCACCCTCCCCCTTAAGGATCCTGAAGACACGATCCGAGACATCCCTGGCCCTGGCACCCGGGAGGCAACATACCTTCCGGGAGTCTCGCTCGCGACCACAGAATCTCCTATCTATTCCCCTAACCATTGAATCTCCTACAACTATTGCTTTTCTATTCTCCCCCCTTCCCTTCTGAGCCCCAGAGCCAGACTCAGTGCCAGAGACCTGGCCGCTAGGGCCTTCCCCCGGTAGGTCATCCCCCCCAACAGCATCCAAAATGGTATACTTGTTTTGAAGGGGAACGGCCACGAGGGATCCCTGCACTTTCTGCCTGTTTGTTTTTTTCCCCCTGACTGTAACCCAGCTATTCTTGTCCTGTACCTTGGGTGTGGTTACCTCCTTGTAACTCTTCTCAATCACCCCCTCTGCCTCCCGGATGATCCGAAGTTCATCCAGCTTCAGCTCCAGTTCCCTAACACGGTCTTTGAGGAGCTGAAGTTGGGTGCACTTCCCGCAGGTATAGTCAGTGGGGACACTGGTGGTATCCCTCACCACCCACATCCTACAGGAGGAGCATGTAACTGGCCTAGCCTCCATCCCCTCTTACCTGACAGAGTATAGCTGCCCTGTGGACTAACTAGATCTCCGCCCTCCGACCCTGCTCCCAGTCAGCTACACTTTCTGTAAACTCCTGGCTCTCTTTGCACTCTTTGCGGAAATGTCGGAAACAAAATGAAAGGAGCACCTTACTCCCTCCTCACCTAACTCCCTCGGTCACCAAACTCTTACTATAGCACTCAAAAAGCACCAAATTCAGCACTCCCTCGGTCACCAAACTCTTACTATAGCACTCAAAAAGCACCAAATTCAGCACTCAGTGTAGAAATCTATCAACCTCTGTCTTGAACATACTGAAACACTGAACTTCCACTTCCCTCTGGGTGAGATCAGTGATCCTGGCACCAGGTAAATTGGGTAAGCGCATATTTAAATGAGCCTAATGGATCCTTTAAATATGTGTGCCTGGATCTCGCCCAGTGAGAGCAAGATCCAAATTTTGCCATGCAACAAGGTTCAATTGAATCTCGCGAGATGTTTCAAACATTGTGAAGCTCGATGTTGGCCTCTCGTGATATTCGAAAGCCTCGTCCCTACACCAAGTAGGGCACAACAAGGCTGCTGAATTGTGCCCTGTGTATTTGTTTAGTTTCGCTGTCATTTCCTTGTTCCCTATTATAAATTCTCGTGATTCCCCTTGCAATAGACCCATATTTGTTTTTGTTAATCTTATCCTTTTTACATACCTATAGAAGTTTTTATAGTCTGCTTTTGTTTTTCTTTAGTTTAATCTCATAATCCATTTTTCTTTTCTTAATCTTTTTCTTGGAATTAAGAATTTTTAAATGCTCCCAATTCTCAGGTTTACAATTATTTTGGCAACCTTATACATCTCTTCCTTTGATCTAATACAATCCTGAATTTCTTTCGTTAGCCACGGTTGGAACACTTTCCTGATGGGTTTTTGTGAATTAAAGGAATGTATTTTTGGTGTAATATATGTATCAGTTATTTAACAGGCAGCCATCGCCAGTCTATTGTCATATCTTTTATGCTATTTCCCAATCCACCATAGCCAATTAGTGCCTCATACCATCATAGCACAGTAATAGCACAGTGGGTTTACCTACACCACCACTTCAGCAGTTCAAGAAGGCAGCTCACGACCATCATCTCAAAAACAATTATGGATGGGCAACAAATGCTGTCCTAGCCAGCGAAGCACACACCCTACAAACAAAAATTAATTTTTAAAAATCTTTCCTCTGTGAGACACTCATCTCTAATTGAATGACAGCACTTTCAAACATAATGTAAAATTCTACCATATTATGGTCATTCTTCCCCTGAGGATTCCTTTACAACAAAGTTATTAATTAGCCCTTTTTCATTGCACAATGCTACATTTAAAATAGCCCATTCCCTAGTTGGTTCCTCAATGCATTGCTCAGGAAAACTATTTCATGTACATTCCAAAAATTCATCCTCCACAACATCAGTACTAATTAAATTGAAATCCCCCATGATTACTGTATTATCCTTGTTATACACACCTCAAACTTCCTGATGTATATGTTTACATTACCACTGCTGTTTGGTAGCCTATGAACAACTCCCACCAATATTTTCTGCCACTTGCTGTTTCTTAGTTCCAAAGAACGAAGGTCACCTCTCACTACAGTCCTGATACCCTCTTTTTTTTTTTAAATTAAGAGTACCCAATTATTCTTTTTTCAATTAAGGGGCAACTTAGCATGGCCAATCCACCTACCCTGCACATCTTTAGGTTGTGGGGGTGAAACCCACGCAGACACGGAAGAATGTGCAAACTCCACACGGACGGTGACCCAGGGTTGGGATCGAACCCGGGTCCTCAGAGCCGCAGTCCCAGTGCTAACCACTGCACCACGTGCCGCCCTCTAATACCCTCTTTAATTAACAGAGTTACCCCACCACCTTTTCCCAGCTTCCTGTTCTTCTTGAATTGGATATTCAGGTCCCAGCTTTGGTTTCCTTGTAGCAACTTGTCTGAAAAGGCCATAAGACCATACATACAAATTTCTATTTGAGCTGACAATTCATCTGTTTTATTGCAAATACTGTGGGCATTCAGGTACAGAGCCCTTAATTTAGCTTTTTTAATGTGTTTGTAAACTTTGGCCTAAATGTCGGTACACTCTTAAGTTTGCAGTCGCTGTCCCTTCCTGCTGTACTCTGATTATTGTTACCGTTACTGCTACCTTGATCTAGTACCTTGTCATTTCCCTTTAATTTACTCAGTCTTCCACGACATAATCTATTCTTCGCTCTATTTAATTTAAAGCTCTCTCCCCTCCCCAGTAATATGACTCGCCAGAACACTGGCTCCAGAATGGTTAAGGTGAAGACCATCCCAATAGTAGTCCGCATTTTCCCTGTATGGGTACTAGTGCCCCAATAACCAGTACCCACTTCTCCGACACCAGTCTTTGAACCATGCATTCATCTCTCTAATCTTAGTTACCCTCTGACAATTTGCACATGACTCAGATAATAATCCAGAAATTGTTACCTTTGATGTTCTGCTTTTAAGTTTAGTGTCTAGCTCCTTATACTTGCTATGCAGAACCTCTTTCTGCATGGAACACGACAACTGGATCCCCCTCTGCCAGCCACCAGCCTCCCTACCCCCTACCCCCAATCCCTCCCTCTGGAAGTTCCTCTTCTACCCTGAACTACACAGCCTTCTGGATTTCTGCCCTTGGCTGCAGAGACTTGTGTTAACCCACCTGGCTATAGAGTCCCCTACTACCACTACATTCCTTTTAACACCCCTCCCCCCCCCCACCACTTGAATGGCTTCCAATACAATGGTCAGTCCATTCAGCCACACTACAGCCCTTGCTCTTGTCCGTACAAGGAGCAAGAACATCAAACGTGTTGTTCAGTTTCAAGGGCTGAAGCTTCTCCACTTCGTAACCCCTTGGTCCCCTTACTTGCCTGTCTCACAGTCACACAGTCCTGTTCCTGACCACTAACCAAATCAGATTGTGCTACCCTAAGGGATCTGATTGCCTTCTGGAACAAAGTGTCCAGGTAACTTTGTCCCTCTCTGATGTGTTGCAATTTCGGCAACTCATTTTCCAGCTCATTAACCCTGAGTCAAAGCTTTTTAAGGCACAGAAACGTACTGCAGATGTGATTGGCATGGAAGTCAATGGCATCCAGGAGCTCTCACATGCTTCAACCATGACACATAACCCATCTTGCCATATTTATTCTATTAATTAAATTTATTTTTCTTAATTTATAGTTCTAATTTTGACCAAACTCCCTCAATCACCAAACAGCAAGCTTCACTCTTTGCACTCAAGCATCACTCAGTGTAGACCTATTTTTTTTCTTGGAAAGAGAAAAACAAAACCCTGAAGATCTTGAGGTACAAACTGAGGATCTAGAGGTATACACTGAGGAGCTAAGGGTACATACAAATGTACGAATTAGGAGTAGGGGTAGGCCACTTGGCCCCTCCAGCCTACTCCGCCATTCAATAAGCTCATCCGCTGTAACTTCAACGCTACGTTCCTGCCTAGCCCAATAACCTTTCACCCTTAAATCTACCTTAAAAAATATTCAAAGACTCTGCTTCCACTGCCTTTTGAGGATGAGAGTTCCAGAGATTCAAAAGCCTCTGAGAGAATAAAATTCTCCTCATCTCTGTCTTAAATCGCCAAGGTCCCAAGTTCGATCCCGGCTCTGGGTCACTGTCCGTGTGGAGTTTGCACATTCTCCCCGTGTTTGCGTGGGTTTCACCCGCACAACCCAAAGATGTGCAAGCTAGGTGGATTGAACACACTAAATTGCCCCTTAATTGGAAAAAATGAATTGGGTACTCTAAATTTATTATTTTTTTAATTAAAAAAAAAAAATGTCTTAAATGAGCAGCCTCTTATTTTTAAACAGTGACCCCTAGTTGTAGATTCTCCAATGAGAGGAAACATCCTAAGTGCTTTCTGCCGAAAAAAAGGGAATGAGAGCACTGGTTAGTTTCACAGTTGGGTACTTCAAAGCCACTCAAATCTGAAGAGAGGTGAATGAAACAATGAGACAACTGGGTGTGTTTGGAAACTGTCAATCACAACCTAGCAAAAACAATTTTACAGAGATATGAATGAAAGGCTTGCAGATCAAAGATCCGAGGGGGAACCCCAGCTGACTGGTTTCCTCTTTCCAGGAATTGACAGGTGCTGCTTCCTCTGCCTGAGCCAGCAGATGTATCGCTCAGGTGAGTTTTAAAGCAGTGATCTTTTTCACTACCTCTGTCTGGACTGCTCTCTGGCTTCCAGGCAGAGGTCTCTCATATGGAAGGCTTCCAGGCAGGGGTCCCTCTTATGGAGGGCCTTTCATGAGGATTTCTCTAATTGGGGGGTCTCTTGGGGGTCTCTCTAATTTGGGGTTCCCCGGTGAGGGTCTTTGTTATTGGGGAGTCTCTGGCGGGGGCCTCTGTAATTGGGTGGTTCTCTGGTGGGGGATCAGGGGAGTCGGTTCCCCTTGTACTCTGGAAGAGGGGATGGTCCAAAAAATCTTGGGGGAGGGGGAGTCTGAATTGCATTGCAGGAGGCAGGGAGGTCCGGCAGCCAGACAAAGCTATCGGGCCACCCACTCAAAATGGTGGCCTGATACTGGGATTCGCTAGAGAATCCCTTGCAATCCTCACCATGCATAAATTTGCATGTGACTCGCCTCCAGATTTGCGCTCTAGGTGCGATGCAGCTCTGATGGGAGAACATAAGCTCCCACATGCAGAATTGCTGCTCTGGGGCGTCATTCTCCGCCGGTGGGAGTCTCCGTTTTGCCGGCGCCCGGGGGTTTCCCGACGGCGTGGGCTGCCCCACATTGGGAAACCCCATTGACCGGCCGGTGTAACGGAGCATCCCGCCGGCGGGTCGGGGCAGGAATGTGGCGCGGCGGGATGGAGAATTTCGCCCCTGGTCTCCAACACAAAAGCAAAATACTGCGGATGCTGACAATCTGAAATCAAAACATAAAATGCTGGAAATACTCTGCAGGTCTGGCAGCATCTGCGGAGAGAGAAACCGAGTTAACTGGTCAAGGTCAATGACCTTTCACCAGAACTCGTGGGTTCTGTACTGTTTCAGCATTGCCTTGTGAGATGTGGAGTGTTAGTTTTACTTTTTGTGCTCAATTACCTGGAGGAGACCATGGGCGTGATTCTCAGCTCCCGCGAGCAAGTGCCCACGCAGTCGTGAACGCTGTTGAGGTTCACGATGGCACGAAACGGCCCCGATCTCGACCGATTCAGGGCCCGAAAATGGGCTAGGATCGGGGCCACGAGAAACTCGGGGGGCGTGTCGCGAAAGCAGCATTGTCAGCGCGCGCCGGGCATTGGCGCCGCATAAAAGCGGCGGCGCGTCCTCCGCCGCCTAACTGGCATCACCCACGCATGCGCAGGTTGGCTGGCACCTGCAGGCACCAACCCACGCATGCGTGGTTGCCGTCATCCCTGAGGCCACCCCGCAAGAAGATGTCGGATGGATCTTGTGGGGCGGCGGAGGAAAGGAGGTCCTCCTTCAGAGAGGCCGGCCCGCCGATCGGTGGGCACCAATCGCGGGCCAGACCCCTTTTGAGTGCAACCCCGGTGAAAGAACTCCCCTCGCCCGCTCACAGGCCGCACTCCCAGCGTTCCCACGCTGTTCCCGCCGGCAGCGACCAGGTGTGGATGGCGCCGGCGGGAAGCCGTCGCTTTGGGCAGGCCGCTTGGCCCATCCGGGCAGGAGAATAGCGGGTGTAGCAGAGAATCGCCATTTTGGGTGTCCCGGGCGATTCTCCGGCCTGCGCCGTGCAGAACTCGATGAGGCCGTTCCCGCTGCTTGGGTGCATCGCGGGAGGGCGTCGGACCGACGTCGCGGGGAAAAATGGCGCGGCAGGCGATTCTCCAAACCAGCGTGGGAGCGGAGAATCGCGCCCTTTAAGTCCACAATCTTATGACTCAGCAGTGAGTGCTCTACCCAATGAGCCAAGGCTAAATAGTTGATATAGAAAAGTTGCATAAATGTGTTAAAAATTTGTCCATTAATATCACACATGGCTTGTATTATTTAAAGATGGGTTGTGGGTTTGTTCAGAGCTGTAAGAGTACTGAAAATATTGTGACGGCGTAAATATCTCACTATTTCGCATTCAGCCCTCAGCTTTGTGACACACAGCCAGCTGTCAGTGATAAGCAGATCACTGAATTGCCAGAGATATTCCAGCTTTGGGTCGATAGTCTGGTCTTCTTAAACACCTGCATTGGCTATTGACGTACCTGCGTGTGTTGAACCATACAGTCATCTTGTGGCCAGAGAGGTTACAATTCATTGCAGAAAAATAGAATCAGTAACCAACTTCAGTTAATGTCTTATCGACCAAGCTGCATCACATTCCCCACAGCTATATTTCAGCTGAAACCTTTTGTCATTAAGCACATTGCACCACAATCATTCAGTTACTCAAGGCTATTGTGGGTGGCTCCCCCTGATGGTTGAGCCAGTTAAAGCAGGAAGTAGCTGAATCAACCAGAAAGTCATTCAATCCATGCTCTGTACTGAGTTTACCCCTTTCACCAGACAGTGGGTGGGCGAGAGTGCTCCACCACGCCATTGGGCTAGAAACTCCACTCAGGTTCCCATGCCTTTTCTGTTGTCCAAGAACACGTGAGTGAAATGCACACAAATGAGGATTGAGGTGCGGGTTTATCAACTTAAGGTCAAAATTTTGCCAACACTCACCAGCCACGAGTCTTTGGGTGAGGCACAAGAGGGCAATTGGCTCCAGTGGAACCTGACCCCAGCAAGGAGGCACTGTATTCAAGAACCAGGGAGAAGAAAATTATTAGAGAAATTATTACAGATATTTCTGAACATTGTGTGAAGATCATTGGGTGGAGTTCACAGTTTTGGCGCAAATTATTTTTTGATATGGGAAATTGTTTCAAAACTGCTGCATGTACACCTCAGGAAATGCATGCAGTTTGTAGAGCCTTCCTGAATTGGTGAAATCAGCTGATCAGGAGACATGGGCTATATGTGCTGGAATGATTATCATTATACTCATGTTGGAATGTAGGAAACATGGCAACCAATTTGGAAACAGTGAAATCCCACAAACAAGAATGTCATAATGACCAGATCCGTCTTTAAGTGGTATTGATATGTGGAATAAACATTGGGCAGCATTTCAGGGAAAACTCCCCTGTTCTTTTTCAAATAGTACTACAGGATCTTTTATATTTACTAACAGTGCATTCGATTAAGGTCTCAGACAAAAGGTAGCACCAGCAACACTGCCTCAGTAACTACATTTGGGAGTTTTTTTCTATTCATTCATGGGATGTGGCCATCATTGACCTGGGCAGGCTTGTCCTCTGGTGTTTTCATAGCTGTGATGGCAGCTACCTTGTCCGCACCCGGCTGCACACCCAATTGGGAGATGTGGTCCCCGAGGAACTTGAGTTCCGTCTGACCAAAAGAGAATTTGGCCCTGTTGAGGCGGAGGCCATGCTCATGTATACGTCTGAATACGCGCTGGAGGCGACTAACATGCTCCTGCAGGGTGGTGTGTCATCGACATAGACGCGAACACCTTCAATGCCTTCCATCATTTGTTCCATAATCCTATGGAACACTTCTGATGCAGATATGGTCCCAAACAGCATCCTGTTGTAACAATATCTGCCAAAGGGGGTATTAAATGTACAAAGTTTCCTGCTGGATTTATTGAGCTGGATTCACCAGAATCCTTTTGAGGCGTCGAGTTTGCTGAAGAGCTTGGTGTGAGACATCTCACATGTGAGCTCTTCACGCTTGGGAATTGGATAATGCTCCCTCATGATATTGCGATTTTGATCTTTGCGATCAATGCAAATTCTCAATTCGCCAGAAGGCTTTTTTACACATACCACGGAACTGACCCAGTCGGTCGGGTCCGTGACTTTGGAAATCACTTCTTGGTTCTGGAGGTCCTGCAGCTGCTGCTTGAGGCAGTCCTTAAGGGGTGCTGGGACCCTGCGAGGTGCGTGCACCACAGGCGTGGCATTCGGTTTTAATAAAATCTTGTAGGTGTACGGGAGCATGCCCATGCCCTCGAAGACTTCGTGGTACTGGTTGATAATGGCATCGAGCTGCGCCCTGAAGTCGGTGTCCTGAAAGGCAGACGCGTCAGCAGGAGAGAGAGAGTGAACTCTCTGAACTAGGTTCAACAGCTTGCATGCCTGCGCGCCAAGCAGGGAGACTTTCGAGGAGCCCACGATTTCAAAGGGAAGGATGGCTTTGCGTGACTTGTGCGTCACTTCGAGCTGACACGAGCCACTGGCAGCAATGGCATTGCCATTATAACCTAATAGCTGGCAGGCTGATGGGAGGATGGCTGGTTTGACACAAAGGCTTTGGAGGTCAGACCGCGCAATGAGATTAGCGGAGGCACCAGTGTCCAGGCGGAATCGTATTTGGGACCGGTTGACCGTAAGGGTGGCACACCACTCATCGTCTGGATCGATGCTGTATAGAGGCTGGATTCTTTGCTTCGGGGACGCCCTGTTTTTTGTAACGATACCGATTCAAAAAGGTGTCTTCGGGTCCTCGGTGTCAATATCGGGTAGTAGGTCCGCACCGGACTCGGTGACCATGGGTTGAATGGCGCAGGCATTCTTGCGAGTCAGGCCGGAGCAGTACGAATTGGCAGGCCGAGCTGATCTGCATAAAGCAGCATAGTGTCCAAATTTGCCACATCTCAGGCATTGTCGGGATTTGGCAGGGCATTGCCATTTTAAGTGGGCAGAGCCACAGTTGCCGCACGTTGTAGCGCCAGTATTTTCGCTGCGCCACTGCGCATGTGCGGCCGTACATGGTGCGCGCCTGCGCAGTACGTTCGTCGACGTCACCGTCCCCTCGTTCGGTGCGCACAAGCGCGGGAGTCCGCGAAAAGCGCGCGAAATGGCTGCCCTCATCCAGGCTGAGGCCCTGAAGTTGCTCGATTGCTTGGGCCTGTTCTGCCTCGTGGGGACCTTGCTGTGCCGTTTCAGCTGCTTGGATGTGGGAATACCGACTAGTGGCGTGTTCGTGTAGCACGCAGGTCTTCATGGTGGTCACTAGGTTGAGCTGCTGTACCTTGAGGAGCTGCTGGCGTAGGGGGTCCGACTGAACACCGAAAATGACCTGGGCGCGTATCATGGAGTTGGAGGTGGGCCCACAATTACAGGACTGCGCAAGGATGCGGAGCTGGGTGAGAAAGGACTGGAAAGGTTCATCCTTACCCTGTAAACGCTGTTGGAATACATAGCGCTAGAAACTTTCATTCACCTCTATGTTGCAGTGAGTGTCAAACTTGAGGAGGACCGTCTTGAATTTTGATTTATCTTCATCATCAGCAAAGGTGAGAGAGAATTGAAAATGTGGGTGGCATGTTTCCCGGCCGTGGATAGGAAGAGACCGATCTTCTTGGTGTCCGAGGCCTGTGAAGGTCTGTGGCTTCTAGGTGGAGCTGGAAGCGTTGTTTGAATATCTTCCAGTTAGCCCCTAGGTTACCGGTGATGCGGAGCGGCGGCGGCGGGCGGTCGCTGTCCATTTTGCGGGATGACTGTATGCTGGTGGAAGGCAGATCACTTGCAGGTAGGTCTAAGAAGTTCTAATATCCCTCAACTCCTGGTATCATGATGTGTTGGGTGCCCTGGATCCGTGGAACACATACAGGCCACCAACACTTAAAATAGTGCAACACTATTTTATTAAGTTGGAAACTGTTGAACACTGTGGGTTAACACGGTGTTAGATTAAACTAAAGACCTATGCCTGTCCGAACCAGTCTATGCACTCAGCACATGGTGAGGACCTGTGCTGTAAGCTGTAAGCTCTGTCCTTGTAGGAGGCTGCATCCCGAATGAGCGGGAACTCTGATGCCCCCTGTCTTTATAGTGAGTGTGCTCTAACTGGTGATTGGCTGCGGTGCTGTGTGTTGATTGGTCTTGCTGTGTGTCCATAAGTGTGTGTGTATCTGCACCATGATATATTGGTGTATATCATGACAGTCATCATTAGACTTTTATTTTCAGATTTTCCATTGAATCCAAATTTATCCTTCTGCCACGGTCGGGTTTGAACCTGGGTCCCCTTGGGTCTCTGGATTACTGGTTCAGTGACAATATGAGAATATGAGTCTGGATTACATGCCGAATCTTCTGGAGCAGGATTTGAACCCACCACTGCTGCCTCTGAGGCAAAACTGCTTCCCCCGACATTCAATCGAATTACCATTGCGGAATCCCCCACTATCAATATCCTGAGGGTTACCATTTACCAGAAAATGAACTGGGCTGGCCATATAAGTACTGTGGCTACCAGTGCAGGTTAAAGGCTCAGAATCCTGTGGATAGTAACTCACCTCCTGATCCCCCCAGAGTCTGTCCACTACCTACAAGGCACGAGTCAGGAGTGTGATGGAATACTCTCCCACTTGCCTGGATGAGTGCAGTTTCAGCTGCACTCTAGAAGCTCAACATTATTCAGGACAAAGCATCCAGCTTGATTGTTACCTTTTCCACAAACAAGATGCACTGCAGGAACTCACCAAGGCATCACCTTCCAAACCCACAACCACTACCAGGGTCCCAGGTTCGAATCCCGGCTTGGGATTCGAAGGACAAAAGCAGTATATACATAGGAAGACCGTCACCTGGAGGTTCTCCTCCAAGTCATTCACCATCCTGACTTGGAAATATATCACCATTCCTTCATTGTTGCCGGGCCAAAATCCTGGAATTCCCTCAGCGTCTTCAGTGGTTCAAGAAGGCAGCTCACCACCACCTTCTGAAGGGCAACTAGGGATGGGCAATAAATGCTTATCTAGCCAGCGACGCTCACCTCCCGTAAATTAATTTTAAAAAAGGAGTCACACCTTTTCCAAACCTCAAGGCCCACAAAATTTAATCAGGATAAAAGTAGTGAGCGAGAAGCATAAAATGAATTAAAACACTAAAGGAAAAAGCTGGAATTCGGAAATAAAAACTAAAAATGCTGGAAATTCACGACAGGCCAGGCAGCATTGGTAGAGAGAGAATTGATGGTCTATCACCAGATCAAATAGAAACCCAGAGGACCAAGCCATTGAGGTGGTTATCAGAGATCATAGGCCTCGTTGAGTACTTCAACAATTGCATGGAATTTAAAGTTCCCAAACATGTGTACAAATCCCTCCGCTGTCTCATCCCCTCCCATTTTCTGTAACCTCCCCCACAACTTATGGTCACTCAAGATATCTGTATTTATAACTCTTGCACACTGACAATTTTAATCACTTCTCCACTGGTGGCCATGCCTTCAGTTGCCAAGGTCCAAAGATGTGGCATTTTCTCTGCCTTTCTACCTCTCTCTCTCTCGTATTCTAAGGTTCTTCTTTAAAGTTACTTCCTTGAACAAGCTTTTGGTCATGTGTCCTAAAATCTCCTTTACATAGCTTGCATTCAAATTTTGTTCAGTAATGCATCTAACAATGTGCTACGTAAATGTTATTGTTGAAATGTTGGCAGGGAGAAGCAGAAAGCAACAGCAATGACACCACAGCCTGTTTTACCTCGTTAGGATTGAGATGAGAAGACATTTCCCCATGCAGCGGGTTACGGATTTTTCCAATTTTCTACCCCAGTGAGCTATTTGGATGTTCAGTCATTGAGTATCTTAGTTTTGAATATCGATAGATTTTTGGATGCCAAAGAAATCGAGGAATGTGGGCACAATGCAGAAAAGTGGAGCTGAGGTAAAAGATAGACCATGATCGGACTGAATAGAGGAGCGGACTCGATGGCCAACTGAATCCTCCTGGTCCTATTTAAGTGAATGGAACAAAATGGTATGATATCTTTCCATGACAGAGCCACAATATAATAACAATCTTTATTGTCACAAGCAGGCTTACAGTAACACTGCAATGGAGTTACTGTGAAAATCCCCTAGTCCCCACATTCCAGCGCCTGTTCGGGTACACGGAGGGGGAATTCAGGATGTCCAAATTAGCTAACTGCGTCTTTCGGGACTTGTGGCAGGAAACTGGAGCACCCAGAGGAAACCCGCGCAGACACGGGGAGACCATGCAGATTCCGCACAGACAGTGACCCAAGCCGGGATTCGAACCTGGTACCCTGGCTTTGTGAAGCAACAGTGCTAACCACTGTGCTACCGTGTCACCCATCAGATCAGATCAGTCTTGTGTCATCGACGTTAGATGACTGTAAAAGAGAGCTTGAAAGGAAGGAAAGATAAACAGAAGGAAGCCTTTGACAATCAGTCAGAAACAGAGTAACATTGCATTGAACAGCCATCAGGCACCTCCTACTATACTTTGTCCACTGTTTGCAGGGCTGTCATCATGTAGTTTTCCCCAATGCCTTAGATGTCCTTTTCTTTTGCTTAGTCTGCTCGCTTTTGATTAAATTGTAATGAAAACACAAATCTGAGTTCTGTCATGGAGTGCTGCACAATTATTGCTTGTCATCGTCTTGTGACACAGTATGATATCAAATGACTCAACGTCATTCAATTTGTTTGGATCAAGTGATAGTTGGATAAATCATTCATCTACAGGAGATGAACTTGTTGTGTTGAGCATTTCATGCAGCGTCAGGTAAATAGTCAAAGGATCAGGTAGCTGGTGATTAAGCTTGCACCTGGATTTCAGGAGGCAGATTTTCAATATTCACAAAGCAAAGAATAAGACAAAGAAAAAACAAGTATTCATAGATTTTATAATCACAAAAACTTACAGCGCAGCAGGAGACCATTTGGCCCTTGACTCTTGTGCGAGGTCTTTGAGCGAGCTAGGTCATGCATAGTCCCATATTCTGCCCCTCCCCCAACCCTTCTGGCGCTCTTTGCCCGTAACCCTGTCAATTCCTCATCCTCAAGTATCAATCCAATTCCTTTCAAAATTATTTACAGAATCAGCTTCTACTACCTTTTCAGTTCGACAACTGTCTGAGAAATATCTTTATTCTCCCTCTACATCCTTTGCCTCTTGGAACATAGGCCTTTCAAGTTATTGATCTATTAGCCAGAGTGAATAACTTTTCTCTATCAATTCTATCAAAGCCTTTCCTCATCTTGAAATTCTCCATCGGATCACCCCTTAGCCTTCTTTGCTTCAAGGGGAGCAGTCTGAACTTTTCCAACCTCCCCTCAATACTGAAATCCCTCATCCCTGATAACCTCCTGGGAACAACACCTTTCACAGGCATCATTCCTGAAGTATGGTGTCCAGAATTGACCCCAATACTGCAGCTGGGACCTAACCAGTGATTTATAAAGTCCTAGCAAGAACTCTTTGCTTTTATATTTTATCCCTCTATTTATAAATCCTGGTGCAGCACACCATTTTTTTTAAACGCCTTATCAATTTGCACTATCAACTTGAAAAGTTTGTGTACCTAGACACCAAGGGGCGGGATTCTCCGACCCTCTGCGGCGGAATCGCAGCCAGCGCAGGGGCGGAGAATAGATGTTCACACCCGAAATCCAGCGTGACGGCGCATCCGCGATTCTCTGCGGACCCGCCAGTCCCGCGCGTGCGGTCGACACGCCGCCAATCGGCGGCGGTTGGAAGAGGCCCCCGTGGCTATTCCCCGCGGTCAACCAGCCGAACTTCTGCTGGCGTGGTTTACATGTGGCACCACCCAACGGAAGCTGGGACCCGTGGCCGCGGTGGCAGTCCTGATGAGGAGCGGGGGAATCTGACTCCATGGGGGGGCCTCAGCGGCGGCCAGGCCCACAATCGGTGACCACTGGTCAGCGGGCCATCGCAATCTGGAAGGGACCTACCTTCCTCCGCATGGGCCCGCTGTGTGGCTCTGCCATGTCGGCAGCGCCCACGCCGAGGTGGGCCGCCACGCGCATGCGCAGACCCACTTTCAGCCGCCGTGCGCATACGTGGCCGCACGGTCTGGCTAGCAGGGCCCCACCGGCAGCAAGAGCTGTGGGATGCACACTGGGGCTCTGCTAGCCCCCTGGAAAATGGAGAATCAACCCGGACCTTCGAGGAAAAAGTCCGGAGCGATTGTCGCCCATTTTCCGGCGAGCGTGGAGACTTAGTCCCCAGAAGGGAGAATCCCGCCCAAGGTCTGTCTGCTCAGCACATGGTTTTCAAAATCATGTTAAACATACCAACTGAAGGCAAAGGGAAATCTTCCACTCCCATGTTGGATGAATCAGTGGATATAAAATGTTCAATGTCCTCAGCGAGGGCTGTTTCCTTGATGGACGATGTCAACATGGTGGAACACTGTCGATTGCTGCTTTCGGTGGACAGTTTCAAGCTATTGGAAGTTGCTGCCTATATGGAGACAAATAAAATGAATCAAAAGTTCTGAAAAACACAGCAAAGCATTGGGTGGAATCTTAGCAAAAAATGGCAAAGTGTCAGTTCCAGTGAGAAAAATGGGACAAATCCGGCAGGAAATCTCACGGAATAGTGAGCCTTCTAAACAAAAGTTTTTTTCTTCACGTGAATCACGCCATGCTCTTGGTGACGTCCCGCTGATTTGCTTGCCTCAGGCAAACCTAATCACTGCAATCACTGGAGAGATCAATTTAAACCAGCCTCCCCAGCACTCACCAGCAGCCAGGATGCCTAATCCAAGATTTTTGGAGGGAGCCCTCACCAGACTCCTGAATGGAGTCCAGCAGAGGTGGGACCTCAAATTTCCGAAGGCATCCATTCAGGTGAACACTCCCACCTGGGAGGGATTTGCAGCTTTATAAGTACCAGTTCCCCGCAGAAGAGGACAGTGTTGGAAAAAACACCATGTTGGAGAAGTGTTAGAAAAAACTGAATGGCCTTCTTCGCGTGGCCACCTCGTCTCTTGTTGTACCTGACTCTTGCACCTCCAAGATGATCTCTCAACCAGCCACCTTGAGGGCCATCCAATTGTCACGAGGCCCACTACCCTAACCCTGCCCCAATCCCTTTGCTGCCCCCACCCCCTCCCGCAATCTCTACTCAGCTCCTCACATCCCTGGTCCCACTCCAGTTCCACGTACGACATTCCTTGACCATCTGAACTGGCAAGTCTCCCGCCTACAATCTCTCCATCTGTCTCTCTGCGGGACAAAATTATGCACAGCAGGCATGAGAAGGTCATGCGGGAGCTCCACATCCTCACCCACCATGAGGAAAGAGCGCTTGAGCTTGTCAGGGAGGAGCAGCACTGTGTCTGTGCGGATGGTGAACTTGGGGCTGAGAGCAAAGGTGAGAGCTCTAACGGCTCAGTCATTCCTCAAGTTTCAAGTGAGTAAACATCTGGCTTCATTTAACCCCGTGATGTACTAATGTCATCTCCCTTTTCTTGCAGGGCAACCAGATGATAAGCCCGGACAACCATCGCTCCCCTTGGATACCATTGACCCGAGCAACTCAGAGGGGGATTCCTCGGCCATCACCATAGAAGAGGCGTTCCGTCTGTCACCCGCACCTTCCACTAGCACAGATACTCACACCTTTTGGGATTGAGTAATATGCAAGCTTCTGGGTAACTGGCTGGTGAACATATCCCCAGTCTCACAGACCAAGGAGGGCAGCCGGAAAGTACGCCCAGACCCTCAAAGTCCAAGCCCCCGACCCCCCAGGAGATGCCAGCCAAGGTCATCTCAGGCAACAGGTTTGGAAGGCAGCAGACCACCTCAACCTCAGCTGTGGATCCTTGGGATACACCTAGACATAGCAGGAAGGTGAGAAGATTAAGAAACTGTAGACACCTAGTGGGCACGGGTGAACATAGGACTAGTTAAGATAGCTCACCACTGTAATATAGCACTTGTAAATAAATATCACTCCGATCACCATCAGATCCTCCACCATTGCGCCATGCTCCGTAAATCCTCAAACACACTGGACACGCCATCCATGTGCAGCATTGAAACCTGTTGTAAATTACTTTGCCATGATGTCACACTGGCACCCAGTGAATATTCAGTGAACGGGGAAGGTCTGGAGTGAGTGCTCTCTCATGAAATGCTGATATATTAAAACAAAGTTCCTGACCTCCCGCATTGTGAGTCGCACTATTCCACTGGAGAGGGCGGGGGAGGAGGGGTTTTGTTAACTCTATTTTTTTATTTAATTAATTTAATATAAATACCCCAATGGCCAGGGTGGAATTTGAGCTCGTGGCCCTAGATTACTGGTAACTGTACACTCTTGTGGGACAAAAGTCACCAGTCAGCCAGACTACGAACAGGGTAGATTCACTTTCCTGAAGGTTGTCCCTGAACCAGTTGGATTTTTCTGATACTAACCCCAAGTTACCAGATTGGATTCCATTCAGTTTTGCAGCTGGACACATTGAGATTAAAACTCATAGTAAGGAAGAATAAACTTCATTTATATAGTGCCAACCACAACCTCACAATATCACAAAATGCTTCATTGCCAATGAAGTAATCAATTTCAGAAGTGTGGTAATCAATATGCACACAGCAAACTCCCACAAATAAAAATATGATAAAGACTGGATGATCTATTTTTAGTGCTGTTGCTCGAGAGGAAACTATTGACCAGGACCCTAACCCGAACTTTTTGCACTTTATGGGTTTTCTCCCAGTGATCCAGTTCCTTCCCATAGTCCACATGTGCAGGTTAGGTGGATTGGCCACTCTTTTGAGGTCCACCAACCATGCTAAATTGCCTCTTAAGTGGCCAAGGATGTGCAGGTTAGGTGATTGGCCATGCTAAATTGCCCATTTGTGTCTAAAGATGTGTAGCTTTGGTTATTGGGATAGGGTGGGTGAGTCGATTCGGGTGGAGTGCTCTTTCAGAGGGTCGGTGCAGACTTGATGGGCCAAATGGCTTCTGAGGGTGAGCTGTGAGGAGCATGCAGAGATGCATCAGCAGGATTTTGACAAGCTGAGTGTGTGACGCATTCATGGCAGATGCAGTATAATGTGGATGGCCGCTTCAGTAGCAGAAATAGGAAGGCAGATTATTATTTGAATGGGTGTAATTTGAGAGAGGTGGATACTCAGCGAGCCCTTGGTGTCCTCGTGCATCAGTCGCTGAAAGTAGGCACACAGGTACAGCAGGCAGGAAAGAAGGCAAATGGTATGTTGGCCTTCATAACGGGAGGAATAGAGGTATTTTACTGTAGTTTTATAGGGCATTGGTGAGGCCACACCTGGAGTATTTTGTTCAGTTTTGGTATAAAAAAATAGGACAGCATGGTAGCCTTGTGGATAGCACAATTGTTTCACAGCTCCAGGGTCCCAGGTTCGATTCTGGCTTGGGTCACTGTCTGTGTGGAGTCTGCACATCCTCCCCGTGTGTGTGTGGGTTTCCTCCGGGTGCTCCGGTTTCCTCCCACAGTCCAAAGATGTGCGGGTTAGGTGGATTGGCCATGATAAATTGCCCTTAGTGTCCAAAATTGCCCTTTGTGTTGGGTGGGGTTACTGGGTTATGGGGATAGGGTGGCGGTGTTGACCTTGGGTAGGGTGCTCTTTCCAAGAGCCGGTGCAGACTCGATGGGCCGAATGGCCTCCTTCTGCACTGTAAATTCTATGATAATCTATGAGGACATGGGTAGAGTTCCCCTGCTCATGTCCAATAACAGAACCACTGATCTACTGATGATCACTGTTGGTCTGAACAACTTCCTATCATCAATCCTAACCTCATGGTTTCATCCGCTTCTCATTTGTCAGATCTCGATTATTTTTCATGAGTTTCCAAACTGGGTTGCGTGGGACCCCTGTCAGGGATCCGCGGTCAATTTGGCTGCAGATCGGAGACTTTCGGTGGTGACTATGAAGGGGGGACTTCCGGTGACGGCTATGAAGGAGTAAGTCGCACATTTGGTGACTCCCGCTCTGGTCGGACTTTTGGACCTTTCCCCCCCGACTTTTTTCCGGTTTTAAGCTGTAAAGTCGAAGGCTGAGGCAATTGGACACCATTTCCACGTATCGGTGTATGGAGAAAAGAACCGGATGTGCATGAAAAGGCAGAAATAGAAACATAGGCAAGAGCTGTGCTGAAGCTGCAGCAGGAGACAGCAAGGCCGAGGACCGGACCCCTGGTGTGTCGGCCCAGCGATCAACGGAGCAGTTGATGCAGGTCATCCAGGACAGCTTTGCCAAGCAGAAACGGGACTGCCTGGACCTGATTAAAGAGTCGATTGATCGGCTGGGGCACAGATTGGATGCCCAGGATCGGGCGATCCAGAAGGTTGAGGAAGCGCTGGCTGAGCAGGAGGAGCATCAAACTGCCGTGGAGCTGGAGGTGGGGATGCTGCGGGACCAGCAGAAAAGGCTTCTAGAGAAGGTGGAGGACCTAGAGAATAGGTCCCGCCGGCAGAACTTAAGAATTGTCGGGCTCCCGGCGGGGTCTGAGGGAGCTAATGCTGGGGCATTCGTAGCGGGAATGTTTGAAAAGCTGCTGGGGGAGGGGACATTCTCCTGACCCTTGGAGGTGGACAGGGCGTACAGAGCGCTTGCGAGGAAGCCGCGAATGGGGGACCCTCCGAGGGCAATGGTGATCACAATCTCGGACCATGCTGCACACTGGGTTGACCTACAGGTTAGTAAAAATAGCAATCAGCGCTCGCAATGGAGGTTAGATGTAGGGCTATTGGCAGATGAAGTGGTACGCGAGAGGTTGAGGAAATGCATATAAAATTACCTGCAGGTAAATGATATGTGGAAGGTCTCAGCAGCGGTGGACTGGGAAGCGCTGAAGGCAGTGGTGAGAGGAGAGCTGAACTCGATCCAGGCTCACAGGGACAGGACGGACAGGGCAGAGACGGACCGACTGGTAAAAGAGATTCTACAAGTCGACAGGAGGTATGCGGAGACTCCAGAGATCGGGCTTTTAAGGGAACGGCGGTGGCTACAGGCAGAGTTTGGCTTGTTAACCACAGGGAGGGCAGTGGAACAACTCAGAAAGGCGAGGGGGGCAATCTACGAGCATGGTGAGAAGACTAGCAAGATGCTTGCACGGCAGTTCAGAAAGAGGGAGGCGGCTAGAGAAATAGGGAGTTATTAACGGGGATGGGAACTTAGTTGGGGATTTGGCAGGGCTGTGTAAGGCGTTCGGGGATTTCTACAGCAGGCTGCACAGGTCGGAACCCCCTGTGGGGCCGGAGGCGATGAGGCACTTCCTGGAGGGGCTGACTTTCCCTAAGGTGGACGGGGAGCTGGTAGAAGGGCTGAATGCCCCGTTCCGGTTGGAGGAGATAGTGGAGGGCTTGAAGGCCATGCAGTCGGGTAAGGCCCCGGGACCGGACGGGTACCCAGCAGAGTTCTACAAAATGTTCTCCAGGATATTGGGACCAGTGCTGATGAAGGTGTTTAATGAGGCAAGGGAAAGAGTGGTTCTGCCTGTAGCCATCTGGGATGGCCACGTCCCGATTACAAAATGGACACTTGCAAAGAATGCAAGGAAAATTGGACAATACCGAAAAAGCAAGCAGGTGCAAGGTCTGTCTGTTGATTAGTGCTGTAGCTCTCAAACAGGACCGGTACTGCAGAACCATCTACATACTAATGAACCACCCCGGGAACAAAAGGCAACATTTAGGAAAACAATGCGAAGACAGACATCCTGACGCCAGAGGAGACTAAAACAAAGCAAACCAACGGCCACCTAGGACACGCCCAGCAACCAGGGAACCCACCCCTCTATTGGAGGAAAATCAATAGGAACGATTGGGAAACAGCCCAATTAATTGGGGCCAAGTTCAAGGCCCGCCCAAAAGCGCGCAAAGCCCTTTTGGGTATAAAAAGGGCTCCCCAAGAGAGGATCGCTCTCTTGGCCTTGGCTCTCAGCGAGGAGAGACCTGCCTAGCAGTTACACCAGACCAAGTAAGTTCCAAGTCACCCCCCCAACCAACGCCATCCAGCCTCTAGGAGAGTACCGTACATGATACCCCAAAGTTGTACCCCCCCCCCCCCCCCCAAGTCTCCAGCTCCTCCAGTCCACTGCCTCTTGTAAAACTCCTCCTCCCAACCTCGGTTCCCTCCCCCAACCTCGGTTCCCTCTCCCAAACTTTCCACCCCGGCTAGACCACTCGGACCCTGTTCTGTCAGGCTCCGATGGCCGCAGCCCCTCCCCCTACCTCACTCCCATTCACTGGCCGGCTTAAACCGGCCAGCATGGAGGCCCCCTCCCGGTCCCTTTCCCCCTTGCCCGGCCCTAGGAAAGCTCAAAGATCCCCTTTTAGCACACAAACCCTGCATATCTAACTACACCCCAAAGAGCCCTCCTTTCGAGTGAAAGTCCCGTCCCTTCCCTTGTCCAAATATATGCAACATTGGCGCCTTTAGCCTCTACACCCGCGCGCAGTGATACAAAACAAAAAGAAGAAAATACAGTCATGAGGTTACATCGGCACATGGCCATTCCTCAATTTCTCAGTTCTGCCACAGTCCTTCTGCCTTCGCAAACTCCTCCGCTGCTTCCGCCATTCCAAAATAAAAGTCCCTGAGCTTGTAAGTCACCCTCAGCTTCGCTGGATATACAATGCCGCACTGCACCTTGCAAATGTACAGTGCCCTCTTCACCCAGTTGAAGGCAGCCCGCCTCCTCGCCAGCTCCACCGTAAAGTCCTGGTATACACGTATACCAGCTCCAGCCCACTGCACCACCCGCTTCTGCTTGGCCCAGCTCAGGACCTTCTCCTTCACACTGTACCTACGGAAGCACAAAGTCACTGCCCTTGGCAGCTCACTCGCCTTTGGTACAGGCCTCCACGACCGATGAGCCCGATCCAGTTCATATCGGGAGGGGTCCTCCCCCTCCCCCAGTAGTTTTGCCAGCATCGCGGCAAAATACTCAGTCGGCTTCGGTCCTTCAACTCCTTCGGGCAGCCCCACAACCCTCAAAATCTGTCGCCTGTATCTGTTTTCCAGATCTTCCATTTTTCCTCACAGATTCTTGTTCGTGTCCATCACCTTCCGCATCTCCTTCCCCATCGAGGCAAGTTGATCACCGTGCTGCAATACCATCTCCTCCACTTCCTTCATCGCCTCCCCTTGCTCTCGCACCTCCGCCACTGCGTTCGCCACCGCCGTCTTCACCGGGGAAACCGCCTCCTCCACCAGCACATTCAAAACCTCCCTCATCTCCTTCCTCACCATCTCCATACATTTCTCAATCTGCAGCAACTGCTTTTGGAATTCCGCAGCCATCACCTTAGTTAGTTCTTCAGCCGTAAGCACTGCAGCCTCCCCTGGTGCTCCAGCCTCCATTTTCTTTGTTGACCCCGCGGTGACCTTTCCCCTCTCCAACGGACTTTCAGACGCTTTTTTCCCAGCCCTTTTTTTGGTGTTTTTCGACATCCTTCTTCTCCTTGCGCTATCTCCCGACTTTTACTGCCGTCGCTGGCCCTAGGACCGGGCGTTACTCTCCGAAAATGCCGTTCCCGAATGGGAGCCCTCCAATGTGCGGCTGCCTCCCGCCCGCCGTCACCGGAAGCCCCGGTGGATCGAATCTTTGATCAGTATTTGGTTTTGAACCTTGTGGCGGTGTCAAAAGATACCTGGCGACTCTTGAGCAAATGTAATTAAACAGAGCCAAATTAAGAGACAACAGCAAGTTAGCAACATGCTCCAGACGATGTCACAGGCCACGATTTCACTTATCCTGGAACGAGACAAGAACCCAGAGCTATGTGGGTCTTACAGACCGATTTCCCTGTTGAACGTAGACGCCAAACTGTTGGCTAACATTTTGGCCTCCAGGATTGAGGATTGTGTACCGAACATCATCATGGAGGATCAGACGGGGTTTGTTAAGGGCAGGCAGCTGGTGGCCAATGTAAGAAGGCTGTTAAACGTGATCATGATGCCCCCGGAAAGTAGGGAGGAGGAGGTAGAGGTAGCGATGGATGGAGAAAAAGCTTTTGACCGGGTTGAGTGGGATTATTTATGGGAGGTTCTGGGGCGGTTCGGATTTGGGAGGGATTTTATTGACTGGGTCAGGTTGCTGTACCAGACTCCTGTGGCAAGTGTACGGACGAACAGGATGACTTCGGACTATTTTAGACTGCACCGGGGGACGAGACAGGGATGCCCCCTCTCCCCACTGTTGTTTGCGCTGGCTATAGAGCCGCTGGCAATTGCTCTGAGGGCCTCAAGGGGCTGGAAGGGGCTGGTCCGGGAGTGGGGGGGGGGGAGCACAGAGTCTCGCTGCATGCGGACGACCTGCTTCTGTATGTTTCAGATCCAGTTGAGGGGATGGAAGAAATCATGGGAATTTTAGGGGAATTCAGCCGGTTTCGGGGTACAAGCTTAATATGGGGAAGTGCGAGATGCTTGCGGTCCAGGCGAGGGGTCAGGAGAGGCGACTGGGGGAACTGCCGTTTAGGTTGGTAGGGGACAGTTTCAGGTACCTAGGTATCCAAGTGGCGCGGGATTGGGACCGGCTACATAAATTGAACTTGGCCCGATTGGTGGATCAGATGAGAGATGGTTTCCGGAGATGGGACGCGCTGCCATTGTCTCTGGCTGGGAGAGTCCAAACGGTGAAAATGACGGTCCTCCCGAGATTCCTGTTTGCATTTCAATGTCTCCCCATGTTCATTTCACGGTCCTTTTTTAAGCGGGTCAATAAAGTTATTGCGAGCTTTGTATGGGGGGGGCAAGTTCCCGTGAGTGAGGAGGGGAATGCTTGAGCGGAGTTGGGGAGAGGAAGGGCTGGCGCTGCCGAACTTTAGCAATTATTACTGGGCGGCTAACATAGCCATGATCAGGAAGTGGCTAGTGGGGGGGCGTCGGCATGGGTGCGTATGGATGTGGCTTTCTTGCAAGGGCACAAGTCTGGGGGCGCTGGTAACTGCGCCTCTGCCATTCCCGCCGGCGTGGTACTCCACCAGCCCCGTGGTGGTGGCGGCCTTGAGAGTCTGGGGGCAATGGAGGAGATATGTGGGAGCAGTGGGAGCATCAGTCTGATCCCCAATCTGCGATATTCACTGGTTTGCCCCGGGGAGGATGGACAAAAGAACAAAGAAAATTACAGCAAAGGAACAGGCCCTTTGGCCCTCCCAGCCTCCGCCGATCCAGATCCAAACCTGTCGCCTATTTTCCAAGGATCTACTTCCCTCTGTTCCCCGCCCATTCATATATCTGTCTAGATGCATCTTAAATGATGCTATCGTGTCCGCCTCTACCACTTCCACTGGCAAGGCGTTCCAGGCACCCACCACCCTCTGCGTAAAAAACTTTCCACGCACATCTCCCTTAAACTTACCCCCTCTCACCTTGAAATCGTGACCTCTTATAATTGACACCCCTCTCTTGGAAAAAGCTTGTTGCTATCCACCCTGTCCATACCTCTCATAATTTTGTAGACCTCAATCAAGTCCCCCCTCAACCTCTGTCTTTCCAATGAAAACAATCCTAATTTACTCAACCTTTCTTCATTGCTAGCACCCTCCATACCAGGCAACATCCTGGTGAACCTTCTCTGCACCCTCTCTAAAGCATCCACATCCTTCTGGTAATCTGGCGACTAGAACTTCACGCAGTATTGCAAATGTGGCCGAACCAAAGTCCTATACAACTGTAACATGACCTGCCGACTCTTGTACTCAATACCCCGTCCGATGAAGGCAAGCATGCTGTATGCCTTCTTGACCACCCTATCGACCTGCGTTGTCACCTTCAGGGTACAATGGACCTGAACTCCCAGATCCCTCTGTACATCAATTTTCCCCAGGACTCTTCCATTGACCGTATAGTCCACTCTTGAATTAGATCTTCCAAACTGCATCACCTCGCATTTGCCTGGATTGAACTCCATCTGCCATTTCTCTGCCCAACTCTACAATCTATCTATATTCTGCTGTATTCTCTGACAGTCCTCCTCACTATCTGCAACTCCACCAACCTTGGTATCATCTGCAAACTTGCTAATCAGACCACCTATACCTTCGTCCAGATCATTTATGTATATCACAAACATCAGTGGTCCGAGCACGGATCCCTGTGGAACACCAATAGTCACCTTTCTCCATTTTGAGACACTCCCTTCCAGCACTACTCTCTGTCTCCTGTTGCCCAGCCAGTTCTTTAACCATCTAGCTAGTACACCCTGAACCCCATACAACTTCACTTTTTCCATGAACCTGTCATGGGAAACTTTATCAAACGCCTTACTTAAGTCCATGTATATGACATCTACAGCCCTTCCCTCATCAATTAACTTTGTCACTTCCTCAAAGAATTCTATTAGGTTTGTAAGACATGACCTACTCTGCACAAAACCACGCTGCCTATCACTGATAAGTCTATTTTCTTCCAAATGTGAATAGATCCTATCCCTCAGTATCTTCTCCAACAGTTTGCCTATCTCTGACATCAAGCTCACAGGTCTATAATTCCCGGGATTATCCCTGCTACCCTTCTTAAACAAAGGGACAACATTAGCAATTCTCCAGTCCTCCGGGACCGCTCCCGTTGTCTCTGGCGGGCAGTGTTTAAACGGTGAAAATGACGGTCCTCCCGAGATTCCTATTTGTTTTCCAATGTCTCCCAATCTTCATCCTGCGGTCCTTCTTTAAGCGGGTCAATAAAGTTATAGCGGGCTTTGTATGGGGGGGGGGGGGGGGGCAAGTCCCCGTGAGTGAGGGGGATAATGCTGGGGCGGAGTCGGGGAGAGGGAGGGCTGCCGCTGCCGAACTTTAGTGATTATTACTGGGCGGCTAACATAGCCATGATTAGGAAGCGGCTGGTGGTGGTGGTGGGGGAGTGGGGGGGGGGGGGGGGGGGGGGGGCAGGCGGGTGTCGGCATGGGTGCGTATGGATGCGGCTTCTTGTAGGGGCACAAGTCTGGGGGCGCTGGTAACTGCGCCTCTGCCGTTCCCGCCGGCGCAGTACTCCTCCAGCCCCGTGGTGGTGGTGGCCTTAAGAGTCTGGGGGCAGCGGAGGAGACATGTGGGAGCAGTGGGAACGTCGGTCTGCTCCCCAATCTGCGATAATCACCGGTTTGCCCCGGGGAGGATGGACGGGGGGTTCCGAATTTGGCGGAGAGCGGGGATCGAGAGGATGGGGGACTTGTTTATGAGGGGAGCTTTCCGAGTATGAGGGCACTGGAGGAGAAATTTGCATTGGCGGGGGGTAACGAATTTCGGTACCCGCAGGTGCAGGACTTTCTGCGTAGACAGGTACCAACGTTCCCATTCCTGCCGCTAAGGGGGATTCAGGATAGGGTGGTTTCTAGAGGATGGATAGGAGAGGGGAGCGTCTCGGACATATATGAGGAGCTTATGGGATCAGAGGAGACGCAGACCGAGGAGCTGAAGCGAAAGTGGGAGGAGGAGCTGGGGAGAGATCGAGGAGGGCCTTTGGGCAGACGCGTTGAGCAGAGTCAACGCAACTGCAACATGTGCCAGGCTCAGCCTGATTCAATTCAAGGTCGTGCACCGGGCTCACATGGCAGTGGCCCGGATGAGCAGATTCTTTAGGGTGGAGGATAGGTGCGCAAAATGTGCGGGAGGACCAGCGAACCATGTCCACATGTTCTGGGCATGTCCAAAGCTGAGGGGATTTTGGCAGGGGTTTGTTGATGTCAGGTCCAAGGTATTAAAAACAAGGGTGGCATTGAGTCCAGAGGTGGCGATTTTCGGGGTGTCGCAGGATCCGGGAATCCAGGAGAAAGAGGCAGACGTTCTGGCCTTTGCTTCCCTGGTAGCCCGGAGGCGGATATTACGAGCATGGAGGGACTCAAGGCCCAGAAGTCAGAGACCTGGCTATCGGACATGGCTAGCTTTCTCTGTTTAGAGAGGTGGCAACCATTCATCGACTTCTTCGCGGAGAATTAATCGTCGGGGGAGGGGGGGTTAGGTTAGCGTAGATTAGGGGGTTAATTAATGGTGGGATCTGTTGGGGAGGGAGGTGGTATTTGCACTATGTTTGTATTTTCATGTACATTATTTATATTGCTGCTGTTACAATGCCAAAATAATACCTCAATAAAATGTTTATTAAAAAAGAAATTTGGCTGCAGATCCTGAGAACAGCTGGAACCAAGGGGGCCCGAGGGGAGGGTGAATGGTTGAGGGTGATGGTGAGAGTAGGTGAGGATGAGAGTGGGTGAGAGTGAGAGGGGGTAATTGTGGGTGAGGGTGAGAGCGGGTGAGGTTAGGTGAGAGTGGATGAGAGTGGGTAAGTGTGGGTGAGGGTGGGTAAGGTTAGGTGAGAATGGCTGTGGGTGAGAGAGTGTGCGTGAGTCGGTGCTCCCATTAAAAATAACAAAAAATAAGGTAAGACCTGGAAATATTCGATGAATAACAGAGCTTTTTTATTATAAAGGCATAGAAATATCTTTTCAGTTTATTCTGTATGTTTGTCTTCTTCTTCTTTGGTGATTGAGCATGATTGTCCACCTAAGAAACTCCATGTTATTGGTCATGGGTTCTGTGGGTCCTTGCATGGCCGATGGTCCCGATCCTAGAGCCATATCTTCGACCGCACACTTGGCAGGTGTTTCCGGGAAGTGGGATCGGTCCTTGGACTCTAGTTCGCTGGTATTCCTTCCTCAGACTCCTTTTCTGGGCCTCTTCGAGCCATCGGGTATCCTCGAAGAATTGGGTCCCTTCAAGCAGGTGGTTCCTCCAAGTAGGTCTCTTCTGAACAAGGGTCTCCCAGGCTTTGATCTCTATATTGCATTTCTTGAGCTAAGCCTTCTGGGTGTCTTTGAAAACTTCCTTTGTCCTCCTCTTGTTTGTTTTTGTATATTCGTACCTATTGTGCAATAATAGCCAATTTTTGTGGTTTAATTCTTCAATATAATGGCCGGAATTTTCCGGCCTTTGGAATTTTTTGTTCCTGTCGGCAGCGCACGCTTCCCATGGGTTTTCCAGTGGCGTGGGGTGTTTTCAATGGAAAATGGAAGTAGAGAACCCCGCCACCAATGAATGGCTTGCCACCGAGAAACAAGTGACTATGGAATCGGGGAATCCAGCCCAATAAGCATGTTTCTCAGGGGTTCCTTCAAAAGGGTGCAACAGCTGGAAACATTTGGGAAAACCTATTCTATGTTATACTCTCCACCAGATCCACTCAATGTCACCTCTGCTTAGGTTCACATTATTTGCTGTTGTCACCAATAATCAGATTTGTTTCAAATCTGCTGATTGCCTTGGCTTTATTATTCCAATGTGGGAGGAATATCCGCTGTTATTACCATGGCCTGGGAGGAATATCTGCTGTTTGTATGATTCCACTGGCGAAAAGAATGTTTGGCCTATGCTGCCTTGGAATTACTTCTATCTGATTTTTGTGTATTTGTATTTAGAATTTCCCAGTTTAAGCTGGAACTTCATTCACAATTTTCTAATCATCTCGCACTATCCACCTGTTTAATGAACTTTTACACACAGCCCCCCTACTCTACCCTCAAGTCCTGAAGTGCTCTTCGATTTATTCCATATTACCCAGGTGCCTTCGAAATATTCAGCCACGCCACATTTTAATTAGCATTTTATTACTAATCTTTCTTTTCGCTCTGAACGTTAGATCATCTCCTTGGCCAAGTAATGGGGTTGTTCAAGTGTTTCATACTTAAATAGAAACATACATAAAAAGTAAAAGCAGGAGGAAGCCATTCAGCCCTTCGAGCCTGCTCCGCCATTTATTATGATCATGGTTGATCATCAAGTTCAATACCCTGATCCATCCTTCACCCCATATTC
The DNA here is from genome assembly GCF_047496885.1 of Scyliorhinus torazame. Classification (NCBI taxonomy): domain Eukaryota; kingdom Metazoa; phylum Chordata; class Chondrichthyes; order Carcharhiniformes; family Scyliorhinidae; genus Scyliorhinus; species Scyliorhinus torazame. Next base: position 92,534,799 of record NC_092725.1, on the reverse strand, counting down.
CTTGATCCCTTTAGCCCAAGAGCTATATCTAAATCCTTTTTGAAATTACACAACGTCGCACTTAATGAAGGCAAGGATGAGCCAGTTCTTTGAGGGGTGGAGTAAGTTGTGAGTGGTGTGGGAGGGGCCCAGCCAATCATGTTCATATGTTCTGGTCCTGCCCGAAGTTGGAGAAATATTGGGGCTTGCAGGTGGGTTCTGTTGGGGTGGAGGTCAGCTTCTGCCCCCCTTCCTTCCCCCCCCCCACTCCCTGAGGTGCGGAGAATCATCGCCATTTGCGCTGGCGTGGTTGGTGTGGCGCCGGCCACGGGTCGCTGGAATCGGCGGGGCCGCCGATTCTCCAGCCCAGATGGGCCGAGCGGCTGCGCGGATACAACAGAGTCCAGCCGGCGCCATTCACCCCTGGCCGCTGCCAGCGGGAACTCTGCGCGAAGCGCCGGGGGACAAACTGTGGGGCGGGGAAAAGCGATCATTCACCGGGGCCTCCGATGGGTCTGGCCCACAATTGGGGCCCACCGATCGGCGGGCCAGCCTCTCCCCCCCGGGCCTTACATTCCGGTGCGGCCAGCCCCTGAACACCAACGCCATGTTGAGTCGGGGCCGGCGCGCAGAAGAAGTCCCCCGCGCATGCGCATGTTGGCGCGGCCCAACTGCGCATGCGCGGGTTGGCGCCACCCATTTGGCGGGAAGGGAGGCCATGCTGGCCCCCTATCAGTCGTAACCGGGCCCGGTTCACACCATCGTGAAATGCGATGGCGTTCACGACAGCGTGAACACTTGGGCTCCATTTGGGAGAATCGCCCCCCTCTGTATTTGGAGCAGGTGAAATTTCCTCTGAGGGGTTTCACCAGAGATGGAGCTTGTTTGTTTTACATTTATGGTGACCTAGTTGCTGTCAAGGGATAAGGGGGGTAGCATTGGGGTGGTGGGCTGTGGGGCTTGGGGGGGGGGGGGTGCGGGGGGGGGGTTTGTGTACTGTTGTAAAATGTTGAAAGTTTGAATAAAAATATTTTTCAAAAAAGAAATCACACAACGTTTTGCCATCAATTACTTTCTGTGGTAATAAATCCCACAGATTCACCACTCTCTGGGTGAAGATATTTCTCCTCACCTCAGTCCTAAAAGGTTTACCGTTTATCCTCAAACCATGATCCCTAGTTATGGACTCCCCCACCATCGGGAAAATTCTTTCTGAATCTACCCTGAGAATCTACTCTGTTTCCGAGAACAACTGTTGAGGAAAATCATTTGGAATTGCTACCTTTTTATATTCCTCTCCCACTGTCTCCTCTTTCTTTCTCCTATGTGTAGAAAGCACTACCCACCGCTTAATACTTTTTCAACTGCGAACGCATCCCAAACAGTCAAATATCCACAGGATGTACTTGAGGGAGGAGTGAAAAGTGTGTGTCTGTGTATGCATGTGTGTGCCTGTATATAAGTGTGTGTCAGTGTGTTCATATATATGAATGTATTTGTGTTGATTTAGCTCACTTGGCTAGACAGCTGGTTTGTGAGGCAGAGCGAGGCCAGCAGTGTGGGTTCAATTCCCATGCCGGCTGAATATATTCACGCCTTCTCAACCGTGTTAAATCACCACCAGTCACCTCCTCAAAGCAGCCTATGGTCATCTGGGACTATGGCGATATACACTTCTATGTTTGTGAGGGTATTTATGTGTGGTGTGTGAATACATGTGCACTTTTAAATCTGTGTGTGAATGTGTGCAAGTCATCTATATGTATGTGTGCACATGCATGTGTGTGAGAGAGAAGTAATTAAAAGAAAGGCTCCAGAGAACCTGAGTATGATGGGATATATGAAAGGGTACATGGATACAACAGATGGATAAATGAACAGTCTCAGGGACCAAATGATTTATTGACCGCACTGCAATCCTGTGACTACTGGCCTATAGCACATGGACAAAATCCCATCACTGTTTGACCCAAAAACTGGTACAATGCCTGTGGAATAAGAGAGTAGACACAAAGTTAGTCTGAATGCAGTCATTTGCGGTAACTGTAATGACTTACAGTAACATAGAAACATAGGAGACCATTTGGCTCTTCGAGTCTGCTCTTCCATTCGTCACAATCATGGCTGATCATCCAACTCAATAGCCTAATCCTGCTTTCTCCCCATAACCCTTGATCCCATTCGCCTCAAGTGCCATATCTAGCCACTTCTTGAATGGATTCCATGTCTTAGCTTCCACAGGCTCAACGCTCTTTGGGTGAAGAAATGTCTCCTCATCTCTGCACTAAATGGTCTGCCCCGAATCCTCAGACTGTGACCCCTGGTTCTGGACACACCCACCATCAGGAACATCCTCCCTACCTAGTCCTGTTAGAATTTTATAATTCTCTATGAGATTTCCCCCTCATTCGTCTGAACTCCAGTGAAAACAATCCTAACCTAGTCAATCTTGTAACTTGTATGGGATCAATCCTCAGTTCAGCAAACCACCTCTTGAACTATAGTTAGGCTGTAGGATCTGCCTCAGGTTTCATACCAGATGAATCTATGTATCACTGTGAGTGGGGTAAGGCAAATATCGGTAGCTATATACATAACACACCTAGAGGACAATGTGTCTTTTCATGACTCAAATGGAACAGACAGCTGATCCTTAGAAGTTAGATGACCAGAGGCTGCTAGAACGTGCTAAGAACAAATTAATTTTTTTAATGGGCTTCCTCGTACTGAAGTACATTGATAATCGGTGCAGAGATAGAGGTTTTCCAAGCCAGTCTATGCTGTTTCCACTACCTCGGAAAGAAAAATCAGGAAGACTTGTATTCATATTAGCACCTTTCACAGCCTCAAAGTACCTAACCAGCAGTGAAGTACTTTTGAAGTGTAGTCATTGTTGTAATTGTAGACAATCTGTGCACAGCAAGCTCCCACAAACAGGAATGAGATAACAGCCAACTAATTGTTTTAGTCCTGTTGCTTGACGGATAAATAATGGCCCAGTACTCCTGTTCATCTTCAAAAGAATAGTCATGGGGCCTTTTAGTCTCAGTACTGCATCTAGAGTGGGACTTGAGTTCAAGACCTTCGGACTCTAACTGAAGCATAGCCAGAATAGACAAGCACTTACTCATAACAATAAGAGGTGGGAGAAAAAGGGTCAAACATGCAGCAACAATTCAAACAAGTCTTTGCTTTTGGAGTTCAAGGAGGTGGCTCGCCACCACCTTCTCAAGGAATAGGCAATAAATGCTGGCCTAACCAGCGATGCCCACATCCCATGAACAAATAAATAAAAAGACATTTATTGAAAGAAAAATAAACCTGTCAAAGTAACAATCGAAAAGCCTAAGTGCAAATGTTGGAGTTTAATTTCCCTGATGGGAATCTTGCTGAAAAAAACAGCTTGAAATGCCCATAATGCAGCTTTCATTAAACGGATTACATTGATTGCTTATCTTTGTAACAGGAGAAAATGTCACTCGTGTCTTACCTTGTTGTATAATGTATCAGTCATCATTGTGTGACTGTTTCGATGCTTGTCTTCCTCATTATTGCTCCAGGCAGACACGAGCTTACATTCTGAGGAATTGCCAGATGGATGATGAGAGGGGAAGCCTGCCAGGAAAGGATGATAAATTACTCACAATGCCAAGTTTCTCTGACATGACTGCAAACTGATCTGGCATTTGACAACAGAAGTGTGAATCAGTGAGACAATGAGTGCTGGTAAAAGGACATTGGCCCACATCATCCCCTGTGAGGAACTTCAATCACCCGGTTACTTTTTCTCTAGTTTTTATCAACTATTACAACTCTGACATTAGGGAAATTTTACAAACGGTAGACTGTTAGCCATGACTCAATAGGTAGCACTCTCATTGCTGGGTCAAAAGTTTGCAGGTTCCAAGCTCTGTTTTAGTACAGTATTGGGGGAGTGCAGTACTGTTGGAAATGCAGTCTTTCAGATGAAATGTTAAATCAAGACCACACCTGATCTCTTGGGTAGATGTCCAAGATCTCAGCACACTGTTTCAAAGAAGAGCAAAGGTGTTCCTCTGGGGTTCTGGCCAATATCTATCCTTTGAACAATTATTTTTCATTCATTCCTGGAATGTGTGTATCACTGGCTTGACCAGCATTTATTACCCTTTCCTAATAGTCCTTGAAAAGGTGGTGGTGAGCTGTCTACCATTGCAGTCCTTGAGGTGTAGGTACACCCACAGTGCTGTGAGGGAGGAAGATCCCGGATTTCAACCCAGCAACAGTGATATATTTCCAAGTCAGGATGGTTTGTGGCTTGATGGGGAACTTTGCAGGTGGTGCAAATGAATCTATTGCCCTTGTCCTTCTAGGTGGTAGAGATTGTGGATTTGGCAGGTGTTATCGAATAAGCCTTGGTATTTGCTGCAGTGCATCTTGTGAATGATACACGCTATGCTGCTGCTGTGCATTGGTGGGGGAAGGAGTTAATGTTTAATGAGGTGGATGGGTTGCTAATCAAGTTGGCTGCTTTGCCTTCCATGACAACCTGGTCCATTCCTCAATCAACCCCAACCCCCTCCCCAGAGCATCTTTCCATACAGTACAGGAGATGCAACACCCACACTTTTAACTCCTCCATCCTAACCGTCCAAGTGCCCGAACACTCCTTTCAGTGATTTACATGTACCTTCGAGTGACCATAGACAAGTCCAAGGCATGTAGATAAGATAAACTAGTTGTGTTACTAAATAATGGTGCGTACAATACTCTTCAGGTCCCAGTAGAGTCTGAGGTGTAGGTTCCAAACCTGAGCAACCTTTATATTACAGGTTATTAGAGTCCCATGCACTCCCCACTCCTCAGTGGGGGAGTTTGTACTTGATGAGGCTCATAGGGAGGCTAATTGCTCTACATTGCAGGTCTCATGTGGGTTATAATATACCTCTTTCAATTTAGTGTATTCACTGTCACAATGCAGCCTTCTGCACACTGGGGAGACTAACTCAGATCAGAGGTTATTGAAAACCTCTGTTCTGTCCAAACGCATGACCCTGTGCTTCTGAATGCCTGCCCTTCTAATTCTGCACTTTGTGCCCAGTGAGACCTCTCTGTCCTTGGTCTACTGCAATGTTCAATTGAAAGCTGGAGAAATGGCATCTTGGGCGGGATTCTCCGGGAATCAGCGGGGCGGGCAGAAACGGCGCAGTGGAGTGGCGGGAACCACTCCGGCATCGGGCCGCACCTTCAGGGGCTAGGCCCGCGCCGGAGTGGTTTGCGCCCCGCCGGCCGGCGTGGAAGGCCTTTGGTGCCGTGCCAGCCGGGGCCGAAGGGACTCAGCCGGCCGGCGCAGGTCCGCGCATGCGCAGGAGCGTCAGCGTCTGCTGACGTCACCCCCTCGCATGCGCAGGGGGGGGTTCACCTTCGCGCCGGCCATTGCGGAGGCCTACACTGCTGGCGCGTAGGAATAGAGTGCCCCCACGGCACAGGCCCGCCTGCGGATCGGTGGGCCCCGACCGCGGGCCAGGCCACCGTGGAAGGATGTGGAAGCATTGGAAAGGGTGCAGAGGAGATTTACCAGAATGTTGCCTGGTATGGAGGGAAGATCTTATGAGGAAAGGCTGAGGAACTTGAGGCTGTTTTCGTTAGAGAGAAGAAGGTTAAGAGGTGACTTAATTGAGGCATACAAGATGATCAGAGGATTGGATAGGGTGGACAGTGAGAGCCTTTTTCCTCGGATGGTGATGTCTAGCACGAGGGGACATAGCTTTAAATTGAGGGGTGATAGATATAAGACAGATGTCAGAGGTAGGTTCTTTACTCAGAGAGTAGTAAGGGCGTGGAATGCCCTGCCTGCAACAGTAGTGGACTCGCCAACACTAAGGACATTCAAATGGTCATTGGATAGACATATGGACAATAAGGGAATAGTGTAGATGGGCTTTAGAGTGGTTTCACAGGTCGGCGCAACATCGAGGGCCGAAGGGCCTGTACTGCGCTGTAATGTTCTATCTATGTTCTATGGTTGGCCACCTATACACCCACTATCTCCTATGATGGCCCACCTCTGAGGAGGGTCCCCCACCCCTAGCCAAGGATCCTGTCATGATATCCACATCAGCATATCATGGTGCAATCACACACACACTGATGGACAGGCAGTTGGACCAACCAGCACACACACAACATCGCAGCCAATCACCAGTGAGAGCACACGCACTACAAAACAGGGAACACCACAGTTCCCGCTCATTCTACCAGGAGATAGCTCAGAGCACAGAGCTCACAGCGCGCCACTCAGACATAGACCATGTGCTGAGTGCCATAGTGATAGGGCTGGGTCCACAGGTTGGCTGGTTAAGCACGGACGCAAGCCAGTAGTTAGTTGGTACTGTTGTTTAGACAATAAAACGGAGTTGTACCATCTACAGCCGTGTTGGATCATTTGTGCATCAGAACACCCAACACGACATGATACCAGTAGTGGACGCTAACCAGCGACTGTGAGACCTACCTGCACCCTTTCAGAAATCCACCATCCTGCTCCATGGAAAACATCAGCCCGACGCAGCCGCTCCGAATCGCTGGTAATTTCGGCGTAAACTGGAAGCTGTTTAAACAGCGCTTCCAGCTCTTCTTAGAGGCCACAGACAGGGAGAATGCATCAGACACCAGGAAGATCACCCTCCTCCTCTCCAAGGCAGGGCAACACACCATCCACATCTATAACTCCCTGGCATTTGTAGGAGGTGAGGACAAAACAAAATATAAGACATTCAAGGAACACTTCAGCGTGGAAGTCAATGAGAGCTTCGAGAGGTACCTCTTCCAGCAGCGCCTGCAGGGTAAGGATGAGCCTTTCCAATCTTATTTGACACACCTGCGTATCCTCGCGCAATCCTGCGACTATGAGGCCACCTCCAACTCCATGATACGGGATCAGATAGTTTTTGGGGTTATCTCGGACACCCTACGCCAGCAGCTCCTTAAAATTAAGCGCCTCACCCTAGCGACTGCCATCGAGAACTGCGTCCTCCATGAGAACGCGACCAGCCGGTAATCCCAAATCCAGTCGGCCAAAACGGCATGGCACGGGTCCTACGAGGCGGAGCGGGTCCAGTCAATCGAGTTCCTCCCAGCCCTCGGCCCGGACGAGGGCTGCCATTTTGCGCGATTTCCGAGGCCACCCGCGCTTGGACGCGCCAAAAGAGGGGACGTTGATGCAGAGGGACGTGATGCGCAGGCGCACTCTACACAGGACCGTACCGCGAACACGCGGTGGCGCAATGAACGCAACGAACGCCATGACGACACGACATGCGGCAACTGTGGCTCCACCCTCTTAAAGTGGCAATGTCCGGCCAAAGCGCGACAATGCCTTCGCTGTGGCAGGATGGGCCACTATGCTGCCTGCTATCGAGCAGCTCAACCTGCCAACTCCCAATAATTCCACCAGCCTCGAAGGGACGTGCGGGCGATTCAGCCCCCCCTACACTGAGTCATACCCAGATAGTATGCAGACCAGCGATACCGAATACAGGGAGCCCTTCCGCGTTGTGGTAATCCACAAGAACTCAAAGTCGGAGCCACCAGCCGCTGCCAGTGCACAGCATTGATCCGGGCGATGAGTGGTGTGCCACCCTAACGGTCAACCGATGCCAGATCACATTTCGCCTGGACACTGGTGCCTCCGCCAATCTCCTCGCATGGTCAGCCTTCCAGACCTTGAAGGTTAAACCACCAATTCTGCTATCCCACTGTCAGCTGGTTGACTACAATGGAAACGTCATCCCGGCCAGCTCGAGGTTACACACAACTCACACAAAGCCACATTGTCGTTTGAAATAGTTGGATCCTCAAAGGACTCTCTGTTAGGCGCACAGGCGTGCAAGATCCTCCACCTCGTTCAGCAGGTACACACTCTGTCTCCAGAAGACACGTCCGATTTCCCGGATGCAGACTTTAGGGCGCAGCTCCACTCACTCCTCGCACACAACCAGGAGGTTTTTGAGGGCATGGGCACACTGCCCTACACGTACAGAATACGGCTCAAACCGGACGCCACCCCGGTCATTCACGCACCTCGTAGAGTCCCAGCACCACTCAAGGACCGCCTCAAGCAGCAGCTGCAGGACCTGCAGGACCAAGGAGTGCTTTCCCGGGTCACGGAGCCAACGCCATGGGTCAGCTCCATGGTGTGCGTCAAGATGCCCTCCGGCGAGCTCTCGAACTGTATCGACCCAAATGATTTGAATAACAACATTATGAGGGAACACTACCCCATACCTAAATGAGAATAAATCACGAGCGAAATGGCTCAGGCAAAAATATTCACCAAGCTTGATGCCTCGAAGGGTTTTTGGCAGATTCAATTGGATCAGTCCAGCAGGAAGCTGTGCACTTTCAACACTCCATTTGGCAGATACTGCTACAATATGATGCCATTCGGCATCATCTCGACCTCCGAGGTGTTCCATCGCATCATGGAACAGATGATGGAGGGCATCGAAGGGGGGCGCATCTACGTAGACGACATTATCATCTGGTCCACCACACCACAGGAGCACATCAGCCGTCTCCAGCGTGTCTTTGCACGGATACGAGATCAGGGCCTGTGCCTCAACCGAGCCAAGTGCTCTTTTGGCCAGACTGAGCTAAAGTTTTTGGGGGACCACATCTCCCGGTCAGGTGTGTGGCCGGATGCCGACAAAGTGGCAGCCATCGCAGCCATGCAGCAGTCGGCAGGCAAGAAGGCAGTGCTGCGCTTTCTCGCGATGATCAACTTCCTGGGGAAGTTCATTCCTAACCTTGCATCGCACACGACTGCTCTTTGCCACGTTGTCAAAAAGACAACGGAATTCCAGTGGCTGCCCGCACACCAGAGTGAATGGGAGGATCTCACGGTCAAGCTCACCACCGCCCCGGTACTGCTGTTTCTCGATACCACACGGGAAACAAAGATCTCAACTGACGCCAGCCAGTCTGGCATTGGGGCGTTACTCCTGCAACGGGACGACACCGCATCATGGGCCCCGGTCGCCTATGCGTCGCAGGCCATGACCCCCACAGAACAGCGTTATGCGCAGATTGAGAAGGAGTGCCTAGGCCTGTTGACTGGCATCGACAAGTTTCATGACTATGTATATGGTCTTCCGCAGTTCACTGTGGAGACTGACCATCGCCCCCCTGGTCGGCATCATACAGAAGGACCTCAACGATATGACCCCTCGCCTCCAGCGCATTCTGCTCAAGCTCCGGAGGTACGACTTCCAACTTGTCTACACCCCGGGGAAAGATCTCATCATCGCCGATGCTCTGTCCAGGGCAGTCAACACACCGCCCGACTCAGAGGGGTTCATTTGTCAGGTCGACGCACAAGTAGCCGTCACAGCGGCCAATCTGCCGGCCACTGACGCACGTCTGGCCCACATTCGCCGTGAGACTGCGGCTGACCCCCTTCTACAGCGTGTAATGCACCACATGACGGAAGGGTGGCTCAAGGGGCAGTACCCACAATTTTACAATGTCCGGGCGACTTGGCCGTCATTGATGGTGTCCTCTTGAAGTTGGACCAGATCGTGATCCCACACAGCATGCACCGGCTTGTCCTCGAACAACTGCACGAAGGCCATCTCGGAGTTGAAAAGTACAGGCGGAGGGCCTGAGAGGCTGTGTACTGGCCGGGCATCAGCGATGACATCGCCAACATGGTGCTCAACTGCCCCACCTGCCAGAGGTTTCAGCCGGCGCAACCCCCTGAGACCCTTCAGCCCCATGAGTTGGTCACGTCCCCCTGGGCGAAGGTGGGCGTGGACCTCTTTCATGCGCTCGGCAGGGACTACATTATTCTGATCGACTACTTCTCAAACTATCCAGAGTTCATACGCCTGCACGACATGATACCATCAGCTGTCATCCGGGCATGCAAAGAAATCTTTGCTCACCATGGAATTCCGCTCACCGTCATGTCTGACAACGGGCCTTGCTTTACGAGCCAAGAATGGTCTTCCTTTCCCACTTCATACAACTTCACGCACGTGACGTCCAGTCCCTTGCATCCCCAATCGAATGGTAAGGCGGACAAGGGTGTCCACATTGTGAAGCGGCTCCTCTGCAAGACTGCCGATGCCGGATCTGACTTCTGTTTAGCCCTACTGTCCTACCACTCGGCCTCACTGTCCACGGGCCTCTCGCCAGCCCAGCTGTTGATGGGTCACACCCTCAGGGCCACTGTGCCGGCCATTCATGTTCCTGACCCCGACCATGCTCCAGTACTGCGAAGGATGCAACAACAGCGTGCTCAGCAGAAGATGGCACATGACGCTCGGTCGACTGATCTTCCTGCCCTGGCGTCTGGAGACAACGTCTGCATACACCTACCGGAGGATGACTGGTTGGCAAACGCCGAAGTTCTCCGCCATGTGGCTCCCCGCTCACTCCTGGTTCTCATGCCTGATGGCTCCATTCGCCGCCGTAATCCGCGGGCCCTTCATCTGGTTCCGCGCTCGCTACAAGATCATGCACCGGTGCCACGCCCTCCTGTTGTCCCTGATGTCGACTTCGTTGAGCTTCCTGCAACTCTGCCTCTTCCTCTCACGCCCGTGGCCAGGCCCATTCCTCAGCCGGTGGATCCTGACCCACCCTTGAGGCGGTCAACCCGAATTTGACGCCCACCTGAGAGACTTGACCTATGAGCCTGTTAGCACATTGGACTCACTGAATTGTTTTACATTCCTGTTAACAAGTTTCTTTTCTTGTCGTTCACTGTTCCAGAGGTTTTCTCTCGTCGTTTGCTGTTTGCATTTGTTCTGTTATTGGTACAACCTCGTTGCTCTGTTGCACCTGACACCTTCCTCTGTATATAGTTTAGCCTCATGTACATGTTGTAAATATTGCACACACATACTCAGATGCACTCAGTACACATTTCTATTTATTAGCATGTAGGCACATATCCTTGAGAAAGGGGTGGATGTCATGATATCTACATCAGCATATCATGGTGCAATCACACACACACACTGATGGACAGGCAGTTGGACCAACCAACACACACACACAACATCGCAGCCAATCACCAGTGAGAGCATGTGCTGAGTGCCTCACCAAGATAGTGATAGGGCTGGGTCCACAGGTTAGCTGGTGAAGCACGAACCTAAGCCAGCAGTTAGTAGTTGTCATTGTTTAAGACAATAAAACAGAGTTGTCCCAGCTACAACCATGTTGGATCATTTGTGCATCGGAACACCCAACACGACACCGGCGACAAGTGAGCTGGGCCCTCTGGCCTCAGAGCCCCCAGAGAACACACACCAGGGACATCAAAGGCCACGGGATGAGGTAAGCAGCTGGCTGCCTCCAACTCAGATGTGCATCCTGGGGGAACACCTAGACGTACTGGTAGAGAGAGCTAAGAGGGCCAAGCACGTTGAAGATCACTGAGGGCACTGGGAGAGGGCAGGGGGCTGGAGGCTATGTAGGGGCTGGGAGCTGGAGGTTTGGGGAGTGGGTGGGATGGCACCATTGGGAGTGGAGGATTGTAAACAACATTAAACATCTTTTTGCACAACCATTATGATGCCTCTGTCAATTTCTTCCGCAATGTGGTCTGATCTCCGGACCCTTTGCCCATCTCTCCAGGAATTCCGCTTCCCCTCCTCCCCACCTCCCCCTCCTCGTGGAGCCCAACTACTCCCAACTATCGGGTCACGTGATGGGTTTACCTTGCCACCTAGTGGTCGGAGGTCATGCAAACATTATGTATAAACTTGCTTTATGTATAGCATCACAACTGACTCGTGCCCAATTGTGCACAAGCACGCGAACAATAGGGAGCTTGTGTATGGCTCTGGGAGCGGAACCACAGGCAGTGTGTACCAGGGAGTTGAAGTGTAAAGACCTGTTTTATAGTGTTCTGTGTCTGTTATCTAGCTGCATTTGCCTTTCACCAATAAACCCCTTTGTTTATTACTGGAAGCCTCATGTGTATGTCTCCAGTCACACGCAAAGTATAATTAGCTTCTAAGCTTCTGTCGGTGAGTAGGTGTAGGGATGCAGAAAGAGGCTGAATACATTCTCCGATATTTAGTGTAGCTTTGGTTTTTTTTGGGAAGTGTAACAACAGAAATTCAGCAGAAACATCGGACTGGCAGAAGACGCAAGTTGATGCAATATTTTTATTAGAGGCTGAATTTCATCAAGTATGAACAATCACCTCCAATTCAACAAATTTTGACAACCACATTATTAATTGTATAAATGCAATGAGTGGAATTAATAGGACAGGGGTCAGAAGCTGAAGGTGGACCTTCCTCTTTGTTTGATTGTTTCCCAGGCCATTGAAGAGTTACAGTGTTGGTGTGTGGAGTCAGACCAGGGAAGAAACTGACTTGATAGGCCTTTGTTGTTATTGATGGCCACAGAACCAAGCTGGGTTAAGATACGATCTAATGAAATTGCAGAACAGGCTTGAGGGGTTAAATGGCCTCCCGCCATTGTTCCTATGTCGCCTTTCCTAACAAACAACAATCAAGTTTTTAATCTGACAAATTCATTGTCACTTAAAGTTTAATGCCGTTTTTTAAATGACAGATTATGGGATTTGTGCTGTTGTCCTCTGGATTACATAACCACTGGGTCCAACATTATTCTTGAGCTTACCGCTTCCGTCCATTTCTCCTGTCTCTCCCGTGGCAATCCTCACTGGGCTTTCTGCATTCGTGGCTTGAACCAAATAATTCTCCAGTTGATCGTGCTGATGATCCCAGCCCTGATGATCCATTAAAGATAGCCGCATTTCAGCCAACGATTTCTGAGCAGCTGAATCCCATCGGGTCTGAGAATCAGTTGGACTCGCAGTCAGCTCTGCAAAGAAGAGCAGCATTCGGTCAAAAGACTACTTATTTCTCCATTGAAACATCCCTGTGAAATGCACAGCATTGGGATCCATCCCAGCAAGGGCGCAAGGTTCTTTACAATAGATCAGTTTCTGTGATAGTGTAGTAAAACGGGTGACAGAATGGACAGCCTGTTACACCTCCTCATTTTTATTGTATTGAAGTCACTGAGATGTAAGATGGGCTGCCAAAATTAATATGAAGGAACTGTGACCATAGCTAATTGAACAAATTGAAACACGACCTTTCTTGGTCCACTGGATACAGAGGAGATCAGGGTATGGTGATTCAGCAGTTGTATAAGTTAACGAGTGAAGGTTTTTTTACACAGGGGGGATCAATTACTTGCTGTTAGTTGGAAACAACAACCTTGAAATGACATCATCTGCCTCACCGCACCATTAATACCAGTGAAGAGGTGCTGACATTGTTAAAGGGGCATCCTGCTGGGTGCCTGATTGCAATGGGAGAGGGAGTAGAGGTCTGATTGGAGTCCTCAAAGAGGTGGGTGTAAGGGCTACATGGGTAAGAACATGGTCAGTCATAATGGTGGAGCAAAGAACAACAATGGAGAGAGGGTCTTTGCCAATGTCACTGAGGTAGGTTAGGAATCACAATCAGTTAAGAATAGAATATGAAAAAAATATACCAATTTGTAACCAAGGGCTGGCGAAGAATTGGTAGAAAGATGGAATGGTTGTTTTTGTGTGGCATGGTGATTCAACATCTTGAATCTCCCATTTTCTCTAGAGTGGCACTGAGGTGGGTCAATGTCCCCAATACGCGGCCATGTCTCTGCAATCTGCCAAGGGAGGGCAAGTGGATGGAGAGACACCCTAGGCCATGCTCGAAAATAGGAATAGCAGGAGAACATTCAGCCTCTCAAACCTGTTTCACCGTTCTATTAACTCACAAATGATTTGCATCTCAATTTCATTTGCCGGCTTTGATTTTGTATCTATTTAATTCGCTCACCTCCCCAAAAAAATCCATCTTCGTTTTGTTATGGGTCAGGGTTTAGAGACCCCCAAAGTGGAGTTCACCTGACCCACGACTTTTACTAGATTGTGGTATGGGGAGCACACGGGCCACTCTACAGGTGTGGTACAACAGAAATGGAAAAGATTTTTTAAAAACAAAACAAAGTTTATTCTATGAATTCAAGTTAACCTTTTTAAAACAAACAGTGAATATCTTAGGAACCATTAATTCAAAGATGACCCCCAAAGAATACAACACTAAGTAACCTGTATGCTGCCCTTTTACACCCAAAAGACTTAACAAACCTTTAAACAGAAGCACATCAGAGTTTACATTCAATACTGAAAACATTTATAATTCTGAATTCACCAAATGATTAAGAGATAGTCCTTCATGGCAGAGAGCTCAACAATACAGCTGCTTTGGCTGACTTCAGCTGCAACACACTGAAAAACGAAACCAAAAGGACAGACACACCCAAGCTTTTCTCAAAGTGAAACTAAAAAGCAGAACCAGAGCTCAGCCCCACCCACACTCTGACATCACTGCAGTAACATGAGCAGCCAAACATTTCTTAAAGCGACATTCTCATGACACCTCCCCCCAAGAAAAAAAAAACCATCAACTTCAAGATGGTTTCATTTTTCACCCTTTCACCATTCTTTAAGAAATGCACACAGTAAATCTACTTTACCATTTCAAAAACAACACACGCAAACAAGTATAATAATATAGTCCATTTTTTTTCCGTTCTTCTTCCTCCAACTGAAATTCCTTCTCGATTGACAGTCGCTACACGATCCGTCCATTTCTCTATGCCTCAACATTTCTCTTTAAAGTCAGATAATTTAGTTCAACCTGATCACAGAGTCCCTTGTAATTCTCCAACACAGGAGCATTGGTTATCACCGCTTTCAGGCAGTCAAATGCCTGTTGACAGTCCGCTGTCCCTTGAAACTTTTGACATTTCTTAAGCAAGTCCATCAGTGGAGCAATCACGCGACAAAACTTTTGCACAAATGTTCGATCAAATCCACTCATGCCAAGAAATCGCATTATTCCCCTTCGTCTTGAGGGTTTCAAAAACTACTCAAGGAAAGTGACTTGGGCTTTTCCAAATTCACTTTTGGCTAGGTTTATCACCAAACCCGCCTCCTGAAGTCGATCGAATAACTCCATCAGATGTTTTAAATGTTCTTTCCATGTCTGGCTGAAAATTACCAGATCGTCGATGTGTACCACACAATTGGGTAATCCTGAAACAACTTTGTTAGGTAATCATTCAAATGTGGCTGGGCCGTTTTTCATGCCAAATGGCATAACTTTGAATTGGTATATACCATCTGGAGTCACAAAAGCTGAAATCTCCTTCGCCCTTTCGGATAAAGGTACCTGCCAGTAACCTTTAAGTAAATCCAATTTGGAAATAAAAGCGGACTGTCCCACTTTCTCAATGTAATCCTCCAAATGTGGGATAGGATAAGAGTCCGTTCTTGTAACTGCATTAACCTTTCTATAGTCCACACACAACCGTTGGGTACCGTCTGGTTTAGGTACGATCACTATGGATGAGCTCCATTGGCTGCAACCCACTTCAATTATGCCATTTTTAAGCATACTCTCAATCTCTTTGTTCACCTGTGTCAATTTTAAAGGATTAAGTCTATATGGATATTGTTTGATTGAAACAGCATTTCCCACATCTACATCATGTATAGCCATTTTAGTACTTCCCAATTTATCTCCACAAACTTGCCCATGTGATATCAATAACTCTTTCAGGTCAGTTCATTTTTCCTCTGGATTTATCCCAATTTTTAAGAACATCCTCATTTTCCAATTTAATTTGAGGTATGTCAAATTCACAGTCATCTGGATTTGGTTCATCACTTTGAGTTAGAATCATTAAAACCCCCTCCTTTTTCTCTCCTTCCCTTTCAAAGTATCTTTTAAACATATTCACATGACACACTCGGTGATTGTTCCTTCTATCTCATGTTTTTACCACATAATTCACCTCACTTAATTTGCTTTCAATCTGATAAGGTCCACAAAACCTAGCTTTTAAAGGTTCACCTACCACTGGTAACAACACTAAAACTTTATCCCCACTGGCAAAACTACGAACTTTGGATTTCTTGTCCGCTACCCGTTTCATCACATTTTGTGCAACTTTCAAATGTTGTCTAGCCAACTCACCTGCTCTATGTAATCGTTCCCTAAAATTTGACATGTAATCCAATAATGTAAGTTCTGATTTTCCCACTCACCAATTTTTCCTTAATCAATTTAAGTGGTCCTCTTACCTCATGACCAAATATTTGTTCAAAAGGACTAAATTTGGTAGACTCATTAGGTGCATCCCTAATTACAAACAGTACGAATGGAATTCCTTTATCCCAATCCTCTGGATAATCTTGACAATAAGCCCTCAACATTGTCTTTAATGTCTGATGCCACCTTTCTAACACTCCCTGTGATTCTGGATGGTACGCAGTTGATTTAAATTGTTTTATTCCTAAGCTATCCATAACGTCTTTGAATAACCTGGAGGTAAAATTTGATGTGTGACATGATTGACAAAATGTAACTATATCATTATGTAGGCCAGGCCAAAAAAAATGTTTTTGGATTTTAGCTTGAGTTTTCCTTATTCCCAAATGACCTCCCACTGGTACCTCATGTGCAACTCGCAACACCTCCTTTCTATACCCTACTGGCAATACTACTTGATGAACGTCTGCCCACTTTTCATCCGCCTGCATATGTAAAGGTCTCCATTTTGTCATCAAGACATCACTTTTACGGTAATAACACTCTGGTATACACTCAGATTCCTCTTCCGTATATGCTTTCTGATACATCCGTTTTATTTTTATATCTTCCTGTTGTAACTCCGTCAATTTTCCTGAAGTAAAAATATCCGCCTCATCCTCCACCTGTTCTTGTTATTTTTCAACCATCTGATCAAAAATCGTTTCTGACAATTGCACTTCAACATCATCTTCTCTCTTTGATTTATCCTCTTGTTTTAACCTGTGACTTTGCAACCTTGTTACCACACAATACGGAAAAATCCCAGGATATTCGTCCTTCAATACTTCAGTCGTCTGATTTTCCACTGGCTTATCAACTACAGTAGACATCACTCCCACCTGCAATCCAGCATTGTCTGGCATCTTAGAATCTGTCTATATATATGTTTCTGGAACATACCTCTTCATTCATCTGAGGAAGGAGCAGGGCTCCGAAAGCTAGTGACATCGAAACAAACCTGTTGGACTTTAACCTGGTGTTGTAAGACTTTTTCATGGTTAGAGATGAGGAGTTATGTAGTTTGGGAAGAATGTTGCCAGAAAAGGTGGTACTATGTGGAATTCAGGGTGAGAGGAGTAGTGTTCAATTATATAAGGTAAGGTTGGAATGTCCACTAAAGAGTGGTGAAGTGGTAGTAGGAGTAATAGAGAAACTATCTAGTCCAGGAATACAGTTTATCTTGGGTAATTAAATCTTTACAGATCCAGAGATGGGGTAACCCCAGGTTAAAGAGGTGTGAATTGTATCAAGCCAGATCTGTAAAGATTTAATCACCTGCTAATGTTTGCATTCCAAGCATTGTCTGGCATCTTAGAATCTGTCTATATATATGTTTCTGGAACATACCTCTTCATTCATCTGAGGAAGGAGCAGGGCTCCGAAAGCTAGTGACATCGAAACAAACCTGTTGGACTTTAACCTGGTGTTGTAAGACTTTTTCATGGTTAGAGATGAGGAGTTATGTAGTTTGGGAAGAATGTTGCCAGAAAAGGTGGTACTATGTGGAATTCAGGGTGAGAGGAGTAGTGTTCAATTATATAAGGTAAGGTTGGAATGTCCACTAAAGAGTGGTGAAGTGGTAGTAGGAGTAATAGAGAAACTATCTAGTCCAGGAATACAGTTTATCTTGGGTAATTAAATCTTTACAGATCCAGAGATGGGGTAACCCCAGGTTAAAGAGGTGTGAATTGTATCAAGCCAGATCTGTAAAGATTTAATCACCTGCTAATGTTTGCATTCCAAGCATTGTCTGGCATCTTAGAATCTGTCTATATATATGTTTCTGGAACATACCTCTTCATTCACCTGAGGAAGGAGCAGCGCTCCGAAAGCTAGTGACATCGAAACAAACCTGTTGGACTTTAACCTGGTGTTGTAAGACTTCTTACTGTGCTCACCCCAGTCCAACGCCGGCATCTCCACATCATCTAACCATTAAAGATTGACTAGCTCCCGTATCTCTTAAAATTGTGACTTCTTTACCTGCTCCTCCTGATACACATGAGTAAACGTTACCCACACAAGTAAATTCTTTAAAGAGATCTGGCACCTTCTTATCAATCACCTCTTGATCAGGCTGTACAATCTTTTGCACTTCCTTCTCTTCACTTGGGCTTTCCTTCACCACTTTAACAAACCCTACTGTCTCACCCTGTTTTACCACATCAGCCTCCCCCGTGCTTTTCTTCAACCACCAACACTGTGACTTTACATGGCCTAGTTTATTACAGTGAAAACATTTCAAACTTTTCATTTCTTTTCCACCCTCCTGGATTTCTTTTTTAATCTGAGGTACACTCTCCTTATTATCTCCTATCAGATCACCTTTACCTTTACCACTTGAGTATTTCTCATATCCCCAGTTTCTCTCCCTCACAGGCTGAAACTGATGTCAGAAACCAAGCTTTGATTTATGAACTAATTCATAATCATCTGCCATTTCGGCTGCGAATCTTGCAGTTTTAACCCTCTGTTCTCCCACATGAGTTCTCACTACATCAGGAATTGAATTTTTAAACTCCTCCAATAGTATAATTTCTCGGAGAGCTTCATACGTTTGATCTATTTTCAAAGCCCTTATCCACCTATCAAAATTACTCTTTGATCCTTTCAAACTCCGTGTATGTTTGACCAAATTCTTTCCTTAAATTTCTAAACCTTTGTCTGTAGGCTTCAAGCACTAGTTCATATGCACCTAAGATGGATTTTTTCACCTCCTCATATGTCCCAGATACCTCCTCCGGTGGTGATGCAAACACTTCACTAGCCCAACCTACCAGCTTTGTTTGAATCAGTAATACCCACATGTCCTGTGGCCATTTCATTTGTATAGCTACCTTCTCAAATGAAATGAAAAAGGCTTCCACCTCCTTCTCATCAAACCTTGGCAATGGTTGGACATATTTAAATAGATCCCCACCACGCCTTCGACTATGACGCGCCTTCTCACTATCCTCATCACTATCATCCAACTGTACGTTTCCCTTTACGTCTGCCAATTTTAACTGACTGTCATGTTGCATGGCCATTTTCTAAAGTTCAAACTCTCTTTATCTTTTTCCCTGATCTGTATCTCCCTTTCGTTTTCTTTTTGTTCTGCAAGGGCTATTCTTTCTTTTCTCCTTTCTTATCTCTCCTTTTCTTTTTCCACTCTCTCTCTTTCCGCTTTCTCTCTTTTGTATTCAAGCTGCTTTAGTTCTTTCTCGTGATCCATTTGTTTAAGTGAAACTAAATTTTTGCCTTTTCCAATGAGTCAAACTGTATCTCAGGCAACTTTAAATGCTTAGCCACTGCCATTATTACCTCATCTTTTTGCATTTTGTCAGTTAATGTTAACTGCAATGTTTTTGCCAAATCTAACAGTCTGCTTTTAGTCTCTGTCCGTAAGGTACTGTGTGTGACCGTCTCTACCCCCAAAAACATCTGAGCCTCTGAAGGAGCCATTGTCCACAACACACTCCCCACTTAAACTAAAATACCACACCTGAAAAGCAACCACAATATGCTCACCCCTCACTGTCTTTAAGTTCTTTAAGCCAATCCAATAGATAGATTTTTATCCCCCTTGAGCCCCCAATTGTTATGGGTCAGGGTTTAGAGACCCCAAAGTGTATCATGGAATTCACCTGACCCGCAACCTTTAATAGATTGTGGTATGGGGAGCACTCGGCTCACTCTACAGGTATGGTACAACAGAAATGGAAAGGTATTTTTAAAAACAAAACAATGTTTATTCTATGAATTCAAGTTAACCTTTTTAAAACAAACAGTTAACCCCTAAAGAATACAACACTAAGTAACCTGTATGCTGTCCTTTTACACCCAAAAGACTTAACAAACCTTTAAACAGAAGCACATCAGAGTTTACATTCAATACTGAAAACATTTATAATTCTGAATTCACCAAACGATTAAGAGATAGCCCTTCATGGCAGAGAGCTCAACAATACAGCTGCTTTGGCTGACTTCAGCTGCAACACACTGAAAAACGAAACCAAAAAGACAGACACACCCAAGCTTTTCTCAAAGTGAAACTAAAAAGCAGAACCAGCGCTCAGCCCCACCCACATTCTGACATCACTGCAGTAACATGAGCAGCCAAACATTTCTTAAAGCGACATTCTCATGACAGTTTCAAAATTTGCAATCGACCCACTGCTTCAACAGCGTTTTGGGGCAGAGTGTTCCAGTTTATGTGAAGCTTCCTGAGATCACCCATGAAAGGCCTGGCTCTAATTTTAAGATCCTGCCCTGAAGGAAACCTGCTATTTCTGATAGGTAAAAGGATCATTAATTAGCCATCATAAGACTGCAAAATTGATCAAACATAACCTCAGATTGCAAAAACACATAGCTTGCAAAAATAAAAGCATAGCACTTGGAAACATTTGCAGTCAAACTAGAAGCAAATGCAACATTTCTACTGAAGGTCAAATTGACATTATAGTTCATATAAACTCTCCATTGTTCAAAAGAACAGAATCGCAGAGTTCAGCACATACCAGTTCAATGCTAAGATTAGAGTTTGCATTCCAACACACATTTAAGAATTCCACATCCAACATTTATATTAACTTTAAAGTTCAACGAGATAATGTTGCATATTGAAGACTGACAACTCAGTCATCAAATCAAATGTATTGGAAACTCATCCAAACCAATCAGCATGTTACAGGGGCAGAAACAGATTGACTCAGATTGATAACAAATTCCTTAAAAATATAATTCTGGGCAGCCATTTTCATTCTAGAATCACTCTATATTATTTGCCTAGCTGTCTACTATCTTTATTTCGTATTTTCATATTTCCACTCTAACTCTACGTCTGCACAAGCTGTTTTGTGTTGAGCAAGAAACCATTACGGTATTTTTAAAATTCAGATCGTTTGTACGCTACTAAGTTTAATTATATCTCTTAATGTCTTCTGCTGGCAGGGGCTTTATTGAGAATATTTGATTTGTAACCACAAGAAGATTTCAAACTCTCAATTATAATCAATAGACACCCAATAAAGATTTCATTTCGCATCCGAGACATGTAGTGCAAATTTCTACTTAGCTATGTGTATACGAGACTATACTTAACCATAGGTAGATTTCAACATGCCCCCTTGTTATGGACTCTCCCCTTCCCCAGAGCAAATATTGCCTCTATCTATCCTACCAAATTCTTTAATCATCTAAAACACCTCAACTAAACCAACCCTTAATCTTCTAAATTCAAGGGAA
Source organism: Scyliorhinus torazame (assembly GCF_047496885.1). Classification (NCBI taxonomy): domain Eukaryota; kingdom Metazoa; phylum Chordata; class Chondrichthyes; order Carcharhiniformes; family Scyliorhinidae; genus Scyliorhinus; species Scyliorhinus torazame. The sequence goes on along the minus strand of NC_092725.1, from coordinate 92,513,419 downwards.
TACAAGTCTAATCTATGCAATCTTTCTTCATAATTTATCATCTTGGTGAATCAGTCTTGTAAACTTCCAAACACTTTCTAATGGTGTGACATGGAGCACTGGTGCATCAAGTCAATGCACATGCCCCATCTTACATTAATTCCATTGTACACAAAGCAATACTCAGGATACCACCACCCCTGGACCAAATTGAGTCATTCAACAACAACTTGCATTTATATAGCACCAATAAAGTAATAAAATGTCCACAGCTGCTTCAGCAGCAAATATCGGACAACATTTGACGCTGAGTCACATAAAGAGATATTAGGACAGATGACCAAAAGCTTGGTCAAAGAGGTAGGTTTTAAGGGCATCTTAAAGGAGAGGCAGAGAGGTTTATGGAGGGAATTCCAGAGTTTAAGATGAAGCAACTGAAGGCAGGGCCGTCAATGGTGGAGTGGTTCAAATCAGGGATGTGCAAGAGGCCAGAAGTGCAGCATAGAAGGAGCCCATTCAGCTTAACGTGTCTCTGTCGGCTCTTTGAAAGATTCATCTAATTAGTCCCACTCCCCTGCTTTTCTCCATGTTTCCTAATCAACCCTCTTCAATTTCAGTTCAACTGAGTTTGGCGTGTTGTGCTGAGCAAAATGATCCTTTCTGAAAGAACAAAAAGAGAATTTGTTTCTTCAAATACGATTATAAAGTCTATTGTTGACAAGTGAACAGCACTTTTTTGGCTGGGCTGTTGTTGATTCTATTTTATGGATTAGGATCCTTGTATAATTTGAGAAATAGAGTGAGATTATAGCTGAGGTACTTTCAATTGGGTGGGGGGTCAGGACAGTATGAGTATTTGACTGCCAAAGGGGAAAGCAGTGAGGCCAGCTTCAGCAATAGATGCTGTGCAAATCAAAAGAACATCTGGCAACTTTCATCAAGTTTATTTTAATCAGCACTGAGGTGCGAAACTCAGTGGTTCAGGCTATAATGTGACAGTCAGGCCCGCCAAGGTATAATTATAGTAAGTTGGAGGAACTTTTAATGAACCATTTCATTGACTGCTCTGCTTTAGACACATGATAAAATTCAGTCTGCACTGCACCTGTTTTTTTCCAGGTATAAAATGGATGTGGAGCTGCAAATTTAACAATGAGACTCTGCATAAATTTAGTCCCTTTGCTAAATATGTGAAGCCCACATTTGATGAAGTATCCAAAACAGGCATCAGGACCCTTACATGTGTTAACAAGGTTCATAAAGCCTTGTTGAAATTAGTCAGCGATGGATGGGGAAAGTGTTGGGCCTTACACACTCAAGGTTGTTGTTTGGTAGTACAGAACTTGAGTTTTGCTGAAAAAATACATCTTGTCGAAGCTTTTCATCTTACACTCATCAGGACATCTTCAAATTCAGGCCTCAGCCTCAACAGCTTTTTGGGGGCTGAGAGTTCCAGATTTCCACTCCCCTTGATGAGAAGAAATGCTCCCTGACATCACCCCTGAATAGTCTACCTCTCATTTTAAGGCCTGCCCCTTGTCCTGGATGCACCCCACCAGAGGAGATAGTTTTCCTTTACCTTATTACAGGGCTGTCAAAACCATGGGGTTAGATCTCCCATACAGCAATGATGCCTTGTGAAACAGAGACTTTGGGGGACCGTCCTGAAATTGACTCTGAGGCCCCATCAGATGGTTGAGGGCAAAACCATTAAGCCCCACTCAACAACTTTGCCCCCTCCCACCACCACCCTCCTGCTCAACAACCAGCCCCCCTCTACTCAGTCTGGAGTCACACCGATTTTCAAGCATAAAAATGGGGTCACAGTGAAGGGAAAAAAGTTTGGAAAACACTTCCCTATCAACTCCTCTAATCATTTTCAATCCCTTAATTAAAGTAGCCCACAATCTTCCCCCTCCTTTCCCAAATCTTCGGCAACCCTGCAAAGTGCTTTCTGTGGTTACAAAAGACCAAGTGAAACCGCTTAGCTGCGTTGAAGTGGTCAGAAGCTGTTAATCATGAATGTTTATAAACGTTATGGTTACGATCAATGGAGGATACTTGATATACATTCAAGTGTGATGGGAAAGATAAATAAACAAACCCCCTAGCAACTGTGACTGAACCATTAAGCTGTCAATCACAGGCTAGTGAAGTTATTGCTCTGTAAAATTGAATGGATGCATGGCATTTCAAAGGATCTCAGGTCATTTGAAGCTTTTTTAAGGATGGAAGGTTTCTTGGAAGTCTCTGACACTTCAAAAAGCTGCAGTTTCAAAGGCATAGGGCTGAGGGAGCATATACTAAGAAATGGAACGTGTTCCTGCATAGATTCTTCACTGAACTACCTAAACTGCTAATCAGCTGTTAGACAGAGTTCACTTCAGAGTTTAAAAAGTATGACCAAGAGGCACTGTTGAACAGAGGGCTTCCTGAGATCACCATGCCAAAGGTGATTTTCAGATTTCCCAAGGGCTGGAAGGGGCAGTCCAGAGGAAGGGTCCCGGGCTCAAGCCCTCACTTACAGCCTGAGCCCACCAAACCCCCAGGACTCTTGGGGGACCTCTCCTGCAGTCTGGCAGTGGCAGAGGGGCAGATTAGCATTAGGATGACATCCTTGACTCTGCTCGGGGTTCACCGCACCAGGGCTGCACTCGGCCATACTTACACCACAGCCCACCCAGTGGATTTCCCACTGTGAGGATCGGAGAAACATGTGGTGGGGTGGGGGTGGGGGGAATACTGGGCATCCAGCCCTTTAATTGCATGCCGATGCACGCATATCAGCACTTTGCATATTCCTGCCGGCATAGGTTGGGTAGTCCGCTATGAGTGGTGGCCTGGTAGCAGATACAGGGGACAGTTCTGCCACCAGGCAACAATCCCGTTTTTGAGCTGATATTCCATTCTCCACCTGATCGGGATTCCTAATCACAGCGGCAGAGAATGAGAATCCCAGCCAATAGCTCCAGCTGAGGTTGAACCTTTGTTCTGCAAAGATTTAGAATACCTTCCTGGCTTTTACACTCTATATTTCCATTCATAAAGATCAGGACTGTTGGATGATTGTCCATTAATTAAGGTCCACCCTATAGAATGAAAATGTAATGACATGTGACAAAGGAATGGCGTTGGGGGGCATTGAAATGCATCGGAGCTATAACCTGAATCAGAAACCTCTTCCGTCATGCCATCCAGAGTACGTTGGGATAAGGAAGAGCCAGTGCACGGGATGATCCCATCCAGTTCCTCATATGCACTTAAGCCACTGTAACTATCCACAATTTGTCCAGGGCTCTCTGGTGACCAAGCTTCCAAGATTTCTGTGAAAATGTCAAAGAGAGAGAGAGAGCTGTGTTAGTATTTGAGAAATGATCATCCAGAGTGATGGATCAAATCAAGAGACATCCAGCTGGCAACTTCTCAACAATTTAGGAGTGTAATGGAATACTCTCCATCTTCCTGAATGAGTGCCGTTCCAACAACACTCAAGAAGCTTGGCACCATCGAGGGCAAAGCAGCCCACTTGATTGGCACCCCATCTGTCTCCTGCCCCCAGGAGAAGGCCGCGCACAACCACAGGGAGAGAGAGAAGACTGGAAGGGGTCCGCCGGACCTGAGGCCCCTCACCGTCACAGAGCGGCGGGCACTAGACATGTTCGGTGGACGAGAGAGGTCAGTCACCAAGGTGGTCAGCATCGGGGAACTAAGTGAGCCCCGCTGAGTTGCGGTGTCTCTATGGCATCCATGGCACAACCCCCACACAACCCCATTACCCACACACCACCCCGTCACTCTCACACCACCCCAGCTTGGGCGATGGCCGACCTGAGCAAGTCACAGAGGGACGTGGCACAGTCCCAGAGGGAGGTGACCCAGTCCCTGTGCTCCTTGGCCACGAGCATTGAGTGCCTGGCCGAGATGGGAATGGGTCTCCAGGACTCACAGCGCCAGGTGGTGGGGGAGCCCCTGGAGCTCGCTCCGGACTTACCCCCATCCCAAGTAGTAGCCTGGGTGCACCCTAAGGGAGGAGGTGATGGGGCCTGTGCCAGTGACCCTCATAGGGAAGTGCTGGAACACCACAGTGCCTCACACTCACCCTTCCTGTCCCTGGTGCCTCCGATGGGGAGAGGGCAGAACAGGGTGGCACCACACCACCTGGGACACCCGAGTGACTTCCAGGTCTGTTCAGGCCCGGTAGTCCAGAGGACGGACGCCAAAGGGGACTCAGGTCAGGAATCGCAGCAGGCCACCTCCACCCCCGATATACTGCTGGGGATCAAGATGTAGTGTTCAGGCCTGTAAGGCCAGAAAGGTAGATACCAGTTAAGTTGGAATCAGTGCTGTACACAGGATAGCATTAGTGGCTAGGGCACAAACCTCTCAAAACATGTTCACCTGTTCACAAACTTTCCAACCTGCCTCGGTGCTCAGTCAGAAGGGTGTGAGAGATGTTCTGGGCTGGCTACAGAGGGGGTGCTGGGTGAGGGGGAGGTAAGTTGGACAGCCGTTGGAGGCGAGCATGGGCCAGGGCCCCCAGGTCAGCCACCACTCATCGCCCCTGTGCCCGGCCCCATCCCTATCCCTCTCAACTCCAACCAACCCCACCCCCCCCCCCCCCCCAGCATCCCAGCACCCTGTCCCCATCTCTGCCACCCCAAGGGTTCAGTGGGACCATGTGATGGATTGGCCAGCAATAGTACCATGGGAAGAAGTCAGACGTTGCCAAACAATGCAGTGCACCAGAGCTCATTGCAGAGAGGGTTGTCATCACCCTCCATCCCATTGACCAGACCACTGTTACTGCCAACTCAGGGCCTGCACCCCATAGTGAGGCAGGTAGGAATCACGGAATGTTTGCAGATGCGGGGGAAAGGGGGTTAGTGCATGGAAGGTGGACATGGGAGGGGGTGGTCGGTTGGAGATAGGGGCGGTTGTGGGGGTGGGACGGGATGTTCATGCCACTGTCGGCCAGGCCCCATAGTCGGCGAACCTGGAGGCGATTAGAGCGTCCCATGTGACCGACCCTGGCGCACACGTTGTGTGACCTCCGGTTCCTGACGAGCCCCATGCCTTGCCAATCCTGGCCCTCCACACAAACTCCTTGACGGACAAGGCCTGGCATTCATCCCTCCTCCAGAAGGTGGCCCCTCTGCTGCATGAATTGTGGAGGATGCAGCAGGCCACCACGATGTGGGAGACTCTCCTAGTGCTACACTGGCAGGCCACTCTAAAGCAGTCCAGGCACCTGAACCGCAGCTTGAGCATGCCAATGCATCGCTCAATCACGGCCCTGGTCGTGGCATGAGCATCATTTTAGCGGGTCATCATATTGGTCTGTGGCCATGTGCAGGGCACTAGTCCCCTCCCCAGTGCACACCCACCCTCTCTTTATCAATATGTCCCCGGTGCTGGGGCCCAGTCCCTGGGTATTCGGATGTTGGCTGCTGCGTCCATGGTGTTGCCTCCCTCAGTGTTCAAGCACAGTGTCCAGGCATCACAGTCTGATTGGGATGCTAGGCAATGACTCCCACATGTTACATGGCCCGCCCACCCAAGAGAACCCAATTGGGAGGTGTGAAATGTTCACTTAACTACTATTGCTGTTTCCCAATTAGCAAATGCCTTCAGACAAGCGGCCAGAGGCCTGGGCGGTCAGTGGGAGCTATGGGTGGTTGGTGGGCTGGGGTTTCAAAAAAGGTATACGAATCCACATGACCACTTGCTGGGGAGATCACTGGAGGCCGTTCGATAGCGGGTCACTCACAGAGATTGGCCTTAAGTGGTGATTATTGGTTCTCATCAATGGAGGGGGCCAGTTAGATCGCAAACCAATCAGCTCCCCCCGTGGTTCTCGTTTTTGGCCTCTCCCGTGATCTAACGGCCTCATCGCCTTCTCGCTTAAGCGCAACGCGGCCGTTAAATCGCCCCTTAATCATTTTTTGGGTGAATCACACCCTATGTATTACACAAAATATACAGATAAAAACAGGCCATTCAGTCCAATCAATCAATTCATGCCTTTAGGCTCCATTCAACCTTCCCCCAGTTTTCTTGGTTTTTTATTACGCATATCTTCCCACATATTGTTTCCCTCTGGGGATTAGTGGGGAAATAGTGGAAGGACTCCCGAGCTGATTATCAGCCCATTGAACCGCGTCATGAACACTCCTTCCATGGCCAACAATTCCTGGTGTTGAATTTGAACCCAAAGTTTCTAGCCCAGAGGTAGGGATGCTGCCACAGTGCCACAAGACCTCCAGATTTCTTGGTGACGATTTTACATTAATGGCCCCTGGTTTTGCTCTTCCTTACAAGTGGAATCATTCTCTAGTGTGTCCACTCTATGAAAACCTTTCCAAATTTTTAAAGACCTCCAGTAGATTACTATTCGGCCTTCTCTTCAAGTTTTAATATTTTTATAAAAGGCCCAATATCTATTCAAGAAGCCCCTTTTTTAAAAAAGTGCCGTCAGTGAGGGGAGCAAGCACTGGACCTATCCTTGCTTAATGGCCATCTACTGCAGGTAAACTTCTAAAGGAACCTTTCTGAGGAAATGGGAGGAGCAGGTGAGCGCACCCCCTCTGACAAAACAAGCGCGGAAGAGGGAGCAAGCCACATGTGGGGTCACCATGGGAGGCAAAGATGCAAAAGAGGCCTGAGACCCAATTTCAAGATGGCCTCATTGCCCAGGATGCCCCATAGGGTTGCCAATGTTGTAAGATGCCTTCAAGGGATTGCAGCATAACATCGCTAGAAAGGAAGTGTGCCAAGTGATCCAGTTTCAGTTTCACTTTTTTGTTTAAGCAAAGCACACCGTTTTGGTGCTGCTGTCTTCAGGATTTGTACCCATGTGTATGTTACACAATATCTTATGAGTGATCGGTGTCTTTATATCGTTATGGAAACACAACACAACCCTCCAGGATTATGCCGAGGTTTTAACGTATGAATCTCCTGGGAAACCTGAAATAAAAATATCCTAAGGACATTAAACAAAAAAGTTTGTTCCCTTTTTTACAGTCAATAATCATCCAATCAGGTAACAAAGATTCTGTTAGCTTTCCAATTGGTTGTGAAGAATGCAGTGCACTGCGAGGATAGGCAGGTCAAGTGACCAATGAGGGGGGAATGGGGGTGGGACAGTTGGAGGCAGGAGGTGACATGATTAAAACTCCAGGAATACATCACGTTAGTTGGCAACTCATGTTGCCCAAGTCTAGACCTGGGCTCATTTCCATCCTTTATTGTTCAATGACTCTTGGTGATAAAAGAACCTGGAGGAAACACTCTGAACTGCCTCTTGTTCGACTGGTCAGCTAGAACAATCAACACAGAAGAAATTATTTGACAGGACACTTCAAGGCATATTGAGGCTGTCAAGATTCCCATCATCTGGAGGAATACATTATTCTAAACACGGCAAAGAGTGAAAGGGAAGTTCAAGTGAAGTCATTCGGAAACAGCAAGGCACTTTGTCTCCTCCTTTAGCCATTTAAAAAGCCAGTTGACTTGGCCTGAGAATAGCAATGGAAAAATTGGACAATTGGAAGGTCTCCTTCATTGTCAAGGACAGTCGCACTTTGAAGATGATGCTCAAAGGGGTTAAAATGGGTCAAATAGCAATTGTTTAGTCCCTGAGCACAGATCTGAAAGGAAATTGTAATGACCACAATGGAATTATCCATCTGAAAGGCAAGGCAGGCTAGAGCAGACCCTGAGAAGGGAATAACACACGTCTGTTACTAATTTCTGACACACATATACAATGCAGTGAACGCAAATAGAGTAAACTGATCAGGTGCCTTATGTTAAAAAACAGACATCTCGAGGTACAGCATAACCTCAAGACATACGTCTAACACTAATATGATTAAACACTTGCATTAGGACTCAAAAGCTGTTAAACATTGTGAAGGTTTTCCTATTATACAAAAACATTAACATCTTGTATCTTTTTGGCCCCTTTAATGTATTAAAGCATTCGCAGATTTTTCACACAAGTGTTATCAAACACAATTTCATACTAAGCCACATAAGGAGATAATTAGAACAAGAAAGCGATAAGGAGTGAGTTAAAGGAGCAGAAGGAGCTGTATCTGCAGGCGCACTGGGGTAGATCTTGATTTTGTGCAATTGCCTGTTTTTACATCTTTTTCCCATTTTAATTTCTTTTTTAAAAATAAATTTAGAATACCCAATTCTTTTTTTCCAATTAAGGGGCAATTTAGCATGGGCAATCAACCTACCCTGCACATCTTTAGGTTGTGGGGGCAAAACCCACGCAGACACGGGGAGAATGTGCAAACTCTACACAGACAGTGACCCAGAGCTGGGATCGAACCTGGGACCTCGGTGCCGTGAGGCAGCAATGCTAACCACTGCGCCGCCGTGCTGCCCTCCCATTTTAATTTCAAGTGCAGTCAGTGAGACAACTGCCAGATCATTGGAGAACATGTAATAGGAACATATATAATAAGAACAGAAAATAAAAGCTCATGGTGCAGGGGGTAACAAAGTGGCATTGGCTGAAGATTGGCTAACTAACAGGAAACGGAGAGTTAGCAGAAATGGGTCTCTTTCTTGTTGACAGGATGTGATGAGTGTTGCTACGCGGATCAGTGCTGGGGCTTCAAAGTTTTATAATTCATCCAAATAACTGGGATGAAGGGACCAAAGGCATGGTTGTGAAATTTGCTGATGATTCAAAATAGTTAGGGAAAAAAATTGTGAAGAGGGTGTATGGAGGCTACGAAAGGACATAGATAGGTTAAGTGAGTGAGCACAAAAATTGACAAATGAAGTATAATGCAGGAAAATATGAAATTGTCCATTTTGGCAGGAAGAATAAAAAGGACGCTTATTATCTAAATGGTGAGGGATTGCAGAACTCTGAGGTGCAGAGAATCTGGGTGTCCTAGTTCATGAATCACAGAAGGCTGGTAAACAGGTTCAGCAAGTAATGAGGAAAACTAATAGAATTTTATTATTTATTGTGAGGGGTATTAGTTACAAAAGTAGGGAGGTTATGCTTCAAGTGTACACGGCATTGGTGATCCCACATCTGGAGTATTTTGTATTGTGAGCATTGGCGAAGAGTCATCCAACTCGAGCGTTGGCTTTGTTCTTGCTCCACAGATGCTGTCAGACCTGCTGAGATTTTCCAGTATTTTCTGTTTCAGATTCCAGCATCCGCAATAATTTGCATTTACATTATTGTGCACAGTATTGGTCTCCTTAGTTAACATAGAACATAGAAAATACAGCACAGTACAGGCCCTTCGGCCCACGATGTTGTGCCGAACCTTTGTCCTAGATTAATCATAGATTATCATTGAATTTACAGTGCAGAAGGAGGCCATTCGGCCCTTTGAGTCTGCACCAGCTCTTGGAAAGAGCACCCTACCCAAACTCAACACCTCCACCCAACACCAAGGGCAGTTTTGGACATTAAGGGCAATTTATCATTGGCCAATTCACCTAACCTGCACATCTTTGGACTGTGGAAGGAAACCGGAGCACTCGGAGGAAACCCACGCAGACACGGGGAGGACGTGCAGACTCCGCACAGACAGTGATACAAGCCGGAATCGAACCTGGGACCCTGGAGCTGTGAAGCAATTGTGCTATCCACAATGCTACCATGCTGCCCTTAAGAACAAATAAATCTACACTATATAATTTTACTGTAATCCATGTACCTATCCAATAGCTGCTTGTAGGTCCCTAATGTTTCCGACTCAACTACTTCCACAGGCAGTGCATTCCACTACTCTCTGGGTAAAGAACCTACCTCTGATATCCCTCCTATATCTTCCACCTTTCACCTTAAATTTGTATCCCCTTGTAATGGTTTGTTCCACCCGGGGAAAAAGTCTCTGACTGCCTACTCTATCTATTCCCCTGATCATCTTATAAACCTCTATCAAGTTGCCCCTCATCCTTCTCCGTTCTAATGAGAAAAGGCCTAGCACCCTCAACCTTTCCTGGTAAGACCTACTCTCCATTCCAGGCAACATCCTGGTAAATCTTCTTTGTACCTTTTCCAAAGCTTCCACATCCTTCCTAAACTGAGGCGACCAGAACTGTACACAGTACTCCAAATGTGGCCTTACCAAAGTTTTGTACAGCTGCATCATCACCTCACGGCTCTTAAATTCAATCCCTCTGTTAATGAACGCGAGCACACCATAGGCCTTCTTCACAGCTCTATCCACTTGAGTGGCAACTTTCAAAGATGTATGAACATAGACCCCAAGATCTCTCTGCTCCTCCACATTGCCAAGAACTCTACCGTTAACCCTGTATTCCGCATTCATATTTGTCCTTCCAAAATGGACAACATCACACTTTTCAGGGTTAAACTCCATCTGCCACTTCTCAGCCCAGCTCTGCATCCTATCTATGTCTCTTTGCAGCCGACAACAGCCCTCCTTACTATCCACAACTCCACCAATCTTCGTATCGTCTGCAAATTTACTGACCCACCCTTCAACTCCCTCATCCAAGTCATTAATGAAAATCACAAACAGCAGAGGACCCAGAACTGATCCCTGCGGTATGCCACTAGTAACTGGGATCCAGGCTGAATATTTGCCATCCACCACCACTCTCTGACTTCTATCAGTTAGCCAGTTCGTTATCCAACTGGCCAAATTTCCCACTATCCCATGCCTCCTTACTTTCTGCATAAGCCTACCATGGGAAACCTTATCAAATGCCTTACTAAAATCCATGTACACTACATCCACTGCTTTACCTTCATCCACATGCTTGGTCACCTCCTCAAAGAATTCAATAAGACTTGTAAGGCAAGACCTGCCCCTCACAAATCCGTGCTGACTATCCCTAATCAAGCAGTGGCTTTCCAGATGCTCAGAAATCCTATCCTTCAGTACCCTTTCCATTACTTTGCCTACCACCGAAGTAAGACTAACTGGCCTGTAATTCCCAGGGTTATCCCTAGTCCTTTTTTTGAACAGGGGCACGACATTCGCCACTCTCCAATCCCCTGGTACCACCCCTGTTGACAGTGAGGACGAAAAGATCATGGCCACCGGCTCTGCAATCTCATCTCTTGCTTCCCATAGAATCCTTGGATATATCCCATCAGGCCCGGGGGGACTTGTCTATCCTCAAGTTTTTCAAAATGCCCAACACATCTTCCTTCCTAACAAGTATTTCCTCGAGCTTACCAATCTGTTTCACACTGTCCTCTCCAACAACATCGCCCCTCTCATTTGTAAATACAGAAGAAATGTACTCGTTCAAGACCTCTCCTATCTCGTCAGACTCAATACACAATCTCCCGCTACTGTCCTTGATCGGACCTACCCTCGCTCTAGTCATTCTCATATTTCTCACATATGTGTAAAAGGCCTTGGGGTTTTCCTTGATCCTACCCGCCAAAGATTGTTCATGCCCTCTCTTAGCTCTCCTAATCCCTTTCTTCAGTTCCCTCCTGGCTATCTTGTATCCCTCCAAAGCCCTGTCTGAACCTTGTTTCCTCAGCCTTACATAAGTCTCCTTTTTCCTCTTAACGAGGAAAAGCCAGTTAAGGAAAGATGTAAATGAGTTAGAAGCAGTTCAGAGACGGTTTACCAGACTAATACCAGGAATGGGAGGAATTGTTTCTGAGGAAAGGTTGGAGAGGTTAGGCTTGTGTCCACTAGAGTTTAGAAGAGTAAGAAGCAACTTTATCGAAGTCTATTAGATCCTTAGGGGTATTGACAGGGTGGCTGCAGAGAGGATGTTTCCTCTTGTCAAAGAATCTAAAAGTAAGGGTCACTGTTTAAAAGTTAGGAATCGCTCATTCAAGATAGAGATGAGGAGAAATCTTTTCTCTCAGACGGCGTGAGTCTCTGGAACTCTCGTCCTCAAAAGGCGGTGGAAGCCGAGTCTTTTGTAAGGCAGAGCTAGATATATTCTTGATTAACAAGGGACGAAAGGTGATTGGGGTAGGCAGGAATGTGGAGTTGAAGTTACAAGCTGATGAGCCATGATCTTATTGAATAGTGGAGTATGCTCTACGGACCAAGTGGTATATACACCTACTTCCATTTTCTATGACCTTATTGAATAGTGGAGCAGGCTCAAGGGGTCGAGTAGCCTACTCCTGCTCCTAATGTATATGTTTGTATGAGTAGGCCTCCTCGAGCCTGTTCCACATTTAATATCATCATGGCTAAACAAATGTATCAGCTCAATTTTCCCACCTGCTCTCCATATCCCTCACTTTGTTTCCAAGCCACAAATTAGTCATCCTCAACTTAAAAATGCTCATGTCTGAGCATCCATGGACCTTGGGGCTAGAACATTCCAAAAGACTTGCAAGCCTCCTCTGAGTGAAGACATTTCTCCTCATCTCAGTCCTAAATGCAATATTTCTTATCCTGAGACTATTACCATGCTACTCTGTCTCCCAAAGTCAGAATTAGGAACATAAGGAATAGATGCTGGAGCCTGTCTTGATTCAGATTTGTTATTCAGTTGCTCACGGCTGATCCTCTGGTTCAACTCACAAAGGACACCCAGTGACCTTTCAATGCAAGGAAATATTTCCTTACAGCAGTCGCTGTGATACAGCATTAAAATTAGACAAGCAGGGTGTATTTGAATAAACTATATGAGAAGGATGAAATGAACATGCACTACTAACCTCTTTGTGTTGAGATAGGCGGAAGAACTGGCCAGTGCCTGAGGACTCGGTCATGCCAGATTTCTATGAACGAAGGTGTCTTTTCCATTGGGGAGCTTTTCACCAACCTGGGTGATACTTGTAGCCAGTCACCAGTGCTGTGGCAGATAGAAACATTGAGATCCGTGTTCACTACGCTCTGGTAAAGACTACTGGCCTCCAGAGAATCTTTGTAGAGATGGTGTCTGCTGGAATGGATGCTGCTGCTGGCTGCATTCCAATCAGAGTCCTCAGAATCTCTGCTGTTCCAGGAAAGTGAAGAGCAGCGAAATTGGGAGAGATCAGTACTGCTGTCACCTCCCCAATTGGATAGTCTGTCTGACATTTCTGATGGATCAAAATGAAACAGGACAAAAACAAGTGTGAGAAAGAATACAATATTGACTTCCATAAACACAAACAGAACTTACATTTCCGCATGACCTGAGGATGTCCCAAGTCACAATTTATCATCAATGAAATACTTTTGACGTGTAAGTCCTGCTGCAATCTAGGAGAGGAGACAGCCTTTTTTTACATAGCAAGCTCCCACAAACATAACTGATATAATAACCAGATAATCTGCGTTAGCAATGTTGGTTAAGTGTTAGGGGAAAAAAGGTAGTTTTAGGGGATTTAAATTTGTATTGATAAACATTAGACATAAGTAAGTGTGTTTAATTTAATGTTTCTCTGCCTGGACAAAGGTATTTGCATGTATGGGTGTTGGTTATATTCCAACTGTGTTTTTATTGTACTTAGAGGAGGACTATGTGTGAAGAATAAATAAAAGATATAAGCATGTGGGTGTTGCTTAGTAACTGGGGACTTGTCAGGTAGAGAAGCTTTTAAATATTGTTTTAGCTGAATTTGTGGGCAGTTGGAAGTAGGTAATGAGAGAGAAGATAGCTCTCACAACCCTGCTAGAAGCAGTTCATTTTAGAAGGCTAAAGAGGGTACATCTCTCTCAACCTTTCTAGAAGAAAAGCCATACTATGGAAAAATGGTTAAAAAAACAGATGCTGGAAAACTAAATTCCAGCTAGTTAAAGAAACTAGATAAATGAAGAGAAGTGCCCTCAAAGTCTGGAGTTAGAAAAACAGAGACCAAGGGATGGTTCAGAAGTACTGAAGGGCAGCACGGAAGCACAAGTTGCTAGCACTGTGGCTTCACAGCACCAGGGTCCCAGGTTTGATTCCCCACTGGGTCACTGGCTGTGCGGAGTCTGCACATTCTCCCTGTGTCTGCATGGGTTTCCTCTGGGTGCTCCAGTTTCCTCCCACAGTCCAAAGATGTGCCGGTTAGGTGGATTGTCCATGATAAATTGCCCTCAGTGACCAAAACGTTTAGGAGGGTTATTGGGATAGGGTGGAAGTGAGGGCTTAAGTAGGTCGGTGCAGACTCGATGGGCCAAATGGCCTCCTTCTGTACTGTATGTTCTATGTACTCAAGAATGAGTAAACAAAGTGTTCTGAGTTAAAGAGATGATTGTAGTAACCATATTTAAAGTGGGACAGGAGCTTTCAAAAGGTAAAACAAAAGTCTGAAGCCATTTTAATACAATCTGGGAATCGAGAGCTAAAGCAATTGTGAGCAATTTGCACAGCAGTAAAGCCAAATAAATCCCAAAGATGTTGGCATAAAATCCTGGGCTGGATTCACTGTTAAAAGTGGAGCGGAAGCTTTGTATAAAAGTGTAATTTGGAAAACCTGGTCTGGATTTCAGAATGCAAACAGTAAGCGAAAGCATACTTATGAGAGAACATTTAAAAGTGTGTTTTGGGGAGTGGAGTTTGGAAAATCTCACATGATAATCATCTGTTGCGATTCTGAAAAGACATCCTCAAACATTCACTTGGGGTGAAGAGTGAAGAGTGTATTTGCCCACAGTCATCTTGTGTGCTTAAAGGGGACTTTGTGTTCATGAGACCATTGTAGATTAACATGTACTTTGTCATCTATACTAATCCTAAAACCTGTGTAATTGTTAAACTAGGGGAGAGTAAAGGAGTATTGCACCATAATCCAATTTTTTCATGTTCAGTCATTTTTTTTCTCTTGTTGTTAAAACCCATTAGTGGTCCGGTGATTGTGTCCCTCCACGTTCTATTAAAAAAAAGTAAAAGTTACGGTCTTTTGAGCCGGAGTTCCATTCTGGGATCTTCCTGTCCAGTTATAACATCAATGCTGTAAAATAAGAATAAATATTGGCCAGGAGGAAAATCGGACTACTTTTCTCTGAAATAGTTGTCATGAAATGTTTTACATTCAACTGAAGGGGCAGATAGTTTAACATCTAATCATACACTCACTCACTCACTGTTGGTACTCAAGTGCCTTGAGTGAATTTTTCCATTTTTATACTCAAGTGCTTGAGAATTTTGTTGAGGTTCTCAAATGAAGAATCAGTAAAACTCCAGCAGAAAATCAGTGTAACTGATTTCCTGAGAAATCCCCCAGGAGTTCTGCTGACCTCCTGTCGATGTTGTGGTAGAAGATCAGACATTCCTGATGGAAATTCAGTGCTCACGTCACATACTGACTTTGACCTTCACAAACTCCTGAATTATCTCAGGTCGATTGAAGACTCATTAATGAGGAGGTATCATTTTAAGGTGAGGGGCAGAAGGTTTCGAGAGGATTTGAGGAAAACCTTTCTCGCCCGGAGGTTGGTGTGAGTCTGGAATGCACTGCCTGGGAAGGTTGTAGAAGCGGGGAACCTCACAGTCTTTAAAGAGTACTTGGAAGTGCACTTGAAGTTTCATAACATTTGAGGCTAAGGGACAAGTGCTGGAAAGTGGGATTAGTGTAGATTTAGTGTAGTTTTTGTTCGGTGCAGACTCGATGGGCTGAAGGACCTCTCCTGTACTATATGGCTCTATGATTCTAGTATGAAGCTTAACATCCACTCAGCAGAAAAGACATGTGTGAAAACTCTTAAGTAACATTGTGACCCCAACAATGACCTTACCTGTCCGATTTGTGTCTATGTCCAAGCTGAACCCAGCACCCTGGCTACACACATTCAAAGTGTGCCTGCTGCAGTGCGATAAAGTGCCATCCATCCCTGAGGGAAGGGGACTGATGCTTTCTCTCGATCTGCACCCCTCATCTACCCCTAGGTTGTCCAGGTCTGCAACATTGCAAATCACCCTAGAGCTGCCACACTCTGTGTTTGCCACCAACTCTTCAACACGGTTTCTCTCGCCGGCTCCAAGTATTGCCTCCCTCTGAATATATTCCTGCTTTTCCTTTCCTTCCATGAGAGATGCCGGACTTGCTGGAGGTGATTTGGGCAGGCCCTTTGTGCTGAGTTTGAAAGGCACATGACAAATCGATCGAGCTGTGAATTTATGTCTGGGATACACTGCGTGATGGAAATGAAAACATAATAACAATGAAACCACTCTGAGCTTGGAGTACACTTAGAAACAGATGAGATAACAACAACTTATATTTATGTAGCACTTTTAACATGGCCAAAAGCCCCAAGGCTCCTCACAGGAGAAATTAGCAAACAATAAATGACATCATGCTGCAAAAGAAGATGTTCGAACTGATGATCAAAAGCTTGGTCAAAATGGTTAAGGAGTCTCGTAAAGGAAGAGAGGGAGTTTAGGGAGGGAATTCCGGAGTTTAGGACACAAGCAGCTGATGGCACGTCCACCAATAGTAGAACAATTAAATTGGGAATGTGCCGGATGCCAGAGTTGGAGGAGAGCAGGATCTCGAAGGGTTGTAGGACTGTAGGGGATTAGAGAGATAGGGAGGGCTGCGACCGCAGGGGGAATTTGAAATCAAAGATGAGAGTTTTAAAATTGAGCAGTTTCCCAATTGAGGACCAATGTAGGTCAGCAAGCAAGGGACAGGCTTGGCGAATTCAGAAAAAGCAGCGTCCTGAATCCTGATATTATGAAGAGACACAGAACCAGCATTGAATTCATCACTTCGAACAAAACATTCCAGGCTCTCCATTCAGTACCAGACCTTGCCCGGCCGAAAAATATTCAAATTTCTCCTATCCCAACTTATATCTTTGCAATATCAAGATCCAAATTCTGCTGGCCTTGTCCTAACTTACACCAAATCCTGTTCCATCACCCACTGTGCTCACTGACTTACTCTGATCCTGGTCAAGTAACATTTTGATTTTGAGTCCTTTCGCACAAGCTTTTAAAATCACTTTCAAAGTTGGTCAATAGAAAGCAAACTTTTAAATATTATAAGGTTCTTTACTATAATGGCCACAGCTCCCTTGCTCAGTCAGATTAAAAGCACTACATCTCCAGGTTAGAAGGGTTTAGTTCAATGGTAGCTATTCCCACCTCAGAGTCAGAAAGTCTCCAGACAGTACTGGTGACTGGGGACTGTAGCTCCAACTTGGAATTCCAGGTGACATCCCGTGGGACATTCTCATCAAGTGGATGGGTTCCCCCACCCTCTCATTGGGAGAAAGCGGTTTCAACATGGAAAGAGCAGTCACACTGCAGTTTCTGCAGCCTGTGAATCCTCCCACTATTCACACTGTTCTCCATGGACAACCTGCATTTACATAGCACCTTTAACATTGTGAAAACATTGCAAAGTGCTTCACGGGAATGTTATCAGATGAAAGAAGCCAAAAGCCATTAAAATAGATCAGGGTTTCCGAAACTTTTCCAACCACGGAACCCACTTGACCTCCCAAGAGTACTGAAAGGTCCCCTGAGAAACATTCTTATTGTATTGAAGAATTAAACTACAAAAAAAAAAGGTTATTATTGCACAACAAGTAGAAACATACGAAAGCAAACTGAAAAGTTGTTTCTGTGTCTTATATGTATACATTTATTGTAATAAAAAAGTTTTGTTCATCAACAAATACTTCAAAGTTTTTCTGTTACGTTTTTTGGGAGCACGCCCTCAAACATATTCCCTCACCCTCTCACATCTCACCCACTGTCACCAATTCTCACCCACTCTAACCCTCACCCACTCAACCTTACCCATTCTCACCCTCACCCACTCTCACTCACACCCTCACCCACTCTGACCCATCCTCACCCATTCTCACCTTCACCCACCCTCACTCTTACCCCCTTACCAAATCTCACCCTCACTCTCACCCACTCGTTCTCCTCTTGGGACCCCCACATCCCTGTTGTTATTGGTGCCTGCGGTCCTGGCTCTTCACGCAACCCCCACCCCCACCCCCCACCCCCCACCTCCACCAAGCCCCAGCTCTTCTCGGGACCTGCAGCAGAACCGACCGCAGAAATCCTTCAGATCCCACAGAACCCAGTTTGGGAACCCCTGGCATGGGTGATCATAAAGTTGCTCAAAGTTTTCAGAAAATCTTAAAAGGAGAGTGCAGTGGTGAAGATATGACTCCCTACAACCTTTGATTAAAATTCCTAAAAGTAGCCATTTGAGAGGTTGAATAAATTGTTATTTTCATCTCTGGAGTTTAGAAAAATGAGATCCCACTAATATTCAGGATTTTGAGGGAGCTTTGACAGAGTAGATATCAAATCATTGTTTACCCTGGGTGGGGAATCTAGAATAAGGGACATAGGGAATTAAGGGGTTGGCTAGTTCAGTTGGCTGGATGGTTGGTTTGTAATGTTGGGAGATGCCAACAGAGTGGGTTCAATTCCCATACTGGGTTATTCCTGAAGGTTCTGCCTTCTCAATCTTGCACCTTAAATGTGGTGACCCTCAGGATAAATCACCACCAGTCAGCTCTCAAAGAGGAGATCCTCATCTGGGACTGTGGCGACGTTGACTTTTTTGATTGATGTTTATCCCTATTTGATTAAATGGTGAAGTACTTAGAATCTGAAGTGGTTTCCCCAGCAGACACCAGTGCTCCCTGCAGTCAAAGATCCCGAATGAGTGAGATATCAAATATTATTTTACTTGTTCAAAAAAACAGTTGTACAACAATACTCTGCTCACCCCACAGAGAGTGTTAGTGGTTACATCACACTTCGAACAACTCATTGTGTGATCCGTGTTATCCCATAATCCACATCTGGGTTAATAAGGCTCATTTCGAGTTCCTGGGGCAGGGGGTTGTTTGGGGGGGGGGGGGGGGTTGACCTATCAGGAGAACATGGGAGCTCCTGAATTTTTCTAACTTGCTTAGAGCTGAATTCAAAGATCTTTAAAAGTTGAAAAGGAATTCTCTCTGTGTGGGATCGATAATTGATTGCCCCTTTCTCTGAGGGCAGAGAGGGCAGTTATATTATTAAAACAAACAATTTGTTTGCACTGGTTTCAGAGGTTTCCGGAGAGTACACACCAAGTAGATACATGAGAGTTTCTACATGTTCAAAGATTTAGTATAGAGATGTTGTCTCATTAATCTAGTGATGCTATTATGTTTCCCAATTTACAGGGTGTGGGGTGTCTTCCGACCTGTGCTTCTTTGAACATTGTTCTTTATGATCAGCTGTTGTGCATTGCGACCATTGTTTCAGAATTGGACAGTCAGCCTCTCTGAAGGCTCCTGCCACCAACAGAATGATGTACTGCCACTCTGCCCACTGCAAAAGATGTCAAGCAAATGTGTGAAGGAAGCATTTTTCCTTTGCAATAAGTTGCCCATGACTGGAGTGACACTGCTGAAATACAGAGGGAATCTGGGTCAGGGCGAATTCTACGCATAGCACAGCAGTTGGGCAGAAACATGCCCTTTTCTCATTCATCTATCATGTCATTAATATAAATGCTGTGTGACACCTCCTGGCCTCCGATCAGAAATGGTTTTCTATTCGGAAGGTGGGGGCTTGGTAGTGGTGCAGGCATATTGTTAACTCTGTTAACGATGGATATTGTTGGGAGGACACAATGAAGGGCTCCTCAAGAGGTAACACAGGGTCTTGGGGTGAAGGTCATCTCCAAGATACACTGACCAGATGTTTTGAAATGAAAGCAGAAGAGAGGTGCCTTAGGCAGGCAGAAAAAGGAATCCCATTTCATCACAAATTCTAATCTGACTGTCTCAAAAGACGCTGAGGGACATTAATTATAGACACACACTAGCCAAAGCTATTAATCTAAGAGAGCCTGATGCTACAATTTTTACTCCCTGGCATTCTGACGTTATTCAGCTTTTGCAAGGGTTAAATCTGATCTCTATGACAGCGTAGGAAATAAAAGGATATGCGGTATCATCCCCCACCCCCCCCCCCCCAACCCCACCACCCCCCAGTCACCTCAACAACTTTCCAAGAAACAATGGTCTGAACTTTGTTGCTTTGAGGAGACCAAATACCCTCCCTCTCCCACTCCCAGCCCCCACTCCGCCTGCCCCTCCTTTCATCCAAAGCCCTGATCTTTTTGATAAATAAACGCAGCGGTCCAAATTGGCCTTTTCTGAAAGAGTCGAGAAATCCTCCCCGCACAATCCCTGCTTGTAATTTCCACACACCATGTGACTAGAGTCATTCTGAAGGATAAAGGGATGGTGCACAGTGCAGATTAATGCAGGGATCCTGTACAATTCCCACCCTTGTCCCATCTGTTGCTCAGAGCGTGTTTGAATGGCATGTGTCAAGAGAGCCGTAGCTATGTAAACTGACCGAAGAAATTAACCAGCTCTTTTCTTTGGACACAGATGTAACTACACCAGCCACCATATGGCGAGTAATTAGTTTTAAAACTGTGGTAATGTTTGCGCAATGCCAGCTACCAGCTGTAATGAATGCCAGCTGATAAAATGCCCATGCATTCCACTGAAGATTGCGACTACAAGCGCCACCAATGTAATCGTTCACTTGGAAGTGTATTCATTCAATTCGTTGTTTGAACAGGATTCCTGTCACACAGAGGCTGTTTCCCAGCTTAGATTCACTTCATTCTCATTGCTTTATGACTGACTCATAAGTGGAGGCCATTCAACCCATCATGCCACTGCCAGCTCTTTGAAAGTATTATCCAATTGCTTCCACTAGTCCCTGCTCTTTGCCCATAAATTATCTCCCCTTCAAGTCTTCATCCAATTCCCTTCTGAAAGTTAATATTGAATCTACTTTTAGGTGGCCAATTCCAGATCATAACTACTTGCTGCATTTTGCAGCATCTCCTGCCTGACGTTTTTGTCACTTATTTTAAACATTTTAGTATTTATTCTTTCATGGGATGTGGGAAAGGTCAGCATTTGTTGCCCATCCCTAATTGCCACTGAAATTAGTGGTTTATCATTTCAGAGTGCAATTAAGAGTCAACCACATTGCTGTGTTCTGGAGTTACATGTAGGCCAGACCAGGTAAGGACAGCAGATTTCATTTTCTAAAGGTTTTTACAAACAATGATTGTTTCATGGTCACCATTACTGAAACTAGCTTTCAATTCCAGATTTCATTAATTGAATTTAAATTCCACCATCTGGGATTTAAACCATTTCCAATTAGCCTGGATCCCTGGATTACTGCTCCCGTAAAATTACTGCTACGCTACCATCCCCCCAAACCTGTGTCTTCGGGCTACTGACCTTCCTGCCAATGAAAGTGGTCTCTCTATCTGAATCCATTCCATCATTGGAGGGCATGCCGTCAGTTGGCGGTCCCCCCTAAAACGCTTCACTTTTCTCTCCTCTTTTAATAAGCTCCTTCAAACCTATCTCTTTGGCAAGCTTTTGGTCATTTGTCCTGATATCGCCTTGTGTACATTGGTATCAAATTTGATTTGATACTGCTCCTGTGAAAACCTTTGTGATGTTTTACTATATTAAAGGTGCTATGTCTGCTGGACCTTAAAAGAGGGTTATATTTTAAACCGTCTCCTTTAATTCAATGTAAAATGGATTAGGGGGGAATGGGACCCACCAATAGTTCTTCCCGGACCAGACCATGTAACCTGCTTATTATGGAGATAGAAACCCAAATTGAGACCGAATCAAAGGAAGGTGCAAACTGTAGCATTGGGACACAAAAGAAAAAGCAGCTCGTCTTGCTGCCACCCAGACTCACTGACTCTCAGGGACAGTCAAACCAAGAGTTTTGGATATGAAGCAGCAAATTCTGCTATGCCAGGCAGAAGAAAAGGACTGCTTTGGGATTCACGATCAAGTGGAGGGCTGGTGAAGGTGGAATCCATGTTCTAGGAAACAAAGATTGTGAAGAGTTAAAGACTGTTGAACCACTGGAGGGAACTTTGCAATGAGAAGTCAGTTAGATTCTGCTCAAAGGGCTGAGTGAATGGGACTTGGTTTAAAAGAATACTGGATGATTCACCCTAGTGAAGCAGGGAGAAGGGATCCAGTTAGAGCCGGCAGCAGCTTTGGACTTCAATCGCAAGATACATGTCTACAGAGAATGTAGTGTAACTTATAATGACAGGGGGAATTTTCCGTTGTGTAAAGATGTTACTAGAGAATACCATTTCTGTAGTTTAATATATTATAATACATTAGTTGCTTACTAAGTTTAATCAATGTTGAATTTAGCATGATCATTATAATAAAACAAATAAATATTAAATCCTGTTGTGTGATCTTTTGAGTCAGTCACTGGGAAATTCATATCTCTTTTTAAAAGTTATCAGTCTTTATGGAGATTATAATAAAGGTGCTATATAATTATAAAGTTCTTGTTGCTGTATCAAATGTTGAATATTTTATATATCAGACAAAGTTAACACGCATTTCTATGTGTGTAACAGATTTTATTCAGTGCTTTAAAATGTTTACTCCATGCTTCAGCTCGGGCTACCAGCCCTACTTACAGTGTGTTCACCTTTCTCTGAGTCCACACCTGGGCTTAACCAATCAAGCACAGTGAGCATAAATATAAACAGACACACATAATCAAAGGAAGAAAAACTGAACACCACCTCAAGGTTCAACAGATTGGTTCCCGGAATGATAGGGTTGTTCTATAATGAACAGCTGAGTAAATTAGACCAATATTCTGTGAAGTTTAGAAAAATGAAAAGTGGTCTCATTGAATTGTACAAGATTGCCAGATTGTTTGATGGGGTAGACAATGAGAGGTTATTTCCATAGCTGGGGAATCTAGAACATGGTGGCACAATCTAAGGATAAAAGAACTTTAGGACTGAGATGAAGAGAAATGTCTTCACTCAAAAGGTTGTGAATCATTGGAATTCATTACACAAGAGGGTTGTGGATACTCAATCGTTGAATATATTTAATGCTGAAATAGAAAGATTTGTGTTCCCTCAGGGAATTGAGGGATCTGAGGAGCAGGTGGGAAATTAGAGTTGAAGCGCAAGATCAACCACGATGGCGGAGAAAGTTCAACGGACTTTACGGCCTTTTCCTGCTCCTATTTCTTATGAATCATTTAAAAACTTTGAGTACCTCATAACTTAATGTGAGTATGGTTATGTTACTGGCAGATACATATTTGACTTGTAACCTGAGGCACCCACACTTACAGAAAAGGCGAGTGCTTGTGTTGAATACATTGTCCGAACAAATGTCAGAAATTAGCCATTGGCATGTGGTGATACCAAAGATCAGATTACCTGTAGTTTTCCAGACATCCCTGGAGGAAGCAGACGGTTTTATGTTTGAAGGATCCGTGTCGATTGTTCTGGGCCTGAAGTTGAGGTCCCATGGTGAATGCAAAATGCTGGATGAAGTGTTCATGTGAGCAATAAATCTGGGACATGGTATCGAAGGTCTGGTCGAATCTGGCTGAAAGGTAGGCTGGCACAGATAGCAACAACAACAAAATAATTTCAACGTCACTGCAGGTTGAGATGTCCCACGTGTCAACCAACATAATTCAGACCATTCAAAGAACAATGAAGCATATTTTCAGATAGGAAACTGTAAGAAAGCAAGAAGTGATTGAATTTGTCTTGCGTAAACAGTAGGTGCTCATTATTAAAGTTTAACCTGTAGGTTTTTTTTGCAAGGAGCAATAGAGGAACTGCGATGACTGAACATCAAAATTGACGATCAGAAATTGACCTTCATTGTGTCAGACGGTCAAAGACAAGTGAGCATGGAAGTGAAAATGACAAAGAAAAGAACTTGCATTTATTGAGCCCCTCATCACATCTTTAAGAAATATTCTGAAGCACGTCACATTGTTACGAGCACCCCCAGGTGAGGTTGCCCAATTTTGTTGATCTGCGTGAGACCCCTCAATATGTCACCATCTGGCTGGGATATCCCCAAATTGTTATAATTCTGAATGGGTAGGAATGACTGGTTGTGTCTTTTTTGAAACCCCCACAACCCCCCTTCTGCTGCTAGCAACAAGGTTTAATCTAACAAGATTTTTTTAGATTTGTTCTTAAAGTTTCTATTTTTGCTGCAGTTTCTTTTGCTCTAACATCTCCCTCCTTTCAGTTTCCAATGAAGAGTCTATGACTTGCAACATTAACTCTGTTCTCTGTTTCTCTCCTCATTGATGCTGGCAGATCTGCTGAGTTTTTCCAGGTTCCTCTGTTCTTGTTTCAGATTCCAGCTTGCAAAGTATTTTGATTATTTTAATCTAACAAGGTTCCCTTTCCCTTGGGTACCTTTTCCAGACCCAAAGGTTATGTTTAAAAAGGAGCCAATTCAACCAGGCTTTCTTAAGTTAAAGATAGGATACATTTATTAATTAATTGTCAGGGGCTGGTTTAGCACAGTGGGCTAAACAGCTGGCTTGTAATGCATAACAAGGCCAGCATCGTGGGTTCAATTCCCGTACCAGCCTCCCCGAACAGGCGCCGGAATGTGGCAACTCGGGCTTTTCACAGTAACTTCATTGAAGCCTACTTGTGACAATAAGCGATTATTATAAGGGCTGGTTTAGCACAGTGGGCTAAACAGCTGGCTTGTAATGCAGAACAAGGCCAGCAGCGTGGGTTCAATTCCCGTACCAGCCTCCCCGAACAGGCGCTGGAATGTGGCAACTCGGGCTTTTCACAGGAACTTCATTGAAGCCTACTTGTGACAATAAGCTATTATTATTATACTATAAAGGTAGGGAGAAATGGTGAAACATATGTATCTATATTCATACAGTAAGAACTGAGTATGATAATAAGTAAATATAAATAAAAGGTTATACAGAACAGTCCTTGACTCGCGAGGAGTAGATGATGAAGTGTGCAGCCGTTATGATTTGATTTCAGAAGAGATGACTTTGATAGGCGAATAGTTGGTTCTTCAATCCCAGTATTCTATGGGTTGGCAGGTAAATTTCAGGGGCGGGAATCTTCGTCCTGCCAGCCCCATTTTCTGCTGCAGCGCGCTCCTGCCGGCAGCGGGATTCTCCGTTCCCACAGCCGGCCAATGGGGTTTCCCATTGTGGCCAGCCCACACCATTAGGAGACCTGTGGGTGTGCTGCCGGCGGAGGATCCCGCTGGTGGAGAATCCGGCAGGAGTTCTTTTTCCAGCTGTGATCCTTTTTCTGGCTGGGCTGACTTCCTCAATTAGAGAGACAGATTCACGATGAACCTCCAAAAAATTGGCACGGCTGGCTGCTTCTGGTAAGAACAGTAATAGTATACGGTGCTAGAATGATACAGCAGCCTGCCTTTTACCTTCAGCAAGTTTATTCTTCATACAGCTAAGTAGAGTTACAAACACTTTATAGTTCCCCCACACCAGTTGTTCCAGCCGTGTCCATTTATACTTTTTTTGGACATTGAGGCAATGATCATCACCTGTCTTTAATAAGGTAATTAGCTTAACAATGTCATTGCCAAAGCATGCATTTGCTGATACATTGACAGATGCTCCTCTCTTTTTTAAAAAGTAAAGCTTTAGAAATAAAACAAAATTCAAGGACGCAGTTTATTCAATTCCAAATAAATGGAAAAAAGGTCATGTGCTTTAACATTATAGACTCTACATTCCCTTCACCATATTCGTATATACACATAATTGCAAAGCAAAAATTAATTTTCCATTTTGTTATCCAACACAAGACGCCCCTCTTCCAAAGCATTTAGTAATTTCTTGGAGGAGGCATTTCTTTACGTCAACTACTCTGATAATTAGTGACTGGAACCAGCCCTTAATATCTTAGAAATCTCCTTTCTTTCTAACATTTCTTTTATACTAATTCGGTTTATTCTTAGCCTTTTTCAGTGACATTTTTGATTGAATGGGCATTGTCCCACAGGGATTGGTTATCAACATACCACTCCATAGGCAAACTTTTGTCACCTAGACACTTGTGCAATATTTCTGTCAGTATATTGGATAAATACACCCCCATGTCTACTGCTTCAACCAACATCAGTGTTTCTGCAGCTAAGCTTCTTTTCAATACCCTTATAATTTTCTTTGCTTTTTAAGCCAAAGGGCAACAATACCAAAATATGCTGAATCCTGTGGTGCTCGAAAACCCATCAGAAGATTGGCATGCAAATTTTGATTCCTGTGTTGTACAATTACTACATTTCCTTCACTGCCTATCATTTTGCCAAAAACTTTTCATTCTTTCCACCATTCTCTGGTCATCATATCAATAAAGGGCAGTAGCAAAATACCCTGATCTTTGTTCCATAGTTTTAAGTCTATTGCCTCTGGAACATTAAATTCCCTGGCTAGTGGCAAATTCACAACAGGACATGCTGGTGTCTTCGATATTTTATACAAATTTCACACTGAGCCATGAATTGCTCAATAAGGTTGTTGTATACTTTATCAAGCATCTCACAGGAAAGCCTTCAGTTTTTGTGGGCCTGAATGTGCAAACTGTCTTTGCAACTTCCAAATGACATTTGTTTAAACCAAATTCTTATTCCCAGAAGTTAGCAAGACTTCATGAATTCTTTGAGAAATTTGTGACTCCCTTCATGGCAGGCAATAATGGCCTGATGTAGTAAAATGTAGAGCCACAGTCTTCCCAAACATGATTGCCCTGTCATTTTTCATGTCTAGTGTCATCTGCGCTTTCTTCATTGAAGACCTGCTCAACAGGAGAGGTATGTCACTAGAAACCATTTGTACTAATGAAAAGGCTAACCCCAGCTCTCATGCAAGGGAGGACTATCCTTATGGAAGACGGTAGCATGTTGTCATCTCTGAGCCTGAAGCATGCAGAGCTTTCATACTACTTGGCCTTCTGCTGATCTGTCTCATCAAGAGTCTCCAGATAGCAGTTAATCCAACTACCCCACACACTGTGGAAGGGCAACCATTATTTAAAACTGCACAGTGGGATGAATCAGCCAGCAAAATACTGGATTCATCACTGGATTCAAACTCTCAGTGACCAATACAATTTCTTCATGACAGACCCCTCATCCTTTTCAGCCTTGGAATGCTCCGATGTCAAGAAGATGAATCTTTCACTGTTGACAACGCAGTGGTACATAATGGTACTTGGAATCACGCCGATAACATCAATTAACCATTCCCCATGCATTTCACAGGTTTAAGCATCTGCGGTCGGCACCCCAGACCCACTTTTTGTCCCGATTCTCAAATTGGTTAAAAGTACGCCCATCTTCAGACCACCTATCTATACCTCCATCTTTGTACTGAAATCTGTGTCTAACATTTTGTCGATCTTGAATCTCAGCCACCATTGAATCTTCCAGATTTTAATTTATCACAGAATTGCTTGTAGTCAATCAGAAAGTAGCTGGAAAAGACTGTCTTCCCAGAAATATTTTTAGGGCAGGAGCCTCTTAAAGAGAGTCTTTACTTAGGAATTTAACCCTTGTCAGTACTAAAAGTTCATTGATGTGAGAAATGCATGCACAATCAAGTAACATAAATGCCAGTACAGACTCTAGTATATCATAGAATCATAGAATTTACAGTGCAGAAGGAGGCCATTCAGCCCATCGAGTCTGCACCAGCTCTTGGAAAGAGCACCCTACCCAAGGTCAATACCTCCACCCTATCCCCATAACCCAGTAACCCCACCCAACACTATGGGCAATTTCGGACACTAAGGGCAATTTATCATGGCCAGTCCACCTAACCTGCACATCTTTGGACTGTGAGAGGAAACCGGAGCACCCGGAGGAAACCCACGCACACACGGGGAGGATGTGCAGACTCCGCACAGACAGTGACCCAAGCCAGAATCGAACCTGGGACCCTGGAGCTGTGAAGTAATTGTGCTCTCCACAATGCTACCGTGCTGCCCCTATATCAAGGTCAATTTTTTTCAGCTTCTTATACCATCTGTCAAAGTCTATTATATATTCCTCCATGAACTGATCATCTGTTTCCTTAAATCTTTCAAAGGCTGATCAGGCCTCACATGCTGATCGGGGGCTGGTTTAGCACAGTGGGCTAAATAGCTGGAATGCAATGCAGAACAATGCAGGAAGCGCGGGTTCAATTCCCGTACCGGCCTCCCCGAACAGGCACCGGAATGTGGCAACTAGGGGCATTTCACAGTAACTTCATTGAAGCCCACGTGTGACAATAAGCGATTATTATTATATGCTTCCAATAAGTCATCCTTTTTGTCGAAATTATCCAAAAACTGTAACAGAATATCCAGTCCCTCTTTATTATCCTAATCATTTCCATTCCACTCTGAAAAGACGTTACTCCTAATTTGACACTTTGCTGGTAATGACAAACCAAAAGTTATACCTTGCTTCTTTTTGGCTAATGAAGTAACCCGGGTCCACATCTCAACTTCAGTTTTTCGTTGCTCATATGGCTCCACTTCCAAGTAAATTGGAGGATTATCAAAGCCTGATACTTCATATTTTCCTTCTGCCATCCTGTAACTTAAATTTGTCAGCAACAGTGCACTTCTTCTCCTTCAGAGGGTGAAGACAAAAACCTTCTTTTGCAGCACCAATCACCAAGGCTTAACGTTGGTCCTCTGCTACCATGTTAAGAACAATAGTAATATATGGTGGAGGAATAATGCAGCAGCTTAACTTTCACCTTCCAAGTTTATTCTTCATATAGCTTAGTAGAGTTACAAACTCCATATGGATCTCCCACACCAACTGTTCCCTCCATGTCCATTTATACTCTCTTGCACGTTGAGTTAATGATCATCACCTGTCTTTAATAAGGCAATTAGCTAAGCAATGTATTTGCCAAACGCATGCACTTGTTGATACATTGGCAGCAGTATCACACATCTTCAGTGTGACAAATGTTTTATGGTTGCTTATCTTGACAAAGCAGATACAGACAAACATTGGGGTAGCTCTCACAGCTGGCTTCTAACCCCTTCTTTGTACATTCCAAGTGGAAAATGGAATCCACAAGACCCCATAGGCATTACCCAAAGGATCTTTTGGATAAAATGTGCTTTCGTCTTTACCAAAGATAGTAGTCAGTCTCCGGATGCTTGTAAAAGTACCTTGTTTGGAAACATCATCTCTTAGAGAAACACCCTGAAACACATCCTATCAGCGGAAAACTGTACATTCTCAGCTACCATTGTGGTTTGTGCCCATTTTAAAAATAAAACTCAGGGGCAGGATTCTCCGACCCCCCACCGGGTCGGAGAATCGCCGGGGGGTGGCGTGAATCCCGTCCCCGCCGGCTGCCGAATTCTCCGGGGCCGGGGTTTTGGTGGGGGCGGGAATTGCGGCGCGCCGGTCGGCGGCTGCTGGCAGCGTCCCCCCCCCGGCGATTCTCCGGCCCACAATGGGCCAAGTGGCCGCCCGTTTTCGGCGGGTCCCGCCGGCGTAAATCACAACAGGTCCTTACCGGCGGGACCTGGCTCCACGGGCGGCCTGCAGAGTCCTCGGAGGGCCGCGGGGGGATCTGGCCCCAGGGGGTGCCACCACAGTGGCCAGGCCCGCGACAGGGCCCACCGTCCGCGGGCGGGCCTGTGCCGTGGTGGCACTCTTTCCCTCCGCACCCGCCGCCGTCAACTTCCGCCATGGCCGGTGCAGAGAAGAACCCCCCTGCGCATGTGCTGGGATGATGCCAGAACACGCTGGCGCTCCCACGCATGCACTAACTCGCGCCGGCCGGCGGAGGCCCTTCAGCGCCAGCTGGCGTGGCGCCAAGTCCTTCCACACCGGCTGGCACGGCGGCAAACACTCGGGCGCTGGCCTAGCCCCTGAAGGTGCGGAGGATTTCGCACATTTGGGGCGGCCCGACGCCGGAGTGGTTTACGCTACACCTCAGCGCCAGAGTGGCCCACCTCGCCGGTTCGCGGAGAATCCCTCCCATGGTCTTTTCTCATTTTCAACATTTTGGCCATAATTGTGTGGTTTCTTTCTCCATCATGTCAACACACAAAGAAAGAAAGAACTTGCATTATTATTGCATCTCTGGATGTTCCAAAGTGCTTCACAACCAATTGAGTACTTTTTTAAAGTGTAGTCACTATCACAATGCAGAAAACACAGGAGCTAATTTGCACACAGCAAGTTCACACAAACAACAGTTAAATAAGTGAACGGGCAATCCATTTTCAAAATCCTTGATGATGAATAAATTATGGCCAAGACAGGGTGGTGGGTGGGCGGGACTCTTCTGTTCTTCATTGAAATAGTGCAAGAGGATCTTTTCACCAGAGAGGACAGACAGGACCTCAGTTTCATATCACATCCTGAATAAAGTACCTCTGACAGTGCAGCACCTCTTCAAGCACTGCGCTGGAGTGTTAGCCTGGATTCTGTGCTCCAATGTCTGGAGTGAGGACTGAAAAGTACAACTTGTTAACTTCAAGAAAATAGAGACATGAAAATAGATCACTCTGCTCCTCAAAGAGATGAAAAAATGTGAAAACAGGAAGTAAAGACAGGAGTTGGAAAGGTTTCTGACAGCCATTAATAAAAATAATAATAATCGCTTATTGTCACAAGTAGGCTTCAAAGAAGTTACTGTGAAAAGCGCCTAGTCGCCACATTCTGGCAGGGAGGCCGGTACGGGAATTGAACCCGTGCTGCTGGCATTGTTCTGCATTACAAGCCAGCTGTGTAGCCCACTGTGCTAAACCAGCCCCATTATGCTACAACCTCGGATTCTCTGGCTGTTTTAACAATGGGTTGATGGATGGTAAGTGCTGATAGAAACTGGTTGGGCTGAATAGTAGATTGGTAAAAATCAACAGCAATACTTTACATTTGTATCGCACATTTGAAGTTTACAGGAGTGTTAGGAACTAAATTTTGATGCGAGAACAGATAATAGATATTAAGATAGGGGACCAGAAGTGTGGTCAAAGAGATGTTTTCATGGAATCATAGATCCCAATATACTACTTTCAAGCAAAGGGATGGTGGACTCTTGATGTCACAGTGTATAAGTTTGTTATTGGTACAGAATTTATGTCACAAGCTGGTCACCATCATTAAATCTATAAAGACATTGGAGTAGGACCTGACCTGGGTGGCAGCAAGAAACTGCCCATAGCCAATTAGTAGTCGTTATACTTGCTGCCCGAGTTTTATTTCCAATGCGATCACCTTACAGAATGGGTATGTAAATGACAACATCATTTTAAGTTAAATACGTGTGCAGTAATCTATTTGGTGGGAAGAATAAGAATAGCACATACTCAGAATGACAGAATTGTACCAATGCAGAAGGAAGACATCAATGGGGGAGGCAGTGGCACAGTGGTATTGTCACTGGACTAGTAATCTAGAGTAGGGTAATGCTCTGGGAACCCAGGTTCAAATCTCGCCACAGCAGATGGTGGAATTTGAATTCAATAAAAATCTGGAACTACAAATCCAATGATGACCATGGAGGGGGTTCCTACTGGCGGTGCTGGAGAAGTTAGCGGCCGGTGGATCGGGTTTCACGCCTCCCCCCGCCGATTCTCCGACCCGACGGGGGGTCGGAGAATACCGCCCCATGAAACTATTGTGGATTGTCGTTAAAAACCATCTGATACACTAAAGGAAATCTGCCATCCTTACCCGCTCTGGCCTACATGTGACTCCAGAAAGTCCAGACCCACAGTAATATAGTTGCGCTTAAATGCCTGGCAAGCATGGGCAATTAGGGATGGGCAATAAATGCTGGCCCACATCCCATGAATGAATGAAAAAAAAAATATTAGGCGGGATTTTCCGACCCCCCCGCCGGGTCGGAGAATCGCCAGTGGGGGGGAGGCATGAATCCCGCCCCCACAGGGTGCCGAATTCTCCAGCGCCGGGGATTTGGCGGGGGCGGGAATCACGCCGCGGCAGTCGGCAGCCACTGGCAGCCACCCCCCCCCCCCCCCCGGCGATTCTCCGGCCTGCAATGGGCCGAGTGGCCGCCCGTTTACTGGTCCCGCCAGCGTAAATTACAACAGGTACTTACTGAAAATGAGATGAAATGAAAATCGCTTGTCACAAGTAGGCTTCAAATGAAGTTACTGTGAAAAGCCCCTAGTCGCCACATTCCAGCGCCTGTTCGGGGAGGCTATTACTGGATCAAACCTTGCTGCTGGCCTGCCTTGGTCTGCTTTCAAAGCCAGCGATTTAGCCCTGTGCTAAACTGGCTGGGCCTGGCTCCGCGGGCGGCCTCCTGTGTCCTCAGGGGGGCGCGGGGGGGATCTGGCCCCAGGAGGTGCCCCTAAGGTGGCCTGGTCCGCGATCAGAGCCCACCGATCCGCGGGCGGGCTTGTGCCGTGGGGGCACTCTATTCCTCCGCGTCGGCTGCTGTAACAGTCCACGATGGCTGACGCGGAGATGAACCCCCCTGCGCATGCGCTGGGCTGACGCCAGCACACGCTGGTGCTCCTGCGCATGCGCCAACTCGCACCGGCTGGCAGAGGTCCTTTGGCGCCGGTTGGCGTGGCACCAAGCCCTTCCACACCAGCCACGCGGCGCAAACCACTCTGGCGCCGGCCTTGCCCCTGAAGGTGCGGAGGATTCCACACCTTCGGGGCGGCCCGACGCCGGAGTGGTTCACGCCACTCTTTCGCGCCGGAGTTGCCCACCCCGCCGGTTTTCACAGAATCCCGCCCATTATTTCTGCACCAGCTCTCCAAATGAACAATTTACTGAGCATCATTACCCCATCTTCTCCCCGTAATCCTGCACATTCTTCCTTTTCAGATATCAGTCTCATTTCTTGATGAATGCTTCAGTTGAACCTGCCTCCGCCTCTCAGGGCACATTAACCACTTTTTGCATGGGTTTCTCATGTCGCCTTTGCTTCTTTTGCCAATTACTCGCAGTAGGAGTCTGAATTAAGTAAAAGAAGCAAAAAGACCTGCGATCCCAAATCACTTTGAGCAGCGATGCAATTTAAGCCAATCCAAAGTGTAAATACAATCCTAAAAACTGGGTTCATTTCTAGAGGGATAGAATTGAGAAGTAGAGAGGTTATATTAAATTTGTATGGATCCTTGGTTAGACTACACTTGAATAGTTCTGGTCTCCATATTACACAAAAGAATACAGAGGTACCAAAAAAGGGGGAAAATAGTGGGAAGAGACCCTAGTGCTGTAAATGTAATTCTTTATTTTGCTATACCACTCAGGATGAACTTCTACCTGGGCACGTCACCCATGTACATCGCCCAGAGTTATTACTATGGCTTCTAACCAGGGGGACACTTTTTCATTCACAAACACCTCCTGCAGCCTGGTTCATTTGAACAAGTGAGATAACGTACATCCAGAAATGGCATTAAGTGTTCTGGTATAAGCTACAGTAGAGATAGAAAGTCCTGGAAGAACTCAACGCCCACCATAGTATCATTCAAAGAAATTGGCATGGAAAGCCGACTCCACTGGTTTAATGCAGAGGTGGATCAATAGGCTGTGCCATCTGTTCCACTTTGCTTGATATCAGGAGTCAGTGTGTACCCTAGAACAGCAAGCACCCCTCTTAGACTCCACTCCAAGACCTACTTGAAGTTCTCCTTTCAGCCAGAACATTACTTAATATCAGACATGACCTTTTCCTTATAACAGCTCGACTGTGAGTCTACCACAACAGCAAATATTGACAGTTGATAGAGTATGAAGTGCATTACATAGGGAGGCAGCCTAAGTGACTCGCTTTGAATTTATGCAAACGTTTTGGCCCTGACTAAGGCAGCACAGCATCCGACTGCCACAACAAGACTGGACAAATATTTAACCGTAATAATTTTTCTGAATGAGTGACACTGCCTTCTTTTGTGAAGGGCATTTACTTACAGCTTAGCAAAATCTTTGCACCTGTACATTTGAGGCTTGTTTTGCCGAGCCCGCTCCCTGCACTAGTCCAGTCATAGAAATATAGAGCACCAAAGGAGGCCATTCGGCCCATTGTGCCTGAGTTGGCTCTTTATAAAAGCTACCCATTTAGTTCCAAGCCCCTGCTTTTTTTCCCATAATCCTGCAAGTTTCCACCTTTCAAGCATAAATACAATTCCTTTTCGGGCATTCCTACTGAATCAGCTCCCACTGCCCGTTCATGCAGCACTTTCCAGATCACAACAACCAACTGTCGGCTCATCTCTCTTCTGATTCTATAACCAATATTGATTACCCATTACAATAAGTGCACAAAATCAATGGAAAAGGGCTTTATGAAGCGATGGTCATCGCTATTGTACTATGCAAATCTGAGTGCTGGAATATAAGGAAAGTTTACAAACAAAGACATTAAACAGCGGAGATGAAATGGTTGAGAGAGATGCTGGACATGTCAAGGAATGACGAAAGAATCTATAAGAACATGAAACAAGAAACAACAGAGGATACAAGAAAGATAGATGTGATCATTTAGGGTGTGTTTGCAGGACAGACTGGACAAAATTCTCCCACCCCGCCTGTGGTGGGTTTGGTGGCGGGCGGGAGTGGAGAATCTGGAGCGATCCAGAAAGTCGGAAACTCACCAGCGTAAAATCACTTCGCAATTCTCCCAATGGTGGATTAATCATAGAATTGACAGTGCAGAAGGAGGCCATTTGGCCCATCGAGTCTGCACCGGCCCTTGGAAAGAGCACCCTACCCAAGCTCACACCTCCACCCTATCCCCCCACTTCTACCCTGTCCCCGTAACCCCACCTAACCTTTTTTGGACACTAAGGGCAATTTAGCATAGCCAATCCACCAAATCTGCACATCTTTGGACTGTGGGAGGAAACCGGAGCACCCAAAGGAAAGCCACGCAGCCATGGGCATAATGTGCAGTCTCCACACAGACAGTGACCCAAGCCGGGAATCGAACCTGGGAGCCTGGAGCTGTGAAGCAACCGTGCTGCCCAATGGCATGTCGAGCTTCCCTCTGGCTGGTGGCGTAAATGCAATTTGCACCACATAAACGCTCATTAAAATAGCTGCCCGGCAGCATCCCATCAGTTCTTTCAATCTTGCGTCACGCCAACTGAAATTCACATGGGCCTCAAACATGATTGTTAAAGAGTGACGTGCATAATTCCTCAGTTTGCCAGAGACATTGGGGTGAGTGCAACAAATTTCTGTCATAGTGCTGCGCTGCTCCTGATGTGCTGTTCACCACCTGTCTGGGAAGACTGGTTCCTGACCTCCATCTCCATGCTGAGCTAGTCTACATGGCCAGCACCATATTGCTGGAGCCATGGACCCTCGTATGTCACCGAGTCAGATCAATACAGCCCATGGAGTTGGGGAGTACAGGGGTCTCCTTTCCCCTGATGCCTCACAGCAGCATCTATCTGGACAGGACTGTTCTGAGGGATTCATACAGCCACCGTAACAAAGGTCCGAAGTTCGACCGGGGTGGAGCGTGAAGTGAGAGGGGGAGGGGGGAACCTGATGATGACAACCGGGGAAAATGTGGAAGGAAGGCTATAGAAAGAGGGTTGGGGGAAGGTGAAGGGCTCACAATGGCAGGCAGAGGGGTAAGGAGTGGATGAAGAAGACAAAGAATGGAAGGACGAGGGAAGACCGAGGGGATGAAAGCTCGACCCCAACAAGGCTGAAAGAAAAGCTCATAAACAAGGGGGTTGAAGAGGTACCACATTGTTTACTGGAAGGGGATGGGTGGAGACTCCAGATACACTGGGTAGAGGTCCAAGTGGGGCATGTGCACCTCACGGGTGATGGGCTCGAGGGGGAATGTAATTTAATAAAGGAGCATACTTCTTGAAGCTGCTAGCCTTTTCCCTCTGACATCCTGCACGGTGTGGTGAAGACAGGTGAGCTGGAGAAAGTGATATGAGTGTCCTGGATGGGTGTTTAAATTTGGCGCCGGGACCTTCAAATCTGACAGCTGAGGGCAGGCCCACCAAGACAGCCGGAGGGTAACTCGCCAGTGCATAATTATTGTGGTTCCAAGCACAGGGTCCCACTACTCTGGCCAGAGGGGAAAACGCCACTGGAGCCAACACACTTCGCCTCAAAATGGGAGAATTTCACCCAAAGAATTGAAATACCTGCCGTGGTCACATGCACAGAGGGTCACTCACAGAGCAAGCAGCACAGGAAAACAACAAATGTAGGTCGTATATCTCACTTGTTGCATTCGGAATATATTACAGGCTGTTTAGCACTTTGAAAAGTAATAGAATCCCTACAGTGCAGAAGGAGGCCATTCGGTTCATCGAGTCTGCAACGACTTGCTGAAAGAGCACCCCACCTAGGCACACTCCCCCACCCTATCCCTGTAACCCCACCTAACCTTTGGACACTGGGGCAATTTAGCATGGCCAATCCACCTAACCTGCACATCTTTTGACTGTGGGAGGAAACCGGAGCATCCGGAGGAAACCCACACAGACAAGGGTAGAATGTGCAAACTCCGCACAGACAGTCACCCAAAGTCAGAATTGAACCTGGGGCCCTAGCGCTGTGAGGCAGCAGTGCTAACCACTGTGCCACCGTGCCACTCTTATGAATTTACACAGCATTGTATGTTTCACTCACAGATAATGAGGAATTTCAGATGCGGCTCATCTTAATATAATTTCCCATCCTGCCTTGCATGATGTTTTATTTGCCTATCAGATGAATGTTATTTTGTTTGCTTTCCGTCTCAGACGCAATAGCAAAATCAGGCACAACAATAACCAAGTTAAATCCCCAAATCCTGACCAGAACCACAGACTTTCATCATTCCAATCTGCTGATTCTAATTAGCACTATCGGAGGCCACAGACAGAGAGCAGCATTGTTAGTGAGCAGCATCTTTGAACAGGAAAATCTGATTATGAACTTCAGTCGGAAACTAGGCCATAAAACAGCTTAGCAGCCTTTTCAGTTTTGACTATACATAAATGTATTTCTGCTGCTGATTTACAAGACTTACAGTTAAGAATAATCCATTGGATGTGTGCTAGCTCTCTGTCACCAACCAATGTTCAGTTGCACGATATAGACCAGTAAAAGCTTGACTGACACAAAGACAAATTGGGTCAGCATTCCCAGTGTGCCATGGGGAGTGGAGGTTGACTATCCGAGTGCTAAAGTCAACATGCCTAATTCCATCACCACCCCTCCCGCACACCACCCCCCTCCAATGTATTAGTCTCTAAAACTAACAACCAAAATCCTCCAATTGACTGTGAATTACACACGCCCGTGCAAACCAATGATTTATTATTTTCAATTTACTTTGAAAATATGGGTAAGGTGGTGGTGGCCCTTCTTTGGATTACCAGTTGAGTAACATAACCATTACAATACTGTACCTGATGTCAGCTGTGGCTCAGTTGCCAGCATTCTTGCTTTGTCAGAAGGCTATAGGTTCACCTCCTACCCCAGAGACGTAAGGACAAAATCTAAGCTGACTTTCCCACCGCAGTACTGAGGGAGTGCTCCTCCGTCAAAGCGGGATTCTCCGGCCGCCAATGCCAAAATCGCGTTTGGTGATCGGCCGGAGAATCAAAGTTTGTGACTAAATCAGGGGCGCGCCACTTTGGCGATGCTCCCCCCCGCCCCCCCCAAAGCAGCGTACTAGGAGTGCACGCTGCATGACGTATCGACGGCCTCAGGACTTTGCCTGAGGCCCGCCCCCCGATGCTCCGAACCCGTCCAACCAAGTTCCTGGCGGCGTGGGCCTCTCATGGTCTCATCAGTCGGGAACTCGGCGTGGCAGCTGCAGACTCAGTCCAGCGCCGCCACAATCGGGGGAGGGCCGATCCGTGGCAGGGGGGGCTTTGCCAGGGGCTGGGGGCACTGCGGGACAGTGGTCCGGAGCGACTGAGCCGTCCAAAGGGGGCACACTATTTTGCAGGCCAGGTCCGCGAGTGGCCGGCGCCATGTTGCGCGGTGCGGCCGCTGCAGGGCCATCGCTGTGCACATGCGTGGCCACGGACCTGGCAATTCTCTGGGCTGTATCAGCAGCTAGAGCCGGGTGCTCTACGCTGCCTTGATGCTAGCCCCCAGCCAAACGGAGGATCGGCGGCCGTTTTACGCCATTTGTTCTGTCGTAAAGCCCCACCGTTCCCTCGCCGACGTGGGGACATAGCATCAAAATGGGAGAACCCAGCCCACTATTTTTTGGAGGAGTTGGTAAACCCAGGCCCTGTTCTCCCTTTCAAATGGAAGTAAATGATCCTATTGCGCTATTTTAAGGTGCTGTTTCCCCAATGTCAGGCCAATAGTTTACCCTGAACCACATCATAAAAAATATTACAAGGGTGGAATTGTCCAGCCCTTCCTGCCA
The DNA here is from genome assembly GCF_047496885.1 of Scyliorhinus torazame. NCBI lineage: Eukaryota > Metazoa > Chordata > Chondrichthyes > Carcharhiniformes > Scyliorhinidae > Scyliorhinus > Scyliorhinus torazame. The sequence goes on along the minus strand of NC_092725.1, from coordinate 92,475,337 downwards.
GCGGGATCTTCCGGTCAGTGGCTCCCCACATTTGCTGTGGGAAAACCCATCGCAGGGTGTGGGGAGGGACGGGGAGTCCAACCGCATGCAGGAGCAGGAGGTGGTGTCGGCCATTCATACACCCAGGCCAATACCGTATGGGTGGCAGCCATAATGGAGGCCTTGGGGCCGAGGGTTTCGGCTCTGGATCCGCATGTCCAAGTCCTGGGGCATGCTGTGCAGGTGGAGGCCATAGCCCAGGACAGGACTGCCCTCTCACAGGCAGCCATGTGCTACAGCCACCTGGACATTGCAACAGCACTCCTGAGCATGGCCCAGTCACAGGGGTCCATGGCTGAGAACGTCGGCGGCATTGCCCAGGTGTGGTGCAGATACAGAGGGAGGTGGCCCAGTCCAGAAGGAGATGGTGCAGTCACTGGCTGATGTCACAGCTTGCTGTGGCGCAGTCCCAGACAGAGGTGGTCCACTCCCTGTGCTCCTTGGCTGCAGACATGCCCTGGTCAAGATGGCAGTGGGCCTCCAGGACTGGCAGTGCCAGGTGGTGGGACAGCCTCAGTGGACAGCTCCACTCGTACCCTCATCCTATGGAATAGTCCGGGGCCTTGGGCACCCGAGAGAAGAAGAGGTGATGGGGCCCGTGCAGGTGACTCATGGGAGGTGTCAGAACAACACAATACCCCAGACTCCCCCCATCCTGTCCCTGGCACATCTGGTGGGTAGCGGACAGAACAGGGCAGCACCACACCAGCTGGGACACCCAAGCAGCAGCCAGGGCCCATCCAGGTCCAGGCGCCTCAGAAGACGCCCACCAAAGGGGACCCAAGTCGCAGGGTGGGAATCACAGCTGGCTGTCTCCACTCCTGATGTTCAAGCTGGGGATACACCTAGACATAGAGTTCGGGCCCGTAAGGCCAGAAAAGTAGACATCAGTTAAGTTGGCACAGTTTAGGGGCTAGGGCATGTATCTGCACATGTGTTTTCACATTAAACAGGTGTGCACAATGTTACAAGCTGCCTTGGAGCTCTGTCAGATGGGTGTGAGAGGGGCGTGCTGGTCTGGGCTGGCCGCAGAGGGGGCAAGGGGAGGGGGAATGGGCAGACATTGGGGGGTGGGCTTGGCTCAGGGGCCGCAGTTCAGCCAGTGCTCACTGCTCACCCCTCCAGTGACCCACCCCCATCCCCCAAAACCCCCAATGCTCGCACCTCTGCCGCCACAGGGATTTGGTGGGACGTGTGATGGAATAGCCAATTCGTATGCAGGGATCGCCCAGATGGATGGTGGACATGTTCGACCTGGTGCACACGTTATGCGGCCTCCCTTGGCTGCCTGGGTCCCATGTCTGGCCCACCCTTCCCCTTCCCCGCAGGACTGACATTCATCCTTCTCCTCCAACATTTTCACAATACAAAAACAACCCCAAGAAATCAAAAACACCCGCAACACCCCTCCCTCAACCAACTCCCAAAAGTGCATGATGAAAAAACCCCAACAATTGCAGAACCCCTCTTTCACCCCCCTCTGCACAAACATCACCTTTTCCAGAGCCAAAAACTCCAGCAGGTCCCCCAGCCACACCAAGGCATAGGTGGAGAAACTGACCTCTACTTCAACAGGACCCGCCTACGAGTGATCAGGGAGGCAAAAGCCCCGCTTCATCTGCCCCCGCTTCCGTCTGCAACTCAGGCTGGTCCGACATCCCTAATATGGCTTTCAGGGGACCAGGCCCCACATCCAAATGTAATGTAATGGGTCAGGGTTTAGAGAATCCCAAAGTGTATCATGGAGTTCACCTAACCCACAACTTTTAATAGATTGTGGTATGGGGAGCACACAGCTCACTCTACAGGTCTGGTATAGCAGAAAATGGACCAGTGGTTATTAAAACAAAACAATGTTTATTCTATGAACTCAAGTTAATCTTTTTAAAACAAACAGTGAACATCTTAGAACCAGTAAATCAAATACACCCCGCCAAAGACTTCAACACTAAGTAACCTGTCCTTTTACACCCAGAAGACTTAACAAACCTTCAAACAGGAGCACATTAGGGTTTACATTCAAGACTGAAAACATTTATAATTCTTCTGAATTCACCAAATGATCCATAGACAGTCTTTGGATGGCAGAGATCAACAGCAATGCAGCTCACTTTTAACTTCAGATTCAGCTCACTGAAAAAACTAAGACACCCAAGCTTTCTCAAACTGAAACTAAAAAACAGAAGTGGTGCTCAGCTCCACCCATACATCTGACATCACTCCAGTAACATGAGCAGCTCCATTTCTTAAAGGTACATTTCTTAAACACCCATTTCTTAAAGGGTACTCTCACGTGACACCTCCACCCCAAGAAAAGAAAATAAACCATCAACTTCAAGATGGTTTCATTTTTCACCTCTGCACTATCCTTTAAGAAATGCACACAGTAAATATACTTGTTCGTTTAAAAAACAACACACGCAAACAGGTACAATAATATAATCCATTTTTTCCGTTCTTCTTCCTCCAACTGAAATCCTTAATGATTGACAGTCTCGTTGAACAGGAAGGTCTCTGCACGATCCGTCCAATTCTCTACCCCTCAGCATCTCTCTTTAAAGTCAGATACTTTAGTTCAATCTGATCACAGAGTCCCTTGTAATTCTCCAACATTGGAGCATTGGTTATCACAGCTTTCAGGCTTTCAAATGCCTGTTGAAAGTCCACTGTTCATTGAAATTTTCGACGTTTCTTCAGCAAGTCCATCAGGGGAGCAATCACGCGACAAATCTTTTGCACAAATGTTCAATCAAATCCACTCGTGCCAAGAAATCGCATCATTTCCCTATGTCTCGAGGGTATCGAAAATTCCTCAAGGAAAGTGATTCGGGCTTTTCCATATTCACTTTTGACTAGGTTTATCACCAAACCCGCCTCCAGAAGTCGATCGAATAACTCCATCAGATGTTTTAAATGGTCTTTCCATGTCTGGCTGAAAACTACCAGATCGTCGATGTATACCGCACAATTGGGTAATCCTGAAACGACTGTGTTAGTTAACCATTGAAATGTAGCTGGGGCCTTTTTCATGCCAAATGGCATAACTGTGAATTGGTATATACCATCTGGAGTCACAAAAGCTGAAATCTCCTTCGCCCTTTCGGATAAAGGTACCTGCCACTAACCTTTAAGTAAATCCAGTTTGAAAATAAAAGCTGATTGTCCCACTTTCTCAATGCAATCCTCCAAACATGGAATAGGATAAGAGTCCGTTCTTGTAACTGCATTAACCTTTCTATAGTCCACACACAACCATTGGGTACCGTCTGGTTTTGGTACCATCACTATGGGTGAGCTCCATTGGCTGCAACCCACTTCAATGATGCCATTTTTAAGCATACTCTCAATCTCTTTGTTAACCTGTGCCAATTTTAAAGGGTTAAGTCTATATGGATGTTGTTTAATTGGAACAGCATTTCCCACATCAACATCATGTATAGCCATTTTAGTAATTCCCAATTTATCTCCACAAACTTGCCCATGTGATATCAATAACTCTTTCAGGTCAGTTCATTTTTCCTATGGAAGATAACTCGACAATTTATCCCAATTTTTAAGAACATCCTCATTTTCCAATTTAATTCGAGGTATGTCAAATTCACAGTCATCTGGATTTGGTTCGTCACTTTGAGTTAGATTCATTAAAACCTCCTCCTTTTTCAATTCTTCGCTTTCAAAGTACCTTTTAAGCATATTCACATGACACACTCGGTGATTCTTCCTTCTTTCTCGTGTTTTTACCACATAATTCACCTCACTTAACTTCCTTTCAATCTGATAAAGTCCACAAAACCTTGCTTTTAAAGGTTCACCTACCACTGTTAACAATACTAAAATTTTATCTCCACTGGCAAAACTACGAACTTTGGACTTCTTGTCCGCTACCCGTCTCATCACATTTTGTGCAACTTTTAAAGGTTGCCTAGCCAATTCACCTGCTCTATTTAATCATTGCCTAAAATTTGACACGTAATGCAATAATGTAATTTCCGATTTCTCACCCACCAATTTTTCCTTAATCAATTTAATTGGTCCTCTAACCTCATGACCAAAAATTAGTTCAAAAGGACTAAATTTGGTTGACTCATTAGGTGCATCACTAATTGCAAACAGTACGAATGGAATTCCTTTATCCCAATCCTCTGGATAATCTTGACAATAAGCCCTCAACATTGTCTTTAACGTCTGATGAGACCTTTCTAACGTTCCCTGCGATTCTGGATAGTACGAAATTGATTTAAATTGTTGTATTCCTAAGCTAACCATTACTTCTTTGAATAACCTCAAGGTAAAATTTGATCCTTGATCCTATTGTATTTCTGTGGGTAGTCCATATCTAGTAAAGAATTTAAGTAACTCCTCCATAATCTTTTTAGCTGTAATATTATGTACTGGAATGGCCTATGGAAACCTAGTAAACACATCCATTATAGTCAAAAGATATTGATTCCCAATTTTTGTTTTAGGAAGCGGTCCTACGCAATCAATTAGGACCCTTGTAAAAGGTTCCTCAAATGCTGGAATGGGTATTAAAGGCGCTGGTTTTATCACTGCTTGAGGTTTCCCTATCACTTGACATGTGTGACATGATTGACAAAATTTAACTACATCTTTATGTAGTCCAGACCAATAAAAATGTTTCTGGATTTTAGCTTGAGTTTTCATTATCCCCAAATGACCTCCCACTGGTACCTCATGTGCAACTCGCAACACCTCCTTTCTATACCCTACCGGCAATACTACTTGATGAACTTCTGCCCACTTTTCATCCGCCTGCATATGTACAGGTCTCCATTTTCTCATCAAGACATCACTTCTACGGTAATAACACTCTGGTATACACACAGATTCCTCTTCCGTGTACGCTTTCTGATACATCCGTTTTATTTCTATATCTTTTAGTTGTAACTCCGCCACTTTTCGTGAACTAAAAATATCCGCCTCATCCTCCACGTGTTCTTGTTCTTTTTCAACCATCTGATCAAAAATCGTTTCTGATAATTGCCCTTGAACTTCATCTTCATTCTTTGATTTCTCCTCTTGTCTTAACCTGTGACTTTGCGACCTTGTTACCACACAATCCGGAAAAATCCCAGGATATTCGTCCTTCAACACTTCAGTTGTCTGATTTTCCACTGGCTTGTCAACCACAGTAGGCATCACTCCCACTTGCGATCCAGCTATATCATTATCCAAGATAAACTGTATTCCTGGACAAGATAGTTTCTCTATTACTCCTACTACCACTTCACCACTCTTCACTGGACTTTCCAACCTTACCTTATATAATGGAATGCTATTCTTCTCACCCTGAATGCCACATATTACCACTTTTTCTGGCAACATTCTTCCCAAACTCCATAACTCCTCATCTCTTACCATTAAAGATTGACTAGCTCCCGTATCTCTTAAAATTGTGACTTCTTTACCTACTCCTCCTGATACACATGAGTAAACTTTACCCACACAAGTAAATTCTTCAAAGAGATCTGGCACCTTCTTATCAATCAACTCTTGATCAGGCTGTACAATCTTTCGCACCTCCTTCGCTTCACTTGGGCTTTCCTTTACCACTTTAACAAACCCCACTGTCTTATCCTATTTTACCACATCAGCCTTCCCAGTGCTTTTCTTCAACCACCAACACTGTGACTTTACATGGCCTAGTTTATTACAGTGAAAACATTTGAAACTTTTCCTGTCTCTTCCACCCTCCTGGATTTCTTTTTTAATCTGAGGTACACTCTCCTTATTATCTCCCAGCAGATCACCTTTACCATTACCACTTGAGTATTTCTCATGCCCCTAGTTTCTATCCCTCACAGGCTGAAACTGATGTCGGAAACCAAACTTTGATTTATGAATTAATTCATAATCATCTGCCATTTCTGCTGCTACTCTCGCAGTTTTAACCCTCTGTTCTTCTACATGAGTTCTCACTACATCATTTTTAAACTCCTCCAAAAGTATAATTTCCCTGAGAGCTTCATACGTTTGGTCTATTTTCAAAGCCCTTATCCACCTATCAAAATTACTCTGTTTGATCCTTTCAAACTCCATGTATGTTTAACCAAATTCTTTCCTTAAATTTCTAAACCTTTGTCTCTAGGCTTCAGGCACTAGCTCATATGGACCCAAGATGGATTTTTTCACCTCCTCATACGTCCCAGATACCTCCTCCGGTAGTGATGCAAACACTTCACTAGCTCTACCTACCAGCTTTGTTTGAATCAGTAACACCCACAAGTCCTTTGGCCATTTCATTTGTTTCACTACCTTCTCAAATGAAATGAAAAAGGCTTCCACTTCCTTCTCGTCAAACCTTGGCAATGCTTGGACATATTTAACTAGATTCCCACCAAGCATTCGACTTTTGACGCTCTTTCTCACTATCCTCATTACTATCATCCAACTGTACATTTTCCTTTACATCTGCCAATTTTAACTGATTGTCATGTTTCATGGCCATTTTCTGAAGTTCAAACTCTCTCTCTTTATCTTTTTCCCTGATCTGTATCTCCCTTTCACTTTCCTTTTGTTCTGCTAGGGCTATTCTTTCTTTTCTCCTTTCTTCTCTCTCCTTTTATTTTTCCTCTCTCTCTCTTTCTTTTTCCTCTCTCTCTCTTTCTTTTTCCTCTCTATCTCTTTCGCATTCAAGCTGCTTTAATTCTTTTTCGTGGTCAATTTGCTTCATCTGCAACTGGATCTTTGCCATTTCTAATGAGTCAGACTGTATCTCAGGCAATTTTAAATGGTTAGCCACAGCCATAATTACTTCATCTTTTCACATTTTGTCAGGTAATGTTAATATAGAACAATATAGAACATTACAGCACAGTAGTTAACTGCAATGTTTTTGCCAAATCTAACAGTCTGCTTTTAGTCTCTGTCCGTAAGGTATTGCGTGTGACCGTCTCCACTACCAAAAACTTCTGAGCCTCTGAAAGAGCCATTGTCCACAACACACTCCCCACTTAAACTAAAATACCACACCTGAAAAGCAACCACAATATGCTCACCCCTCACTGTTTTTAAGTTCACTAAGCCAATCCAATAGATAGACTTTTATCATTCTCAAGCCCCCAATTGTTATGGGTCAGGGTTTAGAGAACGCCAAAGTGTATCATGGAGTTCACCTGACCCACAACTTTTAATAGATTGTGGTATGGGGAGCACATGGCTCACTCTACAGGTATGGTATATCAGAAAATGGACCAGTGGCTTTTAAAACAAAACAACGTTTATTCTATGAACTCAAGTTAACCTTCTTAAGACAAACAGTGAACATCTTAACAACCAGTAAATCAAATACACCCCCCCCCCAAAGACTACAACACTAAGTAACCTGTATGCTGTCCTTTTACACCCAAAAGACTTAACAAATCTTCAAACAGGAGCACATTAGGGTTTACATTCAAGACTGAAAACATTTATAATTCTTCTGAATTCACCAAATGATCCATAGATAGTCTTTGGATGGCAGAGATCAACAGCAGTGCAGCTCACTTTTAACTTCAGATTCAGCTCACTGAAAAAACACAGACACTCCCAAGCTTTCTCAAACTGAAATTAAAAAACAGAACTGGAGCTCAGCTCCACCCATACTCTGACATCACTCCAGTAACATGAGCAGCTCCATTTTTTAAAGGTACATTTCTTAAACACCCATTTCTTAAAGTGTACTCTCACATGACAGTAAAACCTCCAAAATTGTACTAAACACCATCCTCCAAAATCTTTCCAGCTTCAGGCAGGACCAAAACATATGAAAATGTTTTGCGGGCCCACCCATACCGCTCACAGACATCGTTCACCTCCTCGAACAGCCGGTTCATACTTGGTTTTGTGCGGTACACCCTGAAAACTGCCTTCAGCTGTATCAGCCCCAACTTCACAAACAAAGTCAAGGCATTCATGCTCCACAGCACCTCACACCATAGTCCCTCTTCCAGCGCCATCCCCAGCTCTTCCTCGCACTTCGCCTAATCCGCTCCATGGACACCCTGGCCAGGATTCTCCGACCCTGTGCTGGGTCGGAAATTCCCCAGGGCGAGGCACGAATCCCGCCCCGACGCCGGTTGCCCTATGCTCTGGCGCCATTTTTTGGGCGTGGGCAGGATTCCCGCCACGCCAGTCGGGTGCCGTTGACAGTGGCTCCCTCCCATGGTGATTCTCCGGGCCCCGATGAGCTGAGCAGCAGTCCATTTATGGCCAGTCCCGCCGGCGTGAAATACTCGCCTCACGCACGGCGGGACATGGCAGGTGAGTATGCGGGCGTGGTCCTCGGGGGGGGGGGGCGCTGGGGGATCCGACCCCGGGGGGGTGCCCCCCACGGTGGCCTAGCCCGTGATCGGGTCCGACCGATCTGCGGGCGGACATGTTCCGAGGGGGGCCTTCTTTCCTCCGCGCCAGGCCCCTGTGGGGCTCCACCGGATTGCCCGGGGGCCGGGGCGGAGAAGAGAACCCCCGCGCATGGGCGGAAATACTCCGGCCTGTCCACGCATGCACTAGATCACGCCGGCCATTCCGCGCATGCACAAACTTGCACCAGCCCTTCGGCGCCGGCTGCCAACTACTCCGGCGGCAATTCAGCCCCCTAGAAAGGTGAGAATTTCTCACCTTGGGGGGCCGTTGACGCCGGAGTCGTTGCCGCTGATTTTCCCACCGGCGTGTGGACATAGCCCCATTTTCAGAGAATCCCGACCCCTATCTTCATCCAGAATCCTCCCGAAAATCGCCGAGATGACCCCACCCTCTCCAACTCCAACTCCCCCCCCCCCCCGCAGACAGCACCGCCTCCACCAACAAGGAGACCAGCATTTGTAAAGTTCCACACCTGCATATACCTAAACTCTCCCCACCGCCAACCCATGCTTTTCTCCCAGCTCCTCGAAACTGGAAAAATCGCACCCCTAAGTTAAAATCCTTCATTTCTTTGATTCCCCCACACATCCCAACCCCCAAACCTTGCCTCCACCCTCCCTGGCTGAACCCATGATTCCCCCTGATCGGCATCCCGTCTGACCCGGCCCTCAGCTTAAAGTGCTGCCGAAACTGCCTCCAAATCTACAACGTGACCACCACCACCAGGCTCATCGGGAGCAGCGCAGTTGCCAGCGGCCACAACCCTGACCCCTTACAAGAGCCCACCTCCACCTTTTGCCACAAAGTCCCTACCTCTCCGTTTGCTCCAGCCCTGCGCCTTCCCTGCATTCCCAGGCCACCTGCACCCCCAGATACCGAAAGTGAGTCACTGCCAAGCGGATTGGCAGCCACCACCCCCCCCCCCCCCCCCCCCCCCCCACCACCACCACCACGTCCGCTCCAACACCCAGCAGGGAGGCCAGGAATACTCACTTTTCCCTAAATTCAATTGATATCCCGAAAACTTCCCGAATCTCTGGAGCAGCTCCACTATACTTCTCAGTTCTGAAATATACAACAGCAGATCTTCATACAGGGCACGCTATGTTCCCTTACGCGCCCCCCCCCCCCTCCCCCCCACACCCATACTATCCACTTCCACAACTCCAAATCCCCTTCCACAACTCTGAGCTCCAAGGGTAATGGCCAAAGGTTCTATAGCCAATGCAAACAGAAGGAGGGACATGGGTCATTCCTTCCTCGGTCCCAGATGTAGTGCAAAATACCCTGAGTTCATGCTATTACTGCGCACACTCGCCATCGACTGCTTAAACAGCAGCCATACCCAGGCCACAAACTTCAGGTCAATACCAAATATCTTCAGGATCGCCATCAATTAATCCCACTCTACCCAGTCAAATGCCTTCTCCGTGTCCACTACCACCTCCGCCGGAGAAAGGACCACATTCAACAACCTCCTCACATTTGAGAACAACTGTCTTCCCTTCACGAACCCCATCTGGTCCTCCAAACCCTCTGTATGTGAGGTTAATGTTTAAAGTGACTTGCTGCAAACCCTTGTTAGGTTTAAATAAGAAGGATAATTTATTCACACATTCAAGCCTAGGAAATAGTCACAACCTCATGCACACACATAAGTACACAATAAGAAGATAGGAAAGAGAAATTTTTACAACTGGGAATAATTTCAAAGGAATCGGCACCACAGATATGGATGTCAGTTCCCGTGATTTCCGAAGTTCAGAAAGTCAGTGAAGGCTCCTTCACAGAGGAACTACATTTCTGGCAGGTTTAGCTAGCTGAAGCAGAATTTTGCAAACTTTCTTTGAAATTATTGGTGATACAGCAAGATGGGGTTAGTATACAAAACTTGGTCTACTCAGCAAGTGATGGCAGGAATGTTCCACAGAAAGCATGCTTCAAGGATGAAACTTTATGCAAGTTGTGGTCAACCTGGAGTGTTGCTTTGATGTTTGCAGGCTGGAGTTTAAACAGCAGAGTCAGTTGCGAATCTATAAATGTAATATTAAAACTTTCCAGAAGCCAGAAGCTTAAGCCCTGTGATGCGGCCCATTAATGAGTGAGTTGCAGCCTAATAGGCAGCTTCTATGCCTCTAGTCAAAATCCATTGTTTATCTTAGGAGATAAGTGGTGACTTTTAGCGCCTCTGCAGGTGTAACAAGTTTTAATAGCTCTCCCTTTGTTACAGTCCAGGCTGGGGAGACAAGTTGTCCACTGATCACTGGTTTCATTGATTATAATGTGTCCTCACAATGGGAGGTGCGAGATTTCACAAGGATGAGGTTTGAGCTTTGGTTGGAGCTTTTTGTTCCAGAAACTGTAGCCAACTTATGAATCATGCTACCAGAATCAACCATATTTTGGTTCAGCAAGATCCGCTTTTTAAATAAACAGTTTATGATCTCTTTCATGTCTTGGAGAAATGACATTAAGCCATTTCAGGATGTGCGTGAGAAGTGGAATATCCTCATATGCTTCTCCTCATTATCTTTGATCTAATGGCCCAGTTAAACTGATGAAATCCCAAATTCCCACATATATACAGATCAAGCAAGATCAACTCATTGCAATGTTACATCTAAGGCCGACACTTCATGTTCCTCAATCATCGTACTATCCTGTTCCATCAAGGACATGGTCCCAAATGCAACCAGGAACAACATCCATGTATTATAATCTCACAAATCACTGTGAAAAAATAAAGAAAACTCCAGACAAGGTTACAATTACAAGATCTGGTGTCCTAGCAGATTACCTCTATGATATAAAGACTCATACACACATGTAATGGTAACTAACATGAATGGTTATACTTCTTTGGAAGTGGGGAATTTAAAAAGAAAGGGGGTGCTGTAATATGTCTTTAAGGGATTGCAACATGGAATCACGAGAATGAAGTGTGCCATGTGATCCAGTTTAAGTTTTACTTTAGACATGCACAGCTCTTCAGCTCTGATATCGTCAAACTTTATGCCTCTGTATGAATGTTCCCAAGTGCCAAGTTCAATAAATGAACCCACAATGTGTTTGCACAATCTCTTATGAGCGATTTGTGCCTTCATATCATTATAAAACACATCTCAGTGCTATTTCTGGGAGTTTGCTGTGTGCAAATTATCTGCCACGTTTCCTGCATTACAACAGTGACTACGCTTCAAAAGTACTTCATTGGTTATAACGAGCTTTGGAACAGTTTGACAGTATGCAAGGAAGTCAGGACCTTCACTTTCATTTTAAGCCACCTGTTAATAATGTGAAAGCCCCAAAACCAGATTCAGGTTAAAAACTTGATATTGATTAAGAACTTACATTTCCAAGGCACCTTTCATAGCCTCAGGACAAGACAAACCTCTTTACATCCAATCAAGTACTTTTGAAGTGCAATTACCGTTAACACAGCAGGGAATTTGCACGCAGCAAGCTCCCATAAACACAAGATAAATGATCAGAAAATCTTTTTTTTCCATTATTTTATAGGATTTCAGTGTTTTTGACCAGGTCAGCATTTGTTGCTTATACCTCACTGCCCTTGAGAAGGTCAGGATGGCGAGTGGCTTGGAGGAGAACTTCCAGTAATGTTGATTGTGGGATAAACATTTACCCCAGCACACCAGGGGAAGCCCACCGGCTTTCCTTCGAAATAGAACCAAGGGGTATTTCACATGCAGCTCAGGTGACAGACCAGGACCTCTGTTTAATGCCTCAACACGAAAGACAGCACCTCCAACTGCAGCACTCCTTCAGTACTGGTATTGGTGTGTCCACTGTTATGCCCACATGTATTTTGTGTTCAAGTCTTATGACTTGAACTTGCTGATGGAAATGCACGAGTATTACCCACTGAGCCACAACAGGCACCAAGTTAGCTCTGTTTCTATCAGCTCATAGAATGTATCTACGGAAGTGAACATGTTAAAAAAAAATATTTCACTCGCTGCATTAGCTAAGCAGCTTTGTACACAGTCAGTTGGCTTTGCTGCATTTAGCCAACTAAATTATTCTCAATCTCAAATATCTCTCTAGGATCACACAATGCACACAGGTACTTCTCAAGAGGTTGTATGAGCGCCACCAGATCAGGACAGTGACAGGTCAAACAAAGTTGGCATTTTAATGAATGGCCCTTTAAACAATAAGGAGAATAAAGTTGATTGCTTCAAATTAAAATAAAGTCAAAAGGAAACAATTTTAATCTAATTACTAATGATTAGATTAAAATCATTACTAATTACTAATGAAAAAAGAAATGAAAAAAGAAAGTAGTTCATAAAACAGATTCAGACCTGGCTTAACATTTGCATTGTGACTGCAGATTTGAGGAGCATTGGAATATGAGCCATCCAATGAAGAATTTGCACTGAGTGACGCTGAATGTGATCTTATAATTCAGTTTTACCATTTCAAAATAATCCAAGCTCCTTTAACGGATTAATTTTTTTTTCATGGTTTGGAAATGGCGAGTTTACATTGTAATTATTGAATATTTGGATTACTCTCAACAAATGTTAATTGTGATAAAGTGAGGACAGAAATTTAAATCACGAAACATCACTTATGAACCCTTATTCTACACGGTTAAACACATATAAGAGCGGCTTGAGCAAAAACAGTGCACATCAGTATTTCTGACGAGCATATTATAAAAGAATTTATATTTATAAGAGCATATTTAACATAATAAGCATCCCAAGCTGCTTAACAGGCACGCAATCAAATCTGACACTAAGCCACATATTGGTCTTGTGACCAAAAGCCTGTTTTAAGGAGCATCTGAAATGAGGAGAGAGTGGTTGAGGGAGATGAGGAATGGCTTAGGGATATTTGGAGATTTAGAGTTACATGTTGGCAGGTGAATTTTGCAAGTGATGATCAAATATTGTTTGCTGATTGTTCTGCGTTTCAAAATTGCAATTTAGGGGATCACATGATGTGAGCACAGGAGCAGCTGCATTTTCTCAAGCTCGAAGTTCTGCTCATCTTTCAATCTTTGTTTTTATCCTCGTGCACATCTCTTTTCTGTCTTTTTTCAGTTTACATGGCTTTTACTATGTACCAAGATTTGTTGGTCAATATTTCAACACTTTTGAATCGAGATAAAATGCTTTACTCCTCGTTGATTCGGGGTAGTTGGAGGGAGTTGGGGTGGGGCCTGGTCCTTGGCGGCACATCTGCGTTTAAGAGGTTTCTCAACCTGACAATATGATGCACGCTGACGGTTGGTGGCTGTTTGCAATGAAGGTGGTCGGGTTGAAAGTCTTGGTTCTGCGGTGCTGGATGTTAAAGCTCAATCTTAAGAGTTGTGAGGTATCTTTATGGAGGTTCTGGCGGAGCACAAGGAGGTTCTTGTGACAGAGAGAGCATGGTCTGGTGGAAGCCCGCTTCCGTATGGTTCAGTTCCTGTTACATCCTGAAGAATCCAGGTGAGGAGCCCAGTCATGCCTGGTGTCTCCAGTGAAGTGGTGGAGAATTTCCCAGCCATGTTTGAGCACTGGCTGCCACGTTTCAGGAATCTCGATCTGGAGGCCGGGCAGCTCAAATTCAATGGAGCACATTTAATCCTGTCTCTGAGGCCAGGGGTTGGGTTGACCTTCCAACCTCTGGTTGTGTGGTCTTGTTCCTGTTGCCGGTCGAGAGGGGTTGGGTCTGAGCCGGTCGGGCCGTGTCCCCTTTCTGGGTCCTAGGTAGTTGACTACCTGGGCTCAGTCGAGTCGGCATGTTGGAAGTAATGAGGTTCCTGTTCCAATCGTTGGATCCTTGGAAGATCCTGAAGAGTGCTCTCCGTTTCAGATCCTGCAGAGTGCTCTCCGTTTCAGATCCTGCTTTATGCGACATGTCTACTTTCTTTTTGCTTCAAAGGAGAGGTTTTTATCCTGATGATTGCCTCGTTCCTCAGTTGTTACCTGGGGCGAGATTCTCCGACCCCCCGCTGGGTCGGAGAATCGCCGGGGGCTGGCGTGAATCCCGCCCCCGCCGGTTGCCGAATTCTCCGGCCCCGGCACCGCAATTCTCCGGCCCGGATGGGCCGAAATCCCGCTGCTAGAATGCCTGTCCCGCCGGCGTAGATTAAACCACCTACCTTACCGGCGGGACAAGGCGGCGCAGGCAGGCTCCGGGATCCTGGGGGGGGCGCGGGGCGATCTGGCCCCGGGGGGTGCCCCCACGGTGGCCTGGCCCGCAATCGGGGCCCACCGATCCGCGGGCAGGCCTGTGCTGTGGGGCACTCTTTTCCTTCCGCCTTCGCCACGGTCTACATCATGGCGGAGGCGGAAGAGACTCCCTCCACAGCGCATGCGCGGGGATGCCGTGAGCGGCCGCTAACGCTCCCCGCGCATGCGCCTCCCGGAGATGTCATTTCCGTGCCAGCTGGCGGGGCACCAAAGACCTTTTCCGCCAGCTGGCGTGGTGGAAATTAGTCCGGCGGGGGCCTAGCCCCTTAAGGTTGGGGCTCGGCCCCCCAAGATGTGGAGGATTCCGCGCCTTTGGGGCGGCGCGATGCCCGACTGATTTGTGCCGTTTTGGGCGCCGTTCGGCGGACATCGCGCCGATACTGGAGAATTTTGCCCCTGGGCTTTACTCCCTGACAGTCATGTTGTTGTCTGTTAATATCATCAATTTATCTGTTGCAGGGAAGTAAATATTTTGTTTGTGGTTTCTGCACCATTGATTTAATAAGATTTTATAATGTTAAGATGAGTATTGATTTTTGGATTTGCGCACCGTTTCTTTATCCTAATATATTATTGGGGGGCGGATGAGCAGAACTGGTGCAGGGGGGAGGGGCGGAGAATGTGGGTGGTAAGGTTAGTTCTGTCCTCATTATGTTTGGGGAAGGTTGCCCCATAGTCAAAGCTAATGTTTTTTTCTTTTTAGCTGCACCTTTTTCTTCAGGCGCAGGCAGACTGTGTATTATCCTGTTGAGGACAGGGGTTTGTTGGACTCCCCTTTAGGGAGGAGTTGGTTGTTTCTCCTGATGTGGGTCTCTCTCTTTGTCTGTTCGAACTGCTGTGAGTGAGGCTGGTCTGATAATTCTTTATTTGGTGGTGGTTGGTATGTCTAGTCGGGTGATACCTCCAAGAGGGTTTCTTCTTCCTCGTCTCTTCGCCTATTGGGGTGTTGGTATGTGTATGGGATAGTCTGAAAGGAGAGGAGAGGTGTCGTGTCCTGTATGGACCAAACTGGTTAAGCTTCAGAGGGCTGCAAAGGCTGGGGTTTCACCGGAGTCCTTGGAGCCTGTTCTCCAAACGTTCTTATTCTCTTTGTGGTGGTGCTGGGCTAGGCCACCTCGGCATCGCAGTCAGCACCCTGTTGTTCATTGGACGGAGGGGACCTTCTTTAGGGGTGTCGGGGGAGGAGTCCTATGTGGGTAGGTCCACATCTGGAGAGGTGAAATTAGGGAATGGTCTGAGGGTTGTTCCAGTAATTGTCCTTATTCTTTTCATTTGGGAGTTGGAAAAGGCCCACTTTGCAGTTGATTGGCTGGTTCTCGTCCAGTAAAAATCTCTTCAGAGATGGTTTGTGGGTCCGGGGGGTTAGTTCTGACAGACCTTGTTCTTCTTCTTCACTCGTCTTTTGACTTGTGAGAGATTTTGGGAGTGTTGCTTCTCTTTCTCTCTTAGTATTGGTGCCTGCGAGGGCAGGCTGTGGTGGTGTTGGATGGTGCCCTTGGTGTCATGGACAGATCTACATTGGCCTTTGTGTCACCTAATCCTATATTGTTTTGAGTGGTCCTGGTTATGGTTGGGGTCCCACCGTTCTGGGTGGGGGGAGTGGCCGGCCCTCCCTCCCAGGGCACTCCCCAACCTGGGAGTTGCTCTGATGGTCTTTTCTTCCTGGGGTGGGTGGGTCCCCCACCCCCCAACCCCCCAGCCTCCCCCCCCCCCCCCCCCCCCACTCCACCCCTGCCCCCCTTGTTTTAAGATTTGACCAGTTTATATACCTTTGCTTTTTGGCCCCAAAATATCCTGCTGCCCTCTTGAGGGCGCTACTGGTGTTGATGATTCGGTGATCTGTTTTATCCTTTGTTCGGGGCTGGGAGATGGGATTATGGAAGTTCGGATACTTGCTCTTGGCTCTTTCTGTCTTTTTATTTCTTTAATGGGAGGCCCTTGGCTGAGTATTCAGATTGGTTGTGCCCGGTCCTCTCTTTGTTTTTGATTTTGCAATTTTACCATCTCAAATATATAGGATGGCTGCATGGTCTGGTATGGATCTGGTGAAGAGTTTAAACTGCGCTGTAAGAGTTAGTCAATTCCCCTTAGCGTATTGTTTTCTCCTGCTGTCATTTTGTTTTGTAGCTATGGGTGTGATGTGGGTCTATAATGTTGTCTGTATCCTGTTTGGGTGCTGGCAGATCTTGGGCGAGATTCTCCGACACCCCGCCGGGTCGGAGAATCGCCGGGGGCTGGCGTGAATCCCGTCCCCGCCGGTTGCCGAATTCTCCACCACCGGATATTCGGCGGGGCGGGACTTGCGCCGCGCCGGTTGGCGGGCATTCCCCCGCGATTCTCCGGCCCGGATGGGCCGAAGTCCCGCCACTAAAATGCCTGTCCCGCCGGCGTAGATTAAACCACCTACCTTACTGCCGGGACAAGGCGGCGCGGGCGGGCTCCGGGGTCCTGGGGAGGGCGCGGGGCGATCTGGCCCCGGGGGGTGCCCCCACGGTGGCCTGGCCCGCGATCGGGGCCCACCGATCCGCGGGCGGGCCTGTGCCATGGGGGCACTCTTTCCCTTCCGCCTCCGCCACGGTCTCCACCATGGCGGAGGCGGAAGAGACTCCCTCCACTGCGCATGCGCGGGAATGCCGTCAGCGGCCGCTGACGCTCCCGCGCATGCGCCGCCCGGAGATGTAATTTCCGCGTCAGCTGGCGGGGCACCAAAGGCCTTTTCCGCCAGCTGGCGGGGCGGAAATTCGTCCGGCGCCGACCTAGCCCCTTAAGGTTGGGGCTCGGCCCCCAAAGATGCGGAGCATTCCGCACCTTTGGGGCGGCGTGATGCCCGACTGATTTGCGCCGTTTTGGGCTCCAGTCGGCGGACATCGTGCCGTTTCCGGAGAATTTCGCCCCATTTATTCATAGAAGGAACATGTTGAGGATTGTGTGCCTGATTTGTCCAGTCTTATTTGTTCCCAATTATGTAATGTTTATTGTTTTGCGTTATACCTGCTATACGTTGATACCTGTGGCTATCTTTCTGTTTTTGTTTGTTTGATGTGAATTTTTTGTAAAAGAAATTGAAAATCCCAGTAAATAGATATTTGAAAAAATATCATAATTTTACTCTTTCCTTCCAATCAAAATGCGCCCTGACTCCCCAAAACACAAGACCGTGGATTTTCATTGTCCTGTCCTAACATTAAGGGACAGCAACGGCCTCATGACTGGTTCGGAAGCCTCACCGTGCCATTAACAATGGCGATGGGGCTGGTGCCATTTTGAAATATCAATATCTCCAAATTTGCAGACGGCACTAAGCTGGTTGGCAGTGTGTGCTGTGAGAAGGATGCAAAGAGGCTTCAGGTATGAGGCAGTTGCTCATGCAGGCCATTCAAGGGGAGGGAGTAAATAGGCAAGTTGTAGTTGTAGGGGATTCTATTATCAGGGGGATAGATAGTATCCTTTGTGAGCAGGATAAAGAGTCCCGCATGGTATGTTGCCTGCCCGGTGCTAGGGTGAGGGACATCTCTGACTGGCTTGAAAGGATACTGGAGAGGGAGGGGGAGGATCCAGTTGTTGTGGTCCATGTCGGTACCAACAACATAGGCAAGTCTTGGAAAGAGGACCTGTTTAGAGATTATAAAGAGCTAGGATTCAAATTAAAAAACAGGTCCTCAAGGGTCATAATCTCCGGATTACTGCCCGAGCCACGTGCAAATTGGCATAGGGAGGCAAGAATAAGGGAAGTTAACACGTGGCTGAAAGAGTGGTGTGGGAAAGAGGGGTTCCTTTTCATGGGACACTGGCATCAGTTTTGGGACAGGGGGGACCTATACAGTTGGGATGGTCTCCACCTGAACCGAGCTGGGACCAGTGTTCTGCCAAAAAGAATAAATAGGGTGGTCAATAGGACTTTAAACTAGAGATTGGGGGGGGAAGGGAAAGTAAGGGAACCAAGAGGTGAAGTAATCAGTGGGAAGTGTAGCTGCTTAGAAATACAAAAAAGCACGAAAAGACAGAACTCAGGAGAGGTTACGATCGTCCACATCCCACAAAATATGACACAGTGTATGGAAAGGCTCAGTAAACCAAGGTCCACCACACTAAGAAAACAAAAAGGGACGGTCAATAGAGAATTAAAGGTGCTATATTTAAATGCGCGCAGTGTACGGAACAAGGTAGGTGAGCTTGTGGCCCAGATTGTGACTGGCAGGTATGATGTGGTAGGCATCACAGAGACGTGGTTCAGGACTGGCATTTAAACATCCAGGGATTCACAACCTATCGAAAAGACAGAGAGGTGGGCAGAGGGGGCGGGGTTGCCTTGTTAATTAGGAATGAAATTAAATCAATAGCACTAAACGACATAGGGTCAGATGATGTGGAGTCTGTGTGGGTAGAGTTGAGGAACCACAAAGGCAAAAAAACCATAATGGGAGTGTACAGGCCTCCTAACAGTGGTCAGGACCAAGGGCACAAAATGCACCACGAAATAGAAAGTGCATGTCAGAAAGGCAAGGTCACAGTGATCATGGGGGACTTCAATATGCAGGTGGACTGGGTAAATAATGCTGCCAGTGGACCCAAGGAAAGGGAATTCATTGAATGTTTACAGGAGGGCTTTTTGGAACAGCTTGTGATGGAGCCCACGAGGGAACAGGCCATTCTGGACTTAGTGTTATGTAATGAGCCAGATTTGATTAAAGATCTTAAAGTAAGGGAACACGTAGGAGGCAGTGATCATAATATGGTAGAATTCAATCTCCAATTTGAAAGAAAGAAGGTAGAATAAGATGTAAAGGTGTTACAGTTAAATAAAGGTAACTACAGGGGCATGAGGGAGGAACTGACGAAAATCGACTGGGAGCAGAGCCTAGTGGGAAAGACAGTAGAAAAGCAATGGCAGGAGTTTCTGGGAGTAATTGAGGACACAGTACAGAGGTTCATCCCAAAGAAAAGAAAGGTTATCAGAGGGGGGATTAGGCAGCCATGGCTGACAAAGGAAGTTAGGGAATGCATCAAAGCAAAAGAGAAAGCCTATAATGTGGCAAAGAGTAGTGGGAAGTCAGAAGATTGGGAAGGCTACAAAAACAAACAGAGGATAACAAAGAGAGAAATAAGGAAAGAGAGGATCAAATATGAAGGTAGGCTAGCCAGTAACATTAGGATTGATAGTAAAAGTTTCTTTACATACATTAAAAACAAACTGGAGGCAAAAGTAGACATTGGGCTGCTCCAAAATGACACTGGTAATCTAGTGATGGGAGACCAGGAAATAGCTGAGGAACTAAATAAGTACTTTGCGTCAGTCTTCACAGTAGAAGACATGAGTAATATCCCAACAATTCAGGAGAGTCAGGGGGCAGAGTTGAATATGGTAGCCATCACAAAGGAGAAAGTGCTAGAGAAACTAAGAGGTCTAAAAATTGATAAATCTCCAGGCCCAGATGGGCTACATCCTGGAGTTCTAAAGGAGATAGCTGAAGAAATAGTGGAGGCGTTAGTTATGATCTTTCAAAAGTCACTGGCGTTTGGGAAAGTCACAGAGGATTGGAAAATCGCTGTTGTAACACCCCTGTTCAAGAAGGGAACAAGGAAAAAGATGGAAAATTATAGGCCAATTAGCCTAACCTCGGTTGTTGGCAAGATTCTAGAATCCATTGTTAAGGATGAGATTTCTAAATTCTTGGAAGTGCAGGGTCGGATTAGGACAAGTCAGCATGGATTTAGTAAGGGGAGGTCGTGCCTGACAAACCTGTTAGAGTTCTTTGAAGAGATAACAAATAGATTAGACCAAGGAGAGTCAATGGATGTTATCTATCTTGACTTCCAAAAGGCCTTTGATAAGGTGCCTCACGGGAGACTGCTGAGTAAAATAAGGGCCCATGGTATTCGAGGCAAGGTACTAACATGGATTGAAGATTGGCTGTCAGGCAGAAGGCAGAGAGTTGGGATAAAAGGTACTTTTTCGGAATGGCAACCGGTGATGAGTGGTGTCCCGCAGGGTTCAGTGTTGGGGCCACAGCTGTTCTCTTTATATATTAACGATCTAGATGACGGGACTGGGGGCATTCTGGCTAAGTTTGCCGATGATACAAAGATAGGTGGAGAGGCAGGTAGTATGGAGGAGGCGGGGTGGCTGCAGAAAGATTTAGACAGTTTAGGAGAGTGGTCCAAGAAATGGCTGATGAAATTCAACGTGGGCAAGTGCGAGGTCTTGCACTTTGGAAAAAAGAATAGAGGCATGGACTATTTTCTAAACGGTAACAAAATTCATAATGCTGAAGTGCAAAGGGACTTGGGAGTCCTAGTCCAGGATTCTCTAAAGGTAAACTTGCAGGTTGAGTCCGCAATTATGAAAGCAAATGCAATGTTGTCATTTATCTCAAGAGGCTTGGAATATAAAAGCAGGGATGTACTTCTGAAGCTTTATAAAGCATTAGTTAGGCCCCATTTAGAATACTGTGCGCAATTGTGGGCCCCACGCCTCAGGAAGGACATACTGGCACTGGAGCGGATCCAGCGGAGATTCACACGGATGATCCCAGGAATGGTAGGCCTAACGTACGATGAACGTCTGAGGATCCTGGGATTATATTCATTGGAGTTTAGGAGGTTGAGGGGAGATCTAATAGAAACTTACAAGATAATGAATGGCTTAGATAGGGTGGAGGTAGGGAAGTTGTTTCCATTAGCAGGGGAGACTAGGACCCAGGGGCATAGCCTTAGAATAAAAGGGAGTCACTTTAGAACAGAGATGAGGAGAAATTTCTTCAGCCAGAGAGTGGTGGGTCTGTGGAATTCATTGCCACAGAGGGTGGTGGAGGCCGGGACGTTGAGTGTCTTTAAGACAGAAGTTGATAAATTCTTTGATTTCTCGAGGAATTAAGGGCTATGGAGAGAGAGCGGGTAAATGGAGTTGAAATCAGCCAAGATTGAATGGTGGAGTGGACTCGATGGGCCGAATGGCCTTACTTCCACTCCTATGTCTTATGGTCTTAGGGTGACTTGGACCGACTGGCTAAGTGGACAAATACTTGGCAAGTGCAATATAATGTGTGTAAACATGAGGTTATCCACTTTGGTGGCAAAAATAGGAAGACAGATTATTATCTGAATGGTGGTAGTTTAGGAAAAGGGGAAGTGACCTAGGTGTCATGGTGGAACAGTTGCTGAAGGTTGGCATGCAGGTGCAGCAGGTAGTGAGGAAAGCTAATGGCATGCTAGCCTTCATAGCAAGAGGATTTGAGTATAGGAATAGGGATGTCTTGCTGCAGTTATACAGGGCCTTGGTGAGATTTTGATCTCCTCGTTTGAGGAAGGACATTCTTGCTATTGAGGGTGTCCAGCGAAGGTTCACCAGACTAATTCCCAGGATGACAGGACTGACATATGAAGAAAGATTGGATCGACAGAGCTTGTACTCACTGGAGTTTAGAAGAATGAAAGGGGATCTCATAGAAATGTATAAAATCCTGATGAGATTGGGCAGGCTAGGTGCGCAAGGAATGTTCCCGATGTTGGGGACATCCAGAACTAGGGGTCACAGCTTGCTGATTTTTGAAACCATTTCTCCCAGCATTCCTTTCATAGATTATCATAGAATTTACAGTGCAGAAGGAGGCCATTCAGCCCATCGAGTCTGCACCGGCTCTTGGAAAGAGCACCCTACCCAAGGTCCACACCTCCACCCTATCCCCATAACCCAGTAACCCCAACCTACACTAAGGCCAATTTTGGACACTATGGGCAATTTAGCATGGCCAATCCACCTAACCAGCACATCTTTGGACTGTGGGAGGAAACCGGAGCACCCGGAGGAAACCCACGCACACACAGGGAGGATGTGCAGACTCTGCTCAGACAGTGACCCAAGCCGGAATCGAACCTGGGACCCTGGAGCTGTGAAGCATTTGTGCTATCCACAAGGCTACCGTGCTGAATAAGGGATAAGCATTCGGGACTGAGACGAGGAAGAACGTCTCTCAGAGAGTTGTGATCTTGTGGAATTCTCTACCACAGAAAGCTGTTGGGGCCAGTTCATTGAATATATTCAAGAGGAAGCTGGATGTGGCCCTTGCAGTGATGGGATCAAGGGGTATGGAGAGAAAGCGGGAGTGGGATACTGAATTTCCATGATCAGCCATTATCATATTCAATGGTGGTGCAGGCTAGAAGGGCCGAATGGCCTACTCCTGCACCCATTTTCTATGTTTCTATGAAAGGGTATCCAGAGCTTCCACCTGTTTCAGGTTGTAGACTAATGACCAAAAGATTATCTGTTCAAACTCTGCCATGGCAAGTTGGGAGTTCAATAAATTTGGTCACTTTTAAAATCTGAGATTATTAAAGAATTGACAATGAATGCTGCTGAATTGTTGCACAAATCCAACAAGTTTGCGAATGCCCTTCGGGGATCTGCTATCTCTGCCCAGTCGGGTCAACGACACATTGTCTTAGACTTGCAATGCCCCCACAGCAACTCTGATTGAGCAATAAAAACAAGTTTAACAACAATAATTGTGTCACAAAAATAAATAAATAATACACTGATTCTCTTCCTATTGCTTTCAAAGCTTCTTCAAAGTTTAGACCCAATAATAATAAGCTTAAACACGTATATATTTAAACACCTGCTGGCAATTTGTCATCAATGTTTCATACTCAATGTATGCACAACAATAGTAAACCCGCCATGGTATTCAAGGGCTTTATGGGGTATATCTGTCAGAGGTGAGTCATTGGGCAAACACGTTCTAGTTAAATGACAATATGTAAGGAAACTTGTTGCAAAAACAGAATCATTGTAATTGAAGGCTTTAAGTTTCAAATTCACTGGGGGTGACAGATCAACTTGTGACCCAAAGGCAGAGCATTTTTAATTGTATTCGGAGCAGTTTTCCAGATCCATATGTTCCTACATCAACAGGGCAGCAGACCATTTTATATTTAATAAGGAGTATGAGCCTGAATTAGTCAATAATCTAATGGAAATGGATTATCTACCTAACAGTGACCATTATTACATTCTTCCATTTAAGATAGACGCTCCAATCATACAACAAGGATTGACAAAACAATAATGTGGGTTCAACATTTACTGGGAGACTGTGAGGCACATCTGTCTTGTAGGTACTGCCACTGCAGGCTGAGTTCAGAGTCAAGGTCATGGACTAATGCATCATATCCTTTCTCGGTGGTAGTGACTGACAGCAGTTTAAAATACGCTGCCTTAAATGTATGTGTACAACATATCACAACATCATCATTTTTTTTCTAACATAGAGGTTTATCCTTAAACTATTTATATGACAGCAAAAGCAAATAACCTTGGCCGGGATTTTCGGGACCCATTGCGGCAGGTCGCTCCGTGGCAGGTGCAGCGAGTCAGCAAATCCCATTGACTTTGGCGGCACCGAAAAATCCTGCTGGTGGGCAGAACTGGAAAATCCTGCTGGCGGATGGGTCCGGAAAATTCCACTGACGGGCAGGAGTGGAAAATCGCACCAGTGGGCAGGACCTGAAAATTCCACTGCTTGTGTCACAATATGCACAACAATATATGTAGAAGTGTCTGAACATGTTAGCAGTTTGCTTTCCCACCGGGACTTTGACAGTGATCTTAGCTGGAATATGTTTTTAGAACACTGTTCTATTCACAATAGCATTACTTGGCATTTCTGGTTGTGGTATTGTTCTGATTTTGTATCTGTTTTGTCATTTGATGATCGTACTTGGTACAGTCTTGGTTCTGGACGTATACTGACAGTTTCTGCTGGATTCCAAGTTGCCATCAACTTGTACTTTCTGAAAGGCTAATTCCTCCCTCACAACATTTAAGAAGCAGTTAGATGAGCACTTGAAATGTCAGAGCATACAGGCTACGGACCAAATGCTGGAAAATGGGATTAGAATAGATAGCTTGATGGCTCGTGCAGACATGACGGGCTGAAGGGCCTCTTCTGTGCTGTTAAACTCTCTGACTATAATTTGCTACCCATATCCCAGAAGAAAAAGAACAGTAAAAATGGGAAAATAACAATACTGGCCTAAACTGCTTTTTCCTATTAGGATGCCAGTCAAGGGCAATTTTCATCTTCCCCTGTTTTTCAATCAAGGCATTTGCACTCCTAGAGTATCGACAACTGATGACTGGGGCTGGTATGATGTACCGTCTGCTGGATAGTCATTCTGCGTTGATTCCACATTATGATGAAGTTTGCAAGTTTGGAATGGGCCCCCATATTTGGTGCCAACTATGCCCTGTAACATGTCAGATGATTATCTGCATTGCACTCCACCTCCTCCTGCGCAAGGCTTAGCTTCATGCAGTTCAAAGTGGTGCACAGAGCACACCTAACCAGAACCTGAATGAACATGTTCTTCCCGGAGGTGGAGGACAAATGTGAACGGTGCCAGTGAGGCCCGGCCAACCCCACCCACATGTTTTGGGCTTGTCCAAAACTTGTTGGGTTCTGGACAGCCTTTTCTGAGGTAATGTCCAAGGTTGTGGGGATGAGGGTGGAGCTGTGCCCGAAAGTGGCAATCTTCGGGGTATCAGAGCAGCCAGAGCTACACATGGAGAAGATGGCCGACACCCTAGCTTTCGCTTCCCTAATCACACGCCGGAGAATCCTGCTCGGCTGGCGATCAGCAGCACCACCCACAGTTGCAGACTGGCTGGCAGACCTAGCGGAATTTCTCCACTTGGAGAAGATCAAATATACCATCCAAGGGTCAGAAAAAGGCTTCCTCAAAGTATGGGGGCAATTTGTCTGCCCGTTCCAAGGTCTGTTCAAAGCCAACAATAACTAGAAAGGAAGAAAAAAAAAATTAGAAGAAGACTGATAGGAACACACAACCCAGGGGGAGGGGGGGAGGAAGAGAAGAGGGAACCTAAGGGAAATGAAGGGAACACACAAAGGGAGGGGGAGGAGGAAGAAGACTCTCCCCACTCCCCCCCCCCCCCAGATCTCGGTAAGAGCAATCTTACCGAGACCTGGTGACTGCTGGCTGGTGCGATATCCCAGAATTAAGGTACAGAGTAGGATTCTTACAGAGCTGCTGAAACACTTAACACACTGTGTACTTGATAGTTGTTTCACTTCCTCACTAATTCTTCTACCATGTGTGAAAGGGTTAAGGCTTATATACTTCTCAGTCAAATCTTCAAAAACCATGCTTCCACCATATTACATTATTTTATTCAACGTAAACGTACCAATCCTACCACACAGATAGGTAAATTAAAAACATAGGATCTTTTTATTTTATTTGTTCATGGGATATGGGTGTCGCTGGCTGGGCCAGAATTTGTTGCCCATCCCTAATTGCCCATGAACTGGCTCGCTGTCTAGACCATTTCAGAGAACATCTAAGAGTCAGTCACATTGCTGTGGGTCTGGAGTCACATGTAGGTTCGCAGATTTCCTTCCCTCAAGGACATTAGTGAACCAGATGGGTTAACAGTATTCGACAAAGGTTTCATTCCAGATTTTTGTTGAATTGCAAATTTCACCATCTGCCATGGTGGGATTCAAACCCCGAACCCCAGAGCATTACCCTTGGTTTCTGGATTACCAATCCTGTGACAATACCACTATGCAATCACCTCCCCATTTGAAGGTAAGACTATATTACATACAATATTTACTAGGAGACTGTGAGGCATATCTGCCTTATCGGTGCCGCTACTGTAAACTGAGTTCATAGTCATGGTCTAATACATTATATCCTGTCTCAGGGGGAGTAATCAACAGCAGTTTAAACATACTCCCTTAAAGGTACACATGCATCATATCACAGCAAGCCTAATGTGATAACATTTGATATTAGATTTGAGAGGGAGAAGGGAGAGCTGTGAACCAAGGTTAAAGTTCAGGTAAGGCCTGACTTTGTTGGGATGAGGCAGGAATTGATGACAAAAGAATGGGCAGAAGTGACTAATTACTAGTTAAATTACTAATGAGCAGTGGGAGATGTTCAAAGATACATTTGGTAGAATGTAAGATCGATACATGGTCCTAAAAAACAACTGAACAACCTTATTCAGGAAGGAAAAGATAATCTGAATTTAAATTAAGGGCTTAGACAAAGGCAAAACTACTGCAGATATCCCATGGATTGGAAGAGATGGAAAGTGGGTGGCACAGTGGCTAGCTCTGCTGCCTCACAGCGCCAGGGACCTGGGTTTGATTCCGGCCTGGGATCTGTCTGTGCACGTTCTCCCCATGTCTGCGTGGGTTTTCGTCAGGTGCTCCGGTTTCTTCCCACAGTCCAAACACATGTAGATTAAGTGGATATGCCATACTAAATTGCCCCTTAGTTTGCCTGTGTGAGTGTGGCTATGTTTGATGTGGTGTAATGCCCCTCAAGCTATAAGCCCCTGGCAACAGACGTGCGGCCTGTTCCAGGAATAATTAGCTATGAAACAGATGAAAGTCTGATATATGCACCTTTAGGTTGAGAGAGAGAGAGAAAAAAAAAGAAAGAACAACAAAGGAATAAGAGCTGACGAAAGGGAATATGAGTTTTTTTAAACTTCTAAAGGATATTATGGCCAGACTAAAGGATTTCACAAATATATGAAGATAAAGAGACTGGCGAAGAGAAATGTGTCTCTCTAATAACAGGTGCAGGTGATATTCAGGAAATGGTCGACTTACTAAATATTTGCTTTGTATCAGGCATACAAGAAAAACTAACAATAAATCAAAAGAAGGAACTGACTGGATTCAATATAATTTTTTTTAAAAACGTGTTGATTGAGATACTAATGAAATTAAAAGATGGATGAATTTGTAAAGAAGTTGATGAGGAAATTGTCTTTCTCATGATCTTCCAAAACTCTCTCAATTCAGGAATTATCTGCTTGGATTGGAAAATTGCCAATGCCATTCCAGAATTGTATTTAAGAAAGGTAAGAGAGATAACTTGTTAATTATTGACCTATGGTCTAACATTAGTTATGGGGAAGTTGCTAGAATCTATTATTCGGGACAGAGTGCCTGAACCACTTGGGCAAGTATGGGCTGAATAGTGTCAGCTTGGATTAGTAAAGTGTCAAATAACTGTTGATTGTTTTGAGGAGGTATCTAACATTATTATATAAGGGAGTGTCTTCGGCAGTCAACAAGGTTCCACACAAGAGACTGAGTTTGGAGTCAACCTAATAGATTGGATAGAGAAGTAGTTAGGAGACAGGGGGAAAAGGCCCAAATCCTTGCTACCGAGTCGGGCCAAACTGACGTAATTTCATTCCAAGGTTTGGGGGGCTTTTAACTGCAGTGGGGCTTGCCACCTCTGGAAAGAGTGGGGAGGCAGCCGCAGGGCCTGCCAGGTGGGGAGGTGGGCTGTGCAAAAGGCCTGCCTCTGTGATCCTGAACTTTATACCAGCTTTAAAAAACACAATAAAACAAAAATAGCCCTCCAGCCCTCACTCCTCCTCATCACCCCCCACATGCTCACCATGCACCATCTATGCCACCTCATGCCAGCACCCATCCCCATGGTCCCTCATGCCTTCTATGCCAGCCTATGCCCCTGTCCCTTTCTCAACACTCTATGGCCTTTTGTAGCCCATATTCCAACCAAAGCTCCTTTACCCACCCTCAGGGTCCTTAATAGTCCCATATCAATATGGTGCCAACTCATGCAACCTATGCCCCACTACCATTTTCCCTTAGACCTTTTGTGCCAATTCACCTATTATCCACCAAGGGCAGACCTCAGGACCCATGGGGAATGAAATAGAAAATTCTTAAGCATCCATTGCAGTCTTTAGGTTTTCTTTCCAATATTCCCATTCATAAAAACTATGCCCCAAATTTATGTTCATTCAACTACATAATCCCTGATAAAAACAAGCAAATAATAATTCATTCAAGTGTTTGAACCCTTATAAAAATAAGCATTTTATTTAACTGCTTAATCCCTTATAAAACAAGTATTTGTATACAAAGCCTCTCATGAAATACTTTGCAACCACTTGGGAGCTGTCAATCAAACTGTTAACTGACAGGTACCCCACTGTGGTAATGCTAGGTTGTAAAATCAGTCATATAGCACTAATCCTGTACTGATAACTCTCAGGTTTAGGTAAAGAGGCAGAGTGAAATAGCAAGCTGCATGCTTTTTTATATTTAAATTAAAGGGCATGAGATTTAAATGTCTTCACAGCTTGACATTTCCTTTGACAGCTTGACAGTTCCAATTAGTTTATCCCATTCTTCATGCATGTTCAGTTCTACATTTAGCAATCCCCAAGGGTATTTGGCCTTTCCGAAAGGCATTTGCTTCTCTGAGTGGTGTCCCTGGAATTATTCAAAAGAGTACCCTACCTCTTCAAAGTAGTCCAGCAGCTTTGGACCTTTTCCTGAAAGGTGTAAAGCCCACAAGACATGTTTGGACCTCCCAGTTATGAAAATTGGATCTGTTTGAGGACTGTTTCAGTGAACCGAAATGTGCAAAGTTCAACCCATCTTCAACCTCATCTATCCCAGTGAATATGGTGGGTGCTGGGTTTGGACACAGGATTTCGGAAATCAGGTCTCCAAGACCATTTTAGCTAATGAAAATTCAGGCAAAAGAATATAGATAATGTTCAACTTGGTAGGATGCAGCAAGTGATGACACCTAGAACTCTGCACTAGGTTTTCACTGTGTTTATAAACAGAGTTGTATGAAGGAACAGAGAGTCAAAGGTCTAAGTCTGCTGAAGACACCAAGCTGGTACAGATCCAAGCAGAAATTCCAAAAGGCCATTGATCTACTCAGTAATTAAACAGGCAAATGGAGCTCAATGTGGGTAAGTTACAGTTCATCCACTTTAATCCTACGAACGACAGAATATTGTCTCAATAGATTCAAGGTCACAACTGTAAATGAGAAGGGAGATTTAGGAGTCCAGGTATAGGAATCACTAAAAGTTAATGCACAGATCAAAAGTAATTAAAGCAGTTACTGGAATAGTTGTTTGTCTGTAGAGAACTTAAGTATTGCTGAAAAAATACATTTTGTCAAAGTTTTTTTGTCTTGCACTCACCATAAGAATCACAAGAATAGCAATGCCAGGGGAAACAACAACTTTATACTATATGAGAAGAGGATGCTGATTAGTTGGCAAATGGATATGTAGAGGCATTGCCATGGAGAATATACCAGTTGATGATGACTGATAGTTAACTGCCAGACATTAAATCAGACAGAATTACCCTGTGGAAGGAACCAGCGGATAGTGAATAATTACTTATTTTGTTCAGCTGAAACAGATGCAATGTGTGCACATGGTTGTTCTGTCTGCAAAGAACAGGGCCCTGTGTATTAATATATGTGGCTTCCAGTACACTCAATTGCACAACACTGTGAGCCTGACTCACAATCTTTCATTTTTTTCCCATTCATTCATGGGATGTGGGTGACACTGGTCAGGTCAGCATTTATTGCCGATCCCTAATTGCCTTTGAACTAAGTGGCTCACTGGTGCATTTCAGAGGGTCATTTAAGAGTCAACCACATTGCTGTAGATCTGGAATTACATGGTTATCATTCGAGTTCTAATTCCAGATTTTTACTGAATACAAATTTCACCATCTGCCATGTTGGGATTCGAACCCGACTCTCCAGAGAAGTACCCTGGGTCTCTGGATTAGTAGTCCAGCAACAATACTACTATGTCACCACCATAATTGATTACCAGCATAACATTTAGCAGACTGAGGACTATTGAGCAAATGTTTTCCAATATTGGATGCCTTTTTTTTAGAAATACTCAAGCCACTGGAATGTTGATCTTCATTTCAAGAGAGCTGGTTGAAGTAATGCTCCAGTTATATTAATCTCTAGTTCAAACATATCTAGGGTGACTGAATTTAGTCCTGGATTCGGCACCTCAGGGAGAATATATTGGCCTTGGAGGGGTTGCAGATTTATCAGGAACATACAAAGGATAATTGGGTTAAATTATGACAACAAGTTGCAGAGAATAGAAACATAGACATGGGAGTAGGCCATTCAGCCCTTTGAGCCTGCTTGCCATTCAAACAGATCATGGTTGATCATCTACCTCTATGTCATTTCCCCCCCATTAACCACCATATCCCCTGATGCCATGAGTATCCAGAAATCTATCAATTTCTGTCTTGAACATGCTCAATGATTGAGCTTCCACAGCCCTCTGCGGTAGAGAATTCCAAAGATTCACCACCCTCTGAGTGAAGAAATTCCACATCATTGCAGTCCTAAATGGTCTGCCCCTTATCTTGAGAATGTGTCCCTGGTTCTAGCCAGGGGAAACAACCTTCCTGCATCCAGCCAATCATGCCCTATAAGACTTTTGAAATGGCAGAGTCTGATTACATCATTTGGGCCTCAAGGGCATTTTGACTGAGATGCACACACGGACCTCAAACAACCAGTGGAAGATAAGAGAAAACAGACAAACTCAAAGGCCCAGGTAAGTAAAATTTTCCTGAAATAAACCTTCAGCTGCAGATGCCCTTAGGTCTGGAATTTGTTTCCTAAACCTCTCTACCTCTCTCTCCTATTCAAGACTTTCCTTAAAATCTACCTCTTTGACCAAGCTTTTGATCATCTGTCCTAATAGCTCCTTATGTGATTCAGTGTCAGATTTTACCTGATAATGCTCTATTTTAAAGATACTATATGGATGCAAATTTTTGCTCTTGCTGTTAAGTCAGGTTCCGTGCAACCCCCAGAGGTTTGGAGTGGACAATGATGGGATGGAGGGAGAGGGAATGGCAATGACTTGGACGAGGGGGCACTCCTATTCCACAGGCATGTTTTCTTACATAAAACATCCTGCTATTGTTTCTGGAGGTTCGTCATGCTTCATGCTCAGCAGAAACAGATTATAGACGTTCACTGAGGATGCACGGCACAATTAACGGAACAGAAACAGAGTCCTGTTTTGGGGGGTTTAACTGGGTGTTTCTCGAAGACTGCAGCGGAAAGAATGACACAGCTGTTTATCGCCACTTTATTGGGTTTTGTGGCCTCCGTGAGGAACGCCCAGTCAAGGCCACGCTTACAATCATTTCCTGCACCAACGAACTCAGCTCACCAGTGCAGGAACAGTTTAGTGTATTGGGGAGCAATTTTTAAATCCAGCCCCGATCGTTCAACATCCTCAGCCACTCCACCATCGTCTCCGCCGCCGCCCCCCCCCCCCCCCCCCCTCTCACCCTCCCACTGTACCCAACCTACCTTATGGGCAGCATGGTAGCAGCGTTGCTTCACAGCGCCAGGGACCCGGGTTCGATTCCCGGCTTGGGTCACTGTCTGTATGGAGTCTGCACGTTCCCCTCGTGTCTGCGCAGGTTTCTTCTGACTGCTCCAGTTTCCTCCCAAAGATCCCGAAAGACGTGCTTGTTCGGTGAATTGGATATTCTGAATTCTCCCTCAGGTGTACCCGAACAGGCGCCGGAGTGTGGCGACTCAGGGCTTTTCACAGTAACTTCATTGTAGTGTTAATGTAGGCCTACATTTGACACTAATGAACATTTTCTTTGGGGGACCTCGCGCCCCCCACCCCCACCTCTTGAGGACAAGGCATCCATGGGCCTGATCCCTAACACCTTGACACTGCCAGTCTGGCACTCTGGCACTGTGGCAGTGCCAAGGTGACACTGCTAGGGCGCCCAGCTGGCAGTGCCAATGTGCTGGGATGGCACTGCCATGGTGCCCGGGTGCCAGCAGAAGTGTCAGATTACCACCCTGCCCAGAGCCAGACTGCCCAGGAGTCTTCAATGACAGGGGGACACCCCAGGCGCCATTACATCTGATCCATGTTTGTGCGGACCAGTACTAACCATCGCCATGGCAAGTTCTACCAGGCAAGGCTGATAGTACCCAGGCCCCGGGAGAATATGGTGAGGGCAAGATCAAGATCACGATGCTTCATGAGGTTCCGTTCCATGCTGCGAGGCAATTGTACGTTTCGAATCTCGTGAGAGGCCTCTCTTGCGTCACCAAGCCAGGTGCAACAAGGCCATTAAATTGTGGCAACCATATGGCTTTTTTGCACTGCCCAGCACTGGTGTTGCCCAGGTTGCCCCACTGCTAGATTGGTCTTTGTGTTCATTTTATGCCCCAGAGGCAGCCACAATGCAAATCACCCCCATCCTACAGATCTTCCAATGGTTTGAAAGTTCCAAGCCTGATTCTGTCATCCAGAAATCGTAAATCAACACAGGAGAATTGTTTGAAAAAGAAGTGAAGATATAATGGGAAGTAATTTCCTTGATGGCTTTAGTTGTTCAAATGTAAAAAAAATGCTAATTATCATTGCCGTCTATGTAAGCTGGCTGTGCTCTGTTTGAATCAGATAAACATCTCCATTTGTTACATCCTCTTTAACCTTTGCCAAACAAAACTAAATTTAGAACAGGTGATTTAGAGACTCAGAAAATGAATTGAAGTGTTCTAATTAAATGGCAATTGCTAATCACCAGCATTCACTATGTACACCCTAACATTGTGGTCTATTTATAATATGAGTGTCTTTAACTTCTCCCAGTTGATTGTAAAACCCTCCCAGTATTCATGTCTGCTCTGTGTTCCTTTGTTACATCCAGACTCAACCATTCCAATGCTCTCCTGGCCAGCTTCCCAACTACCATCCTCCAGAAAACCGAGCCATCCAAAATTCTGCTGCCTGTATACTAACCTACAGAAAGTCCCGTTCACCTATCACCCCTGTGCTCGCTGACTAGGAGCACCACTCCAGCTCCTATTCCCTTTGTTCACATTCCTTGTCTTTATCATGAAACAGCTCCAAACAACCTCATGACTGGATCCTTTGTGATTGAACAAAGAAGAAAAGAACAAAGTACAGAACTGCATAGGAACAGGCCCTTCGGCCCTCATGATATCACCCTTGGCCAAAATACTCAGCACTTACTAGTGCCGTATCCCTCTAACTGTGATCATTCTACTATAAGAGTCAGGCATAGAAAGAGTTAATGTGGGACTGGATACAGTACTGCCCACGCTGTGATGCAAAGGAACACATGACCTGAGTCGAGCGGGCTGTCTTGCACTGGACAGAGATGTGTGTTGAGGCAAACATGGAGACAGCTCCGAGCTTAGACCTTATACTATATATATGTACATAGTTACTAGTATTTAATAAGCGCTTATTGTTAAACTGTAAGATTCAGAATCTCTTAAATAGATTTACCAAACGACACACTTACAACAACCATGAGTAATATTGATCATCATTGTATCACACAGCACAGAAAGAGACCATTCCACCCATTGTGTTTGTGCTAGCTTTCATGAAGCTATCCAATTAGTCTTACTTTCCCACTCTTTCTTCATAGCCTTATACAATCTTTTTCTTCAAGTATTTCTCAAATTGTGAGAGCCTATTGATGAAAATAGTCTGTTGCTTCACCTAATATTACAACAATGAGTTTATCTGCATAAACTCTTCAAGATCATTCGATATTGGATTGGATTTGTTTATTGTCACGTGTACCGAGGTACAGTGAAAAGTATTTTTCTGCGAGCAGCTCAACAGATCATTAAGTACATGGGAAGAAAAGGGAATAAAAGAAAATACATAATAGGGCAACACAACATATACAATGTAACTACATAAGCACTGGCATTGGATGAAGCATACAGGGTGTAGTGTTAATGAGGTCAGTCCATAAGAGGGTCATTTAGGAGTCTGGTGACAGTGGGGAAGAAGCTGTTTTTGAGTCTGTTCATGCGTGTTCTCAGACTTCTGTACCTCCTGCCCGATGGAAGAAGTTGGAAGAGTGAGTAAGCCGGGTGGGAGGGATCTTTGATTATGCTGCCCGCTTTCCCCAGGCAGCGGGAGGTCTAGATGGAGTCAATGGATGGGAGGCAGGTTCATGTGATGGACTGGGCGGTTTTCACGACTCTCTGAAGTTTCTTGCGGTCCTGGGCCGAGCAGTTGCCATACCAGGCTGTGATGCAGCCCGATAGGATGCTTTCTATGGTGCATCTGTAAAAGTTGGGAAGGGTTAATGTGGACATGCCGAATTTCCTTAGTTTCCTGAGGAAGTATAGGCACTGTTGTGCTTTCTTCGTCGTAGCGTCGACGTGGGTGGACCAGGACAGATTTTTGGAGATGTGCACCCCTAGGAATTTGAAACTGCTAGCCATCTCCACCTCGGCCCCCTTGGTGCCTACAGGGGTGTGGACAGTACTTTGCTTCCTGAAGTCAATGACCAGCTCTTTAGTTTTGCTGGCATTGAGGGAGAGATTGTTGTTGCTACACCACTCCGCTAAGTTCTCTATCTCCCACCTGTATTCGGACTCATCGTTATTCGAGATCCGGCCCACTATGGTCGTATCATCAGCAAACTTGTAGATGGAGTTGGAACCAAGTTTGGCCACGCAGTCGTGTGTGTACAGGGAGTAGAGTAGGGGGCTAAGTACGCAGCCTTGCCGTGCCCCGGTGTTGAGGACTATTGTGGAGGAGGTGTTGTTGTTCATTCTTACTGATTGTGTTCTGTTGGTCAGAAAATCGAGGATCCAGTTGCAGAGTGGGGAGCCAAGTCCTAGGTTTTGGAGCTTTGATATGAGCTTGGCTGGGATTATGGTGTTGAAGGCGGAGCTGTAGTCAATAAATAGGAGTCTGATGTAGGAGTCCTTGTTTTCGAGATGCTCTAGGGATGAGTGTAGGGCCAGGGAAATGGCATCTGATGTGGACCGGTTGCAGCGGTATGCGAATTGCAGTGGATCAAGGCGTTCTGGGAGTATGGAGGTGATGCGCTTCATGATCAACCTCTCGAAGCACTTAATTACGACTGAAGTCAGGGCCACTGGACGGTAGTCATTGAGGCACGTTGCCGTTGCCGATATTGTTTGTGTCCTCAATCAGATCCAAAGCTTTAAATTTAACATCCTTGCTACATGTTGACCAATCCCTCTTCAGCTTTTCTCCAATCTAACCCTGTTATCTACTCCAGCTCCCTATCCTGCAATTCTTCCCTCCCCCCCGCAAATACAGGGTCAACCTCCCTCCTCACCTCCCAGTAATACCGAAGTTCACATTCACCATGACTTGAACAAAGAACAAAGAACAAAGAAAAGTACAGCACAGGAACAGGCCCTTCGGCCCTCCAAGCCTGCGCCGACCATGCTGCCCATCAAAACTAAAATCTTCTACACTTCCGGGGTCAGTATCCCTCTAGTCCCATCCTATTCATGTATTTGTCAAGATGCCCCTTAAACATCATTATCGTCCCTGCTTCCTCCTCTGGCAGTGAGTTCCAGGCACCCACTACCCTCTGTGTAAACAAACTTGCCTTGTACATCTCCTCTAAACCTTGCCCCTCGCATCTTAAACCTATGCCCCCTAGTAATTGACCCCTCTACCCTGGGAAAAAGTCTCTGACTATCCACCCTGTCTATACCCCTCATAACTTTGTAGGCCTCTATCAGGTCGCCCCTCAACCTCCGTCATTCCAGTGAGATCAAACTGAGTTTATTCAACCTCTCCTCATAGCTAATGCCCTCCATACCAGGCAACATCCTGGTAAATCTCTTCTGCACCCTCTCGAAAGCCTCCACATCCTTCTGGTAGTGTGGCGACCAGAATTGAACACTGTACTCCAAGTGTGGCCTAACTAAGGTTCTATACAGCTGCAACATGACTTGCCAATTTTTATACTCAATGCCGCGGCCAATGAAGGCAAGCATGCTGTATGCCTTCTTGACTACCTTCTACACCTGTGTTGCCCCTTTCAGTGACCTGTGGACCTGTACACCTAGATCTCTCTGACTGTCAATACTCTTGAGGGTTCTACCATTCACTGTATATTCCCTACCTGTATTAGTCCTTCCAAAATGCAGTACCTCACATTTGTCCGGATTAAACTCCATCTGCCATCTCTCCACCCAAGTCTCCAGACGATCTAAATCCTTCTGTACCCTCTGACAGTCCTCCTCGCTATCCGCAATTCCACCAACCTTTGTGTCGTCCGTAAACTTACTAATCAGACCAGTTACATTTTCCTCCAAAACATTTATATATACTATGAGCAGCAAAGGTCCCAGCACTGAGCCCTGCGGAACACCACTAGTCACAGCCCTCCAATCAGAAAAACACCTTTCCATTGCTACTCTCTGCCTTCTATGACCTAGCCAGTTCTGTATCCATCTTGCCAGCTCACCTCTGATCTCGTGTGACTTCACCTTTTGTACCAGTCTGCCATGAGGGACCTTGTCAAAGGCCTTACTGAAGTCCATATAGACAACATCCACTGCCCTACGTTCATCAATCATTTTTGTGACCTCCTCGAAAAATTCTATCAAGCTAGTGAGACACGACCTGCCCTTCACAAAACTATGCTGCCTCTTGCTAATATGTCCACTTGCTTCCAAATGGGAGTAGATCCTGTCTCGAAGAATTCTCTCCAGTAATTTCCCTACCACTGACATAAAGGTCACCGGCCTGTAGTTCCCTGGATAATCCTTGCTACCCTTCTTAAACAAAGGAACAACATTGGCTATTCTCCAGTCCTCCGGTACATCACCTGAAGACAGTGAGGATCCAAATATTTCTGTCAAGGCCTCAGCAACTTCCTCTCGTGCCTCCTTCAGTATTTAGGGTAAATCCCATCAGGCCCTGGGGACTTATCTACCTTAATATTTTTCAAGACGCCCAAAACCTCGTCTTTTTGGATCTCACTGTGACCCAGACTATCTACACTCCCTTCTCCAGACTCAACATCCACCAATTCCTTCTCTTTGGTGAATGCTGATGCAAAGTATTCATTTAGTACCTCGCCCATTTCCGCTGGTTCCACACATAGATTCCCTCCCCTGTCCTCCAGTGGGCCAACCCTATCCCTGGCTATCCTCTTGCTTTTTATGTACATGTAAAAAGCCTTGAGATTTTCCTTAACCTTATTTGCCAATGACATTTCGTGACCCCTTTTAGCCTTCCTGATTCCTTGCTTAAGTTCCTTCCTACTTTCCTTATAATCCACACAAGCTTCATCTGTTCCCAGCCTTCTAGCCCTGACAAATGCCTCCTTTTTGTTTTTGACGAGCCCTACAATATCTCTCATTATCCAAGGTTCCCGAAGTTTGCCGTATTTATCCTTCTTCCTCACAGGAACATGCCGGTCCTGAATTCCTTTCAACTGACATTTGAAAGCCTCCCACACGTCAGATGTTGATTTACCCTCAAACATCCGCCTAATATTGTTATAATTAGCCTTCCCCCAATTTAGCATATTCACCCAAGACCACTCTTATCCTTGTCCACCAGCACTTTAATGAATTGTGGTCACTGTTCCCGAAATGCTCCCCAACTGAAACTTCTACAACCTGGCCGGGCTCATTTCCCAATACCAGGTCCAGTACAGGCCCTTCTCTAGTTGCATATGTTGAAGCTTCAAAGCAGCACAGGAGGCCAGTTCAAGATCCATTGTTACTTACAGGTGCACTCGACTGTCCTCGATGCCACAGTCTGACGCTGTTCACAAAGCTGAAATAGCAAGGCCGATCCTGCAAAACAACAGCAATAAAATCACATCCTAGAGTCTAGATACAAACTCACTCTTATATTATATTATTGGTAAACAGTTGGGAACTAATTGTTATGTCAATGTACACCCGCCTGATTGGCACCGCTTCCACAAACATTTAATCCTTCCTCTGGCAACTATATGTACTACAAGATGCACTGCAGAAACTCACCAAGGCTCCTTGGCTTCGGCAGCACCTTCCAAACGCACAACCACGACCGTCTAGAACAGTGTTCTTTTTTTATTAAGGGGCAATTTAGCGTGGCCAATCCACCTACCTTGCACATTTTGGGGCTGCGGAGGTGAGACTCACGCAGATTCGGGCAGAATGTGCAAACTCCACACGGATAGTAACCCAGGGCCGTGTTTGAATCCGGGTCCTCGGCACCATGAGGCAGCACTGTTAACCATTGCACCACCGTGCTGTCCCCAATCTAGAACAGTGTTATTCAAACTTTTTTTCCCGGGACCAGTTTTGCCAACTGGTCGACCTTTGAGACTCATGTCGGTCGACCTTCTGGACCCACGCCACGCTCACTTAACCTTGAGTCAAGGCAGTGTTTGGGACACTAAAGTATACTTGCCCCAGACAAGGGAGGCAAAGAAAATCACCTAGCTTTCCTGTTCTTAATCACTATCCAGTAGCTCGTGGTGCATTGAATTTATGTCATCATTGAGTGACAGGATCAGACATGCCTGTGATGTGCTCCTATCTATAAAAGTTCACTGTCAAGGGTCACACGTGAAGAATAGCTGCTCCTGAGAAATACTGGAGAGCTGCCAACAATTATGATCATGTATTCACCATAGGACATGGCCTCAAGGAAAAAAGAAGTGAAGGAAGAAGACTGTGGAGAGGTCAACAAAGAACACATATCACTGGGAGAGATCCATATGTGGCTCTTGTAAATAAAACAGCCATAAATCTGAAGAGAGTGATATTAAAATCTTGATTTATAATTGGCTTAAATGCAATTCAGTTTATGGAAGTTCATTCAACTTCAAAGTACATTATTAGAAACAAGTTCATCAGTATTGATGAACACTGACAACACTAAAACTGCCCCACATGTAACTGTTCTGGTTGTCATTAATCAGACAGAGTGGACATTGAACAAGTTTTCTCAGTTATTAATTAATAGATCAACATTTCTACTTTGCAACTTTGAATATATTTACTATACGTTCCACCTGGAGGGTTTCGGAATTGCTCACTTCTTTCCCCATAGCATACCACCTAATGCTTGAAAGAGAAAGCCTATGTCTTATTGATCGGGAGATGGATTAATTAATTTGCCTTAAAATTTACATTCTTCATGATTTTTTTAAAACACAATTCTAGTCAAATCTCTCAGGCAAAGTTTCCAACATCACCACATCACTTTCTGTGGCAACCAGTGAACAAATAGGCAACAAGGCCCTGCTTTTGGCCCTCTCCTAACCCCCCTCGCCAATGTGTGGTTGACCACGGCAGCTAGCCTCGAGGTGTGCTTGCACTGTCAAAAACCAAGCAACCTGTGCGGCATAGGAGCTGCATAAGTTACCAGGTGAACTGGTGGTCATTTCTGCCTCTGCTATCGGTAGCCAGTATTTGCTCGCTTACCGACCACTTATTTTTATTGATGTTCTGATATTGCTATACATTAAGAATGATGATTTTCTCCATTTGGATAACTGCCGTTTGAAAAAATTTGTTTAACATTTGAAAGGGACTCCACATATGAAAACCATTGCTCTTCTGCTCGGGCGGGTCGCGACCCGCACTTGGAAAAGCCCTGATCTGGAAGGACAAGAGCAGCAAATATCTGGGAACGCCACCACCTGGAGGTTCCCCTCCAAGCCACTAACTATTCTGGCTTGTAAACATATCGGCATTCCTTCACTGTCGCTGGGTCAAAATCATGGAATTCCATCCATAACAATGGGTGTACCTCTACCACATGAACTGCAGCCGTTTATGAAGGCAGCTCACTGCCATTTTCTCATGGGCAATTAGGGTGGGCAATAAGTGCTGGTCTAGCCAGTGCTGCCTACATCCCATAAATTAATTTGTAGAAGTATGGGCGGCACGATAAAACAGTGGTTAGCACTGTTGCTTCACAGCGTTGCTTCACAGCGCCAGCATCCCAGGTTCGATTCCCGGTTTGGGTCACTGTCTGTGCGGAGTCTGCACGTTCTCTCCGTGTCTACGTGGGTTTCCTTCGGGTGCTCCGGTTTCCTCCCACAAATCCCAAAAGAAGTGCTTGTTAGGTGAATTGGACATTCTGAATCCTCCCTCAGTGTACCCGAACAGGTGCCAGAGTGTGGCGACTAGGGGATTTTCACAGTAGCTTCATTGCAGTGGTAATGTAAGCCTACTAATAAAGATTATTTAAAAATATATCCGGATGCAAGATTTACAGCTGCACTACAGTAAAGTGTTGGTCAACAATCTTATATGGAGGGCTGTAAGAAACTCGATGAAGCTCCAGCATTTTGAGATTAAGGGCAGAATTCAACCAAAACATTTCTAAGTGCCTTTTTGGCTGAGTTTGGCCGGTGTTTCTCACCGACAATTTGGGCAAGGTCCACGTTGCTATTCAACTACACTCAGGGCGCGATCGAATGGCCACAATGTGCCCGAAAAGCAGCTCACCGCGGCGCAACATGGCTGATAGAAGCTGAGATACCCCGCTCCCGAAATCTATCCAGTTCACAACGCCTCGCGAGATCTAATCCGATTTTAGGAGAGATTGCGATGTAAATCCTGTCCTTCTTGGCAAATCACATATTAGAGCGAGACAGTTAGTCTCACTGTAATGTGCAGTTTCCCAAGGCACCCGAGGTATTGGGATCCAGCCCCTTCGCCACGGAGAGCTCGGGTGAGCACCTTTCAGTACTGGTCTCCATAAATGGGGACCAGATGGAATGGCACTTGAACATAGAACGTTACAGCGCAGCATAGGACCTTCGGCCCTCGATGTTGCACCGACCTGTGAAACCACTCTAAAGCCCATCTACACTATTCCCTTATCGTCCATATGTCTATCCAATGACCATTTGAATGCCCTTAGTGTTGGCGAGTCCACTACTGTTGCAGGCAGGGCATTCCATGCCCTTACTACATTCTGAGTAAAGAACCTACCTCTGACATCTGTCTTATATCTATCTCCCCTCAATTTAAAGCTATGTCCCCTCGTACTAGACATCACCATCCGAGGAAAAAGGCTCTCACTGTCCACCCTATCCAATCCTCTGATCATCTTGTATGCCTCAATTAAGTCACCTCTTAACCTTCTTCTCTCTAACGAAAACAGCCTCAAGTCCCTCAGCCTTTCCACATAAGATCTTCCCTCCATACCAGGCAACATTCTGGTAAATCTCCTCTGCACCCTTTCCAATGCTTCCACATCCTTCCTATAATGCGGCGACCAGAATTGCATGCAATACTCCAAATGCGGCCGCACCAGAGTTTTGTACAGCTGCAACATGATCTCATGGCTCCGAAACTCAATCCCTCGACCAATAAAAGCTAACACACCGTACGCCTTCTGAACAACCGTCTCAACCTGAGTGGCAACTTTCAGGGATCTATGTACATGGACACCGAGATCTCTCTGCTCATCCAAACTGCCTAGAATCTTACCATGAGCCCAGTACTCTGTCTTCCCGTTATTCCTTCCAAAATGAATCACCTCACACTTTTCTGCATTAAACTCCATTTGCCACCTCTCAGCCCAGCGCTGCAGCTTATCTATGTCCTTCTGAAACTTGTAACATCCTTCCGCACTGTCCACAATTCCACCGACTTTAGTGTCATCTGCAAATTTACTCACCCATCCTTCTACGCCCTCCTCCAGGTCATTTATAAAAATGACAAACAGCAGTGGCCCCAAAACAGATCCTTGTGGTACACCACTAGTAACTGGACTCCAGTCTGAACATAGAACATAGAACATAGAACATAGAACAATACAGCGCAGTACAGGCCCTTCGGCCCACGATGTTGCACCGAAACAAAAGCCATCTAACCTACACTATGCCATTATCATCCATATGTTTATCCAATAAACTTTTAAATGCCCTCAATGTTGGCGAGTTCACTACTGTAGCAGGTAGGGCATTCCACGGCCTCACTACTCTTTGCGTAAAGAACCTACCTCTGACCTCTGTCCTATATCTATTAGCCCTCAGTTTAAAGTTATGTCCCCTCGTGCCAGCCATATCCATCCGCGGGAGAAGGCTCTCACTGTCCACCCTATCCAACCCCCTGATCATTTTGTATGCCTCTATTAAGTCTCCCCTTAACCTTCTTCTCTCCAACGAAAACAATCTCAAGTCCATCAGCCTTTCCTCATAAGATTTTCCCTCCATACCAGGCAACATCCTGGTAAATCTCCTCTGCACCCGCTCCAAAGCCTCCACGTCCTTCCTATAATGCGGTGACCAGAACTTAACGCAATACTCCAAATGCGGCCGTACCAGAGTTCTGTACAGCTGCAACATGACCTCCCGACACCGGAACTCAATCCCTCTACCAATAAAGGCCAACACTCCATAGGCCTTCTTCACAACCCAACACTTCCCATCAACCGACACCCTTTGTCTTCTTCCAGCTAGCCAATTTCTGATCCAAACTGCTAAAACACCCTGAATCCCATGCCTCCGTATTTTCTGCAGTAGCCTACCGTGGGGAACCTTATCAAACGCTTTATTGAAATCCATCTTCACCACATCAACTGCTTTACCCTCATCCGCCTGTTTGGTCACCTTCTCAAAGAACTCAATAAAGTTTGTGAGGCACGACCTACCCTTCACAAAACCGTGTTGACTATGTCTAATCAAATTATTCCTTTCCAGATGATTTTACACCCTATCTCTTATAAACCTTTCCAAGATTTTGCCCACAACAGAAGTAAGGCTCACCGGGGTTACCGGTGTATAGGAGATTACAATGGGATGAGAGAAGAACTAGCTAAGGTCGACTGGGAGCAAAGACTTTATGGTGAAACAGTTGAGGAACAGTGGAGAACCTTCCAAGTGATTTTTCACAGTGCCCAGCAAAGGTTTATACCAACAAAAAGGAAGGACGGTAAAAAGAGGGAAAATCGACCGTGGATATCTAAGGAAATAAGGGAGAGTATCAAATTGAAGGAAAAAACATACAAAGTAGCAAAGATCAGTGGGAGACTAGAGGACTGGGAAATCTTTAGGGGGCAACAGAAAGCTACTAAAAAAGCTATAAAGAAGAGTAAGATAGATTATGAGAGTAAACTTGCTCAGAATATAAAAACAGATAGTAAAAGTTTCTACAAATACATAAAACAAAAAAGAGTGGCTAAGGTAAATATTGGTCCTTTAGAGGATGAGAAGGGAGATTTAATAATGGGAGATGAGGAACTGGCTGAGGAACTGAACAGGTTTTTTGGGTCGGTCTTCACAGTGGAAGACACAAATAACATGCCAGTGACTGATGGAAATGAGGCTATGACAGGTGAGGACCTTGAGAGGATTGATATCACCAAGGAGGTAGTGATGGGCAAGCTAATGGGGCTAAAGGTAGACAAGTCTCCTGGCCCTGATGGAATGCATCCCAGAGTGCTAAAAGAGATGGCTAGGGAAATTGCAAATGCACTAGTGATAATTTACCAAAATTCACTAGACTCTGGGGTGGTCCCAGCGGATTGGAAATTAGCAAACATGACACCACTGTTTAAAAAAGGAGGTAGGCAGAAAGTGGGTAATTATAGGCCAGTGAGCTTAACTTCGGTAGTAGGGAAGATGCTGGGATCTATCATCAAGGAAGAAATAGCGAGGCATCTGAATGGAAATTGTCCCATTGGACAGACGCAGCATGGGTTCATAAAGGGCAGGTCGTGCCTAACTAATTTAGTGGAATTTTTTGAGGACATTAACAGTGCGGTAGATAACGGGGAGCCAATGGATGTGGTATATCTGGATTTCCAGAAAGCCTTTGACAAGGTGCCACACAAAAGGTTGTTGCATAAGATAAAGATGCATGTCATTAAGGGGAAAGTAGGAGCATGGATAGAGGATTGGTTAATTAATAGAAAGCAAAGAGTGGGGATTAATGGGTGTTTCTCTGGTTGGCAATCAGTAGCTAGTGGTGTCCCTCAGGGATCAGTGTTGGGCCCACAACTGTTCACAATTTACATCGATGATTTGGAGTTGGGGACCAAGTGCAATGTGTCCAAGTTTGCAGATGCCACTAAGATGAGTGGTAAAGCAAAAAGTGCAGAGGATACTGGAAGTCTGCAGAGGGATTTGGACAGGCTAAGTGAATGGGCTAGGGTCTGGCAGATGGAATACAATGTTGGCAAATGTGAGGTTATCCATTTTGGTAAGAATAACGGCAAAAGGGATTATTATTGAAATGATAAAATATTAAAACATGCTGCTGTGCAGAGAGACCTGGGTGTGCTCGTGCATGAGTCGCAGAAAGTTGGTTTTCAGGTGCAACAGGTGATTAAGAAGGCAAATGGAATTTTGTCCTTCATTGCTAGAGGGATGGAGTTTAAGACTAGGGAGGTTATGCTGCAATTGTATAAGGTGTTAGTGAGGCCACACCTGGGGTATTGTGTTCAGTTTTGGCCTCCTTACTTGAGAAAGGATGTACTGGCACTGGAGGGTGTGCAGAGGAGATTCACTAGGTTAATCCCAGAGCTGAAGGGGTTGGATTACGAGGAGAGGTTGAGTAGACTGGGACTGTACTCGTTGGAATTTAGAAGG
The DNA here is from genome assembly GCF_047496885.1 of Scyliorhinus torazame. NCBI lineage: Eukaryota > Metazoa > Chordata > Chondrichthyes > Carcharhiniformes > Scyliorhinidae > Scyliorhinus > Scyliorhinus torazame. The sequence goes on along the minus strand of NC_092725.1, from coordinate 92,430,477 downwards.
ATGAGGGGGGATCTTATAGAAACATATAAAATTATGAAGGGAATCGATAGGATAGATGCGGGCAGGTTGTTTCCACTGGCGGGTGAAAGCAGAACTAGGGGGCATAGCCTCAAAATAAGGGGAAGTAGATTTAGGCCTGAGTTTATGAGGAACTTCTTCACCCAAAGGGTTGTGAATCTATGGAATTCCTTGCCCAGTGAAGCAGTAGAGGCTCCTTCATTAAATGTTTTTAAGATAAAGATAGATAGTTTTTTGAAGAATAAAGGGATTAAGGGTTATGGTGTTCGGGCCGGAAAGTGGAGCTGAGTCCAGAAAAGATCAGCCATGATCTCATTGAATGGCGGAGCAGGCTCGAGGGGCCAGATGGCCTACTCCTGCTCCTAGTTCTTATGTTCTTATGTTCTTATATAGTTACCGGGGTTGTCTCTACTCCCCTTCTTGAACAAGGGGACAACATTTGCTATCCTCCAGTCTTCTGGCACTATTCCTGTAGACAAAGATGACTTAAAGATCAAAGCCAAAGGTCCAGCAATCTCCTCCCTAGCTTCCCAGAGAATCCTAGGATAAATCCCAGCCGGCCCAGGGGACTTATCTATTTTCACACTTTTCAGAATTGTTAACACCTCCTTCTTATGAACCTCAAGCCGTTCTAGTCTAGTAGCCCGAATCTCAGTATTCTCCTCGACAACATTGTCTTTTTCCTGTGTGAATACTGACGAAAAATATTCATTTAGCACCTCTCCTATCTCCTCGGACTCCAAGCACAACTTCCCACTACTGTCCTTGACTGGCCCTACTCTTACCCTAGTCATTCTTTTATTCCTGACATATCGATAGAAAGCTTTAGGGTTATCCTTGATCCTACCTGCCAAAGACTTCTCATGCACCCTCCTGGCTCTTCTTAGCTCTCCCTTTAGGTCCTTCCTAGCTAACTTGTAACTCTCGAGCGCCCTAACTGAACCTTCATGTCTCATCTTTACATAAGCCTCCTTCTTCCTCTTGACAAGTGTTTCGACTGCCTTAGTAAACCACGGTTCCCTTGCTCGACCACTTCCTCCCTGCCTGACAGGTACATACTTATCAAGGACACGCAGTAGCTGTTCCTTGAACAAGCTCCACATTTCCATTGTGCCCATCCCTTGCAGTTATCCTCTCTATCCGATGCATCCTAAGTCTTGCCTCACCGCATCATAATTGCCTTTCCCCCAGATATAGCTCTTGCCCTGTGATATAGACCTATCCCTTTCCATCACTAAAGTAAACGTAATCGAATTATGGTCATTATCACCAAAGTGCTCACCTACCTCCAAATCTAACACCTGTCCTGGTTCATTACCCAGTACCAAATCCAATATGGCCTCGCCTCTCGTTGGCCTATCTACATACTGTGTCAGGAAACCCTCCTGCACACATTGGACAAAAACGGACCCATCTAAAGTACTCGAACTATAGCGTTTCCAGTCAATATTTGGAAAGTTAAAGTCCCCCATAACAACTACCCTATTGCTTTCGCTCCTATCCAGAATCATCTTTGCAATCCTTTCCTCTACATCTCTGGAACTTTTCGGAGGCCTATAGAAAACCCCTAACAGGGTGACCTCTCCTTTCCTGTTTCTAACCTCAGCCCATACTACCTCAGTTGACGAGTCCTCATCAAACGTCCTTTCTGCCACCGTAATACTGTCCTTGACTAACAGTGCCACGCCTCCCCCTCTGTTACCACCTTCCCTGAGCTTACTGTAATATCTAAACCTTGGCACCTGCAACAACCATTCCTGTCCCTGCTCTATCCATGTCTCTGAAATGGCCACAACATCAAAGTCCCAGGTACCAACCCATGCCGTAAGTTCACCCACCTTATTCCGGATGCTCCTGGCATTGAAGAAGACACACTTTAAGCCACCTTCCTGCCTGCCGGTACACTCCTGCAACTTTAAAACCTTACTCATGACCTCACTACTCTCAACCTCCTGTATACTGGAGCTACAATTCAGGTTCCCAAGTCCCTGCTGAACTAGTTTAAACCCTCCCAAAGAGCATTAGCAAATTTCCCCCCCAGAATATTGGTACCCCTCTGGTCCAGGTGTAGACCATCCCATTTGTAGAGGTCCCACCGACCCCAGAATGAGCCCCAATTATCCAGAAATCTGAAACCCTCCCTCCTGCACCATCCCTGTAGCCACGCGTTCAACTCCTCGCTTTCCCTATTCCTCGTCTCGCTATCACATGGCACGGGTAACAACCCAGAGATAATAACTCTGTTTGTTCTCGATCTAAGTTTCCACCCTAGCTCCCTGAATTCCTGTCTTACATCCCTATCCCTTTTCCTACCTATGTCGTTGGTACCTATGTGGACCACGACTTGGGGCTGCTCCCCCTCCCCCTTAAGGATCCCGAAAACACGATCCGAGACATCACGCACCCTGGCACCTGGGAGGCAACACACCAACCGCGAGTCTCTCGTTCCCACAGAATCTCCTATCTATCCCCCTAACTATGGAGTCTCCAATGACTAATGCTCTACTCCTCTCCCCCCTTCCCTTCTGAGCACCAGGGACAGACACTGTGCCAGAGACCTGCACCCCATGGCATACCCCTGGTAAGTCATCCCCCCCAACAGTATCCAAAGCGGTATACTTGTTACAAAGGGGAACGACCACAGGGGATCCCTGTACTGACGGCTTCCTCCCAACCCCTCTCACCGTCACCCATCTATCTTTATTCTTCGGAGTAACTACATCCCTGAAGTTTCTATCTATGACCACCTCTGCCTCCCGAATGATCCAAAGTTCATCCAGCTCCAGTTCCCTAACGCGGTTTCTGAGGAGCTGGAGATGGGTGCACTTCCCACAGATGAAATCAGCAGGGGCACTGACAGCGTCCCTCACCTCAAACATTCTGCAGGAGGAACATTGCACTACCTTCCCTGCCATCCGCTCTAGATAAAAAAAATAAAAAGAAAGAAAGAGCTTACCTGTTATTCACTCCCCTTCTCAGTAAGCAGTCACTCAGCAACCTCTGCACCCTGCACGATAACACCTGAGGGAAAATGAAAGAAAAACTACTTGCCAGTCACCAGCCAATCCCTTACCTGCAGGCTGTGGCATCACGGTTCAACTTCTTTCTACTTCTACCTGACTTTGAGCCTTCCTTTTGATCTTTACAGCGGTTGGGTTTTTTTGGTTAGAGGAGGGAGTAGGGAGGGAAACAGTGAAGAATTGTTTTGGCTTTAAGTGTCACTTGACAACAGCTCCTCCACAAACGACCTTCAAGTTAGGGTGACCACAACGGAGGTATGCAAATTTCCCTTGCAACAGCCAATCAATCAGCAGCTCTGCTCTACTGCCCTCTGCTGGATCTCTGAGGGGGTCTCCCAGGCGACTGGTGGCACCCAGGTGCATGCCATTTGGGCAGGGTGGCACCCTGGCAGTGCCAGCCTGGCATCCTTGCAGTGGTACCTGGGTGGCAGGGGCACTGTCAAGGTACCAGGTTGATGGAGCCAAGCTGGCATTTTTCACATGGTGGTCAGACGGCCAGCTTTGACAAAGAGTCATCGAACTCTCCCTACAGATGCTGCCAGACTTGCTGAGATTTTCCAGCATTTTCTCTTTTGTTTCAGATTCCAGCATCCGCTGTAATTTGCTTTTAACCGGTGTTGTCCTATGTGGGTGTTGGGGGGGTTGCTGGGGGGGCTGGGGACCCCAGCATGTTGAGTTGGGACTCATGGGGGCGAGGGGGTGTAGTCAGGGCTTTGGTGGGATGTTGGGAGGGTTGTTGGGTGTGGGGGAGGTGGCTGGGGGTACAGAGGGCTGGGTAGTCAGAAGGAGTAGCCGATGAGTTGCGAGGGTAGTCGGATGGTCAGTAAACTAATCAGGTGGTTGTTGGTGGTTGTGGGGGTTGATAAGGGAACGGGCGGTGTAGCCAGCCATTCGGGAGGTTTGCCAGATGAGCAAGGAATGTCAGTGGGATCAGTAAGAAGTCACAATTATCTGACTCACAGGTGAGAGTGCAATCCACTCAGCTATGATTGACACTGTCGCAAAGAAGCGCCTGTAAAATTGTTGCATTATCCATAGCCATTCTCAATCTTCCCTTGCACAGAATCAGCAAAGTTAAATGCGGCCAGCAATCCTTTAAGAGTTGATGTTGCTGAATAACCTCTGATCCTGAAAAATCACTAACTGACCCCCTTCCTTGACATTGCCGCATTCCCATGATGCCATGCACTGCACGTCAGCAGTGCTGCATATTTGTTTGAATGACTGACCTCTCAAATTATATCTGTGTCTAATACAGTGACCAAGTTTATATTACCAGTCCATTAATATGTTCACAGATATTTTCCTCCCTATCCTGTTGATACTTTTCTGTTTGCTTATCAATCTGACAATGATTTTTATTCTACTTTTTTTTCCTGGGGCCAATATTTATCCCCCAATCAACATGAGCAAAAACAGATTATCTGCTCATTATCTCATTGCTGTGAATGTGGGATCTGGCTGCGCACATATTAGCTGCTGCATTTCACACATTACAACAGTGACTTAATACTTCATTGGCTCTAATCCTAACTCACAATCCTGTAAACCAATGTCTGAGGACAGTTGGTGGAGCAGTGATAATGCCACTGGACTAATAATCCAGAGACCCCAAGTTAATTATCTGGAAAAATGGGATCAAACCCCGATATGGCAACTGGTGGGATTCAATAAATCCAGAATGATAAAGTTACCCTCAGTAATGGTGACCACGACAACTAACATTGATTGTTGTAAAAACCCATCTGGTTCACTAATGCCCTATAGGGAAAGAAACCTGCCGTCCTTACCTGCTCTGGCCTACATGTGACTGCAGACCCATTGACTCTCTCTGAAATGGTCTGGCAAACTACTCAGTTCATGGCCAGCTAGGGCTGAGAAACAAACACTGGCAGTGCCAGTGATGCCCATACCACATGAAAGAGAAACAAAATCACTCTGTGCTCTCTAACCTACAATGCACTTTCCCCTCCTCCCCCCCTCCCTCCCCCCACCCCAGGCACCATCTGACCACATCTCAATTTTCATATTCTCACCTTTGTTTTCAAATCCTTCCATGGCTTCGCTCTCCTTCTGCAATTCTCAGTTCTCTGCCAGCCCAACGACCCCCTGAGATCTCTGCACTCCTTCGATTCTGGGCTTTTGAGCATTTCGCCGCCATTGGTGGCTCTGCTTTCGATTGCCTGTGCTCTGAGCTGTGGATTCCCTCCCCAATCCTCTCTGCCTCCTTGTGCATCTCCCCTCCTTGAAGACACTCCTTAGATGTCCAAGCTTTTGGTGACCCATCCGAATGAAGAACCTGTGAAGCACCATGGGGCAGTTTATCGATAGTGTTATATAAGTGCAAAGATGTGTGGTAGGTCAAAGATTAGACAGCATATAAAGAACAGCAAAGAATGACTATAAGCTTAATAAGGAGGAAGACATTAGAGTAGGAGATCAAACTAGCTCGAAATATAAAAGCAAATCATAAGAGTTTCTACAGGTATTTAAAAAGAAAAAGAGTAAGTGATGTGAGTGTTGGTGCTGTGCAGAGTGAGTCTGGAAACCAACAAGGGAAAATAAGGAAATGAAGGATGAATTGAACAGATATTTTACATATGTCTTCACTTGTAGAGGATAAAAATAACATCCCAGAAATAAGTACAAATTAAGAGGTGAAATAGAGGAAGACAATTAAAACAATTATGATCATCAAAGAAATGGTAGTGAGAAAATTACTGGAATGAAAATCTGACAAGTCTCCAGGTCTTGATGGACTTCATCGATGGTTATGATGCAAAATAAGAACTCATGGGTGTAGGGGATAAGCATGGATAGAGGATTGGTTATCTAGCAGGAAACAGAGAGTAAGCATAAATGGGTCATTTTCAGTTTGGCAAGATGTAACGAGTGGATGCAACAAGAATCTGGGACCTACAATTAATATCAATGACTTGGATGAAGACACTACATGCATGGTTGCTAATTTTGCTGCTGACGCAAAGAAAGATGAGATAGTAAGTTGTGAAGAGGACATAAGGAGCCGGCAAATGGATAGAGACGGTTCAAGTCAGCGGGCAAAGATTTAGCAGATAGAATATTTGGGGCAGCACGGTAGCATTGTGGATAGCACAAATGCTTCACAGCTCCAGGGTCCCAGGTTCGATTCCGGCTTGGGTCACTGTCTGTGCGGAGTCTGCACGTTCTCCCAGTGCGTGCGTGGGTTTCCTCCGGGTGCTCCGGTTTCCTCCCACAGTCCAAAGATGTGCGGGTTAGGTGGATTGGCCATGCTAAATTGCCCATAGTGTCCAAAATTGCCCTTTGTGTAGGGTGGGGTTACTGGGTTATGGGGATAGGGTGGAGGTGTGGATCTTGGGTAGGGTGCTCTTTCCAAGAGCCGGTGCAGACTCGATGGGCCGAATGGCCTCCTTCTGCACTGTAAATTCTGTAAATATGATGTGGGAAAATGTGAACTTGTTCAATTTGACAGGAAGAATAGAAAACCAGCATATTTTTTAAATGAAAAGAGATTGCAGAATTCTGAGATACAGGAGGATCTGGGTGTCCTGGTACATGAATTGCAGAAGGTTAGTCTGAAGGTGCAGCAAGTGATTAGGAAGGCAAATGAATGTTGTCGTTTATTGCAAGGGGAATGGAATATAAAAGTAGGGACGTTTTTACTACAATTGTACTGGGCATTGGTGAGACCGCATCTGAAGTAGTGTATGATTTTTGCCTCCTTATTTAAGAAAGGATATAAATGCATTAGAAGGAGTTAAGAAAAGGTCCACCTGATTCTAAACTAGGATTGGGGAGCTGTCTTACAAGGAAAGGCTGACTTGCATCCAATGGAGTTTTAAAAAACGAGAGGTGGTTTTATTGGAACATATAGGATCCTGAAGGGAATTGATAGGGCGGATACTGAAAAGATGTTTCCGCTCGTGGTAGAGACTAGAACTTGGGGACACCATTGAAAAATAAATGATCTTCCATTTAGGATACTAGAGAAATTTATTTTTCAGAAAGGTATTAAGGGATATAGGCCAAAGTCCTATATTGGAAAGCATTGGAAAGGGTGCAGAGGAGATTTACCAGAATGTTGCCTGGCCTGGAGAGAAGATCTTATGAGGAAAGGCTGAGGGATTTGAGGCTGTTTCGTTAGAGAGAAGAAGGTTAAGAGGTGACTTAATTGAGGCATACAAGATGATCAGAGGATTGGATAGGGTGGACAGTGAGAGCCTTTTTCCTCGGATGGTGATGTCTAGCACAAGGGGACATAGCTTTAAATTGAGGGGAGATAGATGTAGGACAGATGTCAGAGGTAGGTTCTTTACTCAGAGAGTAGTAAGGGCGTGGAATGCCCTGCCTGCAACAGTAGTGGACTCGCCAACACTAAGGGCATTCAATAGACATATAGACGATAAGGGAATAGTGTAGATGGGCTTTAGAGTGATTTCACAGGTCGGCGCAACATCGAGGGCCGAAGGGCCTGTACTGCGCTGTAATGTTCTATGTTTTAAAGTCAGGTATATGGAGTTAGGTCACAGATCAGCCATGATCTCATTGAATAGCAGGACAGACTTGAGGGGCTGAATGGCCTACTCCTGTTCCTATGACCACCGTCAAATCACCCATGTCTTATCGAACGAACAGGTTCGAGGGGCTGAATGGCCTACTTCTGGACTTAATTTGTATGTTTATATGTTCATAAAGCTCCTTACATAGCTTGGTGTCAAATTTACCTGAAAACACTCCTGTGAAGCACTATGGGATAGTCTACGATGTAAGAGGTGCTATATAAATGCAAGTTGTTGTTGCTGCTTTCAGGACTATTTGGGGCATTCAGATGGTGCTGCATAAATGCAAAATTTTCCTTCTCGGTACAATTGTTCCTCTTGATCATACTCTGGCAAGGGAGTCCTGAGATTAGCTGTCATTTCAACATGCAGGCACCGGCGGTATCTCCTGGGGTCAGCAGGCTCACAGTTGTTCACTCCAATGATTGCTCCTTAATTCACACAAAATATGGCATTATAAATTAATCATAATCACCAGCGCATAAGTGAATGGTGGGCTGTTAATGGAAGCTGATAAATGAGAGCCAATTAAATACCAAATTGTAGGTACTTAGGAAACAATTACCTTGTTGGAACTAATTAGCCACTAAAGGCCAAATCAAGTATATTTAGAACAGACACCACACAGGGTGAAGATATACAATGACAGATAGATAAGAAATGCTATGTTAGAGGAAAATAACAAGTGTAATGTTAATGGCAGGCAGTGTCTAATCAAGCAGAAAGAATCTACAGCAAAGCACAATGCTGCTAGTTAATAAGCAAAAGCATGGAGACTGCTGCTGGTGGACGATTGAAAAATACCTCCTAGTTAACATTTAGGTGATGGCAGATGGCTTGTGATGGGGGTGGGGTTAATGGTAATACAAAGGCACACACAAGTGGCCTGATGACTTTTAGTGCTACCATACATAAAAGGCACCAAAATGCTCTGGGGAGTGAAAGTTTGTTTGGGAACCTGTTGGGAAGTGTGGCATGAAGAAGAATGTAACAGGATCCTTAGAATTGTTAACACTTTCTGATAACGTTCATCAGATTAGGAATGAGATAATTAAACACCTCAGTTCAGTAACCTTAAGCCGTAGAACCCCCAAAAAGTGCAAGCCTTTTACCATCGATTGAAGAATTAACTATTTGAGGTCTGTTGTGTTGTTTTTCTAATTGTAAATACACATGGAGCAGAATAGTTCTGGGAATCATTACACGTTCTATTGGGGCACCTGTTATGCACCTCGCTCTTTTGAAGGCTTATAAGACTTGCATTTATATAGCACCTTTCACAACCCCAGGATGCCTCAAAGAGCTAAACAGGCAGTCAAGTACTTTTGAAGTGCCGTCACTATGAAAATGTAGGATACACGGCAGCATATCACACTCACTAATGCAACAATGACCTGATAATCCTAGTTTTGTTCTTTCTAAATGACCCCCAGCATCCAAGGCCTGTTAATGGGGAGGGTTTCAATACAGGCTGCGATCAGGAAGAAAGGAAAACTTGCATTTCCATAGCACCTGTCAGAATCTCAGGATATCCCAAAGAGCTCCAACAAACGACAATGCGACACTGACCAGATAATAGGTTTCAGTGATGTTGGTTGAGGAAGAAATATTGTCCAGGCAGAACTTCCCTGCTGTTCTGTGAATTAATGCCCTTGGGATGTTTTACTTCTAACCGAGAGATAGATGGAGCTGTTAATTTAATGGCACAATTGAAAAATGCCTGGCTGGATTCTCCATCAGCGGGATCCGCCGCTTCGCTGGCAGCGCGCTCATGCCCGTGGATTTCCCGACGGCGTAGGGGTGCCCACAATGAGAAACTTAATTGGCCGGCTGCCAGGACGGAGAGTCCCGCTTCCGGCGGAGGTGCGCCGCATCAGAAAACGGGTGCGGCGGGACGGAGAACCGCCCGGCATCTATGACTCCAGCAGTACGGCACTGGAAGTATCAGCCCAGATTTTGTGCTCAAATGTCTGTTACTATTTCTTTATCTTGCTGCATCCATTGCAGTTTGCCTATCACCGCAACCAGTCCACAGCAGATGCTATCTCATTGGCTCAACACTCGAACACCTCGAATACAACTCCGTCTTGAACACCATTATCCCGACAAGGCTTATAACCAAACTCTTCGATTTGACACCTCCCTGTGCAGCTGGATCCTTGACTTCCTCACCAACAGACCATAATCTGTCAGGATAGGCAACAACACCTCCTCCACAATAGTCCTTGTGGTACTAGTTGTATTACATGTATTACGGCACTGCCCGTACAGTAGAGGTACATGGGTAAATCCCTGCCTGCTGGCTCCGCCCAGTAGGCGGCGTATAAATGTTGGTGCTTGCCGGTGCTGCAGCCATTCTGGTTCCAGCTACAGGAGGCACAACATCTTTGCTCAATAAAGCCTTGATTATTCCACTATCTCGTCTTTGTGGTAATTGATAGTGCATCAATCTATTGAGCAAAGATTTTTTTAAATGGTGGATCTCCGCATCAAGCCTGATTACCTGCAGCTGAGCCCTCAAGCAGCCAACGCTACGTCCGCCTTTGACCACTGGCTAGCCTGCTTCGAAAGCTACCTCAAACATCCGCTGAGGAACCCTCGGACTCGCAGAAGCTCCAAGTCCTCTATTCACGGGTGAGCCCTGACATTTTTCCTCTCATCCAGGATGCGCCCACTTACTCCGAAGCGATGGAGCTCCTGAAGGGACATTACATTCGACCAGTCAATCAAGTATACGCCAGGCACCTCCTGGCCACGAGACAGCAACTCCCCGGGGAGTCTCTAGATGATTCCTGGCGTGCCCTGCACATCCCAGGTAGGAACTGTGACTACCAGGCAGTTTCAGCAGTCCAGCACACCGAACTTTTAATTCGAGACGCTTACATTACGGGCATGAAGTCTGCGTACGTCCATCAGCGGCTACTGGAAGGGGGTATGCTTGATCTTGCGGGAACTAGGCAGCTCGCTAATTCGTTAGAAGTGGCGTCCCGTAACGTCCAGTCCTACGCCCCCGACCGCGCGGCACTCTTGTGGGCATTGTGGGCCCCACCAGCTGCCGACTCCAGCTCACCGCAATCTTGCACCACGCGGCAGCCAGCCAACGCTGGGGGGACCAAGTGCTATTTTTGCAGGCAGAACAAGCACCCCAGGCAGCGCTGCCCGGCGCGGAGCGCGACCTGCAACGGCTGTGGGAAGAAGGGACACTTTGTTTCTGTTTGCCAGGCCTGGTCGGTCGCCGCTGTTTCCAGGCCCAGCGTTCTACACCCACCATGTGCGACTTGCGAGAGCCGCCATTTTCCCCTTCGCAAACCACGTGCGGCCGTGGGCGCCGCCATCTTCTTCACTGCAAGCCACGTGTGGCCCGTGGGCGCTGCCATCTTTGTCGCCCGCCATGTGCGGCCCATGGGCGTCGCTATCTTCGGCGCCATTTTGGACGGCGTCTCAGGATCCCTGCTTGTCTGGCCGTTCATCGCCTGCTGCTACCTCCACCACCGCTGACCAGCCCGGGACCTCCCAGTATCTGCCGCAGCTCGCCTCTATCACGCTGGTTCAGTCCCGGCCCCGCAACCGCGACGACGACGGTGAAGATCGATGGGCACGAGACGACCTGCCTTTTTTACTCCGGGAGCACAGAGAGCTTCATCCACTACGGTAAGGCGCTGCTCCCTCCCGGTACACCCCATCACCCAGAAAATCTCCCTGGCCTCCGGATCCCATTCCGTGGAAATCCGGGGGTACTGCATCGCGACCCTCACCGTCCAGGGCGTAGAGTTCAGCAACTGGCTCTACGTCCTCCCCCACCTCTGCGCTGCCCTATTACTCGGCCTGGACTTTCAGTGCCATCTCCAAAGCCGAACCTTAAAATTCAGCGGACCCCTACACCCCCTCACGACCCTTAAGGTCGATCCACCTTCCCTGTTTGCGAACCTCACCCCGGATTGTAAACCAGTCGCCACTAGGAGCAGACAGTACAGTGCCCAGGACAGGATCTTCATCAGGTCGGAGGTCCAACGGCCTCTGCGGGAAGGGGTCATTGAGGCAAGCAACACCCCCTCGAGAGCTCAAGTGGTAGTAGTAAAGACTGGGGAGAAGCACAGGATGGTCATTGACTACAGTCAGACCATCAATCGGTACACGCAGCTCGACGCGTACTCCCTCCCACGCATATCTGACATGGTCAATCAGATTCCGCAGTATCGCGTGTTTTCCACAGTGGACCTGAAGTCCGCCTACCACCAGCTCCCCATCGGCCCGGAGGACCACCAATACACTGCGTTCAAAGCAGATGGCCGCCTCTATCACTTTCTTAGGGTTCCCTTCGGCGTCACTAATGGGGTCTCGGTCTTCCAGCGAGAGGTGGACCGAATGGTCGACCGGTACGGACTGCGGACCATCTTCCCTTACCGAGATAACATCACCATCTGAGGCCATGACCAGCAGGACCACGACGCAAACCTCCAAAAATTCCTCCAGACCGCCAAACTCCTTAATCTAACATACAATAAGGAGAAATGCGTGTTACGCACCACCCACTTAGCCATCCTTGGCTATGTCGTGGAAAATGGAGTCCTAGGGCCCGACCCCGACCGCATGCGCCCCCTCATGGAACTCCTACTCCCCCGCTGCCCCAAGGCCCTGAAACGATGCCTGGGGTTTTTCTCATAATATACAGCGGGGCAAGATCAAAAACGACAAGATCTTAATGTGGAGGATCGAGCTCTCCACCTATAACTACAAGATCTTGTATCGCCCGGGGAAGCTCAATGAGCCCCCTGATGCCCTATCCTGTGGTACATGTGCCAGCACACAAGTGAACCGACTCCGGGCTCTCCACTATGACCTCTGCCATCCGGGGGTCACCCGGTTCCCCCATTTCATCAAGGCCCGCAACCTGCCCTACTCCATTGAGGAGGTCAGGACCGTCATCAGAGACTACCAGGTCTGCGCAGAGTGCAAGCCGCACTTCTACCGGCCAGATCGAGCGCACCTGGTGAAGGCCTCCCGCCCCTTTGAGCGCCTCAGCATGGACTTCAAAGGGCCCCTCCCCTCCACCGACCGCAACACGTACTTTCTGAACGTGATTGATGAGTACTCCCGGTTCCCTTTTGCCATCCCCTACCCCGATATGACTTCTGCCACGGTAATTAAAGCCCTCCACAGCATCTTCACTCTGTTCGGTTTCCCCACCTACATCCACAGCGAACGGGGATCCTCTTTTATGAGCAATGAGCTGCGTCAGTTCCTGCTCAGCAAGGGCATTGCCTCGAGCAGGACGACCAGCTTCAACCCCCGGGGAAACGGGCAGGTGGAGAGGGAGAATGGGATGGTCTGGAAGGCCGTCCTGCTGGCCCTGTGGTCTAAAAATCTCCCGGTCTCCTGCTGGCAGGAGGTCCTCCCCGACGCGCTCCACTCCATCCGATCACTCCTCTGCACAGCGACTAACGAGACCCCTCACGAACGGGTGTTTGCCTTCCCCAGGAAGTCCACCTCCGGGGTCTCGCTCCCAACATGGCTGACAGGTCCTGGGCCCGTCCTCCTTCGGAAGCATGTGCGGACCCATAAGTCGGACCCCTTGGTCGAAAAAGTCCACCATCTATATGCAAACCCGCAGTACGCCCACATGGCACACCCCGACGGGTGCCAGGACACAGTCTCCCTCCGGGACCTGGCACCCGCTGGATCCCCACCCACTACCCCCGACCTGAACCCCCCCCCACCCGGTTGCCTCATTCACCCCTGCGCCACGCCACCCACCCTCCCTCCAGCAAACCTCACCGCAGCCCCCGCCCCAGCAGGATCCGTCCTCCCACTGGTTTCACTCAGGGGTGATGTAGACGAGGACAACATGCTCCCAGAGTCACAGGTGACCAAGTCGGCACCCACATCACGACCAGGACTGAGGCGATCGCAGAGGGGGGTCAAGACCCCTGCCGGTCTCTATTTTTAACAGGGGGTGAATGTGGTAGTCACCATTAGTTGTATTACATGTATTACGACACTGCCCATATAGTAGAGGTATATGGGTAAATCCCTGCCTGCTGGCTTCGCCCAGTAGGCGGCGTATAAATGGGTGTGCTCACCGGTGCTGCAGTCATTCGGGTTCCAGCTACAGGAGGCACAACACCTTTGCTCAATAAAACCTCGATTATTCCACTACTCTCATCTTTGTAGTAATTGATCAGTCCTCAACACCGGGGCCCCGCAAGGATGTGTGCTCAGTCCTCTACTGTATTCCCTATACATGCACGACTGTGTGGCAAGATTTAACTCCAACTCAATCTATTAGTTTGTGGATGATATGACTGTGGTGGGTCGTATCTCAAACAATGACGAATCAGACTACAGAAGGGAGATAAATCACTTGGTTACATGGTGTACCGAAGACAACCTCTCTTTAAATGTCGAAAAGACCAAGAAACTGATCATTGACTTCAGGAAGCATAGCACAAACCCCCCCCCCCCCCATCTGCATCAATGGCTCCAAAGTGGAGATGGTCGATAGCTTTAGGTTCCTGGGGGTCACCATCACCAACAGTCTATCCTGGTCCACTCACGTTGATGCAACAGTCAAGAAAGCCCAACAACGTCTCTACTTCCTACAGAAGCTAAAGAAATTCGGCATGTCTGCATCGACGCTCACAAACTTCTACAGGTGTGCCATAGAGAGCAACATCTGTCTGCATCACAGCCTGGTATGGCGACTGCTCGGCCCAAGATCGCAAGAAACTGCAGAGTGTGGTGAACTCAGCCCAACGCATCACACAAGCTTGCCACCCGCACATTGATTCTGTCTACATCGCCTGCTGCCTCAGGAAGACAGACAGCATTGTCAGAGACCCCTCACACCCAGGCATTGCCTTCTTCCAGACCATTCCATTAGGCAGAAGTCTGAAGACCCGCACATCCAGACATAGGAACAGCTTTCTCACAGCCACAAGACTCCTCAACGACACTCCCTCGGAGTGATCTGTTCCCTGCAAGAACACTATTCACGAAGTCCTATGCTGCTCTTGCTCATGTATTTGCTTTGTTTGGCCCCTTGTTCTGAACTGTAACCAATCACTGTTTGTCGATGTACCATTTGTCAATGTACTCTGTCGATTATTCTTTTTTAGTCTACGATGTACGTACTCTGTACTTTCCCTTGGCAGCAGAACAATTCTTTTCACTGTACTTCGGTGCATGTGACAATAATTCAAATCAAATCAAATCTTATTCCCATTTATTAATAATTTTGATTGTTTGTTCCTCTTAAATGTAACAGCTCTTGCAAAGTATTTCAAATGATGAAATGCAAAAACACTGTTACAAGAATATTGCAGCAACTGTAGCTGATTGAGACAATAAAAGCCTGTACATGGATTAAACACTCGAGTAGACTCTCCCATTCAGTCTGAAGCATCTTGAACTAGAGCTATAAAATGCAAGATTCTTTTGTGCAAATGAGCACAAGTACACGGGAACTAATAAAAATAAGACAAACCTAGATGTTCTCTCAGACCTGATTATAAGCATCAGAGTAAAATTATTCCAAACGGCAATGGAAATTTTAAAATAATTTTAAGTGCTGTTATCATGCTTTCTCCTAACTCAATTTATTCAAGTTCAAAGCAAAATTTAGCTTCTAAAGGCAGACTTGCAGTTCCTATGATTAGACACAAAACTGTTGTGCAGACTGTGAATGGGGATGTTCCAGGGCTAACAATAGTCCTTGTGCTGAGATGGTCTACACTGGAGAATTCACAGCAACCCATCAGGCATTCCTGCTTTCTCCGAAACACAGTCGGCAACAGATTGTAAGTCTGGCTAAATTGGAGGAACAGTTTATTTAGGAGATCTAGGATTACAAAGATAAAAAGGAACACCAAGCAAGGTAATGTACATTTACAAAAAAACCCACACATATTTAAGGGTACATATGTACATTTAAAAATATCAGTGGCAGATATTCCTTTGACGATCCTCAACATTTATGAATGGGTGAGTAAGGAAAATTGGATGAGAAGGTATTCTGACACTGCCCCACCATTAGGTGAGCTTCTGTGATTTCCACTGAAAGTAATATTATCCATAAAGTATGTCTACCCAAGCCAGGTCACCACTGTGTGGGGTGAGGGCAGCCGGCATTAGCTGCAGGCAGGCAGACAGAGTCTCCAGACCAGCCTGCAGCACTGTTGATGCCCAGCCTGCCACAGGCTGACTGCTTCCAGGCAGCTAAACCAACCCCCCGCCCCCCCCCACTCCACCACCATCACCAGTGACATCCTTGAGTTCAACTGACCAATTAACCTTCAGTGGTTCTGAATGAGCCTGACTGACTACATGTTGTGTGAGGGTCAGTAAATTCTGCCACACTCCCCAGCCCACCTCCGCTAAAATAGCTCGGGTGAAATAAAACCGAGGAACAGATGTATTTGGCTCCCATCCGTCTTGATTCCACTAGCCTCAGAGTGGCATAAAAATTAGCCAGCGCCTGGAAACCTTCCAGATGTTTTCTGATGGGGGATGGAAAGATGTGGCAGAAGAAGGATAATTCTGTGTGTTACCCAAGGATATGGCAATTGTTCCTTAAAAGCCAATAGCAATGGCATTTCTTCCATTCATTTGCAGGAGAAGGTGGCCTGCAATGGACGCTAAATTTTTCATTCCTTCAACATTGTGGAGGATATGGGCATTTGTACCATGGGAACTGCTTCCACAGAACCAGTGGCACCTGGTACTGCCTAGACTATCCAGGAAGAGGGTACGTGCTGCCTAATGCACCTTCCCCACTCTCTCTTCACCCTCATCCCTAGGTGCCATGAAATGCAAACTGCAGATGGTGTGACTGTGGAGCCCCTGTTTCCCTCCCCACCATCCCTCCCCATCATCACAATCCTTCCTTTATGTTTTTATGCTTTCAGCTGTCTGCTCAGCTTCTAAAGGGCCATGAGGAGGAAGAGGAATTTCACCCGAGTGAAGAGAAGGCACTAGCTCTTGAACTTACACTGAGCTTGCAGCTCAGATGTTGGCACTGCGTGAACTTTAGAGGCCGGTGTAGAGTTAAGATCAGCATGTGATGAGTCACTAGATACAAATGGGCTGCAGTCTGGCCAAAGAGATACAACAGTTGGTGACTGAGCTCCCTGGAGGACGAGCTGATGACCTTATTAGAGCCAACTACAGGAAAAGACTGATGATGATGCCCGCCCAGATACTTAGTAAAGTGGTAGGTTTGCCAGGCTGACTCCAGTCACTGGCTAGCAGCACAGAGGAGTCCAGTTCCACTTGGCAGAGGACAGTGTGAAGAACTAAGCTCTCCATCTTTCCACTGTGGATATAGGGGGAAGCCTACTGGGAGTACAGCCATATAGAGTGTCTGGTGGCAGCAGCCTCAGCTTCCACAGCAGCACAAGCAAAGGCCACCCAACCTCTCATTGCTGCAGTAGAAGCTAAGACAGAGATTAAGGATTCCATGTTTGCTGCTATGCAGACTCAGACTGCTGCTGTGCAAGTTCTGTTCACCTATCACCCCTAGGCTGGCACTTGGCCAAGCAAGATCCCAATTTTAAAAATCTCATCCTTCTTTTCAAATCCCTGTGTGGCCTCACCCCTCCCTATCTTGGGTGGGTTGGTGCAGACTCGATGGGCCGAATGGCCTCCTGCACTGTATGTTCTATGTTCTATGTATCTCTCTAATCTCCTCCAGCTCTACAATCCTCCAAGATATCTTGCTGCTCTAATTCTAGCCTCTTGATCGGTGGTGGGCAACCTGCGTCCCGGGTGGTAAGTGCAGCCCATCAGGGTTCTGAGTGAGCCCTTGAGACACTTCATTGACCATTGCCCACACGTAAGGTCACCACATTCCACCCACATAGTTTGTTTTTTCTTACTGGTATGACTAAAGTGAAATGCACATAAAACAAGTGCATGAAGGGCAGCACGGTGGCGCAGTGGTTAGCACTGTTGCCTCACGGCGCCGAGGTCCCAGGTTCAATCCCGGCTCTGGGGCACTGTCCGTGTGGAGTTTACACATTTTCCCTGTGTTTGCGTGGGTTTCGCCCCCACAACCCAAAGATGTGCAGGGTAGGTGGATCGGCCAAGCTAAATTGCCGCTTAATTGGAAAAAATGAATTGGGCACTCTAAATTTTTTTTTTTTAAAACAAGGGCACGTGAAGTGCTGATTGCACACAATATTGTCTCTGGCAGCTATGTGCTTCCACTGCATCCAATCAAAGCACAAATAAATCTTTTATTTTTGCTATTTGAAGTTGATAGTTCTATTAATGTATCAATGATTAAGTAGTTTCTATAACTTATTCCAGGGGGTCATGGTGAGTGAACAAGCCCAATCTCAATCTTGCGGCCCACTGACTAGCCTAGGTTGCCCATCACTGCTCTTGATCATCCCCGATTTTAATTGCTCCACCAATGGTGGACATTCTTTCATCTGCTTGAGCCCTAAACTCTCCACCTCGCTATCACTCTTTCCTCCTTCAAGACATTGCTTAAACCTACCTCTTTTGATCATCCGCACAAATAATAATAATAATATTTTATTGTCACAAGTATGAAGTTACTGTGAAAAGCCCCTCGTCATATCGTCTTATGTGGCTTGGTGTCACACTTTACATTACAATTTTCCTCCTATTAGGCAGCTTGGGATGTTTTATTACATGAAAGTTGTAATGATGTTCTTGAGATGAAAAATCGGTCTCAAAAGAATTTCCCTCCAGGACCAGATCCATAACGGTTAATATGGTGACCAGTTCCCTTTAACATAACCACAAAAGATTGGGCCGGATTTTCCAGCCTTGCCGGTGGCGGGCATGGCCGCTACTCCAAGTTTTCTCACCCAGCCCACGACAGTGCCCACTGCAGCCACGGCCAGAAAATCCTGCCGAATTACATTTTTTTTTAAAACCTGAAAAGGAAGTGTGAAATGTGAGAGCCTGCTGGCTGGATTGATTCTGATGTGCAGACACTGTGTGGCATGTCCTTCCCTCTGCACACCACTGCCTTAGTTTCTTTTGAATTGGAAGGCCGTTTGATATACAGCATAGCGAACAGACCTTTCCCCAGCTTGCTTTGTCCCAGGATCTGAGACATTTCATTGGAAGCGCTGGAAATTTATGAAGTATTTTCTGGGCCATTTTCTTCAGTATGTGAGGTCCATTGATTAACAGCTTTTGATGAAAACCTGTCAGGAATATTCTCTGCCAATAAAGCCAAGAATCACTGGCAGCAGGGCAATGAACCAGGGAGAGTACAACTAAAGCCTGATAGTTTGCTCTACCTTTTCAGTTAAAGACAAAGACCTCTCCTTTCCTTCTGGCCAATAACACCAACAGTGAAATGAAGGCCTTTTCAAAAACAAATGTAAGCAAGAAAACTCAATTGTCTTTAATTAAGTTCTTCAAGAGAAGGACTGAGCATTGTGGTCAGGTTGAGGTTATCAGAGGTCAGATGCTTAACAATGAGTCTCTGACCTCAAATTAAACTAAATGGCGGAGGAATCCCTGCTGGCTGAGATGGTTTTCTACATTGGCTCTTGTGCCTTTCAGCTTTAATTTGATAGCAATCAGCACCGTACGAACATTTGGCTTCAGACAAGAGGTAGTTGAATAAATGTTATGTTACAGATCCTTGAATAAGCCCTGAAAAGAGGTTAGACTAAAAGAAAGAGAAACCATAAAAAGAATAGTTTTACTGACTGAACATCTCCTGAACAATAGCCAGCATCTCATTCGTAACCATAAATAACTTCCTCACGTTCATTTCAAAGTTGCACAGATGTGCATTCTTCCATCCTAAAAGTGCCTTCTGGACCTAGTTTGCCACACACATAGAAAGCGGCAAAACATAGCCTTACGTTTAAGCTTACCTTCGACATGGACACCTTTGTTGAGTCATGGCTGAGTTGTTTGAAACATTTTCCTCGTGAGGGTGGATGGGGTGGCTTTAAGCACAGGGCCCCCCAATTCCACGCCTCATTTTTTACCTGCCCAGACATGAAAAACAGCTGGGAGCTGCTACCGATCTATCCATGAAACCGTTTCTTCTCAGTGTTGGAGCCATCGCTTTAGGCCCAGCAACGGAAGGGGAGTGATGGGTTCCCTAAAGCAAGTGGTATCATCTCAGTCTTGAGGCAGGTTGTGGAAATATGTCAGGGGTGAGAAAGTGAGCTTGGGAACTGATTCAACCATACCCTCAGCACAATATTATTTAAGTAGGTGACAGAGTGATCGTCCATTCAGAACACAGCAAATAGCTGCACTCTTTGTTCTTCAATCAGTCTGTAAATGTTAAACTGGACTGGAATGTGGATTGTCTACATGGGTCACCTAGCTGGAACCCAAACCACCACAAAATACAATAAGTTAATGTGTGCTCCACAACAACAAATGCCCCATTGTACAGTCTGCAGATTTGTACAGAGAACTTGCATTTAAATAGCACCTCTCACAACCTCAGGATATTGCAAAGTGTTTCACCACCAATGGTAACACAGCAGCGAGTTTGTGCACAGCAAGCTCCGACAAACAGCAATGAGACAATGGTCAGATAATCTGGTTTCATTGATTTTGGTTGGGGGATAAATATTGATCAGAACCCCCTGGCTTTTCTTCAAAACTGTGCCTTGCCACCCAAGAGGACAGACAGAGGCAGCGGGATGGGTGAGCCACCCAACATCCCATAGATATCAGCTAGGTTGGAGGGTCCCGCCAGCAACTAATGGCAAGCTGCTTCCAACTGGAAAACATGCTGCAGGGGTGGGCAGAAAGTCACACCCAGAGTCTTGTTTAAATGTTTGATCCTAAAAACAGCACCTCCAACAGTACAGCATTCCCAGCTTAGGCTTTCTGCGTAGATCTGTATTTCATTGCCTCTAACACACTTAGGGACATTCTGAGTTACAAAAGGCACTGTATAAATTTAAGCTCCTTCTTTTTCCATGCAATATCTCCCCATATGCCTCCCATACATCTCCCATACACCTACCCATACATCTCTGTGTGAATGTGGTAACGAAAACTACATAATCTCAGATAGAAACAGGAAGCAAAGCTGTGTGCCGGGGAACTGGCTGAGATCAGTCTTTGGCAGAGTAACATAGCAAGTCAAACAAAATCCAGTGGATTTTAGGGTAGGCACAACAAATAAACATTTCCCCACACCCCCATAACATCACAGGGTTCTATGGATGCCATGGCAGCTGATCTTGATCAATATGCATGTTTGTCTTTCACATCTCATCACAGTTCCATCAATTCCATCAATGCCCGGCACTGTAACATGAAATTTGAAAAAAATAAAATAAGAACTGACCTCTATTTCAACGCAAGTACCTACAAAGCAGAACATGGGACCCAAGCAGGTCACAGGTCAACCATGCAATCACTGAGACACTTGCTCCATTGGACTCTGTCCTTTGCATCTGAGGTCAAAGCCAAGACCTCTGCAGAGTGCCCCTAGTAAAGAATTAACAAGTGTGACCATTGCATGTCCCTCCCCCAGACCCTGCTTTTGCCATTTGAATGCTGCAAATAGAGACATCTGGACTAAGGCCTTTTACTTCAGCAATTGAAAATGAACATGGATCAACTGCTGTATTCATAAATCTTACAGCCTAATTACATTAAAGGAGGAATCTAAGGGGGAGATGCTATGGAAACAGCACAGCCTATCAGCTGTTCCAATCTAATCATTAAGATAAGTGTTTTTGTTGCCTCTTTCACCCGTGCCTCTGTGGTGAACATTTCAAGTTCTGCCTTGCTCATTATCTTAAAAACTTCGCAATAGTAAAATATTAACAAGCTCTATTTTTTTGAAGAACAAAACTTGTAGTAACCGTTGGCAACAACGCTGCCATATCGTGTATGTCTATTCATTGGCAGCTAGCAGTCGAAAGCTCTAACTATGATTATTGCTGTTTGTTTGATGCCTCTTATTGCCAGCACTGCCTCTGATTGTGTAGCTCAGGAGAACTCCGAGTCTGTGAGCAGCAGTGGGGCCCAGGCTTGGACACAAGCTCACCACTGTTTGCAGCGAAGGCTGTGTGCTGGTCCAGGCAGAGACGCAACAAAAAGTTAGAATGATGAATGTAGGAATAAAAGAGGAAAGCAGGAAAAGCAGAAATAAGAGATGAGAGGCAGAGCAAAACAAAGCTTGTTAGAATAAACTTTGAAGATTCATTTGAGTTAAAGCACCTCTCACAACCTTAGCATGCCAGCAGTGTTCTTCAAACTTTTTTCCCGGGAAACCGGCCAACTTTCGGGACCCAACCCGGCCGACCTTCGGGACCCAACCCGGCCGACCTTCGGGACCCAACGCGGCCGACCTTCGCGACCCATGCCAGCCGACCTTCGGGACCCAACGCGGCCGACCTTCGCGACCCATGCCAGCCGACCTTCGTGACCCACGTCGGCCGACCTGAGCAACCCACCATTTTCTCTTACCTTGTTTGCTGCTGATAAAAATGGAGGAAATAGCTTTGGGTCCCTTTGGCCCTCGTACACGCTCCTCCAATGGAGCCTGTTGGATGAAGGTGAAGCCTTCCTGTGTTGGAAAGTATGGAGTCTCCATCTGTCCAAAGTTCTGCATTTTTTTTCCTGTAAAATTTTATCAAATAAAACCCCCCCCCGAACTTGTAAAAAAAAATGAATAAAATAAATGAAAAAAATAAAAATTAAATGAATAAAATAAATGAATAAAATGAATTTTAAAAACCCGAATTTGTAAAAAAATAAAATGAATAAAATAAATGAAAAAAATAAAAATTAAATGAATAAAATGGATAAAACCCCCCGAATTTGAAACAAAAAACTGCGACCGTTTAAAAAAATAGCGGCAGCACTGCGCATGCGTGCCCGATCATCGGCACGCATGTGCATAGTTTTGAGCATGCGCGCCGATGATCGTGCACGCACTGTGGCCGAATTTCTTTTACATGTTCGCGGCCATTTTAAAGGCCGCTTGCAGCCGGCGTTATTAAAAGCCGGCTACTGCGCGGGGATTTGCGCGATCGGGAGCGCCGCTAAGGACGGCTCCGCGACCCTCCCGACACCCGGCCGTGCCCCCGACTTTGAAGAACACTGCCCTAGAGCAGTGGGTCACGGGTGGGTGTGTGGAGGGTCACGGAGCCGTCCGTCGCGGCATTCCCAATCGCGCAAATCTGCGCGCAACAGCCAGTTGTTAATAACGCCTGCTGCAAGCGGCCTTTAAAATGGCAGCGAGCATGTGAAAAAAAAGGCGGCCGCACTGCGCATGGGTGCCAGATCATTGGCGTGCATGCGCAAAACTATGCGCATGCGCGACGATGATCGGGTACGCATGCACAGTGCGGCTGCTTTTTTAAAAAATGGTCGCAACTTTTTGTTTTCCAAGTTCGGGGGGGGTTTATTGATTTTATTCATTTATTTTATTCATTTTATTTTAATTTTTTTCATTTATTTTATTCATTTTTTTTTACAAGTTTTATTCGATAACGTTTTATAGGAAAAAATTGCAGAACGCTGGACAGATGGAGACTCCATACTTTCTGACACCAGAAGGCATCACCTTCATCCAACAGGTTCCATTGGAGGAGCGTGTACGAGGGCCAAAGGGACCCAAAACCATTTCCTCCATTTTTGTCAGCAGCAAACAAGGTAAGAGAAAATGGTGGGTCACGCAGGTCAGCCGGAGTGGGCCGCGAAGGCCGGCCGGCGTAGGCCGCGAAGGCCGGCCGGCGTGGGTTGTGAAGGTCGGCCGGCGTGGGTCGCGAAGGTCGACCTGGGTTGGGTCCCGAAGGTTGGTCGGTTGGTAAAAGTGGGTCCCCGGAAATAAAGTTTGAAAAACATTGCCCTAGAGTGCTTTAGCATCATGAAGTACCTTTTCAAGTGTAGTCACTGCGGCAACCAATTTTTGCACTGCATGGTCTAACAAGTAGCAATTTATAACTCAGAAAATGGCCATTCAGCCCAACAGATGCGTGCTGGTGTTTGTCCTCAACACAAGCATAATATGCCCTGGGGAAATGATGGTATTGTGGTGATGTTACTGTATTAATAATCCAGAGTCCCAGGCTAATGCATTGGGTACATGGGTTCAAATCCCATCACAGTAACTGGTGGAAGTTAAATTCAGTTAATAAATTTGAAATTGAAAGTTAGTCTCAATCATGACAGCCATGACATCAATTGTTGTAAAAACATATCTGGTTCAACAATGTCCCCTAGGGAAGGAAATCTGGCAACCTTACCTGGTCTGGTCTATATCTGACTACAGACTCACAGCAATATTGTTGACTCTTAACTGTCTTTTGAAATGCTCAGTTCAAGGGCAATTAAGAATGTGCAACAAATGCTGCTTTGCTAGCAATGCCCACATCCCATGAAAGAATAAAGAAAAAATAATGATCAGACAATCTATATTTAGTGACTTTGGTTGAGGGTAAATATTGGACTGGACATGGGGGAAAACATGTGGTGACACAGTGGTTAGCACTGCTGCCTCAAAGCGCCAGGGTCCCGGGTTCAATTCCGGCCTTGGGTGACAGTCTTGGGAGTTTGCACTTTCTCCCATGTCTGTGTGTTTCCTCTGGGTGCTCCGGTTTCCTTTCACAGTCCAAAGATGTGCACATCTTTGTGGATTGGCCATACTAAATTGCCCCTTGTGTCAAAAAATGTGCAGGTTAGGTGGGGTTACGGGAATACGGTGGGGGAATGGATCTAGGTAAGGCACACTTTGGAGGATCTTGCAGACTCGATGGGCCAAATGGCCTCCTTCTGCACTGTACGGATTCTATGAACTCCCCTGGTCTTTTTTGAAATACTGTCCATGAGATCTTTTACATTTCCCCATTTAACATCTTAGGATGGTGCCTCTGACAGGTTATATTAATTAAGTTCATACTAACCTGAATCATCTTTTATTCTTTCATGGGATGTGTGAGTGTGGCTGGCAAGATTAGCATTTTTTGCTCAGCCCCAATTTCCGAGTCAACAGTTACGAGTCAACCACATTGCTGGAGTCACATGTCGGCCGAACCAGATAAGGACAGCAGATTTCCTTCCCTAAAGGGCATGAGTGAACCAGATGGAATTTTACAGCAACCAATGTCATGGTCACCATTACTGAGATTAGCTTCATATTTGAGATTTATCAGTTGAATTTAAATTCCACCAGCTGCCATGGTGGGATTTGAATCCATGTTTCCAGGTCGTTAGTCTGGGCCCGTGGATTACCAGCCCAGTGACATACCCACTACACCACCATCTCCCCACAACTTACCTGGCAACAATACAATAAGCATCTGTCCCTGAGACCTCTCCAGCTCCATCTCCAAAATAGTTGGTCGTCATAGAGTGGCATTACGTTTGTTGTCTGTTGTTGACTTCACTCTACCTACTGTCAACTCCACACCGTGAGTTTAAATACATCCACCCTTAAATACACCCATCCTTAAATACACCCATCCTTAAATACATCCACCCTTAAATACATCCACCCTTAAATACACCCATCCTTAAATACATCCACCCTTAAATACATCCACCCTTAAATACACCCATCCTTAAATACATCCACCCTTAAATACACCCATCCTTAAATACATCCACCCTTAAATACATCCACCCTTAAATACACCCATCCTTAAATACATCCACCCTTAAATACATCCACCCTTAAATACACCCATCCTTAAATACATCCACCCTTAAATACACCCATCCTTAAATACACCCATCCTTAAATACATCCACCCTTAAATACATCCACCCTTAAATACACCCATCCTTAAATACATCCACCCTTAAATACACCCATCCTTAAATACACCCATCCTTAAATACATCCACCCTTAAATGCATCCACCCTTAAATACACCCATCCTTGAATACATCCACCCTTAAATACACCCATCCTTAAATACATCCACCCTTAAATACACCCATCCTTAAATACATCCACCCTTAAATACATCCACCCTTAAATACACCCATCCTTAAATACATCCACCCTTAAATACACCCATCCTTAAATACATCCACCCTTAAATACACCCATCCTTAAATACATCCACCCTTAAATACACCCATCCTTAAATACACCCATCCTTAAATACATCCACCCTTAAATACACCCATCCTTAAATACATCCACCCTTAAATACACCCATCCTTAAATACATCCACCCTTAAATACACCCATCCTTAAATACGTCCACCCTTAAATACACCCATCCTTAAATACATCCACCCTTAAATACATCCACCCTTAAATACACCCATCCTTAAATACATCCACCCTTAAATACACCCATCCTTAAATACATCCACCCTTAAATACACCCATCCTTAAATACATCCACCCTTAAATACACCCATCCTTAAATACACCCATCCTTAAATACATCCACCCTTAAATACACCCATCCTTAAATACATCCACCCTTAAATACACCCATCCTTAAATACATCCACCCTTAAATACACCCATCCTTAAATACGTCCACCCTTAAATACACCCATCCTTAAATACACCCTTCCTTAAATACATCCACCCTTAAATACATCCACCCTTAAATACACCCATCCTTAAATACACCCATCCTTAAATACATCCACCCTTAAATGCACCCACCCTTAAATACACCCATCCTTAAATACATCCACCCTTAAATACACCCATCCTTAAATACATCCACCCTTAAATACACCCATCCTTAAATACACCCATCCTTAAATACACCCACCCTTAAATACATCCACCCTTAAATACACCCATCCTTAAATACATCCACCCTTAAATACACCCATCCTTAAATACATCCATCCTTAAATACACCCATCCTTAAATACGTCCACCCTTAAATACACCCATCCTTAAATACACCCATCCTTAAATACATCCACCCTTAAATACATCCACCCTTAAATACACCCATCCTTAAATACATCCACCCTTAAATACACCCATCCTTAAATACACCCATCCTTAAATACACCCATCCTTAAATACACCCATCCTTAAATACATCCACCCTTAAATACATCCACCCTTAAATACACCCACCCTTAAATACACCCATCCTTAAATACATCCACCCTTAAATGCACCCATCCTTAAATACACCCATCCTTAAATACATCCACCCTGGCCTCAGTTGGAGCCTAACACTCAATGGGAATTCATCTCCACCCTCCTACCTCAAGTCCCAATGCCACAATCAGGAAGGTTGTGTTCCTGGTCACCACTGAGAGCCGGATTTAAATTTTTGGAGTGTTTTCCATTCCTCGCTATCTGTGAGTGTCTTCTCTATATCATGCAGCAAAAGAAAAGTATTGAAAAATGGAACCAAACTCCAATTATTTTAAATTTAGATTGAACAAAAACGCTTTCTTTTCACATTGGTATCTCCTTGCTGGTTGTATCTAAGAAACTTTCAACTATTATTCCAACCTGCACAATTCCCTGCAGTTTACAAATGTTAATGGTGCTATATAAATGCAATTTGTTATTGTTGATGCAATACAACATAAATACAGTTCAACACCTGTAGGAGCACCTTTACGACGCAGACTGCTGCAGTTCACTAGTTGCAGGGCCACTAGGGGTAGATAATAAATGCTGGCCTAGCCAGTGACACCCACATCCCAAAATTGAAATGAGGGGCTGTTTAGCACACTGGGCTAAATCGCTGGCTTTGAAAGCAGACCAAGGCAGGCCAGCAGCATGGTTCGATTCCCGTAACAGCCTCCCCGAACAGGCGCTGGAATGTGGCGACTAGGGGCTTGTCACAGTAACTTCATTTGAAGCCTACTTGTGACAATAAGCGATTTTCATTTCATTTCAATATGTTTTTAAAACTATACAAGATTACATTTTAACAACCATACTTTGTGATATGAGAATAAGTGGTGCTTTCAGACATTAAGGGTGTGATTTACCAGTCACGTCTCGCCAGAATCGGTACGGGACACGGCCAGTAAATCCCGCGTGATGCCTCTTCCAGGATTCCCGATGGTCGTTATGCCCCATGAGATCTAACTGGCCATAATGGGTGGGGTACAAACTTGCATAGTTAAGTGATCTTTACAGCTCACTTAACCATGCCTGCGCCGGATCTAATCAGTCCCCAGGATCTCCAGGTCTCCACAAATGGGGACCAGGTGAAATGGCACTGGGGGGTGGGGGGGGGGGGGGTGTCTCCCAGGTAATCAGAGGCCCCCGGGTGGTTGAGATCTGGGCGGCGTGGTACCTTGGCACTGCTGATGCCACACAGGCACCATGGCACAGCCAGCCTGGCATACTGACAGTGCCACCTGGACACCCTAGCAGTGCTAACTGGGCGCCATCCTGGCACTGCCAGGGTACCCAGGTGGCCAGGCTGCCAGTGCCAACACACCCAGGTGGTATTTTGCCCATGCTGTGGATCATGGCTGGGGTCACCCTGCCCGTATGAGGTGGGGTGCGGAGGGGAGGGTTTGAGTTCCCTCCAACAGGTTGAGTTGGGGCGATGGGGGGTCACATGGGGAGCCAAGAGATCAGGGCACCATTTTGATCTCTTCCTGCACTGGCGAGCGGAGCTCGTCGCAGGAAATGAAATTGAGTACTGCCTCGGTGGGGTGTTCCCCACTGAGGCCGGAAAAAATTACAGAGTTCCGTTCGATAGTGGGTTGTAAACGACAGGAACAACCCCGCTAAAACCTAAAACGGGACTCTGTTTTTTTGTGAAATCGTGTCCTCATTTTCTTCCATAAAAAGGGACTTGAAGTGGTTCAGAATGCTTCATTTAGAATCATGGAATGATACGTCACAGGAGGTGGGGGCCATTTGACCCCACAAGGGTGTATCAGCTCTCTGAAAAAACTATCCAATTACTCCCCCTGCTCTCGCCCCGTAGTTCAGCAATTTGTTGATAATTCCTTTTTAAGTATTTATCTAATTCCCTTTTGAAAGAATCTGCTTCCAACCGCCCACAGGCAGCACATTCTGGGTCACAACAATAACTTCAGAGAAAGAATATTCCACATCAACTCTCTGATTCTTATACGAACTATCTTAAATCTGCACCTTCTGTGCACCACTGTCAGAAGCAACAGTTTTTCCTTCACTACTCAATTAAAACTATTCATGATTTTGAACACCTCTATTATATCTCCCGATTAACCCTTCTCTGCTATAAGCAGAACATTTAAGGTGGAGAGGCTGACGAAGTGGGAATGAAGTCCCTCTGCCCTGGTACAACTTTAGTAAATCTCCTTTCCAATTTGTCTTTTCCAGTGCAAAGTTGAAACTTTCCATGGATTACATTGTGTAAAATGGTAACAGTGCACCGTGACAGTAATCAGGGCCAATGATGAAATATTGCGGTAGTTGCCAATGAGGATTTATTTTCTCTTATCAGTTTTTGTTTTAAACTGGGGGAGTATTGTTTCTGTTTGTTTATTAATTTTCAAACTGAACGTGTTACACGTTAGGACATGCCAAGATGTTGCTAGACAGAAGGATCGCCAAGCGTCGGACCCTGTCTTCGAGTAGGGAAGCTGTAAAGCCAGCCCCTTCTGAGGAAACAATTGCTTTCTATGGAGATGGTAAACAAAAGGGCATTGACCTGATCTGCCCTACCCCCACTGGGCAGTGCTGCTGCTTCCTCTGAGCAAATACAGCAATGTCTGGCAGCAGTCAAGAAAACCCGTTCAACACTGAGCTACCACTGAGACTGTTGCTATTTGCACTTCCTATTAATCTGTCACTTGGCTAGTCAAACATTCAGCACAATCTGGACCGCACATTTCTCCATTAGTCACCACTGGGCATTCATGGCAGAAGATGAGTGAGTTATGAGTTGGCTCTACTTTTACCTATCCTTTAAAAGTGCAGCTTTGCTGGAACAGGAGAGACTGAAAGAGTCATTCTGGGTGCCATTCAACCGTACTTGCATCTTTATTATATTGCTGGCCAACAATAGACTGTAGAGAAGGCAGGCTCATCAGAACAAAAGCGTGAACATACAAAGTAGAACTTATCGACAATAACCAGCATTCCCACTATTGTGATGCACAGGTGTCTGTGAGCACAAAGTCTGAATGAATTGGACGGGTTTATTGTTCCGCACAGTTTCTGGCTACTTGTTCAGAAACCTGGTCGCAGCTTCCTACATGTTTTAACTGATTTCCATAAAGAACGATGAAACAAGAAAGTTGCCTGTGAGCCCCCTGAACTGCAGGGCTATGACATTAGTTTAGACAGCTTTGTAGCAGGGTATTGTCTCTAGATTATTCACGAGTTAAAAGAGGCCATAGCCTTGCATTATCGCAAGGGGTTGGGGGGGGAATGTTTTGCTGCAGCTCCTAAAGGAAACCACTGATTTACTGTAGCCGGGTTTTCCAAGGCACCTGCAGGTTGTACACATAGAAACCATAACGAAATGTGCACCATTCCATCCCCCCCCCCCCGACCCCCCCCCCCCCCCCCCCCAACCCTGCCCCTGCTGGCCCACGATTGGCAATGAATCTAGTTGACAGCTATGAAGTTAGTGTAAATCAGCGAATTGTCCCACTTGCTTTTATGGCAGTCTCTGCAATTTGCTACATTCGTTCTGAATGGGATAAAGCTAAAAGATGCCAGCTTCACCTCGCATTCCCTCCTCCAACCCCCCTGCTCAGTATGAATAACACACTGTCTGCCTAACCACAGGGAAATGGTTTAGGACACCGTGGAGAAACGAGCGCTGCTGGAAGAAAGAATCCTGGAGAATTGAGGAGCTAAGAAAGGAGAGCAATATGATCAATATGGTTTCATTGTTCACCCCGTGCTTACCTCCACAGGGAAACCATCTGTTTGCTGTCAATGCATCACCTGCTTGTCTGGACTGTTGCTGCAGCAACCAGTGGAGGGGTGTTTAGAAACCAGAGGTTATGCTGGTGGGAGGGGCAGCCTATCAGGGGGTGGGAGAGAATGGCACCCCAAATACAAATATACTGCCAACTTCTGGCAAGTTGTGAACTTTATGCTCATTCCCTTTGGTCCCGGATTCTATAACCTCTAATTAATATTTTGAAGGGGAGAATGCAATGCATTACAGAGGTGAACCAGTCAACATATCTAGAGTCTGGGCCAGCTATCACAGGTATTTTTACCCTGGACAGAGGGAGATCTGTGAGAATGGAAAGAATGGTACACACGTGTGGGGCTTTGATGAAGTAGTTTTAAGTAAAAATAAACAGAAATTCTGGACGTCTGAACAGAAAATACAGACCGTCTAATAGAGAGGTAAGACAATTGTATATTATAGTGTATTAACAGAATTGTTATGGTGCAGAATGAGGCCATTCGACTCATCGTGTCTGCACCGGCTCTCCAAATGCACATTATGACTTGGTGCCATCCCCTTGCCTTTTCCCCATATCCGTGTACATTGTTTCTATTCAAATAACCATCTGATACCCTCTTGAATGCCTCAATGGAATCTGCCTCCACCACACCTCCAGGCAGTGCATTCCAGGTGCCAACCACCCTTAGTGTGAAAAGCTTTTCCTCACATTACATTTGCTTCTTTTGCAAATCACTTTAACCTGTGCTCGCTCATTCTTGATCCTGATATGAGCAGTAACAATTTCTGCCGATCTACATTGTCCAGCCCTCCAATGATTTTGAACATCTCTATCAAATCTTCTCTCAGCCTTCTTCAGTCCAAGAAGAACGGTCTGAACTTTTCTAACCTATCCTCATAACTGAATTTTCTCATCCCTGGAACCATTCTTGTAAACCTCTTCTGCACTCTCTCCAATGTGTTCACATCCTTCCTATAGTGTGGCATCCAGAACTGTACACAATAATCCAGCTGAGGTCTAACGAGTGTCTAGTATAATTTCAGCATATCCTCCTGGCTCTTGTACTCTATGCCTCTATTTATAATGCTCAGAATACTGCGTCCTTTATTAACTGCTCTCTCCACCTGTTCTGCCACCTTCAATGATCTATGCACATGAACACCAGGTCCCTCTGCTCCTGCATCCCTAATGCTATCTCTCCATGTTCTTCCTACCACAATGCATCAGCTCACACTTCTCCACATTGAACTTTACCTGCCACCTATCTGTCATTCCACCAACTTGTCCATGTCCTTTTGAAGTTCTACACTGTCTTCCTCACAGTTTACAATGGTTCCAGGTTTCATGGCAGCTGCAAACATTTAAATTGTCCCCAACACACTTAGGGTAGAATTTCACCCCCGGACGGCACGGTGGCACAGCGGTTAGCACTGCTGTCTCACGTCACCGAGGCCCAGGTTCGATCCCGGCCATGGGTCAGAGTCCGTGTGAAGTTTGCATGTTCTCCCCATGTCTGCGTGGGTCTCACCTCCATATCCCAAAGATGTGCAGGGTAGGTGGATTGCCCATGCTAAATTGCCCCTTAATTGGGGAAAACAATTGGATTCTCTAAATTTATTTTGCAAAAAAATAATTTCACCCTTGGCAGGCGAGCTTGGTGGGCGGAACTGGAAGCAGCCGTAAATCCCATTTCCGCCAACATTCCATTGAAACTCGCGATATTATGCTTAAAACAGCATGAATTGTGTCTGAATTGGTAGAGCAGGTCTGGAGGAGGTGGGTGCATGGTGACCATCATGTCCAGTGGTGGCCTGCCGCAAACTTCAAAACGTCAGAAGAATCCCTGACAGAGGAGGCCACAGCAAATGTGAGGGGAGTTCTGGTGGCCAGCAAGATCCCCAGTTCCCAGATGACTGTCTTCGTGCCCTGGGGGGAGGGAGCAGTCATGTAAAGGAGGGGAGTGCTGACACTGAGGGATGGGAGGAGGAGGCCACCCCACCTCACCAAGAAGACTTGGACCAAGGTGGCAGCAGAGGTCAGTAGGCATGATCTTGTACAGAGAACCTGGAACGAGTGCCAGAAAAGATTCAATGATCTTCTGCACTCGGCACGGGTGAGTACTGAGTGGGCATTGTGCTGAATGGGTCACTGAGGAGGGTGGCCACCCATGGTTGCGATCAAGTGTGGGGTCTCACGTAGCCTCGGATCACATAAGGCTGGAAAGGTGAATCAGCAGCCTCTGGTCCATCAAAGGTTCAGGTGTCCAGCGGTTGATAATGTCCTCAAACCTCTCGGGGGTGATTTGAGCTGCGGGGGGAGGGGGGGGGGGGGGGGGGGGGGGGGTCGAGAAGAGTACTTAGTGTTATGTAACCACAGTGGTAAATGGAGTTGAAATACACAACTAATTGAATGGTTGAACAGGCTCAAGGGGCTGAATAGTCTCCTCCTGTTCCTATGTTCCTGTGAATTGCTGAGAATGGTGAAGGAGGGGGCGAGAGGGGTATTGTCAGCTGTTATTGAGTTTGTAAACCTAAGCTCATGCAAAATTCTGCTGTTTATGTCCTAACTCTCACCAAATCCTGTTTCCCTCTCACTCTGTGCTCACTAACCCACATTGGATCCCAGTTGAGCAATAACTCAATTTTAAAATTCTCATCCTTGTTTTCCAATCCTCCACATCCCACCTGTTTCTGCAATCACCTCCAGACCTCCACCCCTCAAAGATGTTTGCCTCTTCTGGTCTCTTGTGCATCTCCAATTTTCATGACTCCAACACAGCCATCCCGACCTTCTGTGCCTGGGTCCTGAGTTCGCCCTAAACCTCTCTAAATCTCTCTCCTTCTTTACCATACTCCCTAGAACCTACCTCTCCAACCAAGGATTTGGTCATTTGCCCTAATACCTCCGCAAGTGACACAATGTCAATTTTCTGCTTTTTAATGCTCCTGTGAAGGGTCATGGGATGTTTTGTTCCATTAAAGGTGCCATATAAATGCAAGTTGTTGTTGAAAAATGTGAAGAGATGTACTCACCCCTGTTGCTCATGAGATGATTAAAGGTCTTCCTACATGGTAGCCAGGAATTCGGTGACGATGCTCCCAGTACTGACCATCCCAGCTGCCTCAGAACAAGCTTGCTATAGTGACTGTGGGTAATCCTCTGCAAATCTGTGGAGTAAAACTGTCCTCTTTGTCCTGACCACCAACATCATGACCTCTAGGAGACCTCTGAGAACCTTGGGGGTCACACCGTGGGAGTTTACCACTTGTTCAACACCCATTCCACCTTTTTGACTTAAAGTCAGGACTACTATTTTAATCAATTCGCTGTTCACAGATAAGAGCAATTTTAAATACTCATTGTGCTCTGGAGGTTTACTAGTCTCCCGTGTTATGCAGGATTTATTCCACATCTGGTCTAATCACAGTGACCTTAATTAGCAATGATGTGTGGACTCAAATTCTATGAAACAATAGCAGGTAACAGATGGGCAGCAGTGAGTTACAAGGCAGTAATTATGTTAAGCATTAACATCAGGCAGAATCCCCAGATTGAATTATTTCATTAAACTCAC
The DNA here is from genome assembly GCF_047496885.1 of Scyliorhinus torazame. NCBI lineage: Eukaryota > Metazoa > Chordata > Chondrichthyes > Carcharhiniformes > Scyliorhinidae > Scyliorhinus > Scyliorhinus torazame. Next base: position 92,396,503 of record NC_092725.1, on the reverse strand, counting down.
TGCCAGCTTGCCTTTTCTAAATGTGTCCAATATTTCCTTTGCTCATACTGAGGGCTACTTGTCTGAAAGCTTCTCCTTGCGAAGCCAGGAGCCACCCTGTAGCAGATAGTGGTCTGAGAGATTCTGGGTTCACCCCCATTTTGGCTGGTTCAACCAGCCACAGTCAAGTGGTGCAGGACCCAGGATGATCATTCCATATCTGCAAGCATAGAACTGTATCTACAGAACACCTCCCCAAGGCGACAGGCTTTCAGATTGAGAGGTTTGCCATAAAGGAGGCTTATCAATACCAACCACAAACATAAAAAACATAGGCACATGCGGCATCCAGTGTTCTGGCTTCTCTGTCCATTGATGGGGGTTCATTCCCCACATAGGAGCAGAATTAGGCCACTCGGCCCATCAAGTTTGCTCCGCTATTCAATCATGGCTGATATTTTCTCATCCCCATTCACCTGCCTTCTCACCATAATCCCTGATCCCTTTATTAATCAAGAACCTATCTATCTCTGTCTTAAAGACACTCAGTGATTTGGCCTCCACAGCCTTCTGCGGCAAAGAGTTCCACAGATTCACCACCCTCTGGCTGAAGAAATTCCTCCTCATCTCTGTTTTAAAGGATCGTCCCTTTAGTCTGAGATTGTGTCCTCTGCTTCTAGTTTTTCTTACAAGTGGAAACACCCTCTCCACGTCTACTCTATCCAGGCCTCGCAGTATCCTGTAAGTTTCACTAAGATTCCCCCCCCTTCATCCTTCTAAACTCCAACGAGTACAGACCCAGAATCCTCAACCGTTCCTCATACAACAAGCTCTTCATTCCAGGGATCATTCTTGTGAACCTCTACTGGACCCTTTCCAAGGCCAGAACATCCTTCCTTAGATACGGGGCCCAAAACTGCTCATGATACTCCAAAAGGGATCTGACCAGAGCGTTACACAGCCTCAGAAGTACATCCCTGGTCTTGTATTCTAGCCCTCTTAACATGAATACTAACGTTTGCCTTCTTAACTGCTGACTGAACGTGCACGTTAACCTTAAGAGAATCGTGAACAAGGACTGCCAAGACCCTTTGTGCTTCTGATTTTCTAAGCATTTCCCCATTTAGAAAATAGTCTATGCCTAAATTCCTCCTTCCAAAGTGCATAACCTCACACTTTTCCACATTATATTTCATTTGCCACTTCATTGTCCACTCTCCTAGCTTGTCCAAATCCTTCTGCAGCCCCCTTGCTTCCTCAATACTACCTGTCCCTCTACAGATCTTTGTATGATCTGCAAACTTAGCAACAGGGCCTTCAGTTCCTTCTTCCAGATCATTAATGTATATTGTGAAAAGTTGTGGACCCAGCACAGACCCTTGAGGCAAACCACTGGTCACCGTCTGCAATCCTGAAAAATACCCTTTTATCCCCACTCTCTGCCTTCTGCCAGTCAGCCAATCCTCTATCCATGCCAGGATCTTACCCTTAACACCATGGGCTCTTAACTTATTTAACAGTCTCCTATGCGGCAAATGTCAAACACCTTCTGAAAATCTAAATAAATCACGTCCACTGGTTCTCCTTGTCTAACTTCCTTGTTACCTCCTCAAAGAACAATAACAGATTTGTCAGACACGACCTCCTTTTGACAAAGCCGTGCTGACTCAGCCCTATTTTACCATTCATTTCCAAGTACTTCGCGATCTCATCTTTAATAAGACTCTAAAATCTTACCAATGACCAACGTCAGGCTAACCAGCCTATAATTTCCCGTCTTCTGCCTCCCTCCCTTCTTAAACAGCAGTGTTACTTAGCCACTTTCCAGTCCTCTGGGACCCTTCCTGCTTCCAGTCATTCCTGAAAAATCACCACTACTGCCTCCTCAATTTCCTCAGCTATCTCTTTTAGGACCCTGGGGTGTAGACCATCTGGTCCAGGTGACTTATCCACCTTTAGACCTTTCAGATTCCCAAGAACCTTCTCCTTAATGATGGCCACTGCACTCACCTCTGCCCCCTGATTTTTCTGGAGCTCTGGCACCTCACTGGTGTCTTCCACCATGAAGATTGATGCAAAATAACTATTCAGTTCGTCTGCCATTTCTTTGTTCCCTATTATTACTTCTCCGGGCATATTTTCCAGTGGTCCAATGTCTATTTTTGCCTCTCTCTTACCTTTTATATATTGAAAGAAACTCTTCCTATCTTCTTTTATATTACTAGCTAACTTGCACTCATATTTCATCTTCTCTCCCCTTATTGCTTTTTTAGTTGTCCTCTGCTCCATTTTAAATGATTCCCAATCCTCAGGCTTCCCACTAATTCTTGCCACTTTGTTTGCTTTTTCTTTTTCTTTTATGCTGTCCTTGACTTCCCTCGTCAACCATGGACGCCTTGTCCTGCCCTTAGCATGTTTCCTCCTCCTTGGGATGAATTTCTGGTGTGCCTCAATTCAAAGAAATTTATCATGATTCCTCCTGGCCGTTGCTAACAGATTATCTGACCATTGCCGATTGTGGGATCTTGCTGCGTGTAAACTGGCTGCTGTAATTCCTACTGTTATGGGCAAGGCATTTTCAGAACCCCAAAATGTATCATGGAGTTCAACCAACCTCTCCCTTTTTTGGATTTGTTGCTTTTCCGAGCACGTGGCTTTTTCCCTAGGTGTGGGATTACAATTATAGACACGTGGGTTTTTAAACACAAAACAATGTTTATTCCATGAACTCAACTTAACATCTTAAATAAACATTGGATCTCTTAACACCCTTACTTCAAAGATAACTCAGAAAATATTGCAACAGTAAATACTTCCTTAAAATGTTCCTTCAAACTTCCAAGAGACTTAACACCTTTAAACAGTGTCACATCACATTAAAGGATATATATATTTTCTGTAGAATGGCAGAGACATATTAGCTTGGTTGCCTTCAGCTCCAGCAAATCAGCCAGGCACTTTTAAACTGCTCTCAGCAAAAACAGCCAGGCACTTTTCAAACTGAAACTAAAAACCTACAAAATGGCTGAACTGAGCTGAGCTCCACCCACTCTATGACATCACTGTTTTGTTAAAGGTACATTGCTTAAACATCCAGTTCTTAAAGGCACTCTCGCATGACACCTCCCCCCCAAGAAAAAAAACCCATCAACGTCAAGATGGTTTCATTTTTCACTTTTGCATTATCCACTAAGAAATGCACACAGTAAATATACATTTTCATTTAAAGAAAACAACACACGCAAACAGGTATAATAATATAGCCACTTTTCTTTGTTCTTCTTCCTCCAACCGAAATCCTTCTCGATTGACAGTCTCTTTGAACAAAGTCTCTGCACGATCCATTCATTCCTCTACTCCTCGGCATTTCTCTTTAGAATGAGATACTTTAGTTCAATCTGACCACAGAGTCCCTTGCAATTCTCCAATACAGGAGCATTGATGATCACAGCTTTCAGGCAGTCAAATGCCTGTTGAAAGTCTGCTGTCCATTGAAATTTTTTAGGTTTCTTTTGCAAGTCCATCAGTGGAGTAATCACGCCACAAAACTGTTGCACAACTGTTCGATCAAATCCACTCATGCTAAGAAATCGCATTATTTCCCTTCGACTTGAGGCTATCGGAAACTCCACCAGGAAAGTGATTTAGGCGTCTCCAAATTCACTTTCAGCTAGGTTCATCACCAAACCCGCCTCCTGAAGTCGATCGAAGAACTCCATACGATGTTTTAAATGGTCTTTCCATGTCTGGAAGTTGGAAATAAAAGCAGATTGTCCCACTTTCTCCATGCAATCCTTTAATGGTGGGACAGGATAAGAGTCCGTTCTTGTAACTGCATTAACCTTTCTATAGTCCACACACAATCGTTGGGTACTGCCGGGTTTAGGTACCATCACTATGGGTGAGCTCCATTGGCTGCAACCCACTTCAATTATTCCATTCTTCAGCATACTCTCAATCTCTCTGTTAACCTGTGCCAATTTTAAAGGATTAAGACTATATGGATGTTGTTTGATAGGAACAGCATTTCCCACATCTACATCATGTGTCGCCATTTTAGTACTTCCCAATTTATCTCTACAAACGTGCCCATGTGATATCAATAACTCTTTCAGGTCAGTTCGTTTTTCCTCTGGAAGGTAACTTAACAATTCATCCCAATTTTTAAGAACATCCTCATTTTCCAATTTAATTTGAGGTGTGTCAAATTCACAGTCATCTGGATTTGGTTCGTCACTTTGAGTTAGAATCATTAAAACCTCCTTTTTCTCTCCTTCCCTTTCAAAATACCTTTTAAGCATATTCACATGACACACTCGGTGAGTCTTCCTTCTATCTGGTTTTTACCACATAATTCACCTCACTTAATTTCCCTTCAATCTGATACGGTCCACAAAACCTAGCTTTTGAAGACTCCCCAACCACTGGTAACAACACAAAAACTTTATCCCCACTGGCAAAACTACGAACTTTGGATTTCTTGTCCGCAAACCCATTTCATTACATTTTGTGCAATTTTCAAATGTTGTCTAACCAATTCACCTGCTCTATTTAATCGTTCTCTAAAATGTGACACGTAATCCAATAGTGCAATTTCCGATTTCTCACCCACCAATTTTTCTTTAATCAATTTAAGTGGTCCTCTTACCTCATGACCAAAAATTAGTTCAAAAGGACTAAATTTGGTAGACTCATTAGATGCATCCCTAATTGCAAACAATACGAATGGGATTCCTTTATCCCAATCCTTTGGATAATCTTGACAATAAGCCCTCAACATTGTCTTTAATGTCTGATGCCACCTTTCTAATGCTCCCTGCGATTCTGAATGGTACACAGTTGATTTAAATTGTTTTATTCCTAAGCTTTCCATAACTCCTTTGAATAACCTTGAAGTAAAATTCATTCCTTGATCCGATTGAATTTCTGTGGGTGTCTATATCTAGTAAAGAATTTAAGTAACTCCTCCACAATCCTTTTAGCTGTAATATTACGTACTGGAATGGCCTCTGGAAACCTAGTCGATACATCCATTACAGTCAAAAGATATTGATTCCCACCTTTTGTTTTAGGAAGCGGTCCTACACAATCGATTAGGACCCTTGTAAAAGGTTCCTCAAATGCTGGAATGGGTATTAAGGGTGCTGGTTTTATCACTGCTTGAGGTTTCCCTATCATTTGACATGTGTGACATGATTGACAAAATTTAACTACATCTTTATGTAGTCCAGGCCAATAAAAATGTTTCTGGATTTTGATCCTTATTCCCAAATTACCTCCCACTGGTACCTCATGTGCAACTCGCAACACCTACTTTCTATACCCTACCGGCAATACTATTTGATGAACTTCTGCCCACTTTTCATCCACCTGCATATGTACAGGTCTCCATTTTCTCATCAAGACATCATTTTTACGGTAATAACACTCTGTTATACTCTCAGATTCCTCTTCCGTATATGCTTTATGATATATCCGTTTTATTTCTACATCTTTCTGTTGTAACTCCGCCAATTTTCCTGAATAAAAATATCCGCCTCATCCTCCACCTGTTCTTGTTCTTTTTCAACCATCTGATCAAAAATCGTTTCTGATAATTGCACTTCAACTTCATCTTCACTCATTGATTTCTCCTCTTGTCTCAACCTGTGACTTTGCGACCTTGCTACTACACAATCCGGAAAAATCCCAGGATATTCGTCCTTCAACACTTCAGTTGTCTGATTTTCCACTGGCTTATCAAACACAGTAGGCATCACTCCCACCTGTGATCCAGCTATATCATTACCCAAGATAAACTGTATTCCTGGACAAGATAGTTTATCTATTACTCCTACTACCACTTCACCACTCTTTACTGGACTTTCCAACCTTACCTTATATAATGGAACGCTACTCCTCTCACCCTGAATTCCAGATATCACCACCTTTTCTGGCAACATTCTTCCCAAACTACATAATTCCTCATCTCTTACCATTAAAGATTGACTAGCCCCTGTATCTCTTCTTTACCTGCTCCTCCTGATACACATGAGTAAACTTTACCCACACAAGTAAATTCTTGAAAGACATCTGACACCTTCTAAACAATTACTTCTTGAACAGGCTGTACAATCTTTTGCATCTCCTTTGCTTTCCTTGGGCTTTCCTTTAACACTGTAACAAACCCCACTGTCTTATCCTGTTTTACCACATCAGCCTTCCCAGTGCATTTCTTCAACCACCAACACTGTGACTTTACATGGCCTAGTTTATTACAGTGAAAACATTTGAAACTTTTCATTTCTTTTCCACCCTCCTGGATTTATTTTTTAATCTGAGGTACACTCTCTTTATTGTCTCCCATCAGATCACCTTTACCTTTACCACTTGAGTATTTCTCATGTCCCCAGTTTCTATCCCTCGCCGGCTGAAACTGATGTCGGAAACCAATCTTTGATTTATGAACTAATTCATAATCATCTGCCATTTCCGCTGCTAATCTCACAGTTTTAACCCTCTGTTCTTCCACATGAGTTCTCACTACATCAGGAATTGAATTTTTAAACTCCTCCAAAAGTATAATTTCTCTGAGAGCTTCATATGTTTGGTCTATTTTCAAAGCCCTTATCCACCTATCAAAATTACTCTGTTTGAGCCTTTCAAACTCCATGTATGGTTGACCAAATTATTTCCTTAAATTTCTAAACCTTTGTCTGTAAGCTTCAGGCACTAGCTCATATGCACTTAAGATAGATTTCTTCACCTCCTCATACGTTCCAGATACTTCCTGCGGTAGTGATACAAACACTTCACTAGCTCTACCTACCAGCTTTGTTTGAATCAGTAACACCCACATGTCCTGTGGCCATTTCATTTGTTTAGCTACCTTCTCAAATGAAATGAAAAAGGCTTCCACTTCCTTCTCGTCAAACCTTGGCAATGCTTGGACATATTTAAATAGATTCCCACCAAGCTTTCGACTATAACGCTCCTTCTCACTATCCTGATCACTATCATCCAACCGTACGTTTCCCTTTACGTCTGCCAATTTTAACTGAATGTCATGTTTCATTGCCATTTTCTGAAGTTCAAACTCCCTCTCTTTATCTTTTTCCCTGATCTGTATCTCCCTTTCTTTTACTTTTTGTTCTGCTCGGGCTATTCTTTCTTTTCTCCTTTCTTCTCTCTCCTTTTTTTTTTCCTCTCTCTCTCTTTCTCTTTCTTTTTCCTCTCTCTCTCTTTCTTTTTCCTCTCTCTCACGCTCGTATGCCAGCCGCTTTAATTTTTCCTCATGTTCCATTTGTTTAATTTGCAACTGAATTTTTGCCATTTCCAATGAGTCAAATTCTATCTTAGGCAACTTTAAATGCTTAACCACCGCCATAATTACCTCATCTTTTCACATTTTGTCAGGTAATGTTAACTGCAATGTTCTTGCCAAATCTAACAGTCTGCTTTTCGTTTCTGTCTGTAATGTACTACGTGTAACATTCTCCACCCCAAAAAACTTCAGAGCCTCTTAAAGAGCAATTGTTCACAACACACTCCCCACTTAAACTAAAATACCACACCGGAAAAGCAACAATCCTTCACTGTCTTTAAGTTCACAAAAGCTAATCCAATAGATAGACTTTTATACCCCTTGAGCCCCCAATTGTTATGGGCGAGGCGTTTTCAGAACCCCAAAATGTATCATGGAGTTCAACCAACCTCTCCCTTTAATGGATTTGTTGCTTTACCGAGCACACGGCTTTTTCCCTAAGTGTGGGATTACAATTATAGACACGTGGGTTTTTAAACACAACACAATGTTTATTCCATGAACTCAACTTAACATATTAAATAAACATTGGATCTCTTAACGCCCCTTACTTCAAAGATAACTCAGAAAATATTGCAACAGTAAATACTTCCTTAAAATGTTCCTTCAAACTTCCAAGAGACTTAACTCCTTTAAACAAAGTCACATCAGGTTAAAGGATATATATATTTTCTGTAGAATGGCAAATACATATTAGCTTGGTTGCCTTCAGCTCCAGCAAAACAGCCAGGCACTTTTAAACTGAAACTAAAAACCTGCAAAATGGCTGAACTGAGCTGAGCTCCACCCACTCTATGACATCACTGTTTTAAAAAAAAAAAGATTTTTATTAAGGTTTTCATAAAATATCAATAACAAAATGAAAAAGGAACCTAACAGGGTTGAGTACAAACCACAGTCCAAAAAAAGCAAACCGCCATACCCCCCTCCCCTCTGTACATTAATAATAAATTAACATTATCCCCTCGACTTAACACAACAAATATATACACCCCCTCAGACCCCCCAGTGTAAATAACAAAAACAAAAATAAAGTAAACCCCCCCCCCTCCCCGAGTTGCTGCTGCCATTGACCAATGTCTATGTTCTGCCAGGAAGTCTAAGAACGGTTGCCACCACCTAAAGAACCCTTGTACCGGCCCTCTCAAGGCGAATTTCACCCTCTCCGAGTTAATATCCCACCATATCGTTGATCCAGGATTCCACGCTTGGGGGCCTCGCATCCCTGAAGAAGAATCCTCCGCCGGGCTACCAGGGACGCAAAGGCCAGAATACATGCCTCTTTCACCTCCTGCACTCCAAGCTCTTCTGCCACCCCAAATATTGCGAGCCCCCAGCCCGGCTTGACCCTGGAACCTACCACCCTCGACACCGTCCTCGCTACACCCCTCCAAAATTCCTGCAGCGCTGGGCATGCCCAGAACATATGGGTGTGATTCGCTGGGCTCCCCAAGCACCTAACACACCTGTCCTCGCCCCCAAAGAAACGGCTCATCCTTGTCCCGGTCATGTGTGCCCTGTGCAGCACCTTAAACTGTATGAGGCTGAGCCTCGCGCACGATGCGGAAGAGTTCACCCTCCCGAGGGCATCTGCCCACGTCCTTTCCTCGATTTCATCTCCCAACTCCTCCTCCCACTTACCTTTCACCTCCACCACCGATACCTCCTCCTCCTCCTCCTGCATCACCTGGTAACTTTCCGAAATCTTCCCCACTCCCACCCACCCCCGCGAGAGCACCCTGTCCTGCACTGTACGTGGCAGCAGCCGCGGGAACTCCACCACCTGCCGCCTGGCAAACGCCCTTACCTGTAAGTACCTGAAGGTGTTCCCCGGGGAGAGCCCCTATTTCTCCTCCAGCTCACCCAAGCTCGCGAAATTCCCGTCCACAAACAGGTCTCCCAACCTTCGTATCCCTGCCCTGTACCACCCCAAAAACCCTCCACTTGTTCCCCCTGGGACGAACCGGTGGTTCCCCCGTATTGGGGTCCACACCGAGGCCCCAACTTCCCCCCTGTGCCGCCTCCACTGCCCCCAGATTTTGAGGGCAGCCGTCACCACCTGGCCCGTGGTATACCTCCTTGGAGGGAACGGCAGCGGCGCCGTTGCCAGCGCCCCCAGACTTGTACCCACACATGACGCCGTCTCCAGCCTCTTCCATGCAGCCCCCTCCCCCTCCATTACCCACTTGTGCACCATCGTCGCATTGGCGGCCCAGTAGTACCCACAGAGGTTGGGCAGCGCCAGCCCCCCCTATCTCTACTCTGCTCCAGGAACACCTTTATCACCCTCGGAGTCCCTCGCGCCCACACAAACCCCATTATACTCCTGTTGACCCGCCTAAAAAAGGCCTTCAGGATAAACACAGGGAGGCACTGGAACAGGAACAAAAACCTTGGGAGCACCGTCATTTTGATTGACTGCACCCTACCCACCAAGGACAGCGGCAACGCGTCCCACCTCTTGAACTCCTCCTCCATTTGCTCCACCAACCTTGTGAAATTAAGACTATGCAGGGCCCCCCAGCTCCTGGCCACCTGGACCCTCAAATACCTGAAGCTCCTCTCCGCCCTTTTTAGTGGGAGCTCGCCAATTCCCCTCTCCTTGTCCCCTGGGTGAACCACGAACAGCTCGCTCTTCCCCATGTTGAGCTTGTACCCTGAGAAATCCCCGAATTCCCTGAAGATCCTGATTACCTCCGGCATTCCTCCCACCGGGTCCGCCACATATAGCAGCAAGTCATCCGCATATAGCGACACCCTATGCTCCTCCCCACCCCGCGCCAACCTCGACTCCCTCAGTGCCATAGCCAGGGGTTCAATCGCCAGTGCGAAGAGCAGGGGGGACAGGGGACACCCCTGCCTCGTCCCTCGGTGCAACCGAAAGTACTCAGACCTCCTCCTATTCGTGGCCACACTCGCCATCGAGACCTCATACAACAGCCTAACCCACCTGACGAACCCCTCCCCAAACCCAAACCTCTTCAGCACCTCCCACAAGTACCCCCACTCTACCCTATTGAAGTCTTTCTCAGCGTCCATCGCCATCACTATCTCCGCCTCCCCCTCCCTCGCCGGCATCATGATAACGTTCAGAAGCCACCGCACATTTGCGTTCAACCGCCTGCCCTTCACGAACCCCGTCTGGTCTTCGTGGATGACCTGCGGCACACAATCCTCGTGGCTAAGACCTGCGCCAGCACCTTGGCATCTACGTTTAGCAACGAAATAGACCTGTAAGACCCACACTACAGGGGATCCTTGTCCCGCTTCAGGATCAAGGAGATCAGTGCCCGGGACATAGTCGGTGGCAAAGCCCCCCCCTCCCTTGCCTCATTGAAGGTCCTAACTAGCAACGGGCCCAACAGGTCCAATTATTTTTCATAAAATTCGACCGGGAAACCGTCCGGCCCCGGTGCGTTCCCCGCCTGCATGCTCCCTATCCCTTTGGTCAGCTCCTCCAGACCAATCGGGGCCCCCAATCCCGCCACCAGTCCCTCCTCCACCTTCGGAAACCTCAATTGGTCCAGAAAGCGGCCCATTCCTCCCTCCTCCAGTGGGAGCTCGGACCGATACAATTCCTCACAAAAGTCGCTGAAGACCCCATTGATGCCAACCCCACTCCGCACCACACTCCCTCCCCTGTCCTTAACTCCCCCGATCTCCCTAGCTGCGTCCCGCTTCCGAAGCTGACACACTCGTAAATCGCCCCCTGGGCCTTCCTCCACTGCACCTCCGCCTTCCTGGTGGTCACCAGGTCGAATTTGGCCTGGAGGCTGCGCCTCTTCCTCAACAGTCCTTCCTCAGTCACTTCCGCATACCTCCTGTCTACCCTCATCATCACCCCCACCAGCCTCTCCATTCCCTCTTCTCCCTCGTCTCGTTGTGGGCCCTAATGGAGATCAGCTCTCCCCTCACCACCGCCTTCAGCGCGTCCTATACCATCCCCACTCGGACCTCCCTGTTATCGTTGGCCTCCAGGTACCTCTCTATGCTTCCTCGGACCCGCTCACTCACCTCCTCGTCCGCCAACAGCCCCACCTCCAAGCGCCACAACGGGCGCTGATCCCTCTCCTCCCCCAGTTCTAAGTCCACCCAATGCGGGACGTGATCCAAAATGGCAATCGCCGAGTTCTCGGTATCCTCTACTCTCGCTATCAGTGCCCTGCTCAAAATTAAAAAGTCGATCCGGGAATAAGCCTTATGGACATGTGAGAAGAATGAAAATTCCCTAGCCCCCGGCCTTGCAAATCTCCAAGGGTCCACCCCTCCCATCTGGTCCATAAACCCCCTCAGCACCTTAGCCGCCGCCCGCTTCCTACTCGTCCTAGACCTGGAGCGATCCAGTGCCGGATCCAACACCGTGTTAAAGTCTCCCCCCATTATCAGGCCCCCCACTTCCAAGTCTGGGATCCGACCCAACATGCGCCGCATAAAACCCGCATCATCCCAGTTCGGGGCATACACATTGACCAGTACCACCCTCTCTCCCTGCAGCTTACCACTTACCATTATGTACCTGCCGCCATTATCTGCCACAATGCTCGACGCCTCGAACGACACCTTCTTTCCCACCAAGATCGCCACCCCTCGATTTTTGGTATCCAGCCCCTAATAAAACATCTGACCTACCCACCCTTTCCTCAATCTTACCTGGTCTGCCACCTTCAGGTGTGTCGCCTGGTGCATAACAACATCCGCCTTCAGCCCCTTCAGGTGCGCGAACACGCGGGCCCGCTTGACCAGCCCATTCAGTCCCCTTACATGCCAGGTTATCAGCCGGATCAGGGGACTACCCGACCCCCTCCCCCGCCGACTAGCCATGACCCCTCCTCGGCCAGCCACGCGCCCGCACCCCACACCCGGCCCGTTCCCCACGGCGGCAGACCCCCGTCTCGACGCCCCCCACTCGCTCCAGCTCCCCTTGACCATAGCATCACTGTTTTCTTGTAGGTACATTGCTTAAATATCCAGTTCTTAAAAGCACTCTCGCATGACCCTACATTACAGCAGTGACTGCACTTCAAATCTTCGCCATGTCTGTAAAGCACTTTGGGACGTTCGCCAGTCATGAAAGGTGCTACCTAAAGATTTTTCTTTATAATAGTAATCTTTATTAGTGTCACAAGTAGACTTACATTAACACTGCAATGAAGTTACTGTGAAAATCCCCTAGTTGCCACGCTCCGGTGCCTGTTTGGCAGGAAGAGTTCAGAATGTCCAATTCACCTAATAAGCACGTCTTTCGGGACTTAGTGAGAGGAAATTGGAGCACCAGGAGGAAACCCACGCAGAGACGGGGAGAACGTGCAGACTCCGCACAGCCCGGAATCGAACCCGGGTCCCTGGTGCTGTAAAGCAATAGTGCTAGCCACAGTGCTACCGTGCTGCCCAAGGTAAACTATGACAAGGTGAACAGCAGATCCATTGAGTTCATTGATGTGTTGGGTGCTCTGGATCCGTGGAACACATACAGGCCACCAACACTTAAAATAGTGCAACACTATTTTATTAAGTTAGAAACTGTTGAACATACTTTCACTGTGGGTTAACACGATGTTAGATTAAACTAAAGACCTATGCCTGTCCGTACCAGTCTATGCACTCAGCACATGGTGAAGATCTGGGCTATAAGCTATAAGCTCTGTCCTTGTAGGAGGCTGCATCCCGAATGAGCGGGAACTCTTATGCCCCCTGTCTTTATAGTGAGTGTGCTCTAACTGGTGATTGG